>NC_135615.1:73972269-74599352 GCF_053574225.1 Canis aureus | reverse complement strand
GTTGGGATGGGAGTCCCCAGAGGCCCACACATTGAAGCTGATGGGGAACTTCACCCTTCATCTCCTTCTTATCTACTGTGGTTCCAGCCCTGTAAAGCCCCCAGGGGCCAGTCAGGAAGGAGTCTGGATGACTGGGGACGGGGGTCGTATACTCAGGAGGCAGATGAGAGATGGTACCAGTGCCAGCAGTGCCTCATCATCTTGGAGCTGCTGTCTGTTCCCCTGTTGGAACCAAGACTCCTTCTCAGTGCCCTCCAGGACCATCGACCAGCAGAGTCACGGGCATCTAGTGTCTTTTGCTACTGCTGCTGTTTATTGCAGATGGAGCCCTCAGTCTTTCTGGTGAGCACCCACATTATACCCTTTCCATCTGTCCTTCTCTGGGGGCTCTCACAGCCCTTCCTCTGGCTGGCATGAGAGGGAAAGAGGGAAGAAGGTGACAAAAGAAGAGACAGAAGGTAGTGTCCCCAAGAAAATCTTATAATGTGAGTTCAGCCATTACCCACCCCAACCCTAAATTGTCCGAATGGCTTGAGACACCAACGAATTTCGAGGCAAGAGCGTGACAGGATAACTTCCAAGGAGCTTCTGGCTGTGCTCATCCATCCTCTTCCAGGATACTATCTTTGTCTATTCCCTCCATCTTGTCTATCAGCCCAGCTGTCTCTCCCTTGCTGTCTATCATTCCCTGTGTTGGGCCAATAGCTTGGGCAGTTCCCTCTCAAGATGGTGCAGAACTGGGGGCCCAGGGCCTTGAACCCCTGCTGCCTACTCCAATGAGGAACAAATGCTACCTCTAATGACTCACTGAGCCTGAGGTAGGAGCATAGCCCTGGATCCTAAGCTCCTAGGACGTTATGGGGGAAGATATTGGGAGGTGGCAGGAAATTGCATGTCTCATCACTCCTATGAATCCCTAACTTTTGCCAGAGAGAAGTGTCCTTGGCAAAGTACCAGGAAACAGATACCAATCTTGGTGAGAGGAGCAGAAAGGATAATCATTACCAGTAGCAGGTTCTACTTATTGAGCATCTATTATATGCTAAGCATTGTGCTCAGTGCTTTACTGGTGTTTTCTCATTTAACCCTCATGACCATCAGTGAAGGGGGTACTATTATTATCCCTGTTGTATAGCTGAGGAAACTGAGGCTCATGATCATGAAGTGATATGTCCCTTATCACAGTTGGGATTCTATCCCAGGTCCAACTTCAGTCTGTTTTTTTTTTTTTTAATTAATTCATTTATGATAGTTACAGAGAGAGAGAGAGAGAGAGAGGCAGAGACACAGGCGGAGGAAGAAGCAGGATCCATGCACCGGGAGCCCGACGTGGGATTTGATCCCGGGTCTCCAGGATCGCGCCCTGGGCCAAAGGCAGGCGCCAAACCGCTGCACCACTCAGGGATCCCCCAGGTGCAACCTCAGAGGCCAGTCTATACTTCACTTCTCAAAACACCAGCTGTGGGTAGGAAACCTCATTATCATAAGGCTGTTAGTTCTTACCAAATCTTTAATTGTAGCACAATTCCAAACAAAATCCCAACAGGGTTTTTGTAGAACTTGATAAGCAGATTCTAAAATATACGGAAGAACCAACAGCCAACAATAGCCAAGATAATTTTGAAGAGCAAGATGGGAGACTCATTCTACCAGAAGCTGAGATTTAAAGGAAGATAATATAGTGTTGGCGCCGCAATAGACAAGCAAACCAAAGGAATAAAAGAGTATGGAAATCAGTCTGGATACATAATGATAGAAAGCATGACAAATCAGTTGAGAAAGGATGGACTTTTCCATAAGGCAGCAGGCGCAACTGGTTAACTGCATGGAAAAAGAACTCCATAAAATCAGATCCAATGGAAACATCCCTCCCTGCAAATAAACACTTGAGATCTCTGTGTCATGACATCTATTCATTATAGCCAGAATTTTTTTTAAAGATTTTATTTATTTATTGATGAGAGACACAGAGACTGAGAGAGAACACAGCAGAGACACAGGCAGAGGGAGAAGCAGGCTCCATGCAGAGAGCCCGATGTGGGACTCAATCCTGGGTCTCCAAGATCAGGCCTTGGGCTGAAGGCGGCACTAAACCGCTGAGCCACCCGGGCTGCCCATAGCCAGAATTTTTTGTTGCAGATAGACCCACAGGTCACTGGAGCTTAGAGGACTTATACAAGATTGAGCCCAGTCCCTCACTGTTTTGAGGGGGGACATGGAAGCACTAGGGGGTTGGGTCTTCCTCGAGATTACACAAGTCAGTAATAGAGCTAGGTCTAGAACCTAGGTCGTCGTCCTCTTTCCACACATTCTGGCCAGCTCTCCTGCCCTATTGTGATCCCTTAGCTCTGCATAGGACTGGAATAAAGTGTGTGGAAGGAGCAAGTGCTGGATGGGCAGAATTGAAGGCAAGGGTCAGTGTCTCCTCAGAGTGAGGTTGTGGGAAGGAAGAGCCTGCCACCTGGTCTGGGTCACCTCTAGTTTTTGGAATTAGTCCTTTGACAATTGTGCCAAGGATGCAATGACAGAGCATCAGGTAAAGGACCTATTTCTGCCCATTGTCCAGGGAAAAGAGGAAGGTATCCAAGAGATCCAGCTCAGCAAATCTAGCTGACTTGGGCCTTTCTCTCTAGAATGGTTGGCTCAACCATGAGAATGAAGCTATATTTTTGCAAAGTGGTGCAGTGTGACAGGGAAGACATTGGGCTCTTGAGTCCGATGGATCTCGTTTCAAATGCAGTGCCACCACTTCCTGGCCCTGTGACCTTGCACAAATGTCTTTGCCTGTTTGAACCTCAGTTTCTTCATCTGACAAATAGAAATAATAATCGTTACCTGGGGTTGGTTGTGAGGATTCAATGCACCAATGCTCATGCATTGCAGCAGCACCTTATTTGAACAAGGTGAAACTGAATGATGTCAAAAATATCCTAGATTGCTATTGCATTAAATGAAGCACCTGGATTGCAATTAGGGATCATATTATACCAAAATATTGCAAAATCTTTAAATTTTAGAACCATATTCAATGCAGTAGGAAACTCACATAAAAAAAAAAAAAGGCATCCAGATACCAAAGACCAAATGCAATGACAGATTTTCATCTTTTGCTGACTCTGTCCCTAGAGTAGTCATTGAGCAGAGGGAGACATAGTTGCCAGCACTAGTAAAATTAATCAGTTAAGATGAATTAAGATCATTTACTATTTAAGATCTATTAGCAGAGCTGGCACATAAACGAATGTGAACCAGCAATAATGGAGTTGGTGTTGATATGATTTTTATTGAATTTTCCAATAAAGATACTTGGTTAATTGAGGACATTAGAAAAGAACTCTGGGGATCCCTGGGTGGCAGCAGTTTGGCGCCTGCCTTTGCCCCAGGGCGCGATCCTGGAGACCCGGGATCGAGTCCCACATCGGGCTCCCGGTGCATGGAGCCTGCTTCTCCCTCTGCCTGTGTCTCTGCCCCCCCCACCTCTCTCTCTGTGACTATCATAAATAAATAAATTTAAAAAATTTTTTTAAAAAAAGAACTCTGGATTGGTGGAGGGAACAAGTGTATTGGTTTCTGTTTATTTGTTTGTTTACAGGCACTATTACAACTCAGGGGGTTGAGTCAAATACAATGGACTCCACCAAAGTCTCTGTGCTTAAGGGACCTGCATGCAGCATGCTCACTGACAACCTTGGTGCTATCCATCAATGGGAGAGACAACATCTCTGCGGTGCCACTTAACACCTCCCCAACAATCAGAAGGACAACAATGTCAGAGTTCCACAAGAGTCCAACACCAGCTACTCCTCCCACTTCATCACAAGCCAATAGCTCTGCTGCGTCCACTGAGCAGACAACCCCAATACTTAAGACTCAGGATGAGAGATGCAGAGGCACAGCATTGTCCAGCATGGCCCCTTCAGCTAAGCCCTAAAACAGAATCAGAGAGCCCAACCACAGTCCCTTTAGCATCAAATTCTATAATCAATGGATTGGAATCATCAGTGTTCACTGACTCTCAGACATCAGCCATGATCACAGTTCTAACAGCAATAAATATACCAGGTGATGCCATTACGTCATCTCATCGGGGTCCCTGACAGCCACTGTATCTGAGAAGTCAGCTACAATGGTATCCCTGACAACACTGAATTCACTGATGTGAATCTCTACCTATGACAACCAATGCAGTCATCCACACCCCTTCACTCACCCTGACTATCTTATGGACAACTGTTCCTGGAACAACCATGTCTGGGATTCAGGAAGGGGAAACTACAGCTGTGCCCCGAACCCCAGCAATAGCCCTCATAATGAATGTGCTGTCTGAAACACATCACAGCATGGCCCCGCCGACACCTTCCTGGCCAGTGGAATCAGCTCCTAGTGCTGGCACTACAGCAGCCAAGTCACTGAGATGGCAGCTGCTCACTCGACAGCCCTAATCCCCAGCTCCTCGGGGACAGCCTAGTCCTCTGACATGACTGGGTCCAGTCAAGCTTCCCCTAAATGCACCCAGAGCAGTGGTCCTGAACCAGGAGCCCGTGCTTTGGATTAGTACCCAGCTGGCGGAGGAGTCTGTATGTGCAATGACAGCTACTATGCCCACTCAGGTGAGTCTGAGCACCTCATGTCTATACAGCAAAGAAGAGCCCGGGGGCCAGAGTGGACATCATAACCCTGGGAAGGCCCAGACAAATGTGTGTGTCCAATGGCTATGGGAGAGCCCATGAGGTTTGGCCAGACATTGGCATCTAAAGAGTCCGTTGGAGTACGGGTGATTTTCTAGTAAGAGGACAGGTAGCTGAGCACATGAGGCTATCGTAGTAAGTTCAGGCTGCTGGAACAAAATACCACAGAATTTGTGACTTATAGACAACAGGATCTTATTTCTCACAGTTCTGGGGGCTGGAAGTCCAAGATCAAGGCACCAGCAGATTAGGTATCTGGTGAAAGCCCACTTCCTGGTTCATAGACAGCTGTCTTCTCTGTGTCCTCACATAGTACAAGGAGCAAGGGAGCTCTCTAGGGTCTCTTTGATATAGGCATGAATCCCATCCAGGTGGGCTCCATCCTCATGACCTAATCACCCCCAAAGGCCTCATTTCCTAATACCCGTTGTTATTAGGTATTAGGATTTAACATATGTTAAAGGTAACGTATGCTACATTTAACTCTGTAGCAGAGTTAGAATGGACAATTCATCAGCCCCCAGTCCCTGGGATCCCAATTACTGGCCAGACAATGAATCTTCCTAAAAGAAGGAGCTGATGATCCACCAAAAACAAAGGCTGTAGCCCCAGCAGAGGCAAGAGGGGCTAGGTAGCTGTTGGGGCGAGATATTACAGAGAGGTTGAATTCACAGGGGCTCCCTCAAGCTGTGCAAGTAGCTCCCAGGCTTATCCTCTGGCAGGGCAGAAACTGGGTCCTGGGAATCAAAAAGATGATGGTGTCCCCCAAATATATGTCTGCCATAGTCAAAATAATTCTAACTCCCAAAACTTTAAGTTTTTTATAAAATTCTGATTTTCCTAAAATGACTACTCGGCTTTTTAAAATATCAAATTCCTTCAAAAAATACTTCTTTGGCATTACTATTTTCATCTCTAGATAATCTAGTCTTGGAATGAAGCTTCCACTACATTCAAAACTAGGCAGTGCTCAACTTAGGAGTCAGTGTCTCCCAAAATGTGTTTTGTGGGACACCAGTGCTTTGGGGTTTCAATAGACATTACCAAAAAAATATAAATAAATAAATAAAGGGTGAGGTTCTATTATTAAATATATTGAGAAAATACTGGATTAAATACAATGGTTTCTTAACTGCAGGACTTGTCAGAGCCTTTAATATTCCACTATCCACTATGACTTCCTCAAAAACCATATTTTTTTGAATATATCTTTTTTTTAATTTTTTATTTATTTATGATAGTCACAGAGAGAGAGAGAGAGGCAGAGACATAGGCAGAGGGAGAAGCAGGCTCCATGCACCAGGAGCCCGACATGGGATTCGATCCCGGGTCTCCAGGATCGTGCCCTGGGCCAAAGGCAGGCGCCAAACCGCTGCGCCACCCAGGGATCCCAAAAACCATATTTTTAAAGCAAATTATAGCATATATTTCCCAAGACTGTCCCTAGAATCCTCATTCTGAGGAATATTTATGTAGAATATAGCTGGCTGTAGGAAGATGGAATATAGCTGGCTGTAGAAGAGAGGAATTCAGATGAGAGTCATGCAGAGCTGGGCAGGCAGAGGTGACTGGGGTGATGAGTCCAGCCCAGGGTGTTTTAGTCAAGCCCTGAGTAGGTGCTGGATCATTAGAAAGTTGTCCCCGTCAACAAGAGGACAACAAGGGGACAAGTTGTCAACAACTTGTATTGGTGAGACCAAGGTGGTGTGCTCATTTGTAAAGTACTGCATTTATCCCTCCATAGAAATTATGAAATATATCATTGTGTTTTCATGCACTGAGAAGGAGACAGCTTTTCTTTTTGTGTTAAATTTTTTCCAGGTTAGTAAGAACACGGACTCTGCAGGATAGACTGGGTTTGAACTATGCCTCATTTTCTTCTGCTGGGGTTAATAAGAGCATGTTTATTTTATTTTTTTAAAAAGATTTTATTTATTCATGAGACACACACACACACACACACACACACACACACAGAGGCAGAGACATAGGCAGAGGCTCCAGGCAGGGAGCCCAACGTGGGACTCGATCCCAGGTCTCCAGGATCAGGCCCTGGGCTGAAGGCAGCGCTAAACCACTGAGCCACCCAGGCTGCCCAAGAGCAAGTTTATTGCATAGCATTCGTGTTTGAGGGTTAGCTTTATTGATATTATTACTTGACATTCGGTATCACCATATACTATCGATTGCAATAGCAGAAAGTTATGTGACTGACTCAACCCCCACCCTGTCCCACTGAACACACATTGGTACAAAGCACCTGCCCCTCAAATTGTAACCCATCCCTCTGACCAAACATACCTGCCAAAGCAGAAATGGTGAGCTTCTTTTAAAAAGAAAGTGAGAAAAGTCTTTAAATTCAAAATAATGAAAGAGTCCAGAAATGTTTAACACTAGTGTCTCCATTACATTTAGCTTCTTTTTTTTTTTTTTTTTTAGATTGTATTTATTTTTTATTAATGAGAGACAGAGAGAGAGAGAGAGGCAGACACAGGCAGAGGGAGCCCGCCCAACATGGGACTCAATCCCGGGTCTCCAGGATCACCCCTGGGCCGAAGGCTGTGCTAAACTGCTGAGCCACCTGGGCCACCCTACGTTTAGCTTTTTAATGACTTTTAAACAGTTCATCCCCAATTCAATAGAAAGTGTGGAGAGAGCAGCCACAGAAAGAAGGGAAGGGTTAAGTATAGCTTCTCTTTCATCACCCCCAAAGCATCGCTGTTTGACATGTATCAGGACACCATGTACTGCAAGTGGCAGAAAACCCAACTCCCATTGGCTTGAGCAAAATAGATAAATTGAAACCATGAAAGAAAGCGAAACAGAATTTGTTGGTTCATGAGACTAAGAAGTCTTAAAGAGGCCTTGAAGATGCTGATGCCCCTTCCTCCTGGTTTCCAAAGGGGCTCCCTGTTCCCTCCCTCCCTCCTTCTCCCCTTCCCTCCTCACCACCCTCAGGGCTAGCTCTTCTTTTTTTTTTTTTTTAAGGTTTTATTTTTAAATAATCTCAACATGGGGTTTGAACTCACACCCCTGAGATCAAGAGTGGCACGCTCCACTGCCTATAGCAGCTGGTACTCCAGCGTTGTCTCTTCAGATTCGACATTTACTAGACAGAAAGTGTCCTTGACTTCAAACAGTTTAGGTCCTTCAAAACCCCCAAGGCCCAGACTACCTGTTGGAATGAGAAGGAAATCAAAGAACAAAACAAATTAGTATCTCTAAAAAAAATAAACTTGCCAGACGAGTATCAGAAACCATCTAGGCTGGTCAGGGAAGACAGGAGAATTTATTATAAAGTGTCTCCTGGGGGGCACCTGGGGAGTTAATCTGTCATGTTCCCAGGGTCCTGGGATCAAGGCACACGTCCGGCTTCTGGCTCAAAGGGGAGTCTGTCCTCCCTCTGCTGTTCCCTCTGCTTGTGCTCTCTCTCTGGCTCTGGCTCTCAAATAAATATTTTTGGAAAAAAAAAGATTTTATTTATTTATTCATGAGAGACACCGATAGATAGGCAAGAGGGAGAAGCAGGCTGACCTTGCCATGAATTACCGGCACCACCCATCAAAACAATAATACTGAAGAGAAGAAGAAACCAAAACAGAGGGAGAGAAAAGATGTAAAAGGGAGAGAGTTGGGGGAGGGGAGGAGTAGGGGGAGGGGAAGAACGGACTCGGAGGAGAGACAAAGGAAGGGAAAGGGCAAAAGTATAGTCTTCCTCCAAGGATTGATGCGAGGATGGAATGAAAGCAAGCACGTAAAGTTCTGTGTGAGACGCAGCATCTACACTCAAACAGCACGGGGGGGGGGGGGCGGGGGGGGGGGCGGGAATCCGTGTTCTGCGTCCACACCCCGCCCAAGCCGGCTCTCCTAACGGTGGGGGACGCTGCCTCTCCCCACAGCTGCCCAGTCAGCAACCGGCCGCTCGGGGCCTGCGGGCCCACGAGGCCTCTCGGCCGGTGACGATGACCTTCATTCAACCTGTTCCACTTCGTGACCAACGACACGCTCCACCTGCACAGCCGGGTGACCTCGTGTGACGCGCGGGCGGGGCCTCCGGGCATCGCTGGCGTCGCTGGGGTTGGCCACTAGGGACCGCCATTGGGGGGCCAGACCCCGGGCAATGGACCAATGCCGCCGTCCCGGGGGCGGGACCAAGGAGGGGCCTGGGGGACGGCGGTGCCGGGGATTGGCTTATCTTGTCGGGGGCGGGGCTGGGGGCGGGGCTTGTGGCACTAGGGGCCTGTGGCTAGAACTAAGGGGCGGGATTTGGGGGAAACACAACTCCCGGGTGTCTCAGGCGAAGGGCTTCCCTGGCTGAAGCTGGGAGGGACCTCGCTACCTTTATGCTGTTCCCCCCCGCAGACCTGTAGGCAGGAGAGTTCACCTGGGAGAAATGAAGCTTGGGAGATCCCAGCCCAGGAGCTCCTGGAGAGCGGGCGGGCTGGATGGTGTTCAAGCCCAACCCGACAAGCGGTAACTGGGTCATTTAGGAGTCTCCTTGGCTCCTCTTGCAGAGCCTCCCACTGACTTCTGTGAGACCCCTCCTACCTTCTTGTCCTCACACTCCTCCCTCAATCCTGGTCCATATCCTCCCCAAACCTAGGTCCTCAACTTCTCTGCTCTAGAGGGGTCCTCTCCCCTCACAGATCCTCTTCTCATTCAACTTCTACTCCTCTCCTCTCATTCCTACCTTTCCTGCCACACCAGCTCAATCTTCTAGTCTGTCCCTTGTGCCAGCCTGCTTTTATATATATCCTCCTAGCTGGTCTGGAACAGTCTCTTCTTAATGTTCCAGAACAGTCCTCCAAAGCTTCGACCCTCCCAGGAAAGCCTATCTTAGTAAGCCCATTCTAATTAGAGACAGAAGAGTCATCATCACACTCTTCTGAGGCTCTGCTTCAACAAAGGGTCGGCCCCTTCAATCTTGATGAAACCATGAGAATCCTGTCAGGATGGTTTCTCAAGCTCAGTCTTTCTTTCTATGTGGTTTCAGAGTCCAAAGCCTCCAGAAGCAGGTGTTTGGCAAGTTGGTACACAGGTATTGGTGTGAAATTCTGGGTAGGTGCACTAGCGTCTGGGGGTGCATACTGGGTTCTGGCTGGTGCTGGTCTTGGAACCTGTCTCTGCTCAACTCTGTGTGACTTGGGAGAAGTCAGTTACCCTCTCCAAATCTCAGCTTACTCAGCAGTACATGGCAGAGCTGTCACTGTGGGGTTGTTGGTAGTCACAGAGCTTTACACCTCATGAGAACCTGAGACTATCCAGAAATAACTTAGAGTACAGGGTTTGGGCCAGGCAGGTAATAAATGAGAGAGGCTGAGTGGGGTCCCCATTGAACTAGAGAGTGCATTTCATCCCTATACTCCATCTGCCTCACCCCCAATTTAAGGGAGGGAATGTCAGACAGTTGGGACATGGGGTTCCAGGAAAGCTTTGTCGAAAGAATGCGTGAATGGATTACTAAAGAACTCCCCAAAGTGGAATATCTAAGCCTAAAAAGTTTCCAAGGCTCCCAAAGCCATCGAATCCTGTTTGTAATCATTGCTTTCTTTTCTGCAGGAGCCTGAATCACCCATTCTTCTGATGGTAATAGGTGTGATGCTATAATAAAAAGCCTGCCCAGATATATCCCCCAACTCTAACCCTTGGCTTCTAGTTTTGTTGTCTGAGGTAAGGATGGGGTGGAGAAAAACTTAGGGAGAGAGAAGTAGTCTATCCTCTTGTTAGGGAGTGAAGATGGAACCCCCATGGGTCCCAACTACTATCTGGTAAGAAATGTGGCTGCTGAGCCTCGGGCTGCACTTCATCCCACCATCCCTTCCCATCTCCGGAACTCTTCCAAGGGCAGGATCTGACTACAAAGCTTCAGCACTTTATGAGGAACGAGGTATATGCATATGTGAGAAGTCACTTTATTCTCTATGGGTTTTGGTTCTCCTATATGTTAAAGAATTTGACCAGATGATCTGGGCTTCAACACAGGGACTCTATTGACTCTGGTTCCAGGGAAGGTTCTTGGGCCTTGGCCAACTGGTCCTGTCTCCTTTCTTCTGCAGAATGGACAAGAGCTATTCAGTTTCAGAATTAGGATTAAATGATTCCACATGACTTATCTTGCCTATTAATTATTTCTGACCTCATAACCCCCTTCTCCTTCCTAGTAGAGGAGGAAATAGAGAGCAGTCTTTGTGCTACTATCATTTATCCATTTAAAAATTGGTTGGAAAAAAAAATTGGTTGGAATCTACTGTGTACCAATTCCCATGTTAAGCCCTGGAGATCAACAGTACATTAGACACAGTCTTTGACCTTACAGAAAGGATAGTTGATTAGTGTGGACCAGACCAGGAAACAGGACAGGCTTTATAAGTTGGCAGAGGTGGCACTTTCACAAAATCACAAGAAGGCCTCTTTTTGTTGTTTGTTTTGTTCCTTTTTTTAAAAAATTTTATTTATTTATGATAGTCACAGAGAGAGAGAGAGAGAGGCAGAGACATAGGCAGAGGGAGAAGCAGGCTCCATGCACCGGGAGCACGACGTGGGATTCGATCCCGGGTCTCCAGGATCGCGCCCTGGGCCAAAGGCAGGCACTAAACCGCTGCGCCACCCAGGGTTCCCTGTTTTGTTCCTGAAATAAAATACTACTTTTTTAAAATTTATTTTTATTTTTTTATTTTTATTTTTTTTTAAATACTATTTTTGATTGCTATCTATGATCATCTTGGAAATTAATTTCTTGGGAAAATACTTTGGTACAAACAACAATAAAAGCTAAATTTAGCAGTCCTAACTTTTTAAATTTAACTTTATTTATTTATATTTAAATATTTTATTTATTCATGAGAGACACAGAGAGAGAGGCAGAGACATAGGCAGAGGAAGAAGCAGGCTCCCTGCAGGGAACCCGATGCGGGACTCAATCCTGGGACCCCAGGATCATGCCCTGAGCCAAAGGAAGATGCTCAAGCACTGAGCCACCTAGGTGTCTCAACAGTCCTAACATTTTATTTTCAAGGCTTTTCTTTTTATTTAATGCTTTCACAGCTCCTGAAAAAATTAAGTTGGATGATCAGTCCATGTTATTCTTTTATGTACACCAAAGGCACACATTTATTAAATCAGCATGCAAGTAATTACGTTTCATTGGGAATTCATATTCACTTTATAGGTCTGGAGTCCTTTATTTATTTATGAGTATTTAAATAGACCTGTTGGTGAAGGCGTTAATCCTTGCCCTTATTTAAAATATATCCTGGGGGCAACTGGGTGGCCCCATGTTGGTTAAGCTTCTACCTTTGGCTCAGGTCACAATCTCAGGGTCCTGAGCCCCATGTCAGGCTCCCTGCTCAGTTGGGAGTCTGCTTCTCCCTTTGCCCCTCTCCCTCTCATGGACTCTCCCATTCTCTCTCAAATCAATAAATAAAATCTTAAAAAATACATATCCTAAAGTATAAAGGCTATATTATGTTAAATATCCCCAATAGAAAATGGAATGAAACAAAATTAAGTAAACAAGGAAACTATTGAACTTAAACTATACTTAGTTGACTGCATGAAAGAAGCCTCTGAGCTGTAGAACAATAGATGCTTATAAAATAAGCCACTAGACAACACTTATGCATGTGAAAGTGGTAGCTCTAATGATGATTATAACTAACTGCATCTAGTTTATTTTCCTATTTCTTTGATTAAGCTGGGGTGGGACATATCTGGCTCCTTCTTCAGTCATGTCAGGTGATAGTTCCATTGACATTTTATTAAATTTTCAGCAAGTCTTTTATATATATATATATACACACACACACACACACAATTGACACACACACACATATATATGTGTATATATATATATATATACATATATATATATTTTAGAGAGAAAGAGAGTGAACATGTGGTAGGGGAAGAACAGAGGGAGAGAGAATCTCAAGCAGACACCCTGCTGAGCTATGGAGCTCAATGGGGAGCTTAAGCCCAGGATCAGAGCTGAAATCAAGAGACAGACAATGGAAAAAAATAAAATTAAATTAAAAAAAAAAAAAAAGAGAGAGACAGACAATGGACTGAACCATGCAGGTGCCCCTTGCAGCAAGTCTTTTTGAAATAATAAAATAACTGAAGACTTAAAACTATTTCTTACCTAAAAATTGATTGTGAATATTCTCTGAAATGAACACCAAATCTTTATTAAAATATGAAGATTCATTCACATTTGAAAATTAGTAGTATTTCAAATTTGAAAATAACAGAGTTACTTTAAAAATACAGATATCTGGGTCACATGGCTGGCTCAGTCGGTGGAGTATGCAACTTTTTTTTTTTTTAAAGATTTATTTATTCATGAGATACACCGAGAAAGAGAAAGAGAGAGGCAGAGACACAGGCAGAGAGAAGCAGGCTCCACGCAGGGAGCCTGATGTGGGACTCCATCCCGGGACTCCAGGATCACGCCCTGGGCCAAAGGCCAGTGCTAAATCGCTGAGCCACCCAGGGATCTCCAGTATGCAACTCTTGATCAGGTTGTGAGTTTGAGCTCCACATTGGTGTAGAGATTACTTAAAAATAAAATCTTTTAAAAAATTTATTGGAGGAAACTGTACAAATGCACTATTTGCCATTTGTAAATTTAAATCTTAGCACTTCCACTATGTTTCCAGTCAGGTTTGTCTTCCATTCTCTGCAACAGCTCTTCAAATCCTCCCTGCTCTTCTCAGTCCACTACATGCCCCTGCTTTCTCTCTTCACAGAAGTTTTTCACAAGAGAAATAGAAGCAGTCAAGTAGATGTTTCCATCACCAATCAGTCTACTTCCTACCCATTAGTCCACAAGTTTCTTCATTTAGATACTCATTCTTACCATTTATGTTTTAACAAAAGTGTTTGGTCCTAATTTCAGAGAATATCCTCTAAATGCATCCATCACATCATTCCTAGGTTCATTATCCATTAAACCTATTCTATGCCTTCTATATTTTTACCTTAAAATGTTATAGGAGGCTGGGGGCCGGGAAGGGACGGAACAGAATTTTGGGGCACGTCCCCAGAGTCCTAACTATAGAGGGAATTTCATCCCGTAATTAACGCTCTTTAAGCCCGGTTCTTCAGAGTTAAGAAATCCTCCAACTTTTTAATGCCTCTCCCCCTCAAGTCAGGTTTCCAGAAACCTGGAATATTTCACTACTTTGGCTCGTGTCTTTGTTCCTCCTTTTAACAATTCCCCAATCTGATTCTTAAGTATATATGAACGCAAACGAACTTAGTACTTTTCCTGGAGACCGAGTTTGGGTAGGGAGGCAAGATCGATCTGTTAGTTACCCTTCAACCCGAGTGCTGGTTACAGTCTGACCCAACCAGCGCAAGCCCTGATCCCAGCCACAGACGGAGCCCTAACACTGACAAGGCAGTGACCCAGGTCGCACCCTAACTCGGGACCACAACCCGACCCCCTGCTTCATTTCAGGTAGGAGGACTGACAGGCCATGGGGAATGAGAGAAGGGTGAGGCGGTGTGTGTGTGTGTGGGGGGGGGTTCCCGAATGATTTTCCCTGGCCTCCAGCTTCTCGAACAGCCCAAGCCCGGCGAGTCACTGCAGACCTGAGACGAGAGCTCCGCCCACAGGCGAGACCCGGGCAGGGGCTCCAGAGAAGGCTCGGAGGAGCTGCGGGGTCATGCGCAGAGAGATCCGTCCGCTCCCGGCGCCGAGCGCAGCGTGCAGGGGCGGGACATCGGCGCGGCCCGACTCCTGATTGGCCGCGGGCGGCAGAAAGGGGCGGGGGCGGGGCGGCGCGCGCTCTCAGGCGCGCGGCCCGGCGGGCGTGTAACGGCCGTTAGGGGAGCTGGGGGACTGAACCGCCGCCCGCGGCTGACGTGGTGGCTGCAGTCAGCGTCCCTGGGTGAGGGATTTCGCTGCCCGTTTTCGGCCCCACGTAAGTCCTCCTCCCCTGGGGAACCCTTGTCGGGCTGGTAGAGCCCGCCCGCCTTGGGGAGCACCGGAGGAGCCCAGACACTCCTGACCTACCTTCTTCGGGGGCCGCGGGAGAGCGCAGCGCATGCGCAGAGCCGCTAAACCGTCCCCTCCGGGTCTCCCCCTCTGGGCTTCCTAAAATAACGCCCCGCACACGCCCCCTCGCGACTCGGTCGCCTCCCAGCCCTCTTCGCCGGGCTTTCTCCGCGGTTCACTCCACAGCAGTTGCTTTACCTTTGTAAAGGGTAGGCCCTGTGCCAGTCGCCGGGGCGGGGGGGACAGCGGGAAGCACGTTGCTTGCCCTCGCGGAGCAGAGGATCCGGGGAGAAGAGTAGACGTGAAGCCGGTGCGGCTAGGTTAACACTCAGTGGTGTGGCCCGGAGAACCCGGCCCTGGGCACAAGGCGCCAGTGTAGTGGGAGACGGACGGCAGGGAGCCCTCCCTAAGGAAGGGAAGTTGGGGGTGGAGGGTTACAGGGTGAAGAGGGACGGTTGGGGAGACAGACAGCTCTTGTGAAAGCACCGGGCTGGAGTTTCCGAGCCGACTTTGCTCCACACGGGGTATCTGATAGTGTCAGGAGACAGTTTTAATTTTAGTTGCCACAACTCAGAGATTACGCCTGGTGTCTAGTGGGTAGAAATCAGGGCTGCTGCTACACATCCAACTGTGTGCAGGACAGCCCCCCCCCCCCCCCCCCAGCCTTCCAGCAAAGACTTCTTTGACCTAAAATGTCAGGAGCATCCAGATTGAGGAACCCTGCTCTAGACAAGGAGGAACTGGTGCTTTGATTTTTTTTTTAATTTTTTTTTTTTATTTATTTATGATAGTCACAGAGAGAGAGAGAGAGAGGCAGAGACATAGGCAGAGGGAGAAGCAGGCTCCATGCACCGGGAGCCCGATGTGGGATTCGATCCCGGGTCTCCAGGATCGCGCCCTGGGCCAAAGGCAGGCGCC
Source organism: Canis aureus (assembly GCF_053574225.1). Classification (NCBI taxonomy): domain Eukaryota; kingdom Metazoa; phylum Chordata; class Mammalia; order Carnivora; family Canidae; genus Canis; species Canis aureus. The sequence goes on along the minus strand of NC_135615.1, from coordinate 74,583,746 downwards.
AAACCGCTGAGCCACTCAGGGATCCCGGAACTGGTGCTTTGGATGAACCACAAGTTTAGTTGGTTATAGCGAGTTTGTTCAATAGAGGGTGTTCAGCACCTCATCAGGATAAAATAGGAGGATCAAAACCCCGTTTGTCTTTTAAAGCAGTAAAAGTACATGGTACAGAGGCAGGCAAATAGTAGGCCCTCAGTATATTTTGATTGATGAATACTGTGTGCTAGGTAGGGAGGGGTGATGATACCACCAGGATGATTAAGATAACCATACCTCACTACCTGCCCTTAGGCCTTGTAGGTTTTATAATAGTCTGGTGGCCTTGTATGTATCAGGACTTTGTAAAGGCAACTTCTTGGCAGGATTTGTTTTCTCTTTCTTTGGGTCTGGTTTAATGAAAGATCAAGGTCATGAAAATAGTGTGATGGTGTGAGATTCTTAATGTGCTTTTGTCAGCTGTGTATCCCTTCAAATCCTCCCCAGTCTTGATGTGGTTCTCAGCAGCTGCCAAGTGTGACGTTCCACCCTAAGATTATAATTCTTAAAGGGGAGAAATACTTGTAACAGTTGAAGCCTAAGTCTTGGGTGGCAATTTGGGAAATAGAGCCTGGGTGGTGACCAAAGGGCAACGTGAAGAAATCGTGTGAGCTCTCCCTGCCCCTAACTTCTTTAGGGCTTGCAGCTCTGGCTGTGTCTGAAGCAGAAACTCCCAATTTATGGTACCTTGGTAACTTACTTTATTTCTTTCTGTCACACACAGAAAGAATGCTGACTAGACTGTATAACATTAGAGCACAGTCCTGGCTTTGAAGTCTCTTCCTAGCTATATGGCCTTCACCTCTCTAAATCTTCATTTTTTTCATCCATAAAATAAGGGTCATAATAGTATCTGCTTCACAGGTTTGATGTGAGCATTAAACATAAGACATTATACCTATAGAGTGTTTAGCACAGTGCTTCGTAGGAAATAAGTACTCAACATATGTTAAATTTGTTGAATGAATACTTTGGTAATTTAAAAGGCTTTGAAGATAGAAACCATCAATGTTGGGTGCTTTTTTTTTCTTTTTTTTTTTGTTTTTTTTTTGGGTGCTTTTTTTTTCTGTCTGCTTCCATTCACTCCTACCTTTCTTGGCTGTATAATTGATTATTTGTATTACAATTCATTTCTCTCACTTTTATCTCAGGAAATCTTTATATCCTTCAAATGGTCTTAAAAACTTGTACCAGTACCTCATTTACTTGTGAACTTTGTAGGACTTCAAGAATTATCTCTTCTGGGGCGCCTGGGTGGCTCAGTTGGTTAAGTGTTTGACCCTTAGTCTTGGCTCAGGTCTTGATTTCAGGTTTATGGGTTCAGGCCCCGTGCTGGCGTGGCTGGGTGTGGAGACTACTTAAGAAAAAAAATTATCTCCTCCATACTGTTTTACTCCTTTTGAGAGTTTTTTTTTTTTTTTTTTAGTTTTTTTTTTGAGGTAAAATTAATGTACAGTAAGATTCAATTTTATATGTGTACAGTTCAGTGGTTTTAGTACAGTCACACGGTTGTGCAGCACCACCACTTTTTTTTTTTTTTTAGCACCACTGCTATCTAATATCAGGAGATTTTCATCATCCTGGAAAGAAACCCCATATCCATTAGCAGTCATTCCCCATTCCCCCACCTCCCTCCTCTTAGTCCTTGGAAACCACTAATCTACTGTCTATATGGATTTGCCAGTTCTAGACATTTCACATAAATGGAATTTATTTATCAGTTGATGGACATTTGAGGTTTTTTTTACCTTTTGGTTTATCGATAATGCTGCTCTGAACATTCATGTACAAAATTTTGTGTGAACATATTTTTATTTCTCTTGAACATATTCTTAGGAGTGGAATTGCTGAGTTATAGAGTAACTCTGCTTAACTGAGTTCTTTTCTCATCCTATTTTCAACTCATCTGAATTTGGAAAGGTCTCAGAATCCAATGGACCTACTATCATTTTGTAATACCTTAAAGAAATGTGTGAAGAAAAGGATTTTGATATCACTACTAGGTAGACAATCTAATCCTTATGTGTTAACATTAACACACTAACTGATAATAGCCATAAATTGAAGCTTTGACTGAATAATCCTCTCTTACCCACTATGTGAAGACCTAGGATTTCAGGGGATGGTACCATTTCTATTGTAGATGCAGTGAATTAGGGTTTGGGTTGTTGTTACTAAGAGAAAACTCTAGAGGTCAGTAAAGCACATTAGAGAAATTATATAGAGAGATAGAATTTATAGATATAGATACATATATATCTCCTGTTTTCTTACCAAAGTTGGATTTCTCCTCTAAGAATTGTGATCTATCAACTGAGTTTGTCCCAAACTCTTTGGGGGCTCTTATAAATTCAGTTTCTAAATTCATACTTTATCTTCCAGAGACCCCCCCCCATATGCCACTTTTTATTGATGTAAACTGCCAAGAAATAATAACATAATTAAGGACTCAATGTGTGTCAGACACTATTGTGAGTTAATTCTAAATGAATTAGCATGAATTGGGTCCTGTCTTTATCCTCATTTGATGATGATGATGATGATGATGATGATGATTAAGTAGGCTTCCTACCCCACATAGAGCCCAACATGGGGCTTGAACTCACAGCCCGAGATCAAGACCTGAGCTGAGATCAAGAGTGTTGGACACATGGGCATCTGGGTGGCTCAGTGGTTGAGCATCTGCCTTTGGCTCAGGTTGTGATTTTGGGGTCCTGGGATCGAGTCCCACATTGGGCTCCCTCTGGGGAGCCTGCTTTTCTCTCTGCCTATGTCTCTGTGTCTCTGTGTCTCTCATGAATAAATAAATAAAATCTTTAAAAAGTGGGACACATAACTGACAGTCACATAGGTGCTCCTATCTGCATTGTCTTTTCTTTTTTTTTTTAAAGATTTTATTTATTCATGAGAGACACACAGAGAGATTGGCAGAGACCCAGGCAGAGGGAAAATCAGGCTCCATGCAGGGAACCCAACGCGGGACTGGATCCCGGGTCTCCAGGATCACACCCTGGGTTGAAAGGCGGCGCTAAACTGCTGAGCTACCCGGGCTGCCCTATCCTAATTTTCATTTTATTTTATTAAGATTTATTTATTGAAGAGAGAGAGAAGGAGGGAGAGAGAGTGAGTGCATATCCACAAGCAGTTGGGAGGGGTGGAGGGAGAGAATCTCAAGCAGACTTCCCACTGAGTGAGGAGCCCAACATGGGGCTCTGTCCACGATCCTGACACCATGACCCGAGCCAAAATCAAGAGTCACCTATCCAGGCAGCCTGGGTGGCTCAGGGCATGATCCTGGAGACCTGGGATCGAGTCCCATGTCGGGCTCCCTGCATGGAGCCTGCTTCTCCCTCTGCCTGTGTCTCTGCCTCTCTCTCTCTCTCTCTCTCTCTGTGTCTTTCATAAATAAACAAAACTTAAAAAAAAAAAAGTCACATATACAACCAACTGAATCCCAAGCACCCCCATCCTTATTTTTATATGAAGGAACTGAGATACAAAGATATTAGGAAATTTGCCCAAGGTTACACAGCTAATTAAGTCAGACTTTAAGCCTAAACTGATTTCTGCCAGTGCTCTGAATGTCAAAGGAAGAAATTCAATGAAGCATGGGTAAACGGCGGGAGTAACTATGATTCTCTTAAGGTAGCCAAATGCCTCGTCATCTAAATAAGCCTAAACTATCCGATCTTGAGTTCATATACTGAACCACTTCCTGTACTTTCGTGACTCTCAGGTACTATGCAAATATATTATTAGTATTTGCTTCTGTTAGTTACAGTTAATTAAAGCTTTTGTTTACGCAGATAGATATCAGACTTCTGCTGAATTCTCACAGCTTACCATTAGAATAAATATAAATGTTCTAAGAAGTAGGGAAATGGGAAGAAAACTTCATGTTCCCAGCTGAGAATTGGGGTTCTGCTTATGATCAAGAATTCTATTTGTGTATCATATAACTAACTTCCATTACTAGAAGAATTGGGAGATTTATGTTAATCATAATTGAAGTTATAATACTTCTCTGTTGGTTTGGTTATTTGGTTCTTTCTTTGCCTTACTCTCCCATCCTGTTTTCATTGCTAACAAAATCCTTGGCAAAGTTTGTTAATTAAAAGTAATATGGAGCAGCTGGGTGGCTCAATCAGTTACATGTCTGCCTTCAGCTCAGGTCACAATTCCAGGGCCCTGGGATTGAGACCTGAGTTGGGCTTCTTGCTCCGTGGGAAGTCCGCTTCTCTCCCTCTGCTCCTCCCCTCTTGTGCTCTCTCTCTCTCAAAGTATTTTTTAAAAATAAAAGTATTATTTTTCTTTTTTAAAATTTCATTTATTTATTCATGAGAGACACACAGAGAGAGAAAGAGAGAGAAAGGCAGAGACACAGGCAGAGGGAGAAGCAGGCTCCATGCAGGGAGCCCAATGCAGGACTCCAGGACTCGATCCTGGAACTCCAGGACCACGCCCTGGGCCGAAGGCAGGTGCTAAACTGCTGAGCCACCCAGGGATCCCAATTGTTTTTAATTTTTGCAACAATTGAGGAATTCTAGGACCTTATAGGATCAGTATTGGAAATCTCCATTTGGTTTTAGGTTTTCTCTCCTTTATTTTAGGAAGAGAAGTAGGATGGAGTATTAGGAGTTGCTTTACCTTAAAAAATATCTTTAAGAGTAAAACGTGGAGGACTATCGCATGTGGTTTTGACAGTTTCAGTTGAATAGGAGTGAATTAGGAATTAAAAGATCTGAAAAAATAAAAAAATAAAAAATAAAAGATAGATCTGACTGGTTATTCCTTCATTCTACAGTTGGCTCAAAAAACAGTGTTGATGGCCATGCAGGAGAAATACCCAAGTGAGAGGATCTCTCATGTCACTTCACCAGGTGAGTAGTCAGAGTTTTCTGGGTTAAGTTTCTGACCTTTGCTCTGTTATTTCATAACTGAAATTTCCTTTAAAGGAAATACTACGCACAAAAACATTTACTGAAATGCTGGTACTTAAAGAATAAAAATAACATAAAGCTATATTGAGTAGAAAAACAGCCCTCTCCAAAAGAGCAGCTATTTATCTCTGGTCCTACATGGCTTCCAACAAGACCACATGATTGATTGGGAGGGGAGGACACATGAAGGAACAGAATGACTTTGGAACATAGTTCCAGATGAAATCAGAAAAACACAGCATAAATTACTGTGTTCTATGTTGTCTTTGTAGTCCTGTGGGTGGGTCAGTCATCTGCTAGCCCACAAAGATTGGAATTCTTCTTGGATGCCAACAGACTCAGTTATGTTGTCACTGGAGACTCGGGAATTTATCTTTAGAATGGATTGACAAGATTTTGAAAGCTCTGTGGATATATTAAGTATATATATTAAACATATATAAATACAGAAATATATAAATAAATACACCCAATAAACATATTAAGTAGATACAGTATATTTAAATAGGAAGTAGAAAGTTTTATTTAAGTGATCTCTACACCCAATGTGTGGGGCTCAAACTAACAACCCCAAGATTATGAGTTAGGTGCTCTACCGACTAAGCCAGCTGGGTGCCCCTCAAAATACATTTTTATTTTACTAAATATGTCTTCAGAATTGATGTATGGGGTGAGCAGATAGTAAAGTACTGGTAAAGAATGGAAGATTAGTACTATTAACAAGTAAGAGGACAGGAAGATGGTAATAGAGGCCTTCAATCAATTTTTATTATTTCAAAAGACCTGGCAAATTGTCTACTGACTAGAGAGATAACACCATATAGACTTATCAAGAATCAATTTTTTTTCCTTCTACCTAGAGTTATACTTAGTACAGATAGTAACACCAGCTGCTCTTATGCTGATCAGAAGCGCTGATTGTTGGGTAGGTCTTCTGTGAAAGGTTATTACCGATTGCTGCATATGTGTAGATTCTTTCACATCAAGCAGTCCACTGTGACCCCAACAGTGCCTTCCGTAAAATGCACAGAGTAGCAAAATTAGAAGAAAGTGAGTTAAAAAGATGGGAGAAGCACTAAAATTGGAAGAAGAGAATAAGGTGATTTGTGTTTAAATATTTGCTTCCCACCAAATCAAGGAGTCTATAGAACCTTCTTTTCTGATTTCAACTCAAACTCTGACACTTTAAATGGATAAGTAGCCACCTTCTTGTCTGTTTGTTTACATGGATCATCAGATAACAGCCTAGAAAAATTGTGGTTTTTTAACAATAAATACAAGTAAACCAAGTATTTATTGAACACTTTTCTATCTACTAGCCCTCAAGTAGTAAGCTAAAAAAGTTAAATGAATCTCATCTGTCTTACCCAATCAGAAATTTTAATGGTTCTTTGCATTGCAGTCAAAGTCTTAAACTCTTCAGATTGACTTTTAAGACTTACCTTGATCTGGATTACCCTGCCCACGCAGTACCCCAGTTCAGCCAAGCAATGGTTGGTGCCCTCCCCACCCCCCTTCTGTTTATTTGAGAGCACGCCCACATGCACATGAATGAGGGGAGCAGAGCCCTATGTGGGGCTTGACCCAAGGACCCCTGTATCCTGATGAGCCGAAGGCAGACACTTAACAGACTGAGCCACGCAGGCCCCTAAACAGTGGTTTTCAAGAGAAATTGGACTGCGTGTTACCCTAGGAAGCATTTGGAAATATATGAGGATATTTTCAGGTGTCACTGTGTTGGTGGGATAGGATTAGGACTGCTACTGGCATTTAATAAGGGACCAGGGTTGCTAAACCATCCTGCCATGTATAGACTGCACATTGAAGAATTGTCATGTTCACTATGCCAGAAGCACCTATTGAGAAATCCTGTGAGAGGAAAGAATGTGGATATTGGAGTCAAAACAAATTGGGTTCAAATCTCAGCTCTATCCTCTGTAAAACAGTGATGATGAATACTGTTCAGTAAGTAGATGAAATCATGTTGGTAAAGTATTATGGCTTCTAGGTTTCAAAAAATGATGGCTACTATTGGATAGTATTGTTTTTTATGTAGTGTCCCTGGCTTCTTGGTAAGTCTTATTTCTGTCTGTGAACTTCTCAGCTCTCATGCTGTTTCCATTTAAAATTAACTAAGAGTAGCTGAAATAGGCATAGGAGAGAGAAAAGGGTAGAGTGATGCTATTTTTTTCCATAGGTTTAAGTGCTTTATTTAAACAGTCTTGTGAGGTTACATCAGTTGGTTCACACTAAAGATGGGAAATGCTACTTGTTTCAGGATCCGGTGTAATTCAAAAGGGCAGCTCCCTGGGGACTGAATGGCAGACCCCAGTTATCTCAGAGGCTTTTCGGAGTCGCTTTAGCCGCTGTTCGAGTGTAGCTGACAGTGGGGACACAGCCATTGGCACGTCATGCTCAGATATTGCAGAGGGTAAGTTTGAATTAATGTTTTGATTACTAATATGTGTTGTCATTTTCGGTTTGTGTTCCAGGTGTGTTGTCATTTCCAGAATATTCATAACTGTCCCTTCAGCCAAGGGGTGCTTGATTTTTCTTACTCCATGTTTCTTACATCTGCCCTTTCCTCTCAGTTTTTACTCCTTGTCCTATCTTAAACAACTTTTTAATAGGTTTTTTGGCCTTAGGTCTTTACTTCTACTGCCAGATTAATCTTTCTAAAAACCCGGTTTCATAGTTTCCCTTTCCAGTAAATTTTTGACTACTTGACTACTACTGTTACTTGAAGGATAAAATTCAGAGGTCTTTGTTCTGTGATCTGGCCCTATCCCACCCATTCAGATACATTTCTTACTGTTACGAAGTGTGATGTTTTACTGTGCAATGAAAAAGCACAGAACTTTTGTTGTTGTTTTTGGATATCTGAGCTCTTTCCTTCTTTTATCTGGGCCCATTTGTGCTGTTTATACCTCCTCTCGCCCTTCCCAGCTATGCTGATTTTATTTTTCAAAAACTAGTGAAGTGTCTGACAGGACTTTTCCAATCTCTTCACCCATTACTGATATCCCTCTCTGAAATCTTGTGTCTTTATTTTGTCTGCCATTTTGGGCAGTTATTACTTAAATTTAGTAATAACTGTAGACAGTGCTCTCTACACCCAATGTGGGAGTCGAACTCATTAGTCCAAGACCAAGAGTCTCATGCTCTACTGATTGATCCAGTCAGGCACTGCAAGAGTATTTTATTTTTTCATTTAGATAGTTCCTAAAGGACAGAGGATCTGATGATAATAATTAATAGCTATTTATTAAATACTTTATGATGGATACTGTACTAAATTTTTTCTACATTTTTCATTAACATCTTTAAGAACTCTATGAAATATTTTATTATTTCTATTTTACAGATGGGAAAGCTGAATTTCTTTTTTTAAGATTTTTTTGAGAGAGAGAAAGAACATGATTGGGAGGAGGGGTAGAGGGAGAAACTCTTCAAGCAGACTCCTTGCTGAGTGCAGAGCCCTACAAAGGGCTTAATTCTATGACCCATGAGATCATGACCTGAGCCAAAACCAAGAATTGGACACTCAACCGACTGAGCTACCCAGGCACCCCAAGAAAGCTGAATTTCAAAGTGATTAGATGGCTTGGTTAAAGTCACAAAAGTAATCACTTAGTACTTTATCAGATGTCACTCATACTAGGATGGCTATAATCAAAGAGATAATAACAAGTGTTGGTGAGAATGTAAAGAAATTGGAACTTCTGTACAATACTGGTAGGAGTGTAGAATGTTCCAGCTGCTTTGGAAAGTAGTTTGGCAGACCTTCAAAAGAGTAAACATGGAGTTACCTTATGACTCAACAGTTCTACTCCTACCTATATACCCAAGAGAAATGAAAACATATGTCTACACATAAACTTGTTACACAGATATTCATAGCAATATTATTCATAGTAGCCAAAAAGTGGGAACAACCTAGATGTTTGTCAACTGATGAATGGATGAGAAAAATGTAGTATATCTATATAATAGAATATTATTCCACAATAAGAAGAAATGAAGTACTAAGACATATTATGAAATGGATGAACTTTTTAAACATTTATGCTAAGTAAAGCCAGACACAAAAGGCCACATACTGTATGATTCCATTTATTTATTTATTTATTTTTAAAGATTGTATTTATTTGACAGGGAAAGAGAAAACACAAGCAGGGGGAATGGCAGGCAGAAGGAGAGGGAGAAGCAGGGTCCTCAAGGAACCTGGAACTCGATGCGAGGCTCGATCCTAGGACCCTGGGATCATGACCTGAACTGAAGGGAGACGCTTAACCAGCTGAGCCACCTAGGCGCCCCTTTCTGTTTCCATTTATATGAAATATCCAAATAGGCAAATCTAGAGAGACAGAAAATAAATTAGTGGTTGTTCAAGGCTAGGAAAGTTAAGGTAAATGGAATGTGACTGTTAAAGGGTAAAAGGTTTTTTGGGGGGAGGTGATAAAATATTCTATGATTGTAGTGATGGTTACACAATACTGAGTATACTAAAAACCATTGAATTGTACAACTTCAAATGGGTGAATTTAATGGTATGTGAGTTATAGTCCACAATAAAGCTGTTTTTTTTTTTTTTTTTTTAAGATTTATTTATTTATGATAGACTGGGGGGGGGGAGGGGCAGAGACACAGGAGGAAGGAGAAGCAGGCTCCATGCCAGGAGCCCGACATGGGACTCGATCCCAGGACTCCAGGATCGTGCCCTGGTCCAAAGGCAGGCGCCAAACCGCTGAGCCACCCAGGGATCCCCTAAAGCTGTTTTTTTAAGAAAAGGGCAAAAATGGGGGCACCTGGGTGGCTCAGTGGGTTAAGCATCTGCCTTCTGCTCAGGTCATGGCCTCAGGGTCCTGCGATTGAGCCCCACATCAGGCTCTCTGCTTAGTGGGGAGTCTGCTTCTGCCCCTCCCCCTCCCCTCTACTCATACTCTCTCTCAAATAAATAAAATCTTTAAAAAAAAAGAAAAGGCTAGAAATGTTTGAAAATAGAAATGAAAAGAAAAAAAATATCAAACAGATATTTACTAATATTGACTCCTAGACACATGACATTTAATTTTAATAGTTTGATAGCTGTATGTATATGGGCATGGTGCTCAGCAGTTGAGCAGTACTGAATTATAGATTATGTTTTAGGCAGGACTTCAAAAGTCATTTAATCCAGTTCCTTTTTGCTGGTGAGGAACAAAAATTCCCAGAGGGGTTAAATAATTTGCCTAATGTTGCACAACTAGTCAGATTTAGGTCTCCCAGCTGTAGTATTCTTTCTATCACTTGTATAATCAAGTGTTATTGTCAATTTAGTTGTTTGTTAAGATTTGTCTACATGTGCAATCATGGGACCTTTTCCCTTTGACTAAATAATAGATCTCTTAAAAATCAAACAATGGTCTAGATTTTCCCCCTATTGAATTGACTGGCAGTATTTAATTCAGTCACATTGTTACATAGACTGTGCGCTTTTTATTCCTTTGGGGGGAAATCTATTTCCTGTGTAGTGCATTCTCTTTAAATTGTAGTAGCCTTGATGTAGTGGCCAAAGCCATTGGTCTAGAAGTTTTTTTTTTTTTTTTTTTTTAAAGGATCCATGTTGGGATACCTGGGTGGCTCAGTCATTTAAGCATCCAACTCTTTTTTTTTTTTTTTTTTAAGATTTTATTTATTTATTTCTGAGAATACACAGAGAGGAGAGAGAGAAGCAGAGACACAGGCAGAGGAAGAAGCAGGCACCATGCAAGGAGCCTGACATGGGACTCGATCCTGGGTCTCCAGGATCAGGCCCTGGGCCAAAGGCAGTGCTAAACTGCTTGAGCCACCTGGGCTGCCCTCTTTTTTTTTTTTTTAAGAATTTATTTTTTATGTTTATTTAAAAATTTTTTTTTTATTTACAAGAGACACAGAGAGAGAGAGAGGCAGAGACACCAGCTGAGGGAGAAGCAGGCTCCATGCAGGGAGCCACAGGCAGAGGGAGAAGCAGGCTCAATGCAGGAAGCCTGAAGCGGGACTCAGTCCTGGGTGTCCAATATCACGCCCTGGGCCGAAGGTGGCACTAAACCACTGAGCCACCTGGGCTGCCCCCAACTCTAGATTGTAGCCAAGATCATGATCTCAGGCTGAGATCATGTGAGATTGTGAGATTGATTCCTTCATTGGCCTCCGCACTCATTGAGGAGTCTACTTGAGATTCTCTCCTTCCTCTGCCCCTCCTACTTACACACACACACTCTAAATAAATAAATCTTTTAAAAAAATAAATAAAAGATCCAAGGTGTCTTCTCTGCTGTGTTTGTTATGTACAATGGCTTTTATCTTAATCTTTGCTCGTTTTTTTTTTTTTTTTTTAATCCTTGCTCATTTTGTTCATGAATCTAGCTTGGTTTTATTTAGAGCCCTGTTGACAAGAACCCTTATGACTGGTATAAAATATAGTCATCGTTTCATCTTTAAACTGGACAGGTCGTTTGATTCCACTATTCATTAAAATGTTTTACCTTGGGATGCCTGGGTGGCCCAGTGGTTGAGCGTGTGCCTTCAGCTCAGGGCATGATCCTGGGGTCTGGGGATTGAATCCCACATCAAGTTCCCTGTGAGAAACCTGCTTCTCCCTCTGCCTATGTCTCTGCCTCCCTCTGTGTGTCTCTCATGAATAAATAAATAAAATCCTTAAAAAAAAAAAAAGTTTTACCTTGAAGATTCTCAAGGGATGGGGTAGAAGTAGATACTGAAGAACCCAGAAGGCTTTCGGCTCTTTGCTACAGACTGAAATAATTACTGGCTTAGTTCAGACTACTTTACTTCAGAAACCAGTAAGATTTAGCAAGAGCGAAATAGCTAAATCCACCCCTCAACAAGAAAGCAGGGCTGTTAAAAAGAATTGGGTGTTGAGGCAGAGGGTATGATTGAAGAGAAGAGAGATTTAGAAATATGAATATCCTTAAAGTGGCAGAAACCCATTGATTCTGAGAACTGCAGACTTTTCTAAAAATCACATATCCCATTTTGAAAGCCTTTGAAAATTGTAAAAAGTAAGTGGCCTTTTTGAAAATAAGTGTTGCTATTTTGTTTTAAAATGTTTCAAAATACAGGGGGCACCTGGGTGCCTCCATGGGTTGGGCATCTGCCTTTGGCTTGGGTCATGATCTCAGGATCCTGGAATCAAGCCCTGCTTCGGGCTCCCTGCTCAGTAGGGAGTCTGTTTCTCCCTCTGCCTCTCTCCGTGCTCATGTTTTCTCTCTCTTTGTCAAAAAAAAAAAAAAAAAAAAAAGTTTCAAAATACAAACCAGACTTATGTTGTAACTTAACATATTTTATAGTAATTTATCACAATTGCTAATTTCCTTATTATAAATATATAAAGACAGACACATTTATCAGAAATTACTATTGTTTTAGTATGGCCTTTTATATATATCCCCAAGATCACCTAAGTATAGAAAATTAGATACTTTGCATTATCCTATACATTATAAGGGATAATTGGGCATGTCCATGGTTTGGGGGTTTTTGTTTGTTTGTTTTTATGTATTTTTTAAAGGTTTATTTATATATTTGAGAGAAAGAGAGCATGAGAGGGACAAGGAGAATCTGAAGCAGACTCCATGCTGAGCGAAGAGCCTGATGTAGGGCTTGATCCCACAGCCACAGGATCATGACCTGAGGCTAAACCAAAAGTTGGACACTTAACTGACTGAGTCACCCAGGCACCGCCTTTTTGTTTGTTTGTTTTTAATATTTTTATTTTTATTTTTTTATTTTATTTTATTTTTTTTTTAATATTTTTAAAATGTATTTATTTTAGAGACGAGTATGAGCGGCTTAAGGGGCAGAGAGAGAAGGAGAGAATCTCAAGCATGAGCATGGAGTCTGGCTTGGGGTTATCAGTCTTACAACATGAGCCAAAATCAAAAGTTGAACACTCAGCTGAGCCACCCATGTGCCCCATGTCCATGTTTTGTTTTGTTTTGTTTTTTGTTTTTTTAAGATTATATTTATTCATGAGAAACAGAGAGAGACGCAGAGACACAGGCAGAGAGAGAAGCAGGCTCCACGCGGGGAGCCCAATATGGGACTTGATCCTAGGACCCCGGGATCATACCCTGGGCCGAAGGCAGGCACTCAACCGCTGAGCCACCCAGGCGTCCCCCCATGTCCATGTTTTTAAAGAGCTGCTTACAAACCCATATGAGAAGATGGTAGTCGATCCGTAGTAATTCTGGGAAAGGTTGTAATATCTGTCCTCATTAGCTGAGTGTGTTCTGTGTTGGTTGATGGAAAGAAAAAAAGAGAAATGAATTAAATTGGTAGTCTACTCTTCTCCATGATAGATGTGTTTGGTTTGGAAAAGAGTACTAGGCATAGTTGAAAAAGGAAGACATTTATATTCCTTGTCCCCTTAATCAAATTTCTCCCTGCTGAAGGTAACATGTATGTTTCCTAACATTCCAGTCTTCTTATTTGCTTGAAGCCCACTGCCTTGGCACATTAATTCTGTGAACTTATAGTCTTCAGAGTAGAGCTTAAAAGTTGGAAATAATGTAGAAATGTATACCTTCTGCAGCTGGTCTAATCAGAGAGTTGTCTCCCAAAACTAGGCAAGAGTTAAAAGAAGCATAAATCCAGTGTGAAGGAAAAATGAAAAGTTATAATTGGATATAAACAAGGGGGAAGTGAAAGGCAAAATACAAAATAGAGGATTTCAGTGTGTACCCACTTGAGAGAGCTCACTGTGCTAGAGTGAAACCTGAGAGTTACTAAGAATAACTTCACATATCCAGGCAGTCAGGTCTGGTGTGTGGGAGAGAGAATAGAATCCTGATTCAGATGCTATACTCCCTGCCCTGGATACAGAGCAGCACTGTCCACTTTGCCTATTCTTTGGATAGTTTAGATTCATTGCTTACCTTCACTGGGAAGCTTTTGGAGGCCACAGAGGATTTTGGCAGCCCTTGGAAAGGATATTTTTATTGGATTGGATTATGGCTTGAGAGTTGACCAACTCCCAGAAGAATAGGACCTAATTCATTTCCCTTAAGTAAGTGGTTTTTGTTTTTTTTTGTTTGTTTGTTTTTTGTTTTTGTTTTTTTAAGTTCATTTTTCAGCTTTGTTTTTGACTGGTAAGATTTTTTATTCAAATAAAAAGGACAGAGTTTAAGTTGAAAGTAAAGCTGATGTTGCCTTTTGTTGTTTTACCTTGTGAATGGCATTTGAGATTCTAGAATACACACTTCTCAGGTAGGCTGCCTGTCTTTCTGCCTAGTACTTGTGATGATAGTGTCTATATCCTGCCTGGTCTCAGGACAGGCAGAGAACACCGGGCATAGCAGCCAGACTCAAAGCATGCTGCTTTAGTTTTGACTTACAGAAGACTATTTTCTTTGCAGATTTTTGTAGCTCGAGTAGCAGCCCTTCTTTCCAGCCCATCAAAAGCCACATAACCATTCCAACAGCCCACGTGATACCTTCTACTTTGGGGACCTCTCCTGCCAAGCCAAATTCTCTACCTGCTGGACTCTCTTCCTCCAAACTCCCTTTGTCAGGGCTGGCTGAAAATGTGGGGATGACAAGAAATGGAGACCTTGGTGCAATGAAACGTTCTCCAGGCCTGTCTAGAGATTTCACATACCTTTGTGGTGCTACTGGAGAAAATGGAATTGAGCAGTCCTGGTTTCCAGCAGTGGGCCATGAAAGAGAAGAAGAAATGAGGAAGTTTGATATTCCTGGTATGGAGTCTACTCTTAATCAGTCGGCAATGATGGAGACACTATATTCAGATCCCCACTACCAAGTCCACTTTCATAACCCAAGAACTGACACAAACAAGGAGTTATACAAAGTGTTGCCTGAGACCAAGAAGGCACCGGGCAGTGGGGTGGTATGTGAGCGGAATGGACCTCACCCTAATAGCAGTGGAGTGCTCCCTTTGGGACTCCAGCCTGCTCCTGGCTTCTCCAAGCCTCTACCCTCTCAGGTATGGCAGCCAAACCCTGACCCTTGGCACCCCCGTGAGCGATCTTGTGAGCTCAGCACTTGTCGGCAGCAGCTGGAGTTGATCCGTTTACAGATGGAACAAATGCAGGTAGAGGCCCTTCTTTCTTTGGATTTTTGTGGGTTCTTTGCAGATCTTAGAACTATAGATTTTTACACTGACTTAAAGAAAAAAGAACTATATAGATTTTGTCCTATAAATTTTGACTCAAAAATTTTTTTGTAAGAAAGATGGAAGATGGGGCAGCCCGAGAGGCTTGGTGATTTAGTGCCGCCTTCAGCCCAGGGCCTGATCCTGGGGTCCTAGGTTCGAGTCCCGCATCGGGCTCCCTGCATGTAGTCTGCTTCTCCCTCTGCCTGTGTCTCTGCCTCTCTTTCTCTCTTTGTCTCTCATGAATAAATAGATTTAAAAAATTTTTAAAAAGAAAGATGGAAGATGTTTCTTAAAGGGAAATGAGGGCAGCCCGGGTGGCTTAGCGGTTTGGCGCTGCCTTCAGCCTGGGGTGTGATCCTGGAGACCCAGGATCGAGTCCCACGTCGGGCTCCCTGCATGTAGCCTGCTTCTCCCTCTGCCTCTCTCTCTCATTCTCTCTCTCTCTGTGTGTCTCTCATGAATAAATAAATAAAAAATAAATAAAAGGGAAATGAAGGCTTGTGAATGCCATTGAATATGTTGGTGGTCTAATTCAATAGTAGGTAGATCCTCCAGAGTAGAGGGTTACAACGGAAGACCCCAAAAGGTGTGTCATTAACACTGTGTACTTATATACCAGTCACTAGGCTACGTACTTTTGCTTACAGCATCTTATTTAATCCTTTACCTTTGATGAGGTAAATACAGAAATCTACCAGTTTCTTTCTTTCTTTTTTTTTTTTTTTTAAGATTTTATTCATGAGAGACAGAGGCAGAGACACAGACAGAGGGAGAAGTAGGCTCCCTGCAGGGATCCTGATGTGGGGCTTGATCCCAGGACCCTGGGATCATGCCCTGTGTCAAAGGCAGACGCTCAACCGCTGAGCAGAGCCACCCAGGCGTCCCAGTTTACCAGTTTCTTAGAATAAATAATCTGTCTAGGGTTACAAAGCTGGTAAGCAGCAGAACTAGGGTTTAAAACCACCTCTGAACCCCTATATTTCTTCCATATACCAATTTTGTCTTAAAAAAAAGGCCTTGTGCTGCTTAAGAAAGGGAAGGAAAGAAGCAGGACATAGTCTCCTTTCCTGGTTGGTGAGGACATCTTAGCTCCTGGTTTGTCTCTCTTGCCAGATAATGCAAGATAAGTGACCTTTTCTTAGAAACTGGAGCCTTTATAAGCAGGGAGTGTCCATTTGGCAGAAGTCTCCCTGGCAGGTTCTTTCCAGTCATGCATCAGAGCTAAAATTATTCATAAACACTGGGCCTCTTCAGGCTGAGCCAAAGTGAGCCTTGACTAGAGACCCAAGTGGATACTGCTCAGGTGTTTTCAGGTGTCTGTAGTTAAGATCAAGCTCCTCTGGGCTTTCTTGTCTTCCAGCTTCAGAATGGAGCCATCTGCCACCATCCTGCTGCTTTTGCTCCATCACTGCCCACATTAGAACCAGCACAGTGGATCAGCATCTTAAACAGTAATGAACACCTTTTGAAGGAAAAGGAGCTCCTCATTGACAAGTAAGAGGTCAAGGGGTGCCCTAGGATCAGCCTTTGCTCTCCCAGCCTTCACTGAGGGCACCTAATGAGGTCTCCCAAAGGATAGCGTATCCCTCTCTGTTTGGGTCCACCCCTTGCCTCATGGTAGAGCTAGGTTGATAAGCAACCTACTCTTGTATCTGACTAATGTGATAGGCCAATTGTGTATCCCCTGCAGGGGCTCTGGGAGTCCCTAAAGCGGGCAGCCAGTTCTTTGTAATTGATCTTTCCTTATTTCCCCCAAGTCAGCTTTCTTATTTGCTCTTCCTCTTTTAGCAGAACAGTACTGCCCAGACACAAGGCCTTGCTTTACATAGTATGAATTGTACCCACCTAAGGAAGGTGGGGGTTCATGTTGTAAGTGAGTTAGTGTCAGGACCCTGGACCTCATTCTACTGGCTTTTGCAGGCAGAGAAAGCACATCTCTCAGCTGGAGCAGAAAGTACGAGAAAGTGAACTGCAAGTCCACAGTGCCCTTTTGGGCCGCCCTGCCCCCTTTGGGGATGTCTGCTTGCTGAGGCTGCAGGTAAGCATTGGCAGCCAGAATGGCATTCTGGTTATCATAACTCTGTGTCTTCCCTTGCTTAGTACTAGTAGGTATCCAAGACATAGAAAAGGGATCGAGTGATATAAGGTATCCTTGCCTTCAAAGTGTAGGCATCCTAATTATAAAGCATCCCTTGTTCCGCCTCTCTGGAGGCAGAAAAGGCTCGAGGGTAGAATCAGGTATGCCTTGGTGTCAGGACATACTGGGAAAAAACTAAGGCAGGGCAAGGTACGTAGTAAGGTTCTAGAGTTGGGAAATGTTCTGATAAATAATATACGAGCCTTAGCCAAATGGAGGGAGAAGCAGAGGTAATGGGATTTTTTTTTAAGATTTTATTTATTTATTCGTGAGAGAGACAGAGAGGGGCAGAGACACAGGCAGAGGGAGAAGCAGGCTCCATGCAGGGAGCCCGATGTGGGGCTTGATCCTGGGGCCCCAGGATCACGCCTTGGGCTGAAGACGGCGCTAAACCGCTGAGCCACCCAGGTTGCCCCAGTAATGGGATTTAGAGCCATTCTCATTTTTATTTTTCCATGTCTAGGAGCAACTAAAGGAAGCCATGTTTTCCCTGAGGGTAATGCCTCCTTTAAAAAAAAGCCTGCTTTGTTAACTTCTGCAATATGGGCTTTTGAGTGATGGGTATTAGATTATAGTACTGGCTTTGCCACCTAGTGGGCCTGTTAAAATACTGTTCTATCTTACAGAATTAGAATGTTAGAGTGAGAAGGGGTCCTTACATAAAATCTAGCTCAGTCCTCTAATATTCTAATGAAAAGATTGGGGCCCAAGAAAGAGGAAGAACTTTTGCCTAAGATCATATAGAGAATGAGTAGAGGAGAAAATTTGAGTGTGCATTGGAATCACCTGGAGGGTTTGTTAAAACACAGACTATTGAGCTCCATCCCCAGAGTTTCTGATTCAGGGACCTAGAAGTTGGCTCAAGAATTTTTATTTCTGGGCAGCCCCTGTGGCAGAGCGGTTTAGCGCCGCCTGCAGCCCAGGGCGTGATCCTGGAGACCGTGGATCGAGTCCCACATCAGGCTCTCTGCATGGAGCCTGCTTCTCCCTCTGCCTGTGTCTCTGCCTCTCTCTCTGTGTGTGTCTCTATGAATAAATAAATAAAATCTTTAAAAAAAAAGAATTTTTATTTTATAAATTATTATTTATTTTTATTTATTTTATTTTTATTTATAAATTTTTATTTATTTTATCACCCGGACAAATCCCCGGGTGATGCAGAAGATGTTAGTCCTAGGACCCCACTGTGAAAAGCACTGCTTGAAGAAATTCTTAGAGAAAGCTGATATTTGACCATAAAGTATACGGAGGATAAGTAAAGTATATGGGGCTGTAAGGGTGAGGCACATTTATGTATCGAGAATCTTTATGCAGGAATTGCAGCGAGAGAACACTTTCTTACGTGCACAATTTGCACAGAAGACAGAAGCCCTGAGCAAAGAAAAGATCGAGCTTGAAAAGAAACTCTCTGCTTCAGAAGTCGAAATCCAGCTCATCAGAGAATCACTCAAAGTGGCGTTGCAGAAGCACTCAGAGGAGGGAAAGAAACAGGAAGAAAGGGTGAGCTAAGGAGTTGGTAGCTTTCTAACTCACAAAGGAGTTGGCAGTCAGCCTTTTCCTGCCAAACCCTAAGTTGTTTCTGGCCCCCATTCTTGGAACTAGGAGGAGCCAATTGCGTGAGATCCTACATTGACTTTTCATGCAGGACTGGGCTGCTAGAAATGGCACCCTTCCTTTTCACTTCATCTCCACAAAAGTGCCACAGACAAAGTCCCTCACTGCCCCAGGTTGTGATATGCCTCCCAACTGACTTGGGTTGAAAACCAGCTTGAGCAGTCATACCAGATGGTACTGTTGCAAGATGATTAAACATCTGTGGTAAATTTACATCATTCAGCCTGGATTTTCCTTATTCTACCTAAAAAGTAGAAAAGAATTCCATGTGTGCACCCAGTTTGGAAATTTGTACATTTTTGCTAGTACTCTTAGAATTGCCTTAGGGTAAGATTGGTCATCATAGAAGGAGCTGATTCAAAATCTTTTCTTTATGTTCACAACTTGCTCTAATGCAGATGTTCTTGGGGGACCAGTGTAGTAATGTTTAGTTCTGGACCACTTGCATCAAGATCAACCAGAGCAGTGCTTCTTAAACTTTAATGTGCTTAAGAATCACTGGGTCATCTTGTTTAGAATGCAGATCCAGGGGAGCCTAACTGGCTTAGTCAGTAGAGTGTGTGGTTCTTGATCTCGGAGTTGTTTGACCCCCATGTTGTATGTAGAATGTACTTAAATAAAATCTTTTTTTTTTTTTTTAATGTAGATCCAGATTTAGTACTTCTGGGGTGAGATGTGCCTGAGATCCTGCATTTTTAACACATGTGATGTTGATGTCGCTAGTATAACAAGGACTTAGAAGCTTGTTAAAAATGAAACTTTAAAAAAAAAAAAAAAATGAAACTTTTAGGGCAGCCTAGATGACTCAGCGGTTTAGTGCCGCCTTCAGCCCAGGGTATGATCTTGGAGACCCAGGATCAAGTCCCATGTCGGGCTCCCTGCATGGAACCTGTTTCTCCCTCTGCCTATGTCTCTGCCTCTCTCTCTCTGTCTCTATCTGTGTCTCTCACGAATAAATAAATAAAATCTTAAAAAAAAAAAAATTTAGGGCTCCTAGGTGGCTCAGGTAGTGATTCTGGGGTCCTGAATTGAGCCCCATATCAGGCAGGCTCCATGCAGGTAGCCTGCTTCTCCCTCTCTCTGTGTCTCTCATGAATAAATAAATCTTAAAAAAAAAAACAAAAAACTTTTAGTCAAAAGTACATATATCTAAGTTAAATCATCAAATACCAGTATATTTATAATAAAATTAGTAGCTCTGTACCCAGCCCCTTTCCACAAAGATTTCCATCCTTAACTCTTTTTCTCTTGACATACCTTTGTATTTCTGAGTAGTATTCTTGAGGTTTTTGCTGTTTTTGTTTCATGAGTGCAATATCTTCTTTCTCTGATGATATTGATTGTATCTTTTGGGATATCTCCATCTGCTTATAGTATTATTTCTTTTTTTTTTTTTTTTCCCAGAACCTTTTGTTCTTGTGTATTTCATGTCAGAGGCTTGGTGATCCTTGAATGAATGGGCACTCATGTTTAAGAATGAAATATTTAGGGGATCCCTGGGTGGCTCAGCGGTTTAGCGCCTGCCTTTGACCCAGGGTGCGATCCTAGAGTCCCTGGATCGAGTCCCAAATCAGGTTCCTGGCATGGAGCCTGCTTCTTCCTCCTCCTGTGTCTCTGCCTCTCTCTCTCTCTCTCTGTCTATCATAAATAAATAAATAAATAAATAAATAAATAAATAAAGCTTTAAAAAAAAAGAATGAAATATTTAAAAGCTGGATAGAAGCTCTGGGTTCATAATTGTCTGGTGGACTACATTATAGGATAATCAGATTTAGACTTCCTTCTCACCTAGGAACCCTCAAATATTAGTATTTGAATGTCTGTCTTATCTTTTCTCTTCCAGAAAAGAATCTTCAGTCTGCTGCCTAGTTGGGAGGCTAAGGCCAGGAATGCTTTTTTGGCCTTTAGGCTCTCAATATTGAGAAAGAGGTTAGGTTTGGAGTGCCACAGTTCTGTACATATATTTTTACTTATACTTACTTTCAACCCAGTCACGTTCTCTCTGCTATGACTTATATACCTGAGTCCAGAATCTCCCCTATCTGATTTCTCCAGCAAATAAATCTCCAGTCTCCGGTTGGGGAAACCTAGGATGAAAATGGTATCCAGCTAACCTGTATGTAGACCTCCAGTGAGTACCCTGTTCTCAGATCTATGGCTGATGCCTGGCTCAGAGATACTTGGAGCTTTGAGTACAGAGGTGTGAAGGGCACATTGTTTTCCATGTAGTCTGTAACTCCCACTGCAGGTTATAACTCTTCCTCTAAGTAATTTATCTCCTGTCTACTTTGATCTTCTATAAACACATAGAAATCTCTCATACACTTTTGTTTCCTCCTTTATTAACTTTTAAAAATTAATACTTTATTTCCTTCCTGTCATTTTAGAAATGTTTTGAAAAGTAGAAGAGATAAATGTCTGTGGGTAATTCACCATTTATTCAAAGATTTCCCCAACAGGAGACTGGAGATTTATTCTCCGGAAAAATCAGATGAGAGAGATTCCAGACTCAAGGATATCAGCATTTTCAGTAAGCTTCCCAGTTGAGTCTGATGCATATTAAAATGTGAGAATCATTGGTTTAGAGCTTTGAAGGGTACAGATTATACCTGGGGTAAAGCCTTTGGCTGATTTTTCAGGTATCCACTCAGTACTTTCTTATCTTCGGATTAAATTAGGTTAGGTTTCCTTTTTAAATTAGGTGTTTCCTTTTGACATCAGTAGATTTGCCTTTTTCTCTGCTTTCTTTTGCTTCTTCAGCATCCTTTTTTCACAAGCCAAAGGAAAAAAACGTAATAATGAAGAAAAGGTCTCTATTTCGGCAAATCTTGGTTGGTGCCCACTCTATGCCAAGCATTGTGCTATGTATTGTGACTATGATAATGAGCAAAATGGATATAGCTCCTCTCAAAAAGTTGAGAGTATCATTAACCCTTCCACTTGGTTGCTTAGCTTTATTTTATTTGTTTGTTTATTCATTCATTCAAAGAGAGAGGCAGAGACAGGCAGAGGGAGAAGCAGGCTCCATGCAGGGAGCCCAACGGACTCAATCCCAGGTCTCCAGGATCACACCCTGGGCTGTAGGCGGCGCTAAACTGCTGTGCCACCAGGGCTGCCCGGTTGCTTAGCTTTAAATCATGAGTGGTGTTTAAGGAAGAATGCATTACCTGTCTCACCAGGACAGATCAGACCACTATGAATAACAAAGATGCTTCCATTATTTGGGAAATTCTAAGAGTTTAGAAATTTTCTCCTGGAAGCCCAAGACAAAAATCAGACAAATTTTTTATTACAGGCATACCTTGTTGGGTTTTTGTTTGTTTGTTTTTAAAGATTTTATTTATTTATTCATGAGAGACACAGAGGCAGAGACATAGGCAGAGGGAGAAGCAGGCTCCCTGTGGGGAGGCCAGTACAGGACAGGACTCAATCCTAGGACCCTGGGATCACGACCTGAGCCAAAGGCAGATGCTCAACCACTGAGTCACCCAGGTGCCCCATGGCATACCTTGTTTTATTGTGCTTCACTTTATTGTGTTTCCCAAGTACTCTATTTTTTACAGATAGAAGGTTTGTAGCAACTGCCTCAAACAAGTCTGTTGGTGCCATTTTTCCAACAGCATTTGCTCACTTCATTTCTCTGTGTCATATTTTGGTAATTCTTGAAATATTTCAAACTTTTTCATTATTATGTCTGTTACAGTGCTGTGATCAGTGATTAAGACTTACTGAAAGCTCAGATGATGATTAGTATATTTTAGCAATAAAGGTTTTTTTTTTTTTTTTTTTTTCAGATTTGTTTATTTTAGAGAGAGAAAATGTTGGGGAGAGGAGCAGATAGGGAGAGAGGATCTAAGCAGACTCCATGTTGAGCATGGAGCCCAATGCAGAGCTCAGTCTCATGACCCTGAGATCATGACCTGAGCTGAAGCCAAGAATTGGACACTTAACCAACTGCCAGCCAGGCATCCCAGCAATAAAATATTTTTAAATTAAGACATGTACATTTTTTTTAGATATAATACTATTGTACACTTTATAGACTACAATATTGTGTAAACATGACTTTTACATGCACTGGAAACCAAAAAATTCATTTGACTTGCTTTATTGTGATACTCGCTTTATTGTAGTGGTCTGGAACCAAACCTGCAATGTCACCCAGGTATGCCTGTATATTAGAACTGCTACCAGTTTTTAAAAACTGCCCAGGGAGCCCTTCTTCCCTACCCTTGATTGGAAAATTCAGATGTGTTTACTCTGCAGTTTAAGCCTTAATCTTAAATGGCAAAATTTGATCAGCTCCCTGCCTTCATTGCAGTAAAACAACATTTACAGACCTAGGGGCAGAGACAGTGGTCACTTCTGAAAAAAATATGTTTGGGTCCTAGAGGAGTCCATGGAGACAGATTCTTGACACTTCTTTCCCAGGTAAAGGGTCGTGATAAACATATCAATAATTTGAAAAAGAAATGTCAGAAAGAATCAGAGCAGAACCGGGAGAAGCAGCAGCGTATTGAGACCTTGGAGCGCTACCTGGCTGACCTGCCCACCCTGGAAGACCATCAGAAGCAGAGCCAGCAGGTAGCAGCAATTTCTGGGTATATGTGGGGCAAACAGGGAGTGGGCAAGCAGGGGCACTTTCTCATCCTCTGCTGTATGCAGTTATCCTGTGGTTCCTGAAAGGAAAATCCCAAAGGAGTAATATCCAGACTCCTATCTGTCAAATTTGCACTGGGACTGCAAAGGTTTTGAGACCCGGATATTCTTCCTTGACCTAAGTGTGGGATCCTGTCTCTCAGCTTAGGGATTCTGAGTTGAAGAGTACAGAGCTGCAGGAGAGAGTGACCGAGCTGGAGAGTTTGCTGGAGGAGACCCAGGCAGCCTGCAGAGAGAAGGAGGTTCAATTGGAAAGCCTGAAACAGAAAGGAACAGAATTCTCCGCTAGACATAGGTAAATACCCCAGTGTGGTTGAGGAAAGGAGTGGAGAGCTAAGTCTACTCCACTCACTACCTGTGTGACTTTGGGCAAGTCCTTTCTTTTCTTTTCATTATTATTATGTCTGTTAGAGTGATCTGTGATCAGTGATTAAGACGTACTGAAAGCTCAGATGATGATTAGTATATTTTAGCAATAAAGTAAGGAAGAGGTCTTTGAGATGGAGAGTGA
This sequence comes from Canis aureus, assembly GCF_053574225.1. Taxonomy (NCBI): domain Eukaryota; kingdom Metazoa; phylum Chordata; class Mammalia; order Carnivora; family Canidae; genus Canis; species Canis aureus. The sequence continues at coordinate 74,559,699 of NC_135615.1, read as the reverse complement.
AGGATATAGTGGTGTAGTGGGGGCTTGTTATTGTATCCTTCGGAAGGTGCAGCCCAGTGCCTAGCATAATAATACTGGATAATAATCCCGGAGTATGTAGGTGTTAGATGAAGGGAACCACTTTATAAACTGGGAAATTAGTTATCTGTATATTTGCAAAAGCAGATCCTGGTATTAAGGATGGAGAGGAAAGAGATTATCTACATTTTGAACCTTGTAAGCTAAAGGCTACCAGGAACATCTGTTTCTCTTCAGCCCTAGGGATTGTTCTCGATTGTCACAACAGGATCTAAGAACAAAACAAGATGCCATAATGTACTCTCAGGGTGTCTTGAGAGCCTCTTCCATATTAATTGCAGTTTTGAAAATGTGATGGCTGTTTCAGGAGCCTCTTGAACCAAATCCAGTTTCTAATGGGATGGATTGGATTTCTCATCCCATATCCAACCACAGTGACCCTGTTGTTTATCTCAGCAGATGAACCATGATGAAAGTGATTGTGGGGATCCATGGGAGGAGACCATTGGTTGGAGTCAGAAGAGAGGTTGGGGTCAAAGTTGACTCTGCTCCAGACTATGTGTGCCAAGAAAAAAGATTTTTTTTTTTTTTATTTCCCAGAATTTCTGCAGTATACATGTATGACTTTTATAATCTAAGTACATGAGGTGAATATTTATTTTTGAATATCAAAACAAATATAAAAGAGGTTTGGGCAGGTGGAAAATTGGTGGCACATTAGATAGATGCTGGCCTCTAGGGAAGGGAACTAACATACACTAGGCAGCTTGTGTGTGGCACACCCTCTGTTACAACAGAACTAACATTATCCCCAGCTGTGGCTTGGAACGGCCTGAGTGTGTCTTGCCCCAAAATATACAGTAAATAATAGAATAAGGAGTCAAAGCCACATCTGTCTGACTTCAAAATTCTTGAAGAGGCCACTGTTTTTCAGCCTACAAGATAAGCAGTGTGTGGAGGAGGCCAGTGGAGAAGGTCCAACCCAACAGGGAGAAGGTCCAAAAGCGGAAATGGAGTCCTGGCAGAAAGAATGTGATTCACTCCAAAAGGTGACTGAGAGTATCCAGGCTGTAATAGAGGGCAGGCTGAGAGGAAAGAGAAGATTCTGTACTGGGAAGGAACCATGAATTTCTGGCCCCAGGCCACCTAAGATGTGTTACCCAGAGCTTTCCTCCCTTTTCTGAGAAGCCACTCCTGCATTATATAAAGTTTGCGTTTTAGATATTTATCTTTATGACAGACAAGCAGAGTTTGGGGAGGATATACTTCTGAACAACTAGAATACTAGATACTCCAAAATGGTACACTGAAGGTTGGTGCCCTTCATTCATGGCTTAGGCCCCATACAGAACCTCTTGCATTGGGCAGAGATTTGACCAGTGAGGTGGCGTATTTCAGCAGAGAAGAGAGTCTCCATCCCTGTTGGTGAGACTAATGACAGATCAGCAAAAAAGAAGACCTGGAAATGGTTTAGAGAATATCTGAGGTCTCAAAGGACAAGAAACTGGGCCTGTTCAGGTTCTTTCCCTAGACCGTCAGTGTGACCAAAACTATAAATAATAGCATCCATCACAGCCCTGGATAGGGCAGACTGCATTAAACTGAATTTTTAGTTATGCCCTTTACTAAAGAACCAGAATGTACACTGGTTATATATAAAGTTTATTCCACTGGCCCACACTTAATCAGGATGGGTTCCCCTCTTCCCCCAAGTAGTGGTCATAGGTCCACACTGCATTCCTCTTTAAACCTCTTTGTGAGTAAAGTACAGAATTGTGAAGCTATTTAACTAGGATAGGGAGTCTGGTTTATATTTCTGTAAGTAGAGCTAAATTGTCTTCATTCTGGTTTCACTACTGATTGGCTATAACCAATGGGGCTAATAGCCAGACCACAGATCCTCCTGTAGTTACTTGCCCTCTGACCTCACTGCCAGCCTGTTTTTATAACCTTCCTTGGTAACTTTGCTTTCAGATTGTGCAGAAGCAACAGCAGAAGATGGATCAGCTGCATTTACAAGTACAGGTGAGCTGGTGTCCTTGTGACATGTTGGGCAGGACTTGATGGAATCTCTGGAATTCAACTCTTTATTCTGTATCATGCAGTTTGCTAGTGTTAGGAGTATAGCAAGAATGAGACCCAATCAGTGCTTTTAGCCTACAGTCTTTTTGGGAAGGAGTGTCAGCACAGTATTGTGAGAGCGATATCCATGTTACTTTGGGGGAACAGAGTCAGAGCAGGGGAGGCTAAGGAAGGGTTTCTGGAAATCATGAGCCTGGAAGGAGGAAGAAGAGTTAGGCAAAGAAGAGCTGGATAGTTTGGTTTTGGAATTCCAGATAGAAGGAATAGCACTGGTAGGAACATGGAGGCATGAAACAGCAGAGTTTCCACATAAAGCTGCAAGCAATTTGGTATTGTTTAAGTAAGGTGGTGACTAGAAACTGGGCTATGGAAGTGCTTCATCCAATTAAGTTTGCTTTTATTCTTTCAATAGGTGATGGGAATCTACTATAAAGACTTATTTATTTCAGAGAGAGAAAGAGCACGCACATGCAAGCAAGGGGAGGGGCAGAGGGAGAGAAAGAATCTGAAGCCGACTCCTCGCTGAGTGTGGAGACCTATTTGGGGCTCAGTCCCAGGACCCTGAGATCATGACCTGAGCTGAAATCAAGAGTCAGATGCTTAACTGACAGAGTGACTCAGGCACCCCATGGGAATCTACTATAGAATTTAATTTGGGTGTTATGTAGTTAGGTTTGCAATTTTGGCTTGAGCGTGGAAAGAAGATTGGCACTTGGAGAAGGGCGAGGCTGGAGGCTGGTGGAGTATTGCAGAAATTCTGGTGAGAGATGATGAAGGAACCTGGCATGAGGCAGCATAGCAAGATGTGAGGGAACAGATTTAAGTAAATTTTAGGAGGTAAAATTGAGAAGAATCAGTGATTGACAAGATGTAGGGGGTTAAAGAATAAGGAAAAATTAAAGACGACTCCTGGTGTCTATTTTGGGCTAGAGTAGAGGGGTGTCCTTAATGGGTTCTCCAAGAAATCCTAGGCAAAGCAGGTTCACTCAGGTTCTCCTTGGACTCCAAAAGAGATTTTCACGTCAGAACAAGTGAAAGGCACTCATTCTGAGAAGAGCTCAAAGCTGCTATTCTGCCTTTGCCATCATGTGGGTCAGGCTATGCTGTCTGGTTCCCCTATTTCAAGTCCTGTTAGGATAGTCAAACCTAGTGAGTGTTTATACCCATTTAAATCCCAGATTCTTAGTACAGTTTTTAATAGATCTCAGATACACTCCCTGAGACCCTCAGGTTCCACAAAAGTTGAAAAAGCTCAACATTTAAGTGGTACATTTACCCATGATGAAACTCCTTAGGCAAATTAAAGTATCAGGTGAATTTGCTGGAATATCAGGTAGATTCTAAATGATCGCCTTGGATATTTCATGGTGATGAGATGTTCTCCTTTGGCAGTTAAATGTTTTTATTAATATAAAATGGGAAAATTCAGAAAATGTTTAAATACTTTAGTCAAATAAGTTTCAAACTTGGGATAGGGGATTGGAATTAATAGAATAAGAGGCAAAACAGCAAGTGTAAATACCTCCTTCTTCTTGACCATCCCTATACACACACTCTCTCTTTCTCTCTTTCTTCTTTCTTTCCTCCCTCCCTGCATCTGTCTCTCTTTCTTTCTCTCTCCCCCTCCCTTGCTCCGTCCTTCCTAACTAGATTAGGTACCTGTGGGAACACCCTCCTACCTTTTATCTCTGTCAGAAGCATTTACTATACAGTATTCTCAAGGGCTTTGGATATGAGCTTCTCAAAGACCGGTATTGTTTGGTATTCTCAGTATCCTCAGTGTGTGTCACAGTAAGTGCTCAATAAATACTGAGTTCAACTGAATGGACATTCCTTACCCTCAAGAAAGTTACAGTGTGGGGGGTTTACGTACACAGCCAACAAACGTACTCATGAACCATGACAGAGGTATAAGTAGCAGGGCAAGAGTACAATTAATAGGATCTGATTGGGTAGCCTGGGTGGCTGGGCAGTTGGGCATCTGCCTTCTGCCCAGGGTGTAATCCTGGAGTCCCGGGATTGAGTCCCGCATCAGGCTCCCTGCATGGAGCCTGCTTCTCCCTCTGCCTGTGTCTCTGCCTCCCTCTCTCTCTCTCTCTCTCTCTCTCTGTGTGTGTGTCTCATGAATAAATAAATAAATCTTTAGAAAAAATAGGATCTGATTTGCAGATTGAGGAAGGCTCAGGTGGGCCTTGAAGGTTTCCTAGGTGACAGGCAGAGCAGAAGAGTAGCTTGGGCAGAGGGGAAGGAGAGTGAGCAACTGCATTGGACCTAGAGCCTTTGGGAATGAAGGCTGTTCAGTCATTATGTGTGGCTGGAGTGGAGGCTGTGTGGAAAGTAAAAAGAAATATGGCTAGAAAAGTAGGTAAGGGCCAAACTGGCCTGGAATGCCCTGCTGAAAAGCTGGCCTCTAGTTGGTACATGGTCATTGACTTACAGGAGAGTTTCAAAGGGAGGTAGCAGGTCAGGGCTGTTCTAAGGTAATCTCTTAGCAGTGTGGGGGTGGGGTGGGGCTTTACTGTTTAGTGCAGGCCAGAGATGATATGGTCTGAACCAAATTTGTTACTCTACATGTGTAATCCTACCCCTCCTTGCCGTGGGATTCAGAACCTAGAGCAAGAAGTGGCTCAGGAAGAAGGAATAAGCCAGGCCCTAAAAGAGGAGGCCCAACGGAGGGAGACAGCTCTGCAGCAGCTGCGCACAGCCGTGAAAGAGGTGAGCAGCTGGGCCTCTCTAGCCTCCATAAACCTGAGTTCTCTGAGAAACCTCCCCATCCCTGCTCCCACAGGAGCCCTCATGTTTGAGAGGTCCCTGCTGAGCTTTTTTGGTGGAAGAATGAGAAGAGACATTGCATCATCCTATATATTAAAGATCCTAAGCCCATCTTAGAGTGGCCATAATTACCCAGGAATACCTTTTGGATGTGAGAAGTCCGTTTCTGTCCCTTTGTCTTCTGATAGCCACAGGTTTGTGGGGTTGGGGAGGAAGGGTCCAAGAAGACCTAGAGCTTGGTGGTCCTCATGGGTAAACAGAGCTGTCAGCAAGGGGTGAGCAAGTTCACTGACCTAGGAACCAGTCTCTCAGAGCTAGGATTGTACATGGCCCAGTGTGGGTGAAGGACTGGCACTAGAGGAAGAACTCTATTCAGTGTCTTTAAAACGGAATAGAGGTAGGGAGGGGAGAATGAGTTAAGCTGTTCAGGGAAGGAAACAGACATACATGAATGTCTGTTCTTCAGTGACAGTTCTTAAAACTTTTTGTAGAGAAGCCTGAGTCCACTGAGGTGAAGGTGTGAAAAGGCTGGCAGGACACATTCTACACTGTGTTCTCCAGGTTCCTAGTTTCTCCTGCCCTCCGCCCAGTGGCTGCTAGCTGTATTGTTGTATTTCTTGCCCTCTATTCCTCTGACACACACTGATCAGTCTGGCTGGTGGCCACTTTTGTCAGGGTGACAGGGAGAGATTGAAACCAGTGTCTCCTCAGATTTCACAGTTCACGTTAAGCCTTCTCTAATAGCCTGGTTAACAGAGTTGGCTGAGGGACTGGCTTCAGATAGAGTTCCGAGGGGCAGGAGTATCTTCTCTGGTTCCTTAACAGAAACCTAGAGGCTGATGACTCAGAGTCTGTTGGGGAGTGGTTTCCTCTCCAATGCTACGGGCCTGACCCACCTGCAGGAGAATTTAGGCCCAATACTGGGAGTGGGGGGGAGTGCTAGGCCTGTTGGTAGGGGTGAGGAGAGGAGGGATATCACCTGTGACTCATATATCCACACACATGTACAGATACTCTGCCCTTCCCTGGGCGTGGGTTAATGTGTTTGCCCATCTATCTACTCAGCTTTCAGTGCAGAACCAAGACCTGATTGAGAAGAATCTGACACTCCAGGAACACCTGCGCCAGGCCCAACCAGGGTCTCCATCTTCAGACACAGCCCAGCTGGCATTTGAGCTGCACCAGGAGTTGGCCAGTTGCCTTCAAGATCTGCAGGCTGTCTGTAGCATTGTGACCCAGAGGGCCCAGGGCCATGATCCCAATCTCTCCCTGCTCCTAGGCATTCACTGTGAGTCCTTAGGCTAGTCCGGTACCCAGGAGAGTGGCTTTCATTCTCCTGTCACCCCTGCCCAGCTTTCCCATCCTTATGGTAATATGTGAATAAGGCTTTGTAGGCTTGGTCACTGTTCCCTGGAAGTTCCTGTGTTTTGCAAAGTAGATGGTAAATCTTTTTTTGGAAACAGGCATCTTTATGGGTACCTGAATACAGGACAAACAGAAAATGGCCCTTAGGCAGCAAGTTTTCAGCCCACTATCCCCATCTACCTTTTTTTTTTTTTTTAAAGATTATATTTATTTACAGAGAGGCAGAGACATAGGCAGAGGGAGAAGCAGGCTCCATTCAGGAAGCCTGATGTGGGACTCAATCCCGGGATTCCAGGATCACGCCCTGGGCTGAAAGCAGATGCTCAACTGCTGAGCCAACCCCTGCCCCCAATATACCTTTCTAAAAGCATGCTATGTCCTGGGATGCCTGGGTAGCTCATTCGGTTAAGCATCTGACTCTTGATTTTGGCTCAGGTCTTGATCTCAGTCAGGGTCATGAGTTCAAGCTCTGCATTGTTTAAAACAAACAAAAAAAACCCAACGTGCCGTTTCTTAAGATCATGGGCCTCAAAGTACTATTTATCCACACTGCCCCGTCCACATGAAAGCGTCTCGTAACTGACTCACTAACATTCTCTTGAAATGCTCTCCTACTCAGCTGCGCAGCACCCGGGGACTCAGCTGGATTTGCAGAAGCCGGATGTGATCAAGAGGAAACTAGAAGAGGTTCAACAGCTGCGCCGTGACATCGAGGACTTAAGGACCACCATGTCAGACAGATATGCCCAGGATATGGGAGAAAACTGTGTCACACAGTGAGGAATGCTGGGGATGGCACAGGTTCTGTTCCCCCAGGGAAGATATGGTCTGCTGAGAGCCCAGTCTGGCCGGTCCTGCCCTGACAATCTCTCGCCTCCTGTCTGCTGCTATTCCCAGAGAGAAGGGGTGGAGGGGGTAAGAATCTGGATCTGGGGCCAAGGGCTGATTAAGGAACTGTGCCTGCCTTGCCCCACACTGGCTTTGCCTTGTTGGATTGCATTTGTCCTGTCATCCTGATTTACCCTTTGAGGGTGAGTTACTAATTAACTTTTGCAGGTTGACTGATAAGTCCTCACAGAGTGTTCCCAGCCCCAGGCTGATGTCAAGGGTAAACAGGCTGCTCAGTTCCCTTTTCCATCTTCTAGGATGGATCCACATTCATTCCCACTTCATAGCTTGGTCCTGCTGATGCCCAGAGTTCAGTAGAAGGGCCTTGAAAAGCTGAGTACCAGTCACAACGGCCATATGAGAATGCTCAGGCTAGTAAGCCAACCTGGGATCTGAGCTGACTTTCTGGGTATTCTTAGGCCTGGTCTCACTGCTGCTTCCTCAGGGTGATTTATTAGCAAAGTACCCACTAGAATTGGCCTAAGGACTATGGCCAGGCCTCCTCCATCTGTGCTGTCATGTCATTTTACAGGATGCCCTACTCCAGCTGCATCTGTCCCTTGGGGTTCCCTGTCCCTTGGGGTCCTGGCCATGTGTTTAGCACAGCTCTCTTCTCTTTGGTTCTCCGGCCAGTCAGGTAGTCTCTTGTAAACTCTATGGTTCTGGGTTTGGGCAGGATTTTCCCCTAGAATACCACAGAATAACTGTCAAGTTCCCCACCTCATTCTGGGGCTAGGGTGGGTGACCAGCCCTGATTTGTGCCTCTCGTTTGGGGACAGGATCCTTTCCCTTTCTTGCTTTGGGGCTTCTTGAGAGTTCAGAGTACCCACTATAGTTTGGCTCTTAAGGTATAGCTTTCTGTATTTGCTGGGTTTTGTTTGGGGCCCCTGGACCCTGTGCTTTCTGGTTTCTCTTGCCTCATTTAGGGAGCATCTCACAACACAATTGTTTATATCTGGTGGTTGGACTAGCCACAGGCCGCCTCTAGATCTGGAACCAGGCCAAGCCAGGGCTTTGTAAGGGTAAGAGGAACACTGAGCAATTCAGGGGCCAGCTACTGTGAGTTTGTTGCTAAGCTTTGAGCTGTCAGAGAAACATCTTGAACCTCAATCTTGGGTCTGAATGAGACTCTTTAAGTGTTTTTACAATTTTGTGTCTTATTTATGGAATGATGTATCCCTTCCATTCAGAGCAGCCCCACCCAGCCATCCTCTCAGCCTCTGGGCTCGTTCCTGCCTCCTAAAAGCAGAGCTGTCTGGTTGGTCTCCACCCTGTGTTGGGAGCCCAGCCACCATGCTCACGGGTATTTTTCCTCAAAGTTTATAAGCAGTTATTTATATGAATCCTTGTTATGTCAACTGGTTTGTATTGCCTATTTTGATTATAAAATAAAATATTTAACAAACTCCTCAGTTTTCCATCACCATCCCTTACTCCACCCTTCATTTTGGCTTGTTGGAGCCAAAGCCTGGGTGGTTAGCCAAGTTCCCCAGATGGCAGCAAGGAGGGACCTTTGGCAGGTCCAGCCTCTCTGTATTTCTATCACTTCCGCTCCTCTGTTCTCTTTGGGGACAAATAAGATCTCTTCCCACACCACTTTGTATTGGGTAAGGCTGCCCTGAGTCATTGAGCAAGTCTGTCATTGAAAAGCATTTCAGTAATCCTCTGAGAGGAAGTTGGCTGCTTCAAGGTTGCTGTGAGGAAGTGGCTGCAACCAGGCAGGGCACGTTTACCTCAGGGAGCTAGAGTTTGTCTTCCTGGGCTGCTATTGGACCTGGACCTGGGGGGAACTTGTGAGGGAAGTCCTGTCCAGCCTCAGACAGCCAAGCCTCCAAATTTGGTTTGGTTGTTAGACCTTGCTCTCTGAGCCTTGTAGGTTTTTTGGGGGGGAGCAGGAGTGGCAGTAGAATGCCATCTGGGGTTGAGGCTGAGCTAGGGCCACCCTAAGACTAGCTGTGGATCTTTTACAAGGCGGGGGGGTGCAGGTCCTCAGAAGTCCTGGCAAGCCTCTGCCTCCACCCTTTCTAGAGCTAGTAGCTGCTTACCTCGGCTTCCATCTGGTGCCTTGAGGGTGTGGCCTTGTCTCTGGCCACCAACTTACCTTGTCTAAACCTGCCTGAGTGGAGAGGAACTTTTAGGGAAGTCTCCCAGCAGGGGCTGACCCTGCTTTGGTGTGCCATGGGGTTAGCCATGTGTACGTGTCATCCCAGGGACCGTGGGAAGGGGTCCCTTGGACCGAGGTTCCCTAGCCAAGGAACTGTAGGTTTCAAAACAGCCCAAGCCTTCAAAGCTCCGAGCTGCCGAGCTACGCTGCACTATTGCGGCACCAGGGGTGGGTGGCTGGGTGCAGCAAACCTGGGGGTGCTGAGAGAAGGCCCCTGGCAAACCCTCACCCCTGCCTTCCCTGGCCTTTCTGGCCGTCCGGGCCCCCTCCCCGGCCTCACTCTGAGCCCTAGATCAGGGAAGGGCCGAAGGGGCGGCGGTGCGCGGCACCCCGGGGTCCTCGGCACGCCCGGCTGCTGAGGGGGGAGGGGAGGGGGGCCGCGGCGCGCGGGGCGGGGTCGCGCAGGCTCCGCCCCGGCCGCACGCCTGCCCGCGCCGCCCATTGGTCCCGAGAGCGGTGACTCGCGGGCTGAGCAGGAAGGAAACCGCTCCCGAGCGCGGCGGCGTCGTCTCCAGGCCGTGCAGCTGCCGCTACCGCCGTCCGTCCGCCTGTCGGCCCGCTCGTCCACCCGCAGCATGAGTGGCCTGCGCGTCTACAGCACGTCGGTCACCGGCTCCCGCGAGGTGAGTGCTCGCCCGGGGAGAGAGCTGGGGGAGAGCGGGCGGCGGTGGCCCGGCTACGGCCCGGCGCCCGAGACCCGCCCCCAGGGTGAGGGCGGGTGGGGGGGCGGCGAGGGGCTTGGCCTCTCGGGTCAGGTCCCGAGGTGGGCTCCGAGGCTCGGACCCCTCCGTGGGGCACTCTGGATCCTAGGCAGCCCCAACACGAGCTGCCCACGCCCATCCCGCCACTCACACACTCTCAGCACCCTCACTGCCACCCCGATCACGTCCTGATGGTGCCCTTCCTCTCCTCCACTTTTTTCCTGGGCCGGGGTGGCCCCTTACCAGCCCCCACGCAAGCCTGCCCTGCTTTCCCCTCGCAGATCTCCTGCTTCTCCCCACCCAGAACTTTATCCCACTTCCCTTTTTCATTCTGATTGCGTCCCTAAGGTGGTCCTGCTTTCATCGGGCACCACCGCAAGCCTGACTCATCCTCCTCACTCACTGGTGGCCAGAACCCCATCCCAGGGTGTGGAGGGGGACAAAAACTATTGCCCACAGCCCCTTTCTTTCTTCTCAGGGTCCCCCCATAAATCCTCCAGCCTACTCACTAATCCCTGCCCGCCCTCTACCCCCAGATCAAGTCCCAGCAGAGCGAGGTGACCCGCATCCTGGATGGGAAGCGCATCCAGTACCAGCTAGTGGACATCTCCCAGGACAACGCCCTGCGGGATGAGATGCGAGCCTTGGCGGGCAACCCCAAGGCCACCCCACCCCAGATTGTCAACGGGGACCAGTACTGTGGGGTATGGGCCCTGGGGGTTGGGAGCGGGGAAGTGTAGGACTTCTCCTGGGCCAGAAGTCAGAGACCTGAGCTAGAACACCAGCATACAGGTGACTGTCTCTCCCCTCCCCTCCCCTAGGACTATGAGCTCTTCGTGGAGGCTGTGGAACAAAACACACTGCAGGAGTTCCTGAAATTGGCCTGAGCCCACTGGGCTCCATCACCACATCCCCCAGCCACCGCCCGGCCATGAAGGACCTTATAACTCCCTGTTGTTCCTAGCCTTCTGACCTTGGAACCTCTCCCCTCAACCCAAGCCCCTTCTCCTCCTCTCTCCTCCATTCAAAGGCAACATTCCTTACCCACTAGTCTCAGAAATTGTCTTAAGCAACAGCCCAAGTGCTGGCTGTCCTCAGCCAGGCCCTGAGGCTGCCACCCTGCCTGGCACTGGCTGATGGGCACCTTTGTTGGTTCCATTAACCAGGGCTCTGCCAAAGGCCCCGCATTCCCCGTCCTGGGAACACCCTAGAGACAATTAAATGTCCCATTCCATTGACACCGTGTCTGTCTGATATGACCTGGGCCCTAGCTCTGAGCAAGGCTGGTAGATGGGATTGTGCTGAGGCTGTGCTGTGGGCAGGTTGGTTGAACGGCCTCCTGTGTGGCACCTCTGTGTGCATTTGTGCACATATGTGGGTGTATGTCTGGCATATGCATAACTGTGTAGGACCTGCGTTTCTGGAAACAGTGGGTGGGTCACCTCATGATTCACATGCATGTGATAGTGCCCAGACACGCCCAGTTTGGGGAGTATAGCACATCTGTATGCTTGTCAGTAATGTAACCATGCCATGTGGCCACCTGCCTGTGTTCCAGCTGACTGGCTAAGTGTGGGTGTGTCATGGAAGTGGGTTCACAGCTGCAGTTCTACCCCTTTCAAGACAGTGGCTTTGTGCAGTGTTGGGGAAGTGTCCCCATGTGCTTGTGGTTCTGTGCATATGTATGCACAGGGATCTGCTGGTGGCACACTTGCACATGAGGCTCTTTTATATCAGCTGAGGCTGAGCTGGAGCCTGCCTTCCTTCCACTGGATCTGCTTAGCCCATCTGGGGAGAAGAGGAAACTAGAGGACAAAGACCCAGCAGCCAGGCCCGCCAGCTGGGGCTCAAGTTACAGAGGGGGCAGGTCGGCACCGCCCCCTCCCAGGCCCAGCTGGGCTTCCCGGCTGAGAGAGCCTCACAGAGCAGCCTGTGTGGGAGCGGGCGCTTTATTTGGAGCTGGGGCTGGGTCCTGGGTCAGGCGGTGGGGCCCGGCTCGCCCGAAGCAGCAGCGCTGCACTGGGCACCAGGCCTGCTGCCTGCAGTGTGGCCGTGTCGTCGTGGTAGACCGTGGGTGGGAATGTACTGAAGATCTCGAAGGTGGTGGCATCCACAGCCCTGGAGACCCAGCAGAATGGATCAGGCTGGGTCCTGGGGCCAGAGAACCCCCTATAGCTGCCAGCCCCACCTCTTGCCCACCTGGCCTGTGCAAGCAGGGTGCGCACATCACCAACAGTGTCCTCAGGCCGCATCATCAGCAGGAAGGCCTGCTCACCATTCTCAGACTTGATGCGCAGCATGGAGAGCAGGCGTGCTGGTGACTCTGGGGACTCCTGGTTCCTGTGGGCCTAGAGGCCATCAGTGCCCCCTGGTGGCCCAACCCCAAGGTCCTCACCTCTTCACTAGTCAGTCCCTCACCTCTCGCGCTCAGCAGCCAAGGCTGGTGTCTCTACCACGATTTCCTGGATCCGAGCAGGCAGTGGGCAGCAGTTCTGGAAGGCATCGATAAAAGGGAACAGAGCCCTGGGCCTTGCCAGAGTCACACCCTTCCCCCAACCCTTCTCCCTGACCAGGGATGGATGAGACCAGTGAGCCAGAAGGGGATGAAATGGAAGGGAAGCTTTGGGAGGCAGCCTCAATGTTCCCTTAAGAAGCCTTGAGGTCCCTCAGGGGAGGAGGGGAGACAGAACCCTGCACAATGACTGGGCTGGAGGCCTAACCTAGCATGGGTCAGGGAAGGCTTCTCAGGGGAAATGACACCTGAGCTGTGACTAAGGACAAGTCCAGAGAAATGGAATGGGGCAGGGAAAGAATCCCTGGTCAGGGAAAACTTCTCTGTGGGATGATACATCTGAGAAAGTATTAGCAGTTCATGTGGCTGAAGCTGACAGGTGGACTGGAAGAGAAAAGGTTGGATATGGGAAGAGGACCAACACGGGATGGTGGGCCTCGAATGCCAGGATAAGAGCTTGGCCTTACCCAAGAACCACTGGAGGGTTTCAACTGGGAAGGCCCAGATGCGGTTTAGGTTTAACAGAAGCACAGAGACTGCTGGGGGAGGACAGCTGGCAAGGCAGGAGTGGAGGTGGCAGGCTAGTGAGAGGCCGCTGCAAGTGTCTGAGAGCCACTCCGGAACCTAGTCCAGATAGTGGGCAGAAGGAATGGGGAGAAGGGACGGGTTCGGGAGAGGCGCTGGAGATGGACAGGTCAGGCAGGACTTGGCAATGTGGGGTGAAGGAGGCAGAGCGGTGGGAAACAGGTTGGGTCCCTTCTGCAGGTGGAGATGGGGGAGGAGCAGCAGGATGAGGGGTAGTGAGAAGGGCAGATGCAGGAAGGGGGATCCAGGACTGAACTGGATGTTCCGGTCTGGACCTCGACGAGGTCACCCAGGCCTTGGACTCAACTCCTGGCCTAGACTCTGACTTTTCCTCTCTTGCAGCCACACTGCTGCCAACTCAGCCCCTCGCTGGGTGCCACCTGAGCCTGCCCCAGATTGTTTTCAGGAGATAGTGGAACTGCTCTGAGAGCCTCCTTTCTCCATCTAGGCCCTCCTCAGCAGCCCCTGAGCCTGAGTCTCCAGATTAGCCACTGCTCTGGTAGGTTGGGTCAGGGAGCCCAAGAAGTCTGGGGGAGCTAGAGCTGGCCTTACCTGCAGGGTGTCCCGGATGGGTCCCCGGATGTCAACCACCTCACCTTGCCGGATCACAAACTTGGGGAGCCTGTTCAGAAACTTCTCAGCAGTCATCCTGGAGCCTGCAGGGAGTGCATTGGGAGCCTGGGCCTGGGGAGGGACTGCGAGGGATGGCTGATGGTGGAGGAAACCACCCAGAGCTGGTCCTGCCCAGTGCCCCCACCCCCCTGGCTCAGCCTCAGGGCCAGGTTCACCTGAGTGCTCCATCCTGTCCAGGGGCTTGTGCATCCTCTGTCGGCCCACCACACGGCCCTCACCTGGGAATGGGTCCAGCCCATTCTCTGGGTAAACCTGATTGCGCAGATCACTCACCTGGCAGGAAGGAAAGGCAACAGTGGGGGCCTAGACCTGTAGCCCCGGGCTCCACCCCACAGTTGCCCAGAGGCCTCCCCAGCCTCCCACCCCCCTGTCCCAGGAATAGGCTCAAGGGATAGTCTGATGCAATCCCCATTTTTCAGGTAAACTGAGGCCCCCAAGAGAGCGAGAGAGCTGCAGTTCATGCTACTGTCACCCACCTGGGCGCAGCTCCTACAGGCACTCCTCACTGTGCCAGCTGGAGCCGCTGTACCAACATCCTCCCCAGAGAGCCCCTCTCAGGACCCAGCCAGGAATCAAGGGGCCAGGGTGTGAGGAGAGGGCAAAGACTTATCTTGGCATGAACTGCCTCAAACACCCCCAATCATGACTCACATGGTTTTCAAGCCCAGGTGGTGGTGGTGCACACCCCCTCATGTCCCCTTGCTGTGGAATGACGCACCACACTCCGGGCTGCTGCTGGTGAGTTAACATCGTGACACCCTGCCACAGCACCCCATCTCACCCCCACCCACCCCTGCCAGGAGGGGGCCAGCTCACGCCAAGTCCTTTAATCCCAACATTTGCCCCCCACAGTGCCGCCTTCCACAAAAGCAGATGGCCTCAGGAGATTCTAGGCCAAGCCAGGCCACTTTTGCATAGATCCTCGGGAACCCCAGGCTGTCATGGTGTCCTGGATGCTGGGTGGGGCAGTGCCCCTGCAAGGCTGAAGACTGTGCCTCCAGGGTGCCAGCAGGGGGCACCCCCTGCCGCTTAGTCACAGGCCACCGCCCTCACTAAGGAAGCGACTGAGGCCACCTGGAGCCTCCCTCCTACGCCCTTCTCAGCCTAGCTTCAGGCTCACCCTCTTCTGGGAAGTCAACAGACCAGGGTTCCCTTGGGGGGTGGGGGTAGTGGCTTCCCACTTCAAACTGGGTGATGTCCAAGGAAGCAGTTTATCCCCACCCCCTCCAAAATCCTCGCACTGGGTATTTTGAGGAGCAGCCCATCACCTTGAAGGGGACTCCATCAGGGTACAGCCGCTGGAGCTCTGAGGGGAAGAAGCCATCCAGTATGTCTCGGAGGCAGCGCTGTGGCAGGGATTGGAAGAGTGAGGCCCGGCTGGACCTGTGCAGTGCCTTCTGCTCTGCTTTCTGTCTGGATGGCAGGCTCTGGGCCTTGGGTCTACCCAATGAATCATATTCTGGACATTTCCAGGGTTCCAGGACTTGGGCGGGGGGCCACGCTCTGCAAGTTGCACGTGGGCTTGGGTACCTATGAAGGGTTGGTGGAGCTGCACCCCCCCACCCCCCCATCTCCAGCTAATGGTGAGAGAGGGTGGGGCAAGGCCACCAGAGTGGCCTGTCTCCCCTCCCCACCACTCCTACCTGTGTGGAGAGGTCACGGAAGGGCCGGAAGGGCCCATCGAACATCATGAGGCCATTCCGATAGAGCTTCAGTGGGATGGGCTCAAGGACATGGAGCCGTGCTCCACCGGGCATTGGTATCACCTGGGTGTCACCGTCTACCACCAGCTCACTGAGATCCTTCAGGCTGGCCAGCAGCCTGTCAAAGTCCACCTCGGGGGGTGCCAATGAGTCCCCTGGCAAAGAGGATAAACACCCATGAGCCTTTCTTCATGGCAGCTGTGTGCTCCAGCAGCTCTGACCGCCATGGCCCCTGGCACGCTAAGCAGCGGCCTCTGCATCTCTGTAAGTGGCCGCCCGGTGGGGGTGGGGGACAGTTACTGCTACATAATAGCTCTCTTTTACGGAATACTCACCTTGTGCTGGGGGCTTAGTAACTATTGTGCCACTCTCTTCATACCAACTCCTATGCTGTAGGGGCTGTCATCACCCCCATTCTTCAGATGAACCACAGATTAGAGGAGGTTAAAGGCTGCCTAGGGATGCACAGAGGAAGGAGCAGGAGCAGGATTTGATCCCAGCTCTGCCTGTGTCAGCAGCTGAAAAAGCACAGCCCGGAGCTCCCACCTCTGGATTATCTGCCTGGATTCAAATCCTAGCTCTTTGGCTTCCACCTTTGTGACCTTGGTCAAATCATGTAATGCCCTGCACTGCAGCCTCCTCTCCTACAAGGGTCTGGGAAGGTGGACCACGAGAGGGCCAGCTCGGAGCAAGCACTCTGTCCTGTGGGTTACTGTTGCCAACTCTACCTTGCACAGATGGACCTTGGGCCAACCCAGAGGCTATGACGCAGGAGTCATTTATCTCCATTTTACACATGAGGAAACAGGTCCTCAGAGATGAAAAATGACTTGCCCCAGGTCACTTGGCAAATTAGAGGAGGGGCTGACTCTAGAGAATGCTTTTTCCACCCATCTGCACCATCCGGAGGGGGAGGTTGGGGTAGGCACACAAGGTTGTTGGGGTGGATGTCAGGACAGCTGCTGGACAGATCTGCGGCAGACCTCGGCTTGTGCAACTATTTCTGGGTCACACACCCCTTTGAGAAGCTAACATGCTTTGGCCTCCTCTTCTGAAAAGTATTGCACACACAGGTGTGCCTAAGCTTCAGGGGGTGGTGGGGACAGCCACAACAGATGCTAGAACAGAACAGCTGGAAAGCAGGTGGATGCTGGAGGGGTACAGGCTGGGGGCCCTTGGTCAGTCCTGGAAGGGATCTGGCTCCCAAGTAAGTCGTCCACCAGGGTGTAACCCTACAAAACCTCCTGTTTTCACCAGGACAGCCAGGCTGCAGCAGGATGTGGGTCAGGACTCTGGAGGCCCAATTCCTTTCCTCAGAGTGGTGCACCGGCTCTGGAGGTGTGGTGGCTGTGCTGAGGAAGTACGGATGTGGTGGCTTTGTTTCCTGTTGCCTTGTGGCTGCTCAAGGCCTCAGCTGGACTCCCCCATCCCCCTAGATCTGCTAGGTTGTAGGGACTGCACCTGCCCCCACCTCCTCGTGGGGTCCCCTGAAGTTCCTGAGATACCCAAGAAAAACTCACAGAACATCCCTGGGCATCCCTGGTATGAGTCGGTACAATATCAAGCCACTATTCTCCTTTAACAAAGAACTACATTCAGAACACACTGGTAAACCTAAAGATAACAACAGAAAAGCTCATCTCGTTGAACTCCTGCCCCTATCCCTATGTTCTTCCAGATAGGGAAAGAGGCCTAGAAAGGTCAGAGGGTTGGGCCCACGTAGCCCACACCAAGCAGAGCCAGGACCACTCAGATATGGTGACTGCCGATCCAGCTGCATCCTGGGGCCAAGGCTTTTTCAGGGAGTTGATGGACATGGGGTGGTGGGCAGTGGAGGGGGCAGGTGGCAGCCCAGGGGAGGATGCCAAGAAGCAGCTAGAAGGAAAAGAGTCTGCTGAGAAAGTCAGCCCCAGAGGCTCTCAGCTAGTGGGCCTAGGGCGTGGGGACGTCAAGGTGGGGTGCGGTGGGCACGTGTCGGGTGCAGCTGCCTGCAGCGAGCCAAGGGGTCCAGGAGATAGAGCCGCAGCTCTGGGCAAACCAGGCCTGAGACTAAGGAAGCCCAGCACTGCCACCACCTAGCAGGGAGTGCACAACAGAAGCCTGGCCTGTCGCCAGGTCACATGGGGTGAGCCAGGTCAGAGGTCTACTGAGGCATTTCCTCTCTGAGCTGCAGCTCTCCCTCCCTGGAGTGGGAGAGAATAGGAACCTTTATCCCACCCAACAAGATCCAGCGGGGGACTGACTGTAAGGACGACTCCGGGAGTGTCCACTTTGTGCCCAGCACCTAGAGGCAGGTATTACCACTCCCGTTTTAGAAATGAGGAAACCAGGCCTTATAAGGTGACGTGCTACTGGTTATGCAGCTTTTGGGGCCCAGGGGACTCTAAGACTCTAGTCTCCGTGACCATGGAGGCTGCCTGTCAGTGCTGGTTCTTTGGACATTGCTCCTGAGGTCCCTTTCTAAGGAGGGGTGTGGTGCAGAGAGATCATCTCTGAGGCCTCATCCAACTTTGAGCGCCCATGATTTTATTAAAAAGGGGATTTAGGGGGATCCCTGGGTGGCTCAGCAGTTTAGCACCGCCTTTAGCCCAGGGCGTGATCCTGGAGTCCCCCCATCAGGCTCCCGGCATGGAGCCTGCTTCTCCCTCTGCCTGTGTCTCTGCCCTCCCCCCCACCACCCCCGTCTCTCATGAACAAAATTAAAAAAATAATAATAATAAAGGGGGAGTTAGGGAGGCATGGAGATCAAGACAATGCTCCTTGGCCCAAAGCCCAAGACCCTGGGAACCCAGGTTCCCTGGCCTCCCCTCAACCTGTTCCCCCATTCCTCTCTGGAGCCATACTGCCAGGGCTACAGCTTCCAGGCTGTGTGGTCCTAGACAAGTGGACCAACCTCTCTGGGCTTTGGCTTCCTCTTCTATAAAATAAGGACAATAAAAGTCCCCACTTCATAGGTGGCTGTGAGGCTCAGAGGAGGTGCCTGGCAGGTGGTGGCTGCTGTCACCCACATCCCACCCTCTTGCTCACCACTGGCTCACCACCTCCTCTGAGACGCCTTGCCAGGAGCCCCTCCCTGCCCGGAGCCTAACCCTCCTGAGCTCCTAGAGCCTTGGGCCCACTCCAGAGCTTGGCACTTATCACAGGCTGTTGTCCTTTGGTTTGTTCGTCTTTCCAACCACAGCGGGCACTCCATGAATGCAAGTAGAGCATCCTGGGCCTGGCCCAGAGTGGGTGCTCCGAAGCATGAACTGGATCCATCCCTCCATCCTACCAGCATGTCTGGAGTGGCCAAGCTCTGCTAGGCCCTGAGAATCATGGCTATGCCCACACCCGGCATCCTGCCCTCCTCAAGCTCATACTTGAGTGAAGGAGACAGGGTGACAGCAGTGACCATGGCAGGTGATAAGTAGGACCACTGCGGAGGCTGCAGAGCCCAGAGGAGGGCCAGACCCTGCCCTCCCAGCCGGTGAGTGGTAGGCCTGCTCTGGGCTGGTTCCTCACACCTGCTGCTGTGAATACTAAGGTGCACCCTACAGCCGCTATGCCGGTCCCCACTACCTCACCAAAGGCTGAACAGGAAACAGACCTGCTATCTCCACACCCCTGCAGGCGTGGCCCTGCTCTAGGGATCTGCATTCCCTCTGCTTCTCAGGGGAAAGAGAACAGGCCCTAAGAGTCTCACCACTGCCAGGGTCACGACTAATTCTCAGGCCCCTGTGGTTGAGCATCATGCCACCCATCCCCACCTCATCCTGTGCAGATGACTGTCCCAGGGCACCTGATGGTCCAGGCCTGGGCACCCAGGCACTCCCACCAAGCCTTGGCCCACAGCCGAGCACTGTGTCCCATGCTGGGCACTCTGCGGCCTGACGGGGGCTAAGCAGCCAGGGCTCATGGGCCTCGTTCATCCACCACCAGCAGCCTGCGAGAACCTCCACGTGCACTACAGCATTCGGTGCCCCCAGTGGCCTGGGCATCAGCAGGCTGTCTCCTCATTTCACAGATGAGGACACGGACTCTGAGAGGTGAAGCTTTCACCACACAGGCCGCTGGCTCCTCAGCCGGAGCTGTCCACGCAGTCACTCCAGTGCAGAGCCCCTTCCCACAGGCCGGGTGGTGCACAGGCAGCGCTGGGCTGCAGGTACTCCCAGCGGATTCTCCATGGGATTGGGTTTCAGCTAAGCTTCAAAAGAGAGGATAAAAGGGGGCAAGGCACTTGGGGGGACAAAGTAAAGGTTCGAGGGGTTACTGGGGGTGGGGAGGACTCTAGCCTGCCTGGGGTCTAGACTGGGGACACATGGGAGCCCCAGGGACAAGATCTGGAGTCAATATGGCTTCCTGAGCAGAGGAGGGAAGAGGCTCCCACCCAGATGCTGGAGACTGGGGCTTGGGGGAGGGGTGCTAGGGGGTAGGCAGAGGCTGGCAGAGGGAGGAGAGAGGTAGAGGGAGGGCAAGAACTTGGTGAGGCGGGGCATGAAGAGCTGCAGAGGGGACAGGGATGAGGAGGAGGAAGCGTTCATAAGAGACATGGAAAGGGGAGGAAGAGCTCAGAGAAGATGGGAGATTAGTGGGAGGGAGGGGATAGGGATGGGGGATGGGAGCTCAGAGAACAAGGAAGAAGGAGCAAGGAGTTCAGAGGGAACAGGGATGAGGGGGAGGGAGCTCAGAGGGGATGGGGAGGAGGAGGAAGAGTTTGCAGGAAATAGGGAAGGGGAAGAGGAGCTCAGAGGAGATGGAGATGAGTGACAGTGGGGAGCTCCGAGGGGATAGTGAAGAGGCAGCAAGGAGCTCTCAGCCCTGAGGCTCAGCACCTGACAATGGCTTGTGACTGAGCAGGACTGTCCCTTTCAAGTCTCCGCATGCCCTGAAGCACCAGGTATTCTATTTAATGCTCAATTTACTGGTGGGGAGAGCAGGGAGTGGTGAATGATCCAGCCTGGGGCCAGGTCCTTGCAAGGCTTCCCCTGTGCTGGGTCCCCTTCACAGGCCAGTGGACCCTCCTCCCCAAAGCAAGACTCCTGGCACTAGACTGGTTAGCACCATACAGATGCCCTGGCCCACCCTCCCCTGCTGCCTGAGGCCTGTGGGAAGTGGTATCCAACAGAGGGAGAGACAGAGAAATGAGCCTGAGTATCAGGGCCAGCAAGGGGCCCCCTCTGTGCACCTGAGGGCCCCTAGGGCAGAGGCAGCCTGGTGCCTGGGGACAAAGCAGTGGGGGAAGAGAAGCCTAGAGAGGTTGGGGGTGGGAGTGGGAGGAGGAAAAGCTGCTGGAAATGAAAAACATGTTGTTCATCTGGCAGAAGGGCTAAATTGGGGCATCTGGGTGGCTCAGTGGTTGAGGGCTGCCTTCAGCTCAGGTTGTGATCCCAGGGTCCTGGGATCAAGTCCCGCATCAGGCTCCCCACCCAGAGCCTGCTTCTCCCTCTGCCTGTGTCTCTGCCTCTTTCTCTGTGTCTCTCTCATGAATAAATAAAATCTTTTTTTTTTTTTTTAAAAAAAAGGCTAAATTGAGGCCCCTCCTTGTTTAAGAACCAGAGAGCAAAAGGAGGAGGATGCACAGAGGGAGCATATGGCTGGGTGGTTTTCACAAGTGCTTTAGCTTCGAAGCACTTCAGAGCCAGCTTATTCTGAGCACAAACAACACAGACCTGAGAGGGCTGCTCTGTTTCTGGCAGGGACTGGGTAGGACAGGAGTCCACAGAGCCAGGTCCAGAACCAGCTATCTGGTCTGACCCCCAAAGGCTCTAGAAGGCCCCCCACTGGCCAGGAGGAAGGCTGCCCTTCAGCTGGCAGGGGCATGTGGAGGACCAGGGTGCGGTGTTGGCAGGCCTCTGGCCCTAGACCCCAGGAACGTTCTTAGGGCATCTGGCAGTCACCTTTCAGAGCTCTACCTCTCACCCAGGAGGGGCTGTCCCAGGCGTCCGTTTCCTCCTGTCTGCTCCCTAATGCACAATCACCAAGGCCACAGATTCCACCGCCTATATCTGCCCTGCCCCTCCTCGCCGTGCCTGCCGGGATCACCCTTCCACCAGACACCAGCTCATCCCCTACCTGGATGACTGTAACCACCTCCTAAATGGGCTCTCGGCCTCAGGTCTTGCCCCCTTCACTCAACGGTCTCCAGACTACTTAGGGGCCTTGGTTTCCCATCTATAAAATGGAACAACCCCTGGCCCATGTTAAGGCTATTTATGAAAATGCTTTGAAAGCTGCAAGTGTTGTACAAATGGGAAGTGATGTTCTCAGAACAAGCAGTGAGGGAGCTGTCACCTGAGACTTCAGAGGATCTGCTCAAAGCTCAGACCTGAATGGGAGAGAGGACTCTTCATGTTTTGAAATTTATGGAATCAAGACCGTGTTATCATTCTCCAACTACTCCCCTCGGGAACCATGCTCATGCCGGCTCCCAGGAGGCTGCCACTGCCACCTGACCATGGAAAACAAGAAAAGCCCTATTTGTTGGTAGGCCTTGCACAATGACGGGCAAGGTTGGTGCTAGGTGCTCTGCATCCACCCCACTGACTCCTTCCAACTCCGCAGGGAAGAGCACACCCTCACTGATGGGGAACTGGGAGCTCAGAGAGCAGAAGCCACGTGCCCAAGTCACACCTGGAACAGGTGGTGGAATGGAGATGAGAATCCAGGTGTGACTGGCTCCAGAACCTGGAAAAGCACCTTCTGGGCAATCACCTTCGTTCTTTGAAGAGAATGGGCTGGGCTTTCAGAAATGGCCAGTTCTATGGCCCCATGTCTGGGGGGTGCATTCCTCTGGACATGAGCATCAAGTTAAGAGTAAAGAATGGTGGCGTCCTAGAGAACCGGGGTGATTTCAACGGCCCGGCTACAAGCAAGGCTGAAAAAGGAACGCGAAGAGGGGATGAGCCCGGCACCGCGGGCAGCTTCCAAAGCAGAGGACTCAGTTTTTAACAACTTTGGGGCAGACGACACCATGTAAACTCTGGAGCCTGAGACAAATGAGGTCTTCTTCCATCTGTCTCTGGGTCTCTGGAGCCCTTGAAAGAGGAGCAGGCAGAGGGCCCGAGGCAGCTTCGGTGGTCAGTGACGGAGCCTGAGGCCTTTCCTCCCTGCTCCGGGGTCAGGGGCGAATGAGATGGGCTCTGCACAGCTGCTGGCCCAAAGGAGGGTGCTGGGGAGCTCCTTTCGTAGGAGGGGTCGGGGGCGGACCCCCTACTCTACCTGGTTTCCACAACTTCTTGGCTGTCATCCAGTCCCTCTTGCCATCCTCTGAGTCTGACTGGTCCTCGGAGTCCTCGTCGTCCGCGGGCTCGCCCACCCACTGCAGCCCGTAGTCCCCGAGGAACCGCTGCACGGAGAGAAGGGCCAGGTATGGGGGGCGGGGGGCGGGCAGCCAGTCCCCAGCCTCAGGCTCCGCTCGTCAGCTCGCAGAGCCAGCTGGGCACAGGGACGGGCGCTGGGGTCTTGGCTGCTTCCCGCCCGACCCTGGGAAGCCTATTGGCCCCCTGGAGCCACAGGCTCTTTCCTGCCCCATAAGCTTGGGAGGACCCAGTTAAGAGAATTCACGTGGAGGGCTTAAAGCAGGGTGTCCGGACCGTGGGACCCACCGCAGGCGGCCCTGATGGCAGCGGGGACCCCGTGGGTGGCCTGAGTGGAGGAGGGGCAGGGACGGGGCAGGGCCTCCCATCCCCTCTGCCGCAGGGAGACTTCTGACTCGGCTACACTTCCTGGGGCTGCTTCTGCAGCTCCTGCTCTCCTAACCCCCTCAGCAGCCCTAGCGGCCCCCCGGGGCCAACCCTTCAACACGGACCGCCCCGCCCTTTCGTGCGTGCTCCCGGCGTCCACGCTTGCGGTCTCCCAGGCCTCTCAGGATGGACTCCTTCCCCTGGGCACGGCTGCGCGGCCCCGGCCCCGGCCCCGGCCCTCCAGATCTCGGTCTGTCAGCCGCACCCCTGCCCCAGCGTCGCCGCCCCCACAACTGCAACTGCGCTTCCACCCGCCTCGCCGTCCACACCTCTGGGACCTCTCCACGGTCTCCCATCCTCGAGGACAGAATCCAGCCCCGCACCATCGCCCCCGATGGTCCTCGCGCCTCGCCCTCTCCCTCTGGCCCGCCAGGCCCGAGCCCACCAAAGTCTGCGCAGCAGGACGCGGAGCAGGACGCGGGGCAGGACGCGGGGCAGGACGCGGGGCAGGACGCGGGGCCCAGCATCTACTCTGCGGCCTTGACGCTCATGCCCGGCCCCCTCCTCGGCCTCCAGATCTGCCCGATGCCACCCCGCCGAGCGGTTCAGGCTCCGGCTCGTCTCTATCATGTCACCCCTCTAAATACCTAAATATTTTGTCGAAATCTCTGTACCCTCTGAGAGGGAACAGCACGGGCCAAGGTCCTGAGGTGGGAAGAGCTCGACGTGGTCAAGCAGAGGCAGGCCCGGGCTGAGAGGCGAGGCCCCCGGCGGGACCCAGGGGCTGGCTGGTCGGGCGCCGGACCCCTCCCCCGCTCTCCAGACTCTGGGTTAGTGCTGAGGAGGGAAACGCGGGGTGTACGGGAGGGGGACCCAGACCGGTGCGCCCGGGCCAGGTCCTGCGGGGCGACAGCTGTGGGGCGCCGGGTCTCTCACCTCCATCTCCCCGACCTGCCGCTGGAGCCGCGAGCACATGGTCTCCAGCTCCTGCTGCTGCTGCGCCTTCACCTTGCCTGCAGGGGAGGATCGGGAGGGGTCTGCGGCCGGCAGGGAGGCCGCTGGACCACCTCTGGCCTTGCCCAACCTTCTACCCCGAGAAGGGCATTTGGAGCAGCTGCCCCTTGAGAACTCGAGGGCTCCCCTGAAGACTGCCTGCTTGGCCTCTCCCCCTGACCTTGAGAGGAGAGCCCCCCAACCTCACCCCCCCCCCCCAAAGGCTCCTGAGAGGGCGGTGTTCCTTCACACTTCTGACAGTGTGCCCTGTGCTCAGGGCTGGGCTATGTGTGCACCCAGGGGACTCAGTCCCACAGAGGAGGGCGCTGTCCTGGGTGTGCCATTGCCTGTGTCTGGGCTCAGCTGTCCAGGCCCCGCTACAGGACTCAGCTTGATGGTCCTGGAGCCCTGATGCCCAGGAGCCACCAGCCCACGGGAGGTGCCCCAGGAGGGCTGACCAGCCCACCAAGTGCGCCTCTTACCCTCGTGCTCCTGGAAGGTCTGCACCATTTCCTCCAGGGCCCGTATCTTCCGATCCTGCAGCAGCAAGACAAGGAGGGGCAGGCAGATTTGGGGGTTCCCAGAGTGCAAGGGAACTTTGCTGGGGACTTCTCCCTTCAGCTGGGAAGATCCAAACTTCTTGCCTCTGTGGGGCACTGGGGAGTTTAAAGACCCTGCCCCTGCCACTCTTTGGCACAGCCACTGCTCCTATACCTCAGATATCCTTGTGGTTCCACTGTGGTGAGGAAAGGTGTGGAGCACCCCAAGTGCTCCAGAGCTCAGCAGCACTGCTGCCATCTAGTCCAAGGCTACTTACTGGCCTTGTTCGGCTGTAGAGAAGACCCTTAACCTCTCTGCTCAGGTCACAGGGATCCAGATCAGCCTCAGGCCATACCTGGTCCTTGAACTGGGACGTTCAGTGGGAGAGATGGTTCTAGAACCCACCTACCCTAGCTTATTGCAGGAGTAAGCTCACTGGCCTCCCCAGCCTGGGCCCTTCCACCCCTCAGACCAGACCCTGGCCCTCTCCCCACCAGGGTCCCACCTTGGACAGAAGCTCATCAGCCTGAGACTTCACTTGCCGCTCCAGGTCCCGCATCTTCCTGGTCAAGGTGGCCACCAGCTCCGAGTCATGGAATACAGGGACTGCCAAACGGACAAAGTCCTAGAGCCCAGGCCTACAGCAGAGGCTGAGGCGTGGGGGGCCAGTGGACGGGGACAGGGATCTCCAGAAGCAGAAATAAGAGGAGTACTTGTAGCTGCCACTTAGATAATAGGGACTATCCTACATACTCTGCTCATGTCAGCTCATGCTGTCCCCACAATGCGCCTCAGTTTACAGGAACACAGAGGATAGGGGAGCGAGTCAGCACCGAGGACAAACAAGCACCCAGATCTGCATGTGGGCCCTCCAAGTGGTGCACGGCCTGGACTCCTCGAGAAGTCAGTGTCATTTTTTAAAAAGGCAAAGTCACTGTTCTACGGAGGTGTAACAAACACAGTGCGTGACCCTGATTAGAACCTAGATCAGGAAAAACAAGAGCTGTGAGATCATTTTGGAGCATAGGAAATTGGAGCGCAGAAGAGGCTTGAGCGTATCACCGCATCATCCACATTCTTAGGTGGTGTCACTGCTCCGTGGTCATGTGCTTCCTTATTCTTGGGACAGGCACACTGAAGTGCTTACGGGTGAAACGTCATGATACCTGTAATCGACTTCCAAATGGTTCATCAACAAAATACATTTACATTCATAGATATGTGTATACGGACAGAGAGAAAGCAAATTCGTGGCAAAATGTCACTCATTGTTGCGTCTAGATGGCAGACATAGAGGTGTTCACCTTACTATTATTTTAATTTCTTTATAGGCTGGAAATTCTTCAACATAAGAAGTTTGGGAAAAGAAACCGAGAGACACACAGGGAGGAACAGGTCCTCCTTTCCCTGCACATGGGCCTGTGTGTGAAGCAGGAACTGCATTTTTCACCATGCAGCCATATGGGCTGACATGCCAAGGATGGCTCAGTGGAAAGATGGAGAAACCTGAAAATTTTTTATAGATTTTATTTATTTGGGGCAGCCCGGGTGGCTCAATGGTTTAGCGCTGGCTTCGGCCCAAGGTGTGATCCTGGGGACCCAGGATCGAGTCCCGTGTCAGGCTCCCTGCATGGAGCCTGCTTCTGCCTGTGTCTGTGCCATTCTCTCTCTCTGTGTCTCTCATGAATAAATAAATAAAATATTTTTTAAAAAAAGATTTTATTTATTTGAGAGAGAAAATGCACACTTGAGTTGGGGGCAGGGGTGGGCAGAGGGAGGAGAAGCAGACTCCCCGCTGAGCCCGATGGAGCTGAAGGCAGACATTTAACCCACTGAGCCACCCAGGTGCCCCAAAACCTGGACTTTCAATGATGTCTTTGAGTCGATGGATTAACAATCCTGGAGCTGCCTCCTGGACTTCATGATATGCCAGACAACAAGTCTTCCTCAATGTTCATGCTAACTGATTAAGGGTTTTCTCTGACTTGTAGTCAAAGCTTTGTAACAGACAGACAGACATCTGGGCTGGTCAGTGCATAGAGCATGGATGAGCTCACTGAGGCAGAGGGGAAGGGGGAGAGCTGGGGAGAGACAGAGGGAAGGAAAGAGAGAGAGAGAGGGGGGAGGAAGCATCACACTGAAAAGCTGGGAGGAAAAGAAGGAGCTAGCAAAGAGAGGAAAGAGCCTCAGAGGCAGGAAGAAATCTGAGAGAGCAGTGTCATGGTGGCCAAGGGCCCAGAGTGATCTGAGAAGGAGGGAACGGTGACCCATGTGGAATGCTGCTGTGCACAGAAGTGAGACAGGACAGGCAAGTCCTTGTTTGTGACCTCGGTGGGGACAGACATTGGCTGAGAGTGGGGTGAGGAGCAGATGTCAGGGGAGAGGCTGAGAGTCCTGGGATGGCTCCTTAAGGGGAGGAGCTGGTTACTGGGGTTACTAAGGAAAGTGTCCCCAGCTGGGCTGACTCTGTGCCTGAATGGCTGTGGGGCCAGGCTCTTCTGTCTCCTTTCCCCACTTCAAATCCCTGTCCTATAACACGGAGGAGTGTTCAGTGGAGGACTGCCTCCCACCTCACACTCACAGACCTTGTAGGAAATGGGAGGCAGAGACATAGAATGTTGCCTACCCAAGATATCACAGCTAGCGGAACATTCTAATCTCATTCCCAGCTCCTCCAGGCTTGCAGCAGACTCTGACCCTACCTGCCCACGTCTCCCCCATGTCTGGACCCGTTCCACCCTCTCTCCTCTGGGAAGCTGCCCCGTGAGCTCCATCTGGGGACCTCTGAGATGAGTATCACCACAGCTCTTTGGGGAGGGTGCAGGCCAGGCAAGGAGGGCTGTCTGGGGACCGTGGGCTCACTCACAGCAGGCCACAGTAGGTCTGTGCCTCTCTGGGCTTCCTTCGGCTGCCCCCTCTCTGAGACCTTCTCCGGCTGCTAGGGACCCAGACCCTTTTAGGCCTCTGTTCTCACCTTGCCTACTCACAGGGGCACCTACGCCGCCATAGCATGAAGGGATGGAGATCCTTTCTTCTGAGCCATGTCCATTATTCAGCACGTCCACCTCGTCTTCTGCAGACAGGGATGCCCAGGTCACTGCTCTGGGGCTGAGGCCCAGAGGAAGCTGGGACCCTGGGCTCTGGCCTGGATAAAGCAGCCTGGATGCTGTACTCCCAAGTGTATGTGAATAGAACATGTGGGATGTCAGGGAGCAAGGATCCAACCAGAACAGGCTTCTTGTAATTCTGACAGCCTGGCTCCCGGGAGGACTTGAGTAGCCAATGCCAGCCACACGGTGGCAGCAAGAATGGGGTTGGGATGCCAAAGTCTGAGCCTGCAGGAGGCAGGGCAGAGAAATGAGGATGGGGCTTCTGGGAGAAAAGGTGGTAATGGGCTGGAGAAGGCTGGGGTCTGACCCCTATGGCTTCTCGGCACCCACTGGCCCGCCCCACAGTAAGTGGAGGGGTTCAAATGCTAGCAATGACATCTCTTCTAAGGGGGTGCGCCTCCTAATCAGAAAGCTGCCAGGAAGCCCTGTCCTCGGGGAGGGATGAGGGAGCTGCAGGTGGGCCAGCTGCTCTGGTTGACAGGGGTGATCATCCTGTTCCTTCTCTCCGTCTGCACCCCAGGGAGACCAGCAGGTGGGAAGTGAGGGGGACACGAGGGCAGAGCCCACACTTACCATCTCCGTAGAGTTTTATCCCTCGCCTCCTAGGAACCCAGGCAGGAAGGAAAAGACAGATAGACAAGTTAGGACCCTCTGGAATGTCCCAGGGGGTCAGTCTAGGTGCCCAGCCAAGCCTAAAGGAGATGGAGGCTGGGCCTCTGCCTCCCGAGGCTATCTCCTTCCCAAATCGCATCCTCGGCACTGGGCAAGCCAAGGGACAGGCTTTGAGGTGTCCCCTCCTCCCAGCAGAGAAGGGCGGGGAAGGGCTGAAGGGCAGAGGTTTGGGTGGAAGACACAGAGCTCCCAAGCCCAGAAGCCCAGCCCCAGCTGTGTTTTAAAATGACTGTGCAAACCCCAGGTGGGTCCCTTGACTGCTCTAGATCTCCCCGGCCTTCAAATGACTCAAAGTGGTGTTCAGAAGAGCAAGAAGAGAGGTTAAAAAAAAAAATGCTTCAAAAGGATGAAGTGCTAGACAGATGTAAAGCGTTCTCTTCCTGAGGGCCAGCACGTGGCTGGCCCAGGGGAGCCCTACAATCGGTGTTTGCCAATGAACACGAGAACGATGAATAACTGGGTGCCGCGCCGCTCCCACCCAGCCCACACCCTGCTAGACGGCACAACCCAGTGTTTGCTCAGACGCCGCAGAGCCTCTCTGAAGAAGTTAGAAGAGAAAGATACGGTGGTCAGGGAAGGCTATGTGACTCCTCACCTTTTCCCGGAGACACTAGGAGCCCTTCTCCTAGTCCACTGGGCTGAGAGGAGGCAGGGGCATGAACATAAATACCCCCTGAGGCTGGTTCCTTACCCTGGATTCACAGGCTCTGACTGCAGGGGGACTCTTCGGGTCTTGCCAAGGGAGGCCAAAGGTGAGCTCATAGCTCTACTTCTAGATTCTAGCTGTCAGGAACTCCCTGAGAAGATGGAAGGAAGTCAGTCCCAGGGGACAGAGGGAGCCCGGGGCTTCAGGATCAGGGAAACTTCCTCTTCCCTCATTTCTTTTCCCAGGAGGGAGCACTGTCCAGGGAGCAGCACCCCTCACTTCTTCCCACCGCCCCTGCAGAGGTTTCTGGAGGCAGGTTGGCCTCACGATCCGTGTACTTGACGTCTGCTGGATCCTCTGGATATCTTGCTTTCTGCTCTGGCCCTGGGGGCCCCTGGACTGGCTGGGAAAGGGGGATGGGGTACAGAGATGGGTCAGAAGCCTGGGACTTTCCCAACTTACAGCCGGGTCACCAGATTACCCAGAAGGCCTGGGGCTTTTAGCCATCCTTCAAGGAGCTGTGGACACAAAGCTCAAGTGTCCTGTTCCCTCCTACAGGAACTCAGCTGTCATTCTGACTCTCGGAGCCACAGAGGAGCAACCCAAGGGCAGGATTCGACCAAGGCACAGTCTGTGTGGTAGGGAGATCAAGAGCCAGGCTCTGCCGTCCACCAGGTAACCCGTGCCTTGGTCTCCTTTGATATGGTGACAGTACCAGCCAGGTAGGGTTAACAAGAGGATTCAGAGATAACACACATAAGGCACGGAGCCCAGTGCCACACTGAGGGGAGGCACGGAAAAATGTAAACTGTGGGGGCGCCTGGCTGGCTCAGGCTGGTGGAGCCTGCAACTCTGGATCTCAGGGCTGTGAGTTTGAGCCGCATGTTGGGTGTAGAGATTAGTTAAAAATAAAAAAAATTTGGGCAGCCCTGGTGGCTCAGCAGTTTAGTGCCGCCTTCAGCCCAGGGCGTGATCCTGGAGACCCTGGATCGAGTACCACGTCAGGCTCCCTGCATGGAGCCTGCTTCTCCCTCTGCCTGTCTCTGACTCTCTCTCTCTGTGTCTCTCATGAATGAATAAATAAAATATTTTTTAAAAAATAAAAATAAATTTTAAAATTTTAAATAAAATAAAATCTTTTTAAAAAGTTTTTAATGTTATGGCTTTTGTTGCTATACACTGAGGACATTCAAACATGTTCATTCCCTTCCTTTCCTCTTCCTTCTGGAAAGATGAATGCACATCAGTGATGGAATTAAAGGCCAACACTAGGGCAGCCCGGGTGGCTCAGTGGTTTAGCACTGCCTTCAGCCCAGGGTGTGATCCTGGAGACCTGGGATCGAGTCCCACGTTGGGCTCCCTGCATGGAGCCTGCTTCTCCCTCTGCCTGTGTCTCTGCCTCTCTCTCTCTCTCTCTCTCATGAATAAATAAATAAAATCTTTAAAAATAAATAAATAAAGGCCAACACTATTCAGTGAATTAGTACATTATGTGGCTAAATATCTACAAATCCTAGAACCAGAGGACCCCCATCAGGGCCTGAATCAAGCCTTTTTAGGACAAATCCAAGGCAGTTTCACTTTGAAAATGTATGGCACTGGTTTCCACCCCGCCCCTGAAGCTGCCCGGCATGGAGGCTGGAGGCAGCTTCTCAGTCTTCATTCCGGAGTTTGGGTCTCATACCCCACCAGGTCTAGTGTTGCCTCATCCCTACCATCAGCCTTCCCAATCTGCCCCTAGCCTCCCCCTAGTCCCTGCTGTCTTGTCCAGGCATCCTAATGGTTTGTGTGGCACCAAGTGCAACAGTCCCTCATGGTTCCCTGCTCCAGCATCTGGCCAGAGGGATCTTCATAAACATAAAGCTAACACGTTGGGGTGCCCGGGTGGCTCAGTGGTTGAGCATCTGCCTTTGGCTCAGGTTGTGATCTCGGGGTCCTGGGATCAATGCCCACATCGGACTCCCCACAGGGAGACTGCTTCTCCCTCTGCTTGTCTCTGCCTCTCTCTCTCTCTCTGTGTCTCGCATGAACCTCCCAATGGCTCCTCCTCACCCAGAGAAAAGAAATTCAAAATTCCTTAACATAGATGATCAGGTCCCTGCCGATGCCTCCTAACCTCACTCCCCCATCTCCCCCTCTTACACTCAAGCCAGCCTGGCCTCAAAAGCACTGGCCTTGGCACATGTGGCTCCCCCAGCCTAGAACCCCTTCTTGGAATGGCATCCCTACTCCTATCTTCACCCTTCCCTTGGTTGGGCTAACTCCTCTTTTTTTTGTTTTTGTCTGTTCTTTAGTTTTAAGTTTTTTTTTTTTAAGATTTATTTATTGATTTATTGATTTATTTATTTATTTATTTATTTATTTATTTATTTATGATAGACACACAGGGCGGGGGGGCAGAGACATAGACAGAGGGAGAAGCAGGCTCCATGCCGGGAGCCCGATGCGGGACTCGATCCCGGGACTCCAGGATCGTGCCCTAGGCCAAAGGCAGGCGCCAAACCACGGAGCCACCCAGGGACCCCCCCAGCCACCCAGGGATCCCCCAGTTTTAAGTTTTTATTTGAAAGTTATTATAGATTTGCAGGAAATTAGGAAAATAGTACAGAGGGGATTTGTCTGCCCTCACTCAGTTGCTCCCAACAGTGACACTCTATGTGTGTATCTATTTATGCTATCCTACCCATATGTACATCCCAGATAACCACCACTGCAGTCAAAATAAAGAACTACTCCGTCAGCACAGAGTTCCCCTCACCATAAGGCTCTCCCTCATGCCAACCCTTTCTAGTCACCCATGCCATCCCCAACCCCTGGAAACCACTACTGTTTTCTTACTTCAAGAATGTTGTATAAGTGGAAACACACAGTATCAACCTTAAAAAAAAAAATCTTTATTGAGACCTAACTCAAGCACTTAGTTCTTTTAAAGTGTACGATTCAGTGGTTTTTAGTATATTCACAGAGTTGTGAAACCATCACCACAATCAATCTTTAGAACATTTCATCTGCTATCAGGTGATGTTCCTTTTGTGGCTAACACTGTCCTGTGTGAACTTCCACTGGGCTTGATTACCCCTCCCTTCTCCAAACTCTTATCACCATTAATGACGACTCAGAAGAAACTACTTTAAAAAAGGCGGACATTAACAAGTGTTGGTGAGGTGAGGAAATTGGAACCTTAGCTTGAATGGAAATGGCACAGCAGCTGTGGAAACCTCTCTGGAAGTTCCTCAAAAGGCTACCTTATGGCTCAGCAATTCTGCTCCTAGGTAGCTTCCCAAGAGAATGAAAACTTTTTTGTGTGTGTATATTTTTTTAATTGGCGTTTGAATTGCTAACATATAGTATAACACCCAGTGCTCATCTCGTCAAGTGCCCCTCTCAGTGCCTGTCACCCAGTCACCCCATCCCCCCCCCACCTGAGAACAAAAACTTATGTCCACACGAAAGCTCATCTACACGTTCACAACAGCATTATTCATAATATCCAAAAATGGAAACAACCCAAAGGTCCATCAGCCAATGGATGGATAAAGAAGTCTGGTATATCCTTACAATGGAAGCCATGTCACCACATGAATGGATCTTGAAAACATTATGCTAAGGGACAGTCACAAAACACCACATATTGTTATAACCCCATTGATCTAAGATGTCCAGAATGGACAAATCTAGAGACAGAAAGTAGACCAGTGATTGCCTAAGACTGGGGGCTGTTGGGGGGGTGGGGCAAACAGAGGTAGTTGCTGAAGGGTACAGAGTTTCTCTTCAGATGCCAGAAAATGTCTATATTGATTGCAGTGATGTTTGTACAACTCCCATGAATATCCTAAAAACTTGAAACTTACATTTCAAAGGGGTAAAGTATACAGTATGGGAATTATATCTCAACAAAGCTATCACAGAAAAAAGGTCCCCAAACCCAACCCAACACCTTCCCTGAAAATAAGCTCCTCGCACTTTCCCCTACTTAATGGGACCCCATCAACCAACTACAAAATTTTCCTCTCCTTCCTTCTCTCTTAATCCCACCCATCTCCAAACGTTGCAGGTTAAACTCTGCAATGTCTCTCACACAGCTCTGCTCTCTGTGCCCACGGTGGCCCTCCTAGGGGCCCTCTCACTGCCCTTCCTTGGGGCTGTCACGATGGCAGCTGACTTCCCTGCTTTCCGGCTCACCTCCAGCCCATCCAACACACTGTCTCCGGATTAATTTTCCCCATGGATTATGAGACCCCTGAGGGTGACGACGGCATCTCCCTATCAGTTTGGGGACTCCGGAGCGAGGGCGGGACTATGTCTCCTCCTCCCTCAGACTGGGGGTGGGAGTGGATCTGAGGATAGAGCTACGTCTACCCCCCTCACTTGGGGGCTTCCAGGCTGTGACTTCCCCCTCAGGCTGGGCTGTCTCCCCTTCAGGCCGGGGCTGGGAGAGGACAGCTGTGCCCCATGCCCCACATCTCTGGGGCCCAAGTCGGGGCCCAAGTCAGGCCCCAGTGTTCTCCAGCGCCGACAAGGCCCGGCTGGCTGCACGCCTTCAGCCC
The DNA here is from genome assembly GCF_053574225.1 of Canis aureus. Lineage (NCBI taxonomy): Eukaryota > Metazoa > Chordata > Mammalia > Carnivora > Canidae > Canis > Canis aureus. The sequence goes on along the minus strand of NC_135615.1, from coordinate 74,526,107 downwards.
TCAGTCTCCAGCTGGAAGTGCTCACGACGCGACTTGAGTCACGATCCAGCCCCTCCCAGGGAACCGCGTCGCCTCCTCCCGCCTCCTCGCGGAGCCACGGCAGGCGGGGGCCCGAAGCCGCTCCCAGGCCGCGGGAGCCTGCCGGGCGCGAGGCTCGCGGGTCCCGGGGCTCTCGGGGCGAGCACCCCCGCCTGCGTGGGGGATGCCGGGGCCGCAAAGTTTTGAGCCGGGACTCACCGCGCAGGGCCTGGGAGCCGTCCCGCGGCGCCGCCATCTTGTTGTCACGCGGTTTCCCAGGCGACCAGGGCCCGTGCGCTTCTCATTGGCTAGTTCGAGGGTCCCGGGCGGGTCCCACCGCCTGTGCTCGAATGCTATTGGCCCGCGGGTCTAAACTCTTAGCGGGACGCTGCAAATCCCAGAAGCCACCGCCCTGAGCGTGTTCGAAATCTGGAGAAATGAAGGGTCCAGTTACACCCTCCCACCCCGAGAAAGGGGGGGAACCTGGGGTTGGATTCATGAAGCCTCTGAAACCTGAATGTGTAATCCGACAGTGCCACTGTTTTTGCACACTTGATTTGCGGGGAGATTATCCCTCTCTCATGTTTCCCCATCTGTACAGTACAAAGCGCGGGGGTGCTTTTTTTAAAAAAAAGTATTTATTTATTTGACAGGGAGAGAGAGCATAAACTGGGGGAGCAACAGGCTCCCCGCGGAGCAGTTAGGTGGATGCTGGCTGGATCATGACCTGAGCCAAGGCAGACAACCGACTGAGCCACCCAGGCGCCCCTTTATTGAGCATGAACTGAAATGATGCAAGTACTCAATAAATGTTTCCTAAATCGGAAATTCTCTGCTCGCTTCTTGACCAGATGGCGCCTTATCAGGGATACTCAAATCTTAGTTCCTTTGTGTGAAAGTTAAGGTAAGACTCCGAGACTCCCTTTGCCTTTGGGTAACACATGACTTTGAGAGAGATAATTCCCCTCCCCAGTCTCATCAGAAAAAGTTAAGATGTTAGATTAGATCAGCTTGAGGCAGTTTGATTAAAAGCATGGACTCTGGCCGCAGGAGTCCAAGTGACTGACTTGTGTGTCCTGGAGCAAGTTATTCACCTTAGTTTCTTCATCTGTAAAATGGGGGAGAATACCCTCCCTTTGCAGGGTTGCCCTGAGTATTAAATGAAATAATTATTAATAGTACCTATCACAACACCCACATAGGGTAAGCTTTCAAAAACATTTGCTGCTTTCAACTATTTTTATCAGTGTCTCTCAGCTTTTCAGCGGTGATGGTCTAAAAATCTATGACTTCTATTCTCAGGCACCCACTTCCTTACTCATGGGCTCCACCACCAAAACTCTCTTGCATATCTCAGACTGACTTTGTAATGTTTTCCATTTGACTGTCTAATCTGCATTCAGGAGAGGACCAGCTTCTTGAGGCATTCCTAACACACCAATTGGAGGCTGAAGGGAGCTATGAATTAATGAGCGCCTTCCAAGTGCCAGATGCCAACATTATGAGGTTTATAGATGTGAAAACAAGCTCAGAGAAGTGAAACGATTTGCTCGGGACTATGCAGGTAATCAGTAAAAGTGTATTCAAACCCAGAACTGTCTGCCTCCAAATTCTGTACTCTTTCTAGAAGCTCCCACTTTGGTGAAACAGGCAGGGGAAGATAGGCCAAGGTGCAAGTGGTACAGGCCTCCTGTCAAGGGAGGAGTTCAGGTGGAAAGTGTAACTGGAAGTCAGAGGTGGGAGAGTGCTCTTGCCTCTGAGCTTCTCTTAGAAATTTCTCTGAGGCTTGAGGTATAGGAGTTGAGAAACCTTTAGGTTATACTGGGCCAACTGTTTCTGGGAGGTTGGAGCTGTGGTCAACAACTTTATACCGTCACCTTGTTTACATTCATTCTGCCCTTGAAGGGGTCTGCCTTGGGAGCCCTGCTGTGGTCTTCCTCCCTCCTCCCTCCTCAGCAAGACTAGGGAAGGTGGATTCGCATTTACCCGGGCATCAGGATTTACCACATACCTCTCTCCTACCCAGAACCTGAGGCATAGCCTATGGTCCTGGAGCAGAGGACACTCAAACACCTAGTTCACGTGAGAGAGGTGAGAGCCCTCTACCCTGGCAGGCCAGTTTATTAGTTTAAAAAAAATTATTGGGAGAAGTCAAAGCCTTATTATAAAATAAGGATACAGGGCAGCGGTTAGCAGGGTTAGCGCCGCCTGCAGCCCAGGGCATGATCCTGGAGACCCAGAATCGAGTCCCGTCAGGCTCCCCGCATGGTGCCTGCTTCTCCCTCTGCCTGTGTCTCTGCCTCTGTGTGTGTGTGTGTCTCTCTATGAATAAATAAATAAAATCTTAAGAAATAAATTAAGTATACATTTTCACATAGACACTTGGGAGATGGGATGCCTGGGTGGCACAGCAGTTGAGCGTCTGCCTTTGGCTCAGGGTGTGATTTCGGGATCTGGAATCAAGTCCCACATCAGACTCCCTGCATGGAGCCTGCTTCTCCCTCTGCCTATATCTCTGCTTCTCTCTCTGTGTGTCTCTCATGAATAAATAAATAAAATCTTAAAAAAAAAGAAACTTGGAAGATAATTATAGCTATCATTTATCAAGGATGTATTATGGGTCAGCATAACTTATCAAGTCTATAAATCTAGGATCTGTCACTTGTAACTGGCTGTTCCTGCTCTAGCTATTTCACTGAGCCTCAGTTTCCCTATCTATAAAATAGAGATACTAATAGAACCCACCTCATAGGATTCTTTTTTTTAAGATTTATTTATTTGAGAGAGACAGAGTGTGTGAGAGAGAGCAGGAGGAAGGGGCAGAGGGAGAGGGATGAGCAGACTCCCTGTTCAAGGGGGAGCTTGACGTGGGGCACAGGGCTCCATCCCAGGGCCCTGGGATCATGACCTGAGCCCAAGGCAGACGCTAACCGGTTCAGCCACCCAGGTGCCCCTTACCTCATGGGATTATTGTGCAAGTTAAATCTCATGACATTGTCACATTATTGATTTTAAAAAGATGTTTTCCAGAAATAGAATTATGAAAACAAAACAAGAGTCTAAGCTCACCTCATAGTTACTTTTCCTCATAGATTTCACTATTCCTCATCTTAGATGGTTCTGAAAATCTTTTCAAGATCTCTAGGCTCACATAAGACTTGAGTGTTTGGAGGACATTGGAGGCTACTTTGTCTAGCTTCCAAGGATTCCTGCTGGACTTCTGAGGTGGGAGCCATTCAGCTTCTTTTTCATTCCATCCCAGAGTGGATGTTCCCTGTTTGACAACAGTAGACAGACCCTGGACTGGGAGGAGGGAGGTCCTCAACAAGTCTCTCTCTGGGCCTATTTGCCCACCTGTAAGATGAGGAAGTAGACCCCAGATCTGGCATCAGATGGTTCTGGAAGCTCTATTCTTGGGAATCGACAAAGTTTTCTTTGCTTTTAGGTCATTTCCTGAAAGACCCTTATCAATTACCAATTTAACCCCTTTGGGGTTAAAGAGTTTATTGGGTCCTAGGAGCTGAGGAAGGAAAGGTAAATAATAAAGGAGAGAGAAGCCCTCTAAGTCCATATATTTCTTTCAGAATAAAACCCTGGCCATCTCTCCCATCTTCCCCTCTTCCCACCTACATCAAGGCCACCTTGGGTCAAGCCCCATGATTTCTAGTTTAACCTGCCATTTAGGGCCTTAAGATTATAAATCTTGTCCTCTGCCCTTCTCAGTGTTCCAGAATCTATCACGCACTCTCCTGCGTTCAGGACTCGATTTCCAGTGAGAACATCCACCTTTGCCTTTTCCCCCTGGGAAAATCCTTCTTAATCCTTCAAGAACTAGCTCAGGTGTCCCTCCCTCCATGAATACACCCACTCCTCCCAAGCAGAATTACACCCCACATTCTGATAGTCCTGCTGCCATTACAGCATTTTTTATTCAGTTTTGTGATTATTATAGCATGTCTCTCCCTCTTAGACTATGAACTCAATGAAGAGACCCTCACTCATTCATCTTGTTTGATACACACAGTAGATGTCAATAAATTGCCTGAAATCAGATAGATGGGTAGATGGGCAGATGGATGGATGGATGGAGGAAGGTTTACCTTAGAGTGCTCTGTGGTACTATTGGATCACAGCCCTCTCTCAGTGGGGATGAAAAATGCATGGCAGACCATATTGTAATATGTGCTGCAACTCCTTTCCCCTCCCTCCCAGGGCTTGGACCCTAGTGATAGGTAGTTGAGGGCTCCTCCTGCTTCTCTTCTGAGCCTACACCTCCCCAATCCCACCCAGCAGGGGCCTCAAGACTCCTGCCCTGCCCCCTCCCTCTCCACTTCCTGGCTTTCTCTCACCAGTCTTGACTCAGATCTTTTTTCTTTCTTTCTCTTTAGCCAGGGATGGAGGCCCCTAAGTGTCCACTCAAGTTTTTCTAAAGCTTGCAACAGAAGGCTTAAAACCATAGAAGGGAAGTGAGAGCTGTTTCCTGTATTACCTGGAATGCATATGAGGCACAAAATAGACTAAGGAAGGAAGAATGGATGAGGCTAGAGCTGGACTTGGGGCCAACCACTGGGTCCTCTAAGAGGGAGAAGGGCAGGGAATCAGGGACTTCTAGGGCAGCCACAGAGTTTACATACATGGTTGTGGCTTCAGACAGATCTGTGTTCAAGTTCAAATGAGGCTGGCTCCACCATTTACTACCTTGGACAGGTCACTTAGTATTTAAGCCTCAGTTTTCTCATCAGCAAAATAGAGATAATTAGAAAACCTATTGCAGAGCCCCACTGAAGGAATAAAGCAAGATAATGTATAAAGAATAGAGCACCATCTAAGCAGTTTTGTGATTTATCTCATCCTCCACACCTCACTATAACTTCATAGCCATCCCCACCGCAAATCCCTTCCACTAAGGTTTAGTCACCTGCTTGTCTCTCCACTAGCCTTCCTCCCACTCATCCTAGATTGATACTGTGAAAATTAATAAAAGCAAAACCTTATTAAAATGTGGTTGGGAAGACAGAAGGGGGAGCTCTCATGCCATCTCACTCAAGGCCAGCTAAGGAAGAATTGCCAGTTACAGACTCTAACAGAAAAATTGTCAACAGGAAAGAATCATCAATTACAGGCCCCAACAGGAAGAGATGTACATTGTACCCCAGCAACTCAGCCAATGAGAAACTGTCATCACCTTGAACCCGTGCTTTTCTCCATTGGACTTTCATTCAAAACACCTCCTCCCAATTTTCTCCTTCTCCATAAAATAATATTTCTCTCCTTTGTTTGTTGGACTAACCTATGGTATTTGCTGTAGGTTGTTTGTTCTAAAGTGAATTCTCTACTACGCCCAAAACAACCCATTTGTGTTGGCAAAATAACTGATAGTGTTATTTTTTTAATGTTATTTATTTATTCAGGAGAGACACAGAGAGAAAGAGAGGCAGAGACACAGGCAGAGGGAGAAGCAGACTTCTTGCAGGGAGCCCAATGTGGGACTCTATCCTGGGTCTCCAGGGTCATGCCCTGGGCTGAAGGTGGCGCTAAACCACTGAGCCACCCAAGCTGCCCAGTAGAGTTATTTTCAAGGTTAACATCACTTGGTGTCAGAAGTGGGATCCAGAGCTGACCCTATTCCCTACCTACTGCTCAACAACTCCAAGGCCAGTGAGCAAACAGGTGCCAGTACCCACTGAGACCAATGAGTTCGAAGCTTTCTCACACTGGAGTTTGAAGGTAAGTCTCTGCTGGACTTTGAGCTCCACTCTCATTGTGTCTTGTGCTCTCCAGGCTTTATTCAGGATCTGTTTTAAGGATTTGTCCATTCCAAGAGTACTTGTCTGGCTTTGGGTTTGACTGCTTTTGGGAACTGGGCTATTTCTATTGGAACTATGCTATTTAGGAATTTTTCCCCTCTAGAAAAGCCTGTAAGAAATGGGATCCCAGTAATAAAAATGCTTTGAAAGTGTATCCCTCCTTTCTGGCACCCCAGCTGGTTTTGTGTTTAAAAATTGCAGTTCCTTTTCATGTGCATTTCTTTTTTTTAAGATTTTATTTATTAGAGATTTATTTATTAGATTTTATTTATTAGAGAGCGAGAGGCAGAGGAAGAAGCAGGCTCCATGCTGGGAGTCCGACATGGGACTGGATCCCAGGACTCCAGGATCAGACCCCTGGCCAAAGGCAGCACTAAACCGCTGAGCCACCCGGGGCTGCCCTTCATGTGCATTTCTAACAAAATGGATCACTTAACCAAAAGTAATTTAGAACACAAATGCTCATTATGGGAACTTTAGATCACCCCAAACTTACTTTTCTCAGAATTGAACAGCCGTGGCTTTAAAATTGTCAAAATGGCATGGGATGCCTTTTTTGATGTTTTAAAGATTCTAAATGCTATCAGGAATCTAAAATTGCCTCTCTGCAAAATACAATTTCTGGACTGAGGCAAACAAACAATTAAAGACAAAAGGGCTTATGAGGCCTCTCTTTTCCCTCTTCCATTTCCTTTGTTTCCAAACACACAATCCCTTAAAAGTTAAGTCTCCCGAGGATTCAAATAACCCCCAATGAAAAAAAAATCCCCAATTTCTTCTGCTCCCTGGTTGAAGGCCAAATTTTGAGCCATAGTGAAAGAATTTCTTATGAAACCAACTGAAGACAATCACAGGTTTGCTGAAGAATTAGTATCTATTAATACTTACCAACCTAGTTCTTCGGATTTATATCAGTTAGTTTGTTGGTGAGGACCAGGCCAAACTTTGGCTAAAATTTGTCTGATGGGAACATCATGAACAGGATTAAAAATGAACAAACCCCTAACCTATGGCTAGAACGCTTGCTGAAAACCTCCACTGAGCAATTGTTAGAGCTTTTCCTAACCTGCTAATTGGAACAAAATTCAGGCTTGCACACAAAAATCTGATGAACCTGTTCATGACTGTCATAATCCATTTCAGACTGTTTCCAAAGAAAACTCTGGTATTATTTTAGATGTTGGATCCTCTCAGGGAGACTTTATTTATTTTTAAATAACTAATTTATTTATTTATTTGAGAGAGAGAGAGAGCACTATGGGGGAGGAGCAGAAATAGAGGGACAAGCGGACTCACACTGCCCAACACAGGGCTTAATCCCATGACTCTGAGACTAGGACCTGAGCCAAAATCAAGAATCAGACACTAAACTGACTGAGCCACCCATGTGGCTGTTAGGCCAAGATTTCTCTTTTTTTTTTATTAAGATTTTATTTATTTATTCATGAGAGACACACAGAGAGAGGCAGAGACACAGGCAGAGGGAGAAACAGACTCCTCACAGGGAGCCTGATGCAGGACTCGATCCCAGGACCCCGGGATCACAACCTGAGCCAAAGGCAGATGCTCAACCACTGAGCCACCCAGGTGTCCTTCAGCCAAGATTTCTTGAGAGAAGTATCATACCAGAATTTCCTTCTCCCAAAAGGGGGAAATAATTCTAGAATTTGACAGTAGCAATCAAAATGGCGAAGCAGGTGAATTAAATGACCTTTTGACTGTTTTTACTTGCTCTATTTCTGATGGCACCATAGCTGAATCTGGGGACACTGATCATTAGTCCCTATTGGATCAGATATCACCCTTCTTATGGGCAAAATCTTCAACTGATATCAGCAGGATCCATAGTACCTATCTCACCTGTTCCACTTGTCCAGAATACAATCTAGGGAAATCTGTTGGCCCTGCTCCCAGACACTTAAAATAGCCTAATGGACTAAAACTTTGAGTTTTGACAAATGGATTTCATATATCTTGCCCCGTTCCATCAATATAAATATGTTATAGTCATGGTTTATGTGCTTTCTCACTGAGTTGTAGCCTTCTCTCATAGACAGGCCAGTGCCCCTTCTGTAGCTAAAATTTTGTTAGCCCTACCTGGAGAACCCCTCTTGAACATCAGTGATTGGGGAACCCACTTTACTAGTCAGGTGCTTTGACAGGTCTGTGCTGTTTGGCCAGTTTTGCAACATTTTCATTGTGCATACCATCCTCAATCCTCAGGGCTAGTCAGATATGGCACTGTTAAAACTCAATTGGCAAAATTTGTAGAAACCTTCCAAATACCTTGGCCTGAAACATCGCTATTTTTGCTTCTAAATCTCAGATCCACCCCCTTGGGAACACATAGACTCTCACCAGAGGGTCCAGTGCACTTGGCCCCTGCCTCCTTTGACCCACAGTTAATAAAAGGAGATGGACTTCAATATAGTAAAGGCATAACTGCTTCCATTAAAAATAACCATGCTGGTACTGGCAATGAAAACAGACATGTAGATCAATGGAACAGAGTAGAGAACCCAGAAATGGACTCTCAACTCTGTGGTTGACTAATCTTCAACAAAGTAGGAAAAAAATATCCAGTGGAAGAAAAGACAGTCTCTTCAACAAATGTTGTTGGGAAAATTGGATAGCCACACATAGAAGAATGAAACTGGACCATTTTCTTACACCATACACACACAAAAAAAACTCAAAATGGATGAAAGACTTAAATGTGAGACAGGAATCCATCAAAATCCTAGAGGAGAACACAGGGAGCAATCTCTTTGACCTCAGCCACAGCAACTTCTTGCTAGACATATCTCCAAAGGCAAGGGAAACAAAAGTAAAAATGAATTATTGAGACTTCATCAAGATGAAAAGCTTTTGCATGGCAAAGGAAACAGTCGACAAAACCAAAAGAGAAGCTATAGAATGGGAGAAGATATGCAAATGTATAATCAGACAAAGGGCTAGTATCTAAAATCTATAAAGAATTTATCAAACTCAACACCCAAAAAACAAATAACCCAGTCAAGAAATGGGCATGAACAGACATTTCTCCAAAGACGACATAGAAATGATCAACAGGTACATGAAAAAAATGTTCAACGTTACTTGGTATCAGGGAAATACAAATCAAAACCACAATGAGGTACCACCTCATACCAGTCAGAATGGCTAGTCAGGAAACAATAGATGTTGTCGAGGATACAGAGAAAAGGGAACTCTCTTATGCTGCTGGTGGGAATGCAAACTGGTACAGCCACTCTGGAAAACAGTATGGAAGTTCCCCCAAAAGTTAAAAATATAGCTACTCTGTGACCCAGCAATTGCACTACTAGATATTTACCCAAAAGACACAAACACAGTGATCTGAAGGGGCACCTGCACCCTAATGCTTATAGCAGCAATGTCCATGATAGCCAAGCTATGGAAAGAGCCCAGATGTCCATCGACAGATGAATTGATAAAGAAGATGTGGTATGTACATACAATGGAATATTACTCAGCCATAAAAAAAAAAAAGAAATCTTAGGGAATCCCTGGATGGCTCAGTGGTTTAGCATCTGCCTTTGGCCCAGGGCGTAATCCTGGAGTCCTGGGATTGAGTCCCACATCGGGCTCCCTGCATGGAGCCTGCTTTGTCTCTCTGCCTGTGTCTCTGGTTCTCTCTCTGTGTCTCTCATGAATAAATAAATAAAATCTTAAAAAAAAAAAAGAAATCTTACTGTTTGCAACAACATGAATGGAGCTAGAAGGAATTATGCTAAGCAAAATAAGTCAATCAGAGAAAGCCAATTATCATATGATTTCACTTATATGTGGAATTTAAGAAACAAAACAGAGGATCATAGGGGAAGGGAGGGAAAAATAAAATAAGATGAAATCAGAGAGAGAGACAAACCATAAAAGACTCTTAACTATGGGAAACAACCTGAGGATTATTGGAGGGGAGGCAGGTGAAGGGATGGGGTAACTAGGTGATAGGAATTAAGGAAGGCATGTGATGTAATGAGCACTGGATGTTGTATGCAACTGATAAATCACTAAACTCTACATCTGAAGCTAATACACTATATGTTAATTAATTGAATTTAAAATAAATTAAAAATGTAAAAATAACCATGCTAGGGTGCCTGGGTGGCTCAGTCATTTAAGTGTCCAACTTGATTTGGGCTCAGGTCATGATTTCAGGGTTGTGAGATTGAGCCCCAGGTCAGGCTCCCTGCTGGGCATGGAGCCTGTTTAAGATTCTCTCTCTTGGGGCACTTGGGTGGCTCAGTTGGTTAAGTGTCTGCCTTCAGCTCAGGTCAGGATCCCAGCCCCTCATTGGTCTCCCTGCTCAGCAGGGAGTCTGCTTCTCTGTCCCTCTGTCCCTCCCCCTGCTTGTGCATGTGCTCTCTCTCTCAAATAAAATCTTTAAAGAAAAAAAAAAGATTCTTTATCTCCCTCTCCCTGTGACCCTTCCCCCTCTCCCACCCTCTCTAAACAAACAAAAATAACCATGCTTTGGTAGAGCAATGGTTTTATCTTGCACTCTTGGGAGACAAAGGCCTTAAACACCACACCTTGCACCTGGAGATTTTGTTTATTGGAAGAGAGACCTCCAGAAAGGCTTTTCAACCTCACTGGAAAGTCCCCTCTCTGGTGCTGCCAAACTCCAAGGACTAGAATCCTGGAGTCACATGACACATTATCAGGAAAGCACCAAACCCTGATTGGACCTGCACACCACCTGGTGACTCGAAAGGAAAGACTTCCCGGAATTGGAGCAGACAGACAGCATTCCTGAGATATCCAGAGCAGGCCTGTTAGAAGGTTCAGGATTCACAGAAGTCTCTCTTTTTCACGTAGACTATTAACTGACTCTGAATTCTTATCCAAATGCACATTTTCTTACAACTTTACAGGCTATTACTGATAACACATTTTGTAACAAGTTCTTTTGAGATAATATTGTTTTAAAAACATATTTGAAGTTGGGAACCCTGGATGGCTCAGCAATTTAGTGCCTGCCTTCTGCCCGGGGCCTGATCCTGGAGGCCCAGGATCAAGTCTACGTCGGGCTCCCTGCATGGAGCCTGCTTCTCCCTCTGCCTGTGTCTCTGCCTCTCTCGCTCTCTCTGTGTGTCTCTCACGAATAAGTAAATAAAATCTTAAAAAAATAAAAGCATACTTGAAGTTTTGCAAAAACTTCACCAATTATTGCTTCGTTTTCATACCTGCACTATATCTTCAAAAATGCACTCAGTTCTTTCAATAGGCTCTTGCAGTAGCCACTGTTCGGCTTTAATGGCTGAGTTAAGCAGGCACTTCCAGGAGGCACGCGTGACTTGGGGTTTGCCCCCACAGGGAGGACTTTTCTCCCCCATGTTGGAATAAGTGCCAGTATTTTCAGTTGGCTACTTTCAGAGCTAAGGTCCTGGTTTGGAACCACAATTATATATTTGGAATTGTCGTATTAGGGACGCCTGGGTGGCTCAGTGATGCAGCATCTGCCTTCAGCCCAGGACATGATCCTGGGGTCCTAGGATCGAGTCCCACATCGGGCTCCCTGCAAGGAGTCTGCTTCTCCCTCTGCCTATGTCTCTGCCTCTCTATGTCTCTCATGAATTAATAAAATCTTTTAAAAAAAAAGGGGGGGAATTGTCGTATTACTTTTGACTCTATACTTGTTGCCTGCCAAAACTTTCCAAAATGATGTATCCAACAAGGAGATATCTCCAATACTATGTTCTTGATAAATGTGAACTATAGGTGGGAAGTGCCTGAGAGCTCTGCTTCCCTTCCTTCTTACTTGAACGTGAATTTCCAACCTGTACAATTTCCCAGATGTGGAAATGACACTCAGGGAAGGCCCTTCCTGGCAGTGAAGGACAAAAAGCCACTGAATTAGGAAAACTGGACTCTTGATCAGGGATGCTTGTAGAGAAAGATCTTGATCAAAAGAAGGAGGGACACCTGGGTGGCTCAGTGATCGAGTGTCTTCAGCTTTGGGCATGAGCCTGGAGTCCGGGAATCGAGTCCCACATCGGGCTCCCCGTGGGGAGCCTCCTCCTCCTCCTCCCTCTGCCTGTGTCTCTCCCTCTCTCTGTGTGTCTCTCACGAATAAATAAAAATCTAAAAAGAGAGAGAGGGCAGCCCGGGTGGCTCAGCAGTTTGGCGCCGCCTTCAGCCCGGGGTGTGACTGGAGACCAGGGATGGAGTCCCACGTTGGGCTCCCTGCATGGAGCCTGCCTCTCCCTCTGTCTGTGTCTCTGCCTCTCTCTCTCTCTCTCTCTCTGTGTGTCTCTCATGAATAAATAAATAATATAAAAAATAAAAAATAAAGAGAGAGAGAGAGAGAGAAGGAAATGTGGATAGAAAAGTAACCTCACTACAATGGAGTTGAGAGGTCAGAGGCAGGGTAGGGGGCCCTTATGCCATACCACCCAACCTCAATTACAGAAAGAAGGATCAGTTACAGGCCCTAACAGGAAAAGCTGTCCATGGCCACTCCTGCAAGTAGTGGGCTACCCCAGCAGCTCAGCCCATGAAAAGTCATCAGCACCCTACACTTGGCTTCTCTCCTTTAGACTTTTGTTCAAAACAACTCCTCCCCATTTCCTCCTTCTTCTCCCTTAAATAAGGTTTCTCAGGACACCAGGTTGCTCAGTGGTTTGGTGCCTGCCTTCAGCCCAGGGCCTGATTCTGGATCCCGGGATCGAGTCCTGCATCAGGTTCCCTGCATGGAGCCTGCTTCTCCCTCTGCCTGTGTCTCTGCCTCTCTCTCTCTGTCTCTCATAAATAAATAAATAAATAAATAAATAAATAAATAAATAAATAAATAAATAAAAAGGTTTCTCTCCTCTGTTGGTCTAGACTCTGGTTTTTAGTGCAGCTTGTTTGTTCTGAATTGCAATTCTCTGCTATTCCCCAATAAAGCTTTTTTGCTGATCAAGTAACTGTTTCATTTTTTTAAAGATTTTATTTATTTATTCATGAGAGACACAGGGAGAGATAGAGAGGCAGAGACACAGGCAGAGGGAGAAGCAGGCTCCACGCAGGGAGCCCAGTGTGGGACTCGATCCCAGGACTCCAGGATCATGCCCTGGGCCAAAGGCAGGTGCTGAACCGCTGAGCCACCCAGGGATCCCTAACTGTTTCATTTTTAAGGTCAACCATACAAACAACCCATCTGCTATTTTCTGTATCCAAATCACAAAATTCTAGGCCTTAAAATAATAATCCACTTCAGTCTTCTCACTTGAAAGGTGAAACCTGAGGCCCGGAGGGAATGGGCTCATCTAGAAGTCAGGTCCCTGGATTCCTAAAGCCATGCTTTGATTTCACAGAAATTCATTAATCCTAAGTTTTCATGTTCCCCAAGCCTTCATTCTGACCCTGTGGAGCCATCTACAACCTTACCTTGAAACCTAAGCCTATCCCAGCCTTGTCTTCAGCTCCTATCCCCTGTTCCAATCTTCTTAATTATATTGTATTTAACGCTCTGGCAGCTCTTACGTTAAAGACTCAGAGAGGGGGGATGCCTGGGTGGTTCAGTGACTGAGTGTCTATCTTTGGTTCAGGATGTGATCCTGGGGTCCTGGGATTGAGTTCCCTGCGGGGAGCCTGCTTCTCCCTCTCCCTTTGTCTCTGCCTCTCTGTGTTTCTCTCATGAATATATAAATAAAAATCTTAAAAAAAAAAAAAAAAAGACTCAAAGAGGGACAGTTTCTAGGCCAGGTCCAGGGTTGACAGGGGATTAGGCCAACATTCATTCCCTACTCTGCATGATTCCAAGCTCAGGGCTCTATCCCTTGGTTTACCCACCTCCCATCCCGACCCTTGCCTCAGTCCCTATCCAGAACCTACCATCTATGGAGGGCCTTAGAACTTAGGACCTGGTGTCCTCAATTATGAGGTCTGTGGAAAGAAAGCAGCACCCCACCCCATATCCATAGGCCCTCCTTCTTCCTGCTTCTACCCCGCCTCCTCTGATGCCTCTCGGTTCAAAAGCACCCAAGCCAAGAGGCCTGCAGACAACTCTGCACTCATCTCTAAAAGCTATCAAGACAGCCACCAAGATTCTCCAAAGATGAAGGGCTTCCTCTTCCTCCTACTTACCATCAGTCTCCTGGTTATGATTCAGGTAAGAATAGTCCCTCGGAGCCCCTGACACCACCACCCAGGACTCCCCAGACCTGCCTGGCATGGGAGTGGGTAAATGCAGGCTCCTGGGTACTCAGCCTTCTTCCATGGGAGCAGACGGTCCAGTAGGGGAACCAGCGACTCAGGGGGGCTGGTCTTAGCATTCCAGCCCTTCTGACTGGGGTCGGACCACTTGAGGTCTGCCTCTGACCAGAATCCTGTAACTGAGGCTGGGGAGCATTACAGGATACCAGGCACACAGGAGGGTATTGTGGAATAGGAATTATGAGACTTGGGGAGACAGCTTGGAGGGAGGGTGGCATCAATCCCCAGGAAAGCTAGAGAAGTGGCCCTATTGGGAAGGGGCCAGGATATGTTCAAGTGGAGCCAGACCTGGTCCTGGAGATAGCAGGAAACCACTCCAAGGAGAAAAGCCTGTGTGTTTGGGAATGCAAAGAAGACAGAAATCTCCCACTCCAGAAACAGCTAGTCTCAAATTCAACTGCAATTCTAGAAGGCAGCTTTGGCAGCATCCCATGTACCCTAAGGGTGCTCGTCTGCATAGACCAGAGCCATCAAGTTCTAGATCAAGAACAGCTTGATCAAGTATCAAGAACAGCTTGATCACCATCAAAAACAGCTTAATCTCCATCAGGAGCAGCTTTAGTTGTAGCCTAGTCAAGCATTGAGAACAGTTTGATCACCATCTGGCGATTTCCTTGGGCAAGAGGTCACACTCTCCCCACCTCCTCACCCACCCGCACTTTGCCAAGTGCCCTGTCTCACACAGTCTCAAGACTGTGATGGGCTCATTCAGAAGATGAGGAAGCAGGCTCAGAGAGGCTAAGCTCCCAGCCCAGCTAGTCAGGTCAAGGGCTGAGCCACAGGTTCCTGTCTCTCACATACTGGAGGAGCTGGTGGCTTGGCGGAGGTGAGACAAAGTTTCCATGGGACGTGGTGGAGGGGCCACTTTTGACTCTGCCTATATCAAGAGAGGAAGGTCTTGTCCCCACAGGACCTTGTGGCAGAAGTCGTGGTCATGGTGGACCAAAAACTACTGTATCAGGGTAGGGGGCCTAGGTCTCTAAATAACATGAGCTTCAAAAGCCCCTGAGCTTGCCCCGCTTCTTCTTTTGTAGATACAAACTGGAGTCCTGGGGAACAGTACCACTCCTCGAATGACCACCAAGAAAGTCAAGAGTGCGACCCCAGCACTCAGCAGCCTGGGCGGTGGCAGTGTCCTTCTCTTCTTGGCCAACACCCTCATCCAGCTCTTCTACCTCAGCTGAGGTGACATGCCTCAGCCCTAGCCCTGTGCCCCCTGAGATAGCTGCCACCATCGCTAGCGAGAGAAGCTCCCCCCACCCACCACCACAGGTCCAGGAGGGGTGGATGCCAGAGATCACCAGGTTGTTGGAATTAAACGGTAGTGCCTTGGAGGCAATGACCGACACAGGGAGGTACTGATATGGAGGGGCAAGCACCACCCAGCTGGGGGTCAATAAACATGTCCTGTACTCGGTAGGGTGCTGTGTGTGGTCACTGGGCTCCAAGGATCTTCTCGTGCCCCCAGCAGCAGGAGAGGCAGCAGAGAGCTCCTACCCCCAAAGGCCCAGGGTGGAAGCCTGTCCTCTCAGGATCACCTTGCAGGGACATGGCCCAGAATCTGCCATCCTCTTTAGTTGCACTTGCTTCACCCATCCCTGGGTGTTGGGAATGATGGTCCCAGAGGACCCCCCCATCCTGCCCCTGGCCATCCCTACT
Organism: Canis aureus; assembly: GCF_053574225.1. NCBI lineage: Eukaryota > Metazoa > Chordata > Mammalia > Carnivora > Canidae > Canis > Canis aureus. Next base: position 74,510,403 of record NC_135615.1, on the reverse strand, counting down.
TGGTGAGGCTCAGAGAGTCCCTCACCCTAGTACCTGGGTGTCTTCAGAATGGTAGATTCAGAGAAACATCCCCCACCAATCTCTTGGGGTCTCAGCCCCACAGGCACCCTCTTGTCCTCACCGGGCACTGGAGACTGGTCCACAGGGGTGCTGAGAAGGATGAAGAAGAGGCCATCTCCCCATTCCCCACCTACCCCAGGCTGGGAAGGTGGGAAGGATACACAACTGCTCTAACCACCATTTCTATCCTCCTGGGTCTGCAGTGGTGGTATTGGGAGGTGCAAGGAGGGAAGGGAGCTCCAGAGAAGCCCCCAAGGGCCTTGAACTCCTCTGCATCTTCCTAGAGGACCCTGTGGGGGGTGGCTGAGAAGTGCCTGCTAGACTGGGATGGAGGGAGCTGTTCCCCTTCTAGGTCCCGCCTTCTCTAGGCTGGGCTTAAGAACCCAGACCCCCTGTTTAGGCTTCTTTGACAGAGATGCCAAACCTTCAGGTCTTGAGACCAGAGTTGGAGGAAATGAAGAGGAATGCTGGTGGGCAAGGTCCTTTGGGGAGTGTCTCCCATTCACTTTTCCTGCCTGGTCTACCACGACCCCATCACACTGAACTTCCAGGTCTTCACCCCTCGGGTTACCTGCCTCACTAGAACACTTTTCCTCTGCCACCATCTAGCCTGATCAACCCCTTCCGGTCCTGCACATCTCAGCCAAGCATCTCTTCCTCCAAGCTGCCTGCCTGCCCTGTGCCCCCTAAGTGGTTCAGGTTCCTCCTCTGTGTATCCCTCTGCTTCCATGCTTATCCTGTCACTGAACACATCACCCTACCCATTGGAATCCTCTACTAGACCATGAGTTGTCTGAGGGCAGGTACCAAGGGGCTTGGCTTATGTCTGTGCCACACAGCTCAGTGCCAGACCTGGCTTAGAGCAGGCTCTTGTCACTTGGGTGACAGCATTGAGAGAACATACTCACCCTTAGTCTGGGCCCAGGGCCCCCTCTGGTGGCCGAGGGAGGCCTTACATCTGAACCCCAGAACCAGAGCTGAGAGGGAAGTAGGGTGAGTATAGGGCAAAGAAGGCAGGGGAACAGATCCTCACCCCAGCCCCAAATATCAAGGTGCACAAAGATGAGGATGCCTGGGAGCATATAAGAAAACATCTTATGTTACAACAAGAAAAACCTATAAAAACATTTCATCCCAGGGAAAGCCTCCAGGACTGGGGAGCAGGGGCAGTCAGAGCACATGGACAGTCCAGACCTGGGACGCCCGGTCCTTGGTCGGCTCCCACAGCACCACGTGATCCCGGTCATAGCCCCGGCCACCTGGGGGAAGAGGGGAGAGATGGGGAGACAGTCAGAGATTGCCGAGGACTCCAGTGCCAACAGACCCCTCAGGTGCCTCTTCCCACACACAGGCCCCCTTACCCTTCACATCTAGGATCCGGCCTTCGAACATCTGGCTGCAGATATGGCCCGATTCACTGATGCTCCACGTCTGACGGGGCAGGCGGCTCTCGGCCCACAGCACAGCCTTGGAGCCTGGGCTGGGGGGCCCAATCACCTGCAGGCTCATGGTAGGGGCTGCCTGAGGCCCCAGGAGGTCATCAGGCACAGTTACTTCCCTCAGGGACTCCTCTGCACCTGACTGATACCCTTAACACACACCCAGCTCTTCGAATCCTGGCTCTCATGGACTGTGACCCTGGGCAAATCTCTTAATCCTTCTGAGCACCAGGTTCCCTGGGAATGGGAATCCCTGAGTACTGGCAGCTGCAAGCATTCAATGTGAAATATCATAAAAGGTCTGGAAAAGGAGCTCCTCCAGGAAGTCTTTCACGGTTAACTCCCAAAGCACAAGACTTGGAATCAGACAAGCTTTCACACACTAATTGCCTGTGTGACTTCCAGCCTGTTACTTAACTTCTCTGTGCTCTAGTTTCCCCACCTATGAAACAGAGAGTAAAATAACACCTGCCCCCACAGCGTCCTCTGAGGATCACATGAGGCATTCGTGTCAAGGGCTTAACACAGCATCTGCCACAGAGCCAAGTTCTCTCTCATTTCAAGTAAAAGATGGAAACTCCTTCAGTGGCCTACAAAAACCCACATCCCCATAACCTCTCTGACTTCCTCTCTTGCTTCTTCCCTCCCTCCCTTCACTCTGGCTAGTCACCTCAGGGCCTTTCTACTTGCTGTTCCCTCTGCCTGGAGCACGCTTCCCGCAGACACCCACCTGGTTGCCTCTTTCAAATACCACCTTCTTAGGAAGCCCCCCCACCCCATCAGAGCTACTGATATTCCCTACTCCCCTTTCATTTATTTTTCCCCCCATGCACTTCTCTTCACCTAATGTACTGAGATATTTTACTCATTTAAATGGTTTCTGTCTCTCCCCACTACAATGGAAGCTTCAGGAGGGCAGGAGTCATTTCTGTCTTCCCACTGCTGTCTTCCTGGCTCCTAGAACAAGGCCTAGCCCATGGCAGGTGTGCAGGAAACGTGTGTGGAGTGAATTCTATCATGATTAATAAGATCCAAGTTCTGGCCCAGGATAGCAGAGCTGGGAGTTCCCTTAGAAGTATCTGGTTCAATGCTCTCGTTTTGCAGCTGGGGAACTGAGGCCCAGAGCAGAGCCCAGACTGCCCAGGGTGCGAGCCGGCAGTCTCCACCTCCCCAGGGTCCTGGCACTCTGGCTGGAGGGCAGGGCCTGCTCCTGACTCGCAGTGAGCCTCGGGATACCTGAGGCCCTGGTGTCCCTGGCCCAGCCCCTCAGCCGGTACCTGGTTCTTTAGCAGCCCATCCTCGTAGTACCAGATGCAGCTGCCTCCGGCTTGGGGCTCGGACACCACCACTCGGCCCGCCTTCATGTCCTCCACGTGGTCTGGCACCGCCAGGAAGCCTCTCAGTGCAGCATTCCAGAGGCGGAAATAAACCCGGCGCTGGTGAGTAGGGGGAGCTGAGAGTGAGAGGTCCCCGGGCAGGGATGCTCCCACCAGGGCACCTGACACCCTCAACTCTGACCCCCTGAGTATCTCCAGCCCACAAGCCCTCCTTCCTTGGCCCTGCTTCTAAGTCCCTTCTTTTCACACGTGTCAGGGGTCCACTCATGGTGCACACCCACGGCCACCCAGCACCGTGACCACTGACACCCACAGCCCCGTGCACAGGGACACGCTGGCAGAGACGCTCATGGTCCACATGGTCGTGCAGAAGTTTGCAGCAGACACAAACACACAGACACAGGTGGCCATGCAAACACACGTCTTAACCGATGCACGGGTCCCCCTTGCCTATTCCACACTCCGTGTTTGCTAATGGGATGGATGCGTGTAGAAACACAGATGTGCACACTCATGACCATACTGGAAAAGTAGACACCCGGTTGTCACACATCAGACCAGGCTCTGCCACAAATCTTGAGTCGTGGTGATGGTAATCGCAGTCAGAAGAACCACAGCTAACATGTGTTGAGTGTTTACCCACTCAAGTACCGTTCTAAGGGCTTTACAAATATTTATCTTCAAATCCTCAAGACAACTACATCATATGTGTCATCCCCATTATATTTTGTTTTTTTATTTTTTATTTTTATTTTTTTATTTTTTTTTATTTTTAAAGATTTTATTTATTTATTCATGAGAATACACAGAGAGGAGAGAGAAAGAGAGACACAGGCAGAGGGAGAAGCAGGCTCCACGCAGGGAGCCCGACGTGGGACTCGATCCCGGGTCTCCAGGATCACACCCTGGGCTGAAGGCGGCGCCACACCGCTGAGCCACCGGGGCTGCCCATATTTTGTTTTTTTAAAAGACTTTATTTGGGTTTTTTTTTTTTTTTTTTTGGTAAGTAATCTCTACACCTAACGTGGGGCTTGAACTTATGACCCTGAGATCAAGAGTTGCACACTCTTGCAGCCAGCCAGGTGGCCCCTATGTTATCCCCATCTTAAAGATGAGGAAACAGAGGCCCATGGAGGGACAGTACTTGCCCATGATTGCAGAGCAAAGCCTTGTCCACTTTGGTGGACCTTTATTTCTGCATCTGTAAATATGAGAGGTGGAGATAACCTCCAAGGTTTCTTCTAGCAACAATGTCCTAAGACTCTGAATCTTGGGAGCATAAATATCCTCATCCAAGGATACACGGTCTCAACAGTGTTACAAAAACAGGCAAGTGTGGTCATACACCACCTCCCACACCTCCCACACAACCACATGTCACCTCCAGAGCACAGACACGTAGATACAAATGACATCATGCCACAGAAATACGATCAGAGGACATGTGTGTGCCCATACACACATGCACGCGTGTGCCCCCCCCCGCCCCCAGCCATGCCTCTGCATCAATTCACATGTACATGAATCAGAAACAGGTCCAGACATGCACTCACAGACCTGGAAAAACCCAAGTATGGCTCTAGTGTTTCCCAGAATGAGGCCTGTGTATTACTCCTAGCCTCATATGACATGATTTTTAGTCCTAAGTGGATAAACATTATCGCTAAAAATGTAATGTTAACATATTTATTATAATGTCAACTAAAGAAAATAATACACATCAAACCTATGATTTTATGGATAATAATCCTTAGGATAAGGATAAAGTGAATTTTAAAAATGAGTTGGTTTAGAGAAAAATATTGAGTAGATAATGGTTCAAGAGGAATGACAGTGTGGCAAAATTATGACAAAGGCACACAAACGTTGAGCTTGGGAAACATGGGGAATGCATGGCCAGACAGATCGGCATGGGCACACACAATCTGATGCATTACTCACCTGCTTGATGGGGTAGAGGGATCCCACCCTCTGTGTCCCACTGTATGTCAGCCAGTTGGTGATCTCACAGCTGCCCACCAGCCACTGGCGGCCCCGGAAGTCACTGTGCTCACACAGCACCCAGCTGGGCCCAGCAGGTGCCAGAGATGCAGAGAGGAAGACAGACAGGGAAGAGGAGGCAAGGATGTCAGAACATTCTCCACCTCCTTTGCTTTTATTCTGAGACTCTTCTGCCCGGTGTCAGGGTTCTCGAGGCAGGAGAGGGAGGCTGGGAAGTACATTTGGGGTTTGCAGGGCAGAGGAGGGTCCTGGAGGATCCATGCTGAGGTCCAAGACATTCCTCAGCCTGCACCTCTCCCTCCCTCCTGGCTGGGGGCACAGGTAATGGAAGGGAAGTGGGAAGGAGCAAGAAGCCAGGGACCTGGCCCTGGCTCCCTAGCAGCACCCCCCCCACCACACTCACACGCCCCCCTTGATCCGCAGGGACAGCACGTGGTTGTTGAAGCCCTCGGCTTGCAGGCTGCGCACCTCTCTGTCCAGCTCGATCTCCTTACCCTCAAAGCACTCCAGTCCATACAGAAAAATGGAAGGCTCTGAAAAGTGCTGGGGCGGGGGGCATGGAGAAGGGGTGAGGTTGAGAGAGCCCAGGCCCCAGTCCCAGACCTGGCCCCAAATTCCAGATACTCCAATTCTGGATCGGTATCTTCCCTCCCTCCTAAGCTTTACCCTGCAGGGCTCTGGACAATGGCAGCTGGGTGTCCCCCCTGATTCTCAGACTGAGCCCCCAATGCCACTTCAAACCTCTTCTCAGTGCCAATAAATGGTACTTCTAAGAATAGTAATGATAATATGGGTAATTATATCGGTTGTCAGATATTCAGGGCTTACCACATGCCAGATTCTGCGTTAAGTGCTTTACCTGATCTCATAACTTCTCAACAACCCTATAAGGTATGTGCTATTATTATCATCCCTGCTTAACAGAACAGAAACTGAGTCTGGAGAAGATTAAACCACTTGCTCAAGTCTCTAGAGCTGGGCTTCAGAAGCAGATGTGCGTGCCTTCAGAGCCTAAGATGTAGCTGTAAAGCCTGGGCTCAGCAGTTGGGCCGCCCCTGGAGAGCTCAGCTCTGCCTGTTACAGCCTTTGTGGCCTGGAGCAAGTCACATCACCTCTCTGTGCCTCAGTTTCACATCTGGAAAAGGGAGGTGATAGTGGTAACAAACCTCATAGGGTCTCGGTGGGGATTAGATGCCTTAGCACATGGGAAGTCTTTTATTTATTTATGTTTATTTATTTTTTTAAAAGATTTTATTTATTTATTCATGAGAGACACAGAGAGAGAGGGAGAGAGAGGCAGAGACACAGGCAGAGGGAGAAGCAGGCTCTATGCAGGGAGCCCAACGTGGGACTGGATCCCAGGTCTCCAGGATCATGCCCTGGGCCGAAGGTGGCACTAAACTGCTGTGCCACCAGGGCTGCCCTGGGAAGTCTTTTAAACACTGCCTGGAGCCTGGTACATGCTCGGTGGACAGCTGTCTGCTGTGCTGCCATGGCTGGCCCACCCAGTCCTACAGCCTCTAGTTCTTAATATGGCCTGGGCCACTTCCCTCCATCTCCTCCCTAGTCCAGGACACCATCATTTATTCTGGCTTTCTGTAGCAGCAGACCTATTGCCTTGTCCCTACCCATCTGGCCTCCACACACAGCAGAGCTGGCTCTCTATTCCACTCCTTCCTGCACAGAACCCGCATGTCAGAAGTCTGGCGCCTGCCCCCAGTCCACCCGAGTGCTAGTCTCTACTGTCCCCGTACCACCTCTATATCGGGACACACCACTCTGCAATGTAATCTTTATGTCAGTGTGGTCATGGGTTCCTTGAAGGCAGGGCCATGTCTGATTTATTTCAGTGTCCCCAAGACCTGACACGGTGGCCACTCAATACAACTCTAGTAAGTGGAACTGGCTTTGAAGCCTCCGGGTCAGGGGAACCAGAGTGGTTCTGAAGAAGCCTGACTTCAAGCTCCAGCAGCCTAGCCAACAGTGAGAAGAGGCTTGGTACCTGGCATTCCCCCAGCAGTACACCCTACCTCAGGGGTTGTCTGGAACTGAACAAGGTTACTCACCAGGGGTACCTTCTGGAGAGAGCCCAGGACTGTGGAAGATAGGCAGCCCATGGCCGTAAGAGTGGGGAACTCGCCCTCAGAGAGAATGTACTGGTCACCCTCAAAGTTCTTCTCACCAAACAGGATCCAGCTGGGGAAGGGGAAGAGTAGGGGGATGTGAATAGGGATCTGACTTTGTCCCATCCTGTGCTTGGCCTGTCAGGCCCTCTGAGATGCAGCAGAGTGGATGCAGATATGACTGTGACCCACTCCCCAACCAAGTCCATGGGAGGTCAAGGATGAATAGGCCCTGCAGCAAGAGATTGAGGTCGAGATTTCAGAAATGACTGGATGATATCATACTGCCCCTATGGAGAGAAACTGGGCAATATTGAGCAAAAAAACCCTACGCACAACCACTCAGCAATCCCATTTCTCGGACTCTCAAAATCTCCTTCAAAAACATGAAATGACAGGGATCCCTGAGTGGCGCAGCGGTTTGGCGCCTGCCTTTGGCCCAGGGCGTGATCCTGGAGACCCGGAATCGAATCCCACATCAGGCTCCCGGTGCATGGGGCCTGCTTCTCCCTCTGCCTGTGTCTCTGCCTCTCTCTCTCTCTCTGTGACTATCATAAAAAAAAAAAAAAAAAAAAAGTTTGTTAAAAAAAAAACATGAAATGACACCTGCACAAAGCTCTTCATACAGCACTGTTTGCAGCGGCTGAGTGGAAGCAGCCCAAAAGTCCATCAGCAGGACACAGCTGATTAAACTAAGGATGTAGGGGATAATAATATAGCAGTAAAAAGGGAGGAGGAAGAGGTCTTTTTTGTTTGTTTGTTTTGTTTTGTTTTGTTTTTGTTTTTGTTTTTTTTTTTGGAGGAAGAGGTCTTAAGGGGAAATAAAGTGATCTCCAAACTGCTAAGGAAAAACAAGGGGAAAACAGTATGTATAGTATGCTTTCCTTTTGAAAAACAGAGATACAATTCGCATACCATAAAATTCATTCTTTTAAAGTGTACAATTCAGTGGTCTTTAGTATATTCACCAGGTTGTATTATGCTTCTTTTTGTGTAAGGAAATGGGGAAGGAGGGCAACAAATATATTCAGTTTCTATAGCTTTATGCAAATTTATATATGAGAGGGATGCCTGGGTGGCTCAGTGGTTGAGCGTCTACCTTTGACTCAGGTAGTGATCCCAGGGTTGTGGGATCAAGTCCCGGCTTGGGGTCCCTGCAGGAACCCTGCTTCTTCCTCTGCTTATGTTTCTGCCTTGCTTTCTGTGTCTTTCATGAATAGATAAATAAATAGATAAATCTTTTAAAAAATACATATGAGAGTATATTTGCTTATATTTTTCAAAAAGAAACAATGGATGAATTAACTAAACATTGAATTAAAAAAAGATTACCTATGAGGGAGGAGGGGGAAAGATCAAAGGAATAGAGTAGATCCTCCTGATTGACTCGGCTTTGGAGCTACTCTGGACTGAATGTGTCTCTGCAAAATTCATATGTTGAAGCCCTAACCTCAAATATGATGGCTTTTGGGAAGTTCGGAGGAGATCGGGAGGGTGGGTACCCATGATGGGAACAGGTCCCTATAAAAAGAGAAAGAGACAGGAGTGCTCTCCACCACCTGAGGGCACAGGAAGAAGGCAGCTATTCACCATCCAGGAAATGAGTCCTTGCCAGGGAACCAAATGGGCCGTACCTTGACCTTCCCAGCCTTTAGAACCAGGGGAAATAAATTCCTATTGTTTAAGCCCCCCAGTCTATGATATTTTGTTATAGCAGCCCAAGTTAAGACAGGGACACTGCAAATATTTTATGCATTAAAAAACAAGTAAAAATGGAAATTATTCCTAAAAATTTACATAAATAAATGAACCTAACTGCATGTCAGGTTGGTGACATAACCACCCACATAAAAAGTATTATTTCAAGGGTCTTAAAAATGATATTTTGAACTGCACATAGCAAATGGGATCCTGGTAAATGTCCTGAGGACAAAAAGAACCATGGGAAACCCCAAACAGCATTCACTGCTTTTTTACCGTTAGTAGTAATATTGGTATTACAGTCTTGAAACATCCAGCTTTCGTCTAAATACCACTGGAATCGGAGTCCCTTGGTAGATAACTGGTTCCAAGTTTCAGGCAAAAATGTATGAAATGATCCCAGGGCATCTTATTGTACCAGAAAAACAAGTAAATTATTTTTAAAAAACCCAAACTATTGGAGTTGCATCAAAAGCAGACTATTTGAAGGGGCTCCCATTTGCCAAAGACAGAATGATTAGAGCACACAAAAGAACAGTAGCTCCGATGCATGGAAGCATTTCAATTACAAATATATCCATAAGTTCATAACAACATTCAAAAAATATTTCATTAGTCAGCTATGGAGGTTGCTAGGGTACCTACCAACTCAGAAATTATTCTGAAAATTGATCAAGAGAAATTGATCGTTGGGAAAGGATCAAACTGCCTTTTTTGCATAAACTATTTCAGGTAAACAAAAAGTTGAAAAGGAAAAGCTCTTCTTTATAGAGGTATTCCAGCTAACATATGGAAAAGGAATACCAAAAAAAAAAAAAATCTTAAAATCATCATTTTGTAACCTCTAAAGAAATAGCGAGTCTAGGCCATTATCATCAGTGGGTGCTAAAACCATGAGGTGAGCCGTAAATGGCAAATCTTATTTTTTTTAAATGGCAAATGTTGGGCAGCCCCCGTGGTGCAGTGGTTTAGCACCACCTGCAGCTCAGGGTGTGATCCTAGAGACCTGGGATCGAGTCCCACATCAGGCTCCCTGCATGGAGCCCGCTTTTCCCTCTGCCTGTGTCTCTGCCTCTCTCTCTGTGTCTCTCATGAATAAATAAATAAATAAATAATAAAAAAAATAAATGGCAAATGTTATGATACAGGGATCTTGATGTCATTAAAAGTGGGACAACCAGGCATGTGCCTGAGATGAGGTAGTAAGAAGTACTACTTAGGGCACCCCGGGTGGCTCAGGGGTTTAGTGCTGCCTTCGGCCGGGTCGTGACCCTGGAGACCCGGGATCGAGTCCCATGTCTGGCTCCCTGCGCGGAGCCTGCTTCTCCCTCTGCCTGTGTCTCTGCCTCTCTCTCGTGCTCTGTGTCTCTCATGAAGAAATAAATAAAATCTTCAAAAAAAAAAAAAAAAAAAAGAAGTACTACCTATATAGGGTACCACCTATATAGTCTCCTTGCCAACAAAATGAAACACCCTGAATCTCATCAAGCCTCCAGATCTACCAGTTTACAGAAAATATGGGACACAAAGGGGGGAAAAGGCACCAGAAGGAAGTAGTCAGCCAAATTCAGAAGATGGGAAACTTACAGGGTGAATTAATTGGTTTTCTTTTTCTTTCTTTCTTTGTCTCTCTTTTTTTAAAAGATTTAAAAAAAAAATTATTTGAAAGAGACAGAGAATGGGAGCATGAGCAGAGAGAGGGAGAAGACTCCCTGCTGAGCAGGGAGCCCGATGTGGGGCTCAATCCCAGAACCCTGAGATCTTGACCTGAGCCAAAGGCGGACACTTAACTGAATGAGCCACCCAGGTGCTCCTCTTTTCTTTCCTTCTTTCCTTTCTTCCTGTTTAGAAAAGGAGGGGGGCTGCAGAAAGAGAGGAGAAAGAATCCCAAGCAGGCTCCACTCCTATGGCAGAGGGGTGGCGGTGTGGGTAGGCTCGACTTCACCACCCTGAGATCATGACTAGAGCCAAAACCAAGAATTTGTCGTTTAACCAACCGAGCCACTCAGGCATCCCTATTGAGTTTCTTTAAATAAATGGTATAAAACAAAAAGAAGGGAGGGGAATGGCTATAAATTAAAGACCGCGTTGACCAAAAGCAATGTGTGGACCTTGTTTGGATCCTGAGAAAAACAAAACAAACCAATTTCACAAAGGCATTTTTTTAAGACAATGAGACAAATCTGAACATGGGCTGTATTAGGTAATATCAAGAAATTATTGTTAATTTTATTAGATGTAATAATAAATTGCAACTATGTGGGTTGGGGAGGCTCCTTTCTTATTAGAGATATATATGTTGAAGTATTTACCTGCGAAATTTTATGTTGGGTTGGGAATTTTAAATGCACCACTAAAAAAAAAAAAAAAAAAAAAAAAAAAAGCAAAGGGATAGATGAAACAAGATTGGGGTTCTTTATCCTATACAATCTACAAGCTTTACATTTTCCGTTAAAACTTTATTTGGCTTTGTTTGTTTTAAGATTGAATGATTTGGGACAGAACAAGTAATCTCAAGGAAGCCAAAGGAAAGAAATCATTTGAAGGAAAGACCTTCCTGCAGCCCAGATTCCCCAGCTGAGTTGAGCAGTCCAGGCAGGTGCGCCCCGCTTTCCCCCTCCCTCACTTCCTCACCTGCCCCCGTGGACACGGCAGGACTGGGGCTGGAAGGAGACGGGCAAGGAGGTCTGGTCATCCTCGAAGGAGATGTGGTCGCCCAGGAAGTCGGGGCCAGAGAAAAGCTGAATCTGCAGGTACAGAAAGGAAGAGCTGAGAGTGGAGGGCGATGGAACGGGATGGAGGAGGAAGAGGGGACAGGCCCCCCAACAGTTCTTACCTTTGAGACAAAGTGCAGATTGTGCTCGCCGACCTGAAGGGAGGGCCCAAAGTTTCGAGACGTAAGAAAGGTACCAGCCTCCAGCCCGTTTCCCGACCCTTTCCACGGTTCTCGGGTAGCTCAGGCCCGTGTGAGCCCCGCCCCTTCCCAGGCGCCCCGCCCCCGCGCCCGGAGCCCGCGCCTCCCAGCCCCGCCCCCCGCGGTGGGCCCCGCCCAGGCTCCGAGCCCCTGCCCCCGGGGCCCCGCCCCCGCGGCTGGCGCGCACCTGCAGGACCGGCTGCAGCGAGGCGAGGGCGCTGTTGCCCGCGCCCCAGTCGTCGCAGGTGCGGTACACGCCCTTCTCCAGCACGTACTGCTCCCCGGAGAAGCCCACCTTCTGATAGGCCACCCACCTGCAGGGAGGGCGGGGCGCGGGTCAGCGGGGCGGGGCCGGCTCCTCCCCGGGAACCGCTCCCCGCGCGCCTGGCTCCCGGAGCCGGGGTCACTCACACGCCGCTGAGCACGTGGATGGCCTGCGTGTGGGGGCCGTGTCGCGCCAGCTCCACGTCCGGCAATGCCTCTCTCACCTCCGCGGCGTGCCCCTCGAAGTCCGTGGCCTCAAACAGCACGAGGGCCGGGTCCCCGAAGTCCTGGGCCCCAGGGATAGTCAGGTCTCTCCTGCCCACCCACGGAAACCCCTGGGAGTGCCCAGACCCCGGGGACACAGCCCACCAGGGGACTTTGGAGTAAGGCGATCAGTGTGGCCTGGGGAAGAGCAGCAGGAAGGCATGAGGCTAGACCTCAAGAACACTTCCAGGTACTCAGGAGAACTAGGAAAGAGGGAACAAACCCTTCCCTCCACAGATTGTACTTGGTGGGGCGGCAGGAGTATGGCTGTGGCCCCAGGGAGAGGGATGGCCCAGTTGCCCTTGCTTACCGTCCGGATGACCCGCAGGGAGGTCAGCGCCTCATCATAGCCTCCCCAGTGTGACCAATCAGCATATTCTCCCTCCTCCAGCAGATACTGGTGGCCCCGAAAGCCTGCCTTCTGGTAGCCCACCCAGCTGGGGGAAGGAGGAGGGGAACAAGCAGACTTGGTCATGGAAGGCCCATGAATGTATAAGACAGCTGCCCCACCCCTAGGCAGCCCGGGCCACTCCCTAACACCCCCCACCCCCCCCATCCCACCCCCCACCCCCCACCCCCCCGCATAGAGGTAAGAGGGGAGGATGAAAGAGGAGGAAAGGTTCTGCGTCCTCACCAGCCCCCAAGAACTCGCAGGGACCCCACAGAGGCCAGGTGGGGGCTCTGGCTGTCCTCTGGCTCCTGGAAGTTGTAGATGTCTCTGCTCACTTCCCAGCTCTGGCCCTGAAAGCCTGTGGCCTCATAAACCACAACCTGGGGACAAGGGGTGGTGTGAGGGTGGTGGGGAGCCATCTAGCCTGAAACACCCAGCCAGCCCAGGGAGGCCCTGCCCAGCATTAGCCCAGAACTAAGTCCTCCCACTCTCAACCTGAGCTCCAGTCCCTTAGGTAACTGCTGTCTCTTCTCTGACCTGCTCCTTACACATCAAAAGCCGGTTCCCAGTGATTCCACCCTCCCAGAGCCAGCTTGTTTCCCAGCACTCTCCTCTCCTGTCTTCTGGTCCAGGCTAAGGTAGCCGCACACATATACACACCCTACCCAAAGGCCGTCTTTGACAGTGCAGCCCAGACTCTTACCTTGGGCTCCCTCGGCTTCTCCACGCTTGGGCAGCCCTGCAGAGGAGACAAAGCTGAGGCGCCAGCCCAGAGGTGAAAGAAGACAGATGGGGGCTGGCAACCCAGGATTTACTTGATCCTGAGACCCCTAAAAATGGCCAACCCTCTGTCTTCCCTCTGCCTCACCCCTTGGGCTAATTCCACGCCTCCCTCTCCATCCCATGCTCAGCAGGAGCCCCCAGGCCCTACTTCTTCCCCCAGAATTGCAGGACAAGGTCACCTGTGACCACTTGCCCCTTACCAATCTCATGGGCTTCAAGGAGCCCACTCTGAGGTCAGATGTACCCCAGGCCTCCAAGGTCGGGTACTCTCCAGGCTCCAGAATGCAGGGAGAGTCTTCAAAGGAGGGTTTGGGGTACAGCAGCCACCTGGGGAGGAGGCAGAGAGGCAGCTCTACCCCAGATACCCAGGGACACAGATTGGTGGATGGGGGGAAGTTTAGAGGGGAGAAGGAATTTTAGGGGAAGAGGCCCCCATCAAGGGGACACTGGAGGATATTTCAGGACCCCCTAATCTGCAGTAGCCACTCCACTGATCCCTCTTCCTCTGGCCCAGCGCGCTCTAATTTCACACAGCAGCTGGAGAATTCTTTCCTGCACACATACCTGCTTAGGGACCCCCAGTAGCTTCCCATTAGCCCCCACAAGATAGCCCAGCTGCACAGAGGCCTTTTGATCTGTCCCCTGATCATACTCCTGGTCTTCACATCTCCCCACCTGCTGCTTGGTTGGGCCAGATTCAACTTTTGAGGCTTAGATCTCTCACCTCTGAGCCTTTGCAGGTATTGTTCCCTCCACTAGGTATATTCTTCCCCATTAAATTAATTCATTAATATTTAGGGGCATCTACCCCGTGCCAGCCCTTGCTTCAGGCATCAGGGAGAGAGTAGTGAACAAAACCTACAAAGTCCCTCATGCCCTGCTCTCATTATGCTGAGATTCTTCTGTGGTCGGCTCACCCCTGCTGAGGTGTCTCCTCCTCCAGGGAGGCTTCTCTGACCTCAGGCTGCTTCGGTGCTTTTCTGTGCTGCCCCATACCAGGACTCTGATCGCCACTGTCTTTTTACTTGCCTGTCCCCTCCAGTAGACTAAGCACTTCTTGAGGGCAGGAGTTGTGTCCCATCACCTCTGTGTCCCCAGCACTTAGAACAATGAATGTAAAATGAAGGGTTTCCAGAATAGCCCAGACTCACAGTCCTGCAGAGACAGTGGCAGATGCGGCCTGTAGGGGCTTCTCCAGGCCCTGGGTGTCCTCCAAGGCATCGGTTAGCTCCACTTGCTCCCCCTTGAGGCCCTTCTCAGAGTACACGATGATCTCTGGGGTACTGTAGTCCTATAGAAGGAAAGAGGGATGAAAAAGAAGTGTAAAGCAGTGCTCCTCAGAGAACACCCCCCACACCCTGCCAGTAACTGCTTCCCCAACTGTGTCCAACCAGGGCTCCAGAGCGCTTCTGGGAACGCTTTGTGGACATATCCACAGAAGCCAGAGGGTAACTGGGGCGTTCTCTGCAAAGTGGGCCAGACAAGCCTGAGACCAAAGCCCTCTCTTTGGCGCTGGACCTTTGGCACCAAAGGTCCAAAGTTCCCAGCGGGAGCCTGCCAAGTACCATGCCTCTGGGTACCCTGATTTCCAACCCAGAGACAAGTAGGATTGACAGCTGTTTCCTGAGATCTAACTGACTCTTCCTTTGTAAACAATTCCTGCCCTAGTCCAGACTGGCTTCTATCTGCAACTTATCCCAGGCAGCAGAGGATCCTCTCTGCATTCTGGGTGTTTCTTTCCCGCCAGGACCATGTCATTCCCTCGCTGCTTCATCAGGTGCTTATGAAGCACCTACTGAGTGCAAGGCACTGTGGTAAGGGCATGTCCTACTCCATCTCAGTTGGCCCTCCCAACAGGAATTATTACTCCATTCACAGGCTAGGAAAGTGAGGCTCAGCGAAGTTAAGCGGCCTGCCCTTGGGCACAAAGCCTGTACGTAGCAGGGTAAAGAACAGAGCAATATGGTTTTTGTTCAGTGTTGCAACCAGCACCTCCCACATGCCTAGAACACACCAGGTGCCCAATCGATGCTGAACGAATCAAATCAAACTAGGTCCCCCACCTGACTTCAAAGCTCTTGTTTTTTTTTTTTTTTTTCTCTTACTCCTCGTTACCTCCTACATGAAGATGAATTTATCGTGAGAAGCTCTCAATAAACTGTCTACAAACATTTGTGTGTTTCCGGAAAGGCTTTCAAAACTATTCCCTCCTTTGCATAGCTGGGCCACTGCCCTCATTAAGACTCGTCAGCTCTCGTCCTCTTACCAGGAGTATTGCAACAGCACTGTCTTGGAGTTATTCAAACTTCCATTAAAAAAAAAAAAAAAATAAGTCTGATAGGTCCTGCCTTTAGAGTTACTGCTTTCTCTTCTGTGTCTCTAGTGGCCAAGACAGTTTTGTCAAAAACTATACGAAACCATAACACTGACCATGCCTTTTCAAACTACACACTTCTCCCTCCAAAGTCAGAGGTGCCCCTCACCTGGAAATCACAGCCCTGCCTGGCCTTCCTGAGTCCCAGATTTCTCCTCCTGGTAGCCAGAGGGATGTTTATAAACCCCTAATCTGATTATTTGGCTTTCTTGCTTCAAGTCCAACCCTCATACCCTAGTTCAACCATGAGTCCTGCAGGGCAGAGAGCAGATCTCCCCACCCACCCATTGCCTGGCATGGTGCCTGGCATGCAGCAGACATTAACCAGCATTGGTGAGCAAATGAGCAAACAGCTGTGGCACCCTGGGTCTAACTGTGGGCCTGAGATCCTGGGCCCTGGGGGGTGGGCTGGCACCCATAGCCACTCCCGCCCATTTCTGTTGCTCTAACTGAATCCTTCTCCAAGTCCAGCTCATACTTTCCCAGGCTGCTCTCCCAAACTGGGGCTTGGCCTCTATCTGCCCCCTGCCTTCCCAAGCCAGGCCAAGCACCCCAGAACTCCTTTCTTCCCCAGATAGCTTTGAGGTCAGGAATCTATAGGTGACCCCATAATAAGCCCCATTTAGGCTCCTCACCCATATAAGCTCTCCTAGCCATTCCAACTGCAGGCACCTAGGCTGTCCCCGTCCTCAGGGCCTGGGGAGCATCTGGTCCCCGCTCCCAGCCACTTACCCGGACAACCCGCCTCACAGAGCCAATGCCCTGGGTGCTCCACGCTGGCCCTGGGGCTCCTAAATCCACATCTCCTTCAGGCACAACCAGCTTCCTGCCCCGGAACTCTGGCTCTTCGTATAGCACCCAGCTGTAGGCACAGAGACCCAGGGTCATGGGTGGGTAGAGGATGTACCCACAAAGCAGGGGGGGGGGGGTGCCTGAGGGGATTTCCGTCAGGTTGGCCCAGGTACATCTCATTGCTCTGAAATCCTGTAGGTCCACAAGCAGCCCCCTGCCTCGCCCCGGCAGCCTGCACTCACCAGCCTCGAACCACCCTCACGGAGGCCACCCGGGGCCAACTGGAGGTGTCAGCAGTGTCTTCCCAGACCTCCCTGCTGCTGCCTTGGCAGCCAGGCTCTGAGAAGAGGATCATCTGGAGAGGACGCAGAGGGAATCCTCAGGCCCTGTCCCCGGGTCCCCGCCTCCTGCTGCTCCCCCTCCCCACAGCCTTCCCCCCTACCTTTCCAGGCCTGGTGTTCAGCTTGCCCTGGATCTTCAATGCTGGGCTCTGGCATGGAGGGAGGTGATAAAAAGTCTTATGGTGTGGCTTCCTTACTGCCTCCCCACAACCTGTCATTCCAAGGATCCCACCTGCTCCCTATTGGCCTCCATACCCAAAGAGCTGCCCACAGAGGATGTCACTAACTCCAGGGACCTCATCACCCATCCCAGGGGGCAGGTGCCTATCACTCCCTTTCCCCAGCTTCCAAGAGATCAGAGCCACTAAGCCCTTTGGATTCCAAAGTTGTAAGCCTCCTGCTATGTGAATAGGGAAACTGAGGCCCAGAAAATTGTGGCTTATATAAGGTCACACTGAACTAGACATCAGATCCAAGCCTCTGGCCTCTCCAGACTCTGTTCCCAGTGCCACAGTGCTCATGCCACCCAAACCCTGCCCCAGATGAGGTCAGGCACCCTCCCTTGCTCATCCAAGGTCTCACTCACCCAACCCGCCAGGGGCTGGGCACAAGCAGGCTTCTCTGGTGGTGGCCTTTCGCTGCAGAGCAGGGGCAGCTGTCCTGGCACCTTCCTGGTTCCAGGTGTCACGTGGGGTGGCAGAGCAGATAGTTTTGTGCCCAGTGGTTCCGAGATGGGGGCCTCCTGGGTGGCAGACACCAGACCACTGAAGAGAAGGCTGCCTCCAAGACGAGAAGTAGGCCTACTGCTTGCTTGCCACTCTGGCCCCAGCTCTGGGTGGGGGCCCTTGGCATCTGCTACATGTTTCTTCATCATCTCCAGAGGAGAACAAGAGACCTGGGGGGGCCTCGCAGGGAGAGAGTCCCAGGAGGGGCTAGGCCCGGCCTTCTCCTGCCTGCGCTGGAGCTTCTCATCGTCACTTAGGTAGGGGTTCTCTGGTTCTTCCTCCTCCTCTTCCTCTTCCTCTTTCCCTTCTAGTGTGGGCACCTCCTGGGGGCTGGGTCCCAGCACCCATGGTCCGGGCTGGTCCTCCTCGATGGCAGGCAGCGTAGCATACATGGCCAGGTAGGAGGACCGGGGGGCTCGTGGCAGCCGGTGAGTGCGGAGGATCTCCGGCGGCTCCATGCTCCGCAGAGTATCCAGGAACATCTCCATGTCAGCAGCCAGGGCCACCTCCTCCTCCTCCCTGGATGTCTCTGGGAGCATTTCGCCCTCAGTGGAGTTGGGGACAAGTTGGGACTCCAGGCTGGCCTCTGCTCTTATCAGCACTGAGGCAGGGGGCCCTCCTGGGCTGGGGGACACCTTACCCTCTGAGGAGGGGGCAGGGGGAACAGCAGTGTCCTGGGCAATCACTGTCTGGGTGGAAAATGGGGCAGCAGGAGCACCAGGATCCTGGACAAGCTCCTTTTGGGTGGGAGATGCGATGGGGCTCACTTTGGAGCCCTCAACAATCTCCTCCTCTTGGGGAGATGGGATAGTGAAAGTGGTCAGGCCTTCAACAGCCTCATCCTGGCTGGGACAAGAAGCAAGGTCACCTTTAGTAACATGGACAGCCTCTTTTGGGGTGCTAGGGCTGCCTGCTGGGGCCTGGACCACCTTGCTTGGCTTGGGAGATGAGGCAGCAGGAGCAGCAGGGCCTGCCACCACCTCTGCCTGGGTAAGGGAGAAGACAGGGACATGTTCAGAGTCCCGAACAAGCTTATTCCCCGGGGAGGATGGAGCCGAAAGCGCTCCTGAGCTAGGGACAGCCTTCCGTCTTGTAGAGGATGGAGCAAGAGACTGTCCAGGGCCGGTAACAAGCACCTCGCTCTTCGCCATGGGTGGGCTGGTGACAACAGAGGGATCTGTGAGCCCCTCCCTTTTTATGGAGGGCAGCGCCTGGGGTACCCTGGGCTTGAGAGTAAGCTGGGTCCTGGGGTATGTGGGCACCGCTGGCTGCTCTGGGGGGTGCTCTGGGTCCAGGGAGGGAGTAGGAGTCTGGCGTCCGAGAGAGGAGGGTAATGACACATGGCTCCGAGAAATCTGGGGAGAGGGCTGGGTGGGCCCGGAGGCTCCTTGCCGCGTTAGGACCTCAGGGGCTCGGCTCTGGTCTTGCTCTGGGTGAGTTGCAGGGACGTCCTGGTTCGGAGGCGGGTGACCATCCTCCGAGCTGCCTGCAGGGCCCAGAGCAGATCTGTCCTTTGGCTCTGCCATCCCCGGCTCAGGCAGCTGCCCCGAGGCCGCGCCCCCTGGGCCACCCAGACCCGGATTCCTTGGCACAACAGCCGTGGGCCTGGGAAGCCGGCTGGCAGCGGGGCTCCGCTCAGTAGGTACGAGGCTACTTAGCAGCTCCCGGGCTTGACTGCGGGTAGGGGAGCCCTCGGCCTGGGGGCTCACGACCACTGCCCGTACTGCGCGAACAACATTGCGGCCCCTGGGCTGGGCCTCGCCCCACGGCCCTGGGCCCACGGTCACGGAGCTGTTCACCCGCCGCTCCACGTGCCCTCCCACCACCACGGTGGTCTGCACGGTGCGCGTCACCCGGCGTTCCTCGAGGCTCCGGGGGCTCCCACTGCTGAGGCTGACGCCCGGGTGGGGGCTGGGCTCCCGGGGCCCGGGCAGGGGCACCAAAAGCTCTGTCCTGGCCAGGGCTTCCAGGTTGGCCTGCTCAGTCCTGGGCTCTTGGGGGCTGCTGTCGCCCTGGTCTACGGCCTCCTTCCGTCTCCCCACTGGCCTCTTCTCCTTGGGGAGTAGCGTGTACTTCTTGGAAAAGATGGGCCCGTGGCTCTGGAAGCTCTTGGAGCCGGCCCCATCCCGGGGTCCCTTGTAACTTATAGTCGATTCTGCCCGGGTTGCAAAGCCATTGACTTCCTCTCGACCGTGGCTGTACTCCAACATCTCCTCCCGGGGGGCTTCTGTCTGGGCCCCCGACACCAGGGACACCTTGTGAAAACGGTGTCTCATCTCTTCCTGGGCAGGGGGCCGCCGCCACGCCAGTGTGGTGCTCACCACTGGGGCCTCAGCCTGAGCCGGGGGCCCACCTGCCCCCTCCATGTCGGGCCCCAGCAACCTGTCCAGAGATGTCCTTGGCTCAGTATGGTCCAGCTCCCTGCAGATGGTGCCAGGAAGAAGAGAGACAGGGTCAAGGGGTGGGGAGGGTGGCTCTCAGCAGTACAGAGTAACTACCCCTGCCAAGCTCAGGCTCAGTAACCCCAGGCAAGTCATTTGACTTTTTGGGCCTTTGTTTCTTCATCTGTAAAATGGGCATGATACTCCCAGCTCTCCCACCATCTCCCCACTTTCAGATGATCCCCAATGCCAGAGTCCTTCAAGGGGTGAAGCTGAGGCCCGAGCCTGGAAGGAGACAGAGGGGAGAGAGCAAAAAAGCATACGGGTTGGATTCACTGGTCTGTGAATAGGGCCATGACTCTGCCCCAAGGAGCCCTGGGTCTAGTCCTCCAGAAGCCAAACATTAGGAAACCAGGCAACTGTTCTGACCCTGTCCCTGATAATTTTAAGGCAAGGTAAGGAAAGATGGGATGTGGGCTCTGGCAAAGCCAAGTTTCCCCTGACCCTATTGCTTACTAGCTGAATAACCCTGGGCCAGCTACCTCTCCCCTTCAAGCTTCGGGGACCCCAGTCACAAAACTGGAATACTAAGGGTATGTGTCTCATAGTTATTGTCCAAGTCCAATAGGAGAGAAAGAATGACAAGTTGCTTAAAAACAAAAACACTGGAGGGGCACCTGGGTGGCTTAGTTGGTTAAGCGTCTGACTTGGGCTCAGGTCATGATCTCAGGGTCCTGGGATCTAGCCCCGCATCAGGCTCTGTGCTCAGTGGGGAGTCTGCCCCTCCCCAGCTCCTCTCCACTTCTGCGCTCTCTCTCTCTCTCTCCCTCCTTCTCTCTCAAAAAACAAAATCTTTAAAAAAAAAAAAAAACCCAAAACAAAAATTTCCCACTATCACCTTGGAAAACTGTGAGCAAATGTTCACGGGCATGCACACCTGTGTGCTGGGCAGAGCATGTGGTGACAGCTGCTGGAGCCTAAGTGCACCTGTGAGTCTGAATGAAGCCCAGCAGCACACAGCACTTTGCCTGTGAATGTACTTTCCCTCAATTTTCTCCTCTGTAATTATCTGTACAGATGAAGAAACCGAGGGTCTGAGAAGAGAAGAGACTGGCTCAGGGCGGTGCAGCTGCTAAGCCGCCGGGCTGTGGTTAGAATTCCCGTTTGAATCCGTGTCCGGGCATCTTCCCTCCTGTCCACTAGGCCAAGGCTCTGAGCACATCCTGCTACTCCCATAAGCCTCTTCAGCAAGCACATTTCACATTCGCTCCTTGAGGGCTGGAGCCTGGGTCTTATTTTTTTTCCTAACCCTTCCTTGATCTCTCTGGGTCTCTATTATCTCCTTTAATGGGTAGGGAGTAGCAATAAGCTCTCTAGAAACTCTCAGGTGAATCTCTCTGGTTCAATAGTAATAGTAATAATAACGAGAATAGCCATCTCTTGAGGGCTTAGGGCTTACTCAGGACGGAGCACCTTGCTAACTGCTTTATGTCCATTGTCCTAGTGAATCTTCAAAAGAATCCCATGTATTTGATACCTCAAAGAACCATTTCTAAACAAACCTCCCCATTTTGCAGATGAGAACAAAAAAAGGCTCAGGGGGGTTAAGAAACTTGCCCAGAATCACACACAGTGGCAGAGGCAAGACTTGAACCCCAGGGATCCCTGGGTGGCACAGCGGTTTAGCACCTGCCTTTGGCCCAGGGTGCAATCCTGGAGACCTGGGATCGAATCCCACGTCGGGCTTCTGGTGCATGGAGCCTGCTTCTCCCTCTGCCTGTGTCTCTGCCCCTCTCTCTCCCTGTGACTATCATAAATAAATAAAAATTAAAAAAAAAAAAAGACTTGAACCCCAACCTTAAGCACCTGACCATCATTAGGGAGTAAACTCCCTAACGTTAATTATTTGGTGAACAGAGACTCTATGGTTTGGAGGCTCTACTTTTTAAAGGGGGCCACAGTAGTGCTGGAGGGACCACTCAGCCCCCACTCCAACTTCCAGCCTGTGCTGAACAGGACAACCCTATTCTCAGATCCCAAGGATCCAAGAGGTCAGGCTATTCATCCTCAGCCTCAGGGCCAGCCCATCTCCAGGCCAGTTCTCTCATGAGGCAGCCCCTCGGGCCATTATAAGGGACATTAAGGCCAGAAATGCTCCCATTCCCCCAACTCCCCTCCCCCACCTCTATTTTCTTCCCTCCTGAGAAGCTGGTGGAACCCAGAACTTTGATCCTGCTCTGTGGCCCTAGAAGTGACTCAGGTTTTATGAGGAACAGAGATGAAAGGGGCTGAGGCCTAGGGAAGCCTGACTTGACTCCAGAACCATGGGAAACTATGACAGGATCTGAGTGGCCCTGGAAAATCCTTGCATATGGGGAAGGGAGGGGCCTGACATGAATCTCCAAACCTTTCCCCAGACCAGAATTCCTGAGAGCAGGACACAACCAGACATCTGAGGCCCCACATCAGAGCCCTTTGGTGAGGCTCCTCTCCCCACCCCCCTCACTGAGGAGCCCCTTTCCTTCTAATAGAACCTTGTTGTGCCTGCTGAGACTCCAGACAAGGAGCTTCAACCTATCACTGAGCCCCCCACTGAGTCTCCTCTTTATTTCTGCAATAATAAGTACTAGGGTTCCATTGAGATTCCCTGCCCCTGAGGACATTAACATTAAATGGCAGAGACTGGGTTTCTAAGTCATTGATTGATTCATTCATTCATTTGTTCATCCAGTGTTACGTGATGTGTTAGGCCCTGGCTTGGTTCACCCAAAGATGGTAATCTAGGAGTTCAGGGGTCAAAGAATTAGATGTAAAAACAGGAACCACAGGGGATCCCTGGGTGGCTCAGGGGTTTAGTGCCTGCCTTTGGCCCAGGGCGTGATCCTGGAGTCCCAAGATCGAGTCCCACATCAGGGTCCCTGCATGGTGCCTGCTTCTCTCTCTCTCTCTCTCTCTCTCTCTCTCATGAATAAAATCTAAAAAAAAAAAACAAAAAAAACAGGAGCCACATTTGGAAGGCCCTATTGGTTTTGGCAAAGCATCAAGAGAACATCTTCAAAGGAAGCCATTGGTCATCAGATCAGATATCGTAAATGACCTCCTAGCAATCAGAATTCCATGCCTTTCTCAAGCCAGCCCAGCCCCTGAACAACACCCCTGCCAGTCACTCATTCCATAAACATGTGGTCATTGGCTTCTGCTTGCATACTTCTAGGGATATAGAGGTCACCAGTTGACAGTTGACCTGTCCTATCCCTGGATAGTCATGACTGCTGGAGTGTTCTTCAAACTGTGCTGGAATCTGCCTGAATATAGCTGCCCCCTTGTGTCCTTGCTCTGAAGACACACCCTAATGACCCAGGATGCCTCTCCTAGGCTAGCAGAAGTCCTCATTCCCAGAGCCCTCTCTTCTTTGGGGCCCCAGACCAGAAATGGATCTGTTGGCAGGATGACTGTGACCTCCAAACTAGGTGTGTGGGGCCGGGAAAGGGAGAGGCTGAGGAGGGGGTGGGGGGAGTGTGGGAAAGAGCCTTGTCTAATCCAACAAGTCCTGGATTCTCCCCGCTTACCTGTGAGTCACCCCCAAACTAGGCCAAACCAGTCCACAGGCCCACAGGCCCACAAATACATGCTGCGTCACACAGGCACACGCTGACACACAGACCCACCGAGTCACACGGGCACAAAAACAGACACAGAGACCAACAGGGTCAGACTCACAGAGTCAAAGTTAAAGACACTCTGAGACACGGTGGACGCACGAGTCACACACTCACAGAAACACACAGACCTAGTGACACATGCCCACAGTCATAGGACACATGGTCAACACACAGCCCTCCTCCTCCTCCTCTTGATATTTGCCTGCACTTGAACACAGACACACACAAATGCATACATATCTTACACAATCCTACTTGCAGCCCCAACTCTGTCCCACATCCCCGCCGCCCCCCACCAACATCTGCCCATCCTAACCCAGAGACTGCTTTGCCCAGAAAGGGGTCAGAGAAGGATAATATCCCTGGAGGTCCGCTTCCTGCCTCTGTAAGCGAGCCTAGCCTCCAGCCAGAGTCTGTCATTAGCTACCTTGTCCCAAAATAGCCGGGAGTGGCAGGTAGAGCCCGAGTCCCCTCAGCTAAACCTACTGCTTCTTCCTTCTCCAAGGCCTGCCTCCTCCCCCCACTCTCCCTCTCTCTGCAGCCCTTCTCTCCCCGCTGGGGCACCAGACAGGTGTCTGAGCCAGCCTGGCTCCCGCCTTTCCCTCTTCCTTACCCCAGAATGAGGTACCCTAACTCCCGCCCAGGGGCCTGGGCATTCCTGATGCTGCCAAATCTACCTCCACAGGGTCACTGAAAACCCACTACAGCAGCCACTCAACCCTCTACTGGCGGCACAGGGCCCACCAAGCCTCTGGGAGAGGCAGGAGAAAGCAGTGGTTAGAGCCACAGGCCTCCAGGTTCAAGTTCTGACGTCTTCTTTCCCAATCTAGTTGACTTTAGGCAAGTGATGTAACCTCCCTGAACCTTAGTTTCCTTATGGCAATGGGGGCAGTGAGCAAGATCAGGCCTACTTCACGGGGCTTTCTGAGGATTAAAAAGAACTAGGCTTAGGGGGCTCTTGGGTGGCATAGTCACTGAAGTGCCTGACTCTGGGTTTTGGCTCAGGTCATGATCTCAGGGTCATAGGGTCAAGCCCCAAGTCAGGCTCCATGCTCAGGGCAGAGTCTGCTTGAGATTCTCTCTCTCTCCCACTCCCTCTGCCTTTCCCCTGCGCGTGTGCACACGTGCGCACACACACACACACACACCCTCTCTAAAATAAAGAAGTCTTTAAAAAAAGAAAAAAGAAAAAAGAATGATGCTTAGAAAAGAAGCCATAAGTAACAGCCACCACCATCATCCTCAGGAATTCTCAGGGCCCTGTATAAGGCCCAGTGCCCCTTCCTGGTGGCCCTAGAGACATCACCCCCTCCTGAGTTTTAAGGGACCCACCCTTCTACCTCTGGGCCTACCAGACAGATTCAGGAGAGTCATTTTAACACAAATGAAAACTGAGGCTTGGGAACCTCGAGGCTCGTCTGTGGTCGCCACCCCAGAGCCAGGTGGGGTAATTATTGCTGCGACTGAGGCGTTAGTAATGAGCATCCCTGCTGTTTCAGCGGCCCAATTCCCTGGAGTTCAAAGCATGTCCCATGACCACCTCCTCCCTCTTTACCTCCAGCTACCAAATCTATTCAACAGCTCAAGGCCCAGAAAGGTTAAGCAGCTTGTCCCGGGACACCCAGCACTTTGGCTGGGCACCTATCCCCAGGCTGGGTCTGTGGTGTCCTAAACAGAACCAAGGAGGGGTGGGTATTGCTGAGGAGAAGATGACCCTTCCTCCTCCCCTCCATGACAAGCTATCCTCCTCCTCCTCAGGTTGACAGAGAAGGAGAGAGGCATTAGTTCCCCGGAGGTAGCTTGCAGATGAGGGGAGGGAGAGGAGGGCAGAGCTGGGTGGTCAGGACAGAGTCCGCTCACGCCCAGGGAGCTGAATGAATGGGCCTTGGGTTGGAAAAGCCCAGAGACCAGGCAGGGACCCAAGAGGGGGCAGCCAGGCCAGTTGCCGCTCTCGTTGTCGGCCCACGTGGGGACTGACCCTACTCACCGTCCGCGTGGGGACCCGGGCGTCCAGTGGCCCTGGAGCTCCTGCCACTGGGCTGTGATCTCCTGGTGCAGTGGGGCTCTCCGCCGGGGCTCCTGGGGCAGGTCTGTCAGGCACCCTGTGATGGGGCGGGGCCCCTGGGGAGGCTCCTGCCAGCCCCTGGATTCCTCAGGGCCGCAGGGGTGGAGAGCTGGTCGGGCCGGTTTAGGCTCCTCAGCCTCCTCCCCAGGTGCCTGCCCGTGCCCCTGTAGGGTGATAGTGATGTGGTAGCGGGTCTTCCTGGCAGAGGGACACTCGCGTAGGATTTGGGCTGGATCTGACAGGGCTGGCTCCGGTGTGACAGGCTCGCCCTTTGCCCCTTCTGCCTCGGGGAAAGACACTGGGCGGGGCAGCAGGTTTTCCAGGTTGCCCAGTGGCTCAGGCCTCAGAGGAACCTCCGGGGCAGTGTACGGGGGTTGCAGGCCAGTGCGACCTGGGGTTCCTTGCTCCGAACATCCAGGAGCTGACACCGGGCATGAGGGGCACCTGGCACCAGCAGGCTCTGCCGCTAGTGCCAGGCTCTCCCGTCCCACGGAGGCGTAGTTGGCCAGGTCGGAAGCACTGCCCACCGCTGGCCTCTGTAGGCGCCCCAGGGGTTGAGTGGACTCCCCAGAGCTGTGTCGCCTCTTCCAAAGCCAGGAACCACGGCTCCCCGCCTGAAGGTCCCATTCCGAGCAGCTGTGGGATTGGGCCTAAGGGAATGCAAAAGCAAGAGAATGGTGACAGCACTCCTCGCCCTCCAAGCACCTCTCAACACCCTTGACTGCCCTCCTTGCACAGGAGAAGCTGAACAGAGCTCTGACATCAAGCAGAGCTGCCCTAAAGGTCATGAGAACTGGACAAGGGCAGAGCTCTGGGAAGGACCTCAGCATTTAACTCACTCTCCTGCTTCTAATCTGAGGGAAGTGAGGCCCAGAGAGGACACCCACTTGACTGCAGTCACTCAGTGAGGGCCCAACTCTCAGGCCAACGGCCACCTTCCCAGGCATCCACAGACCTCTGGCCCTTCGGCAGCAACTTCTCTGGGGGTTGGGGACTGCATGGGCATGCCTGCTACAAGTGTCTATGGCCTCTGCCCACTCCAGGCTTCCAGAGAGCTTACAGCCACCAGCCCCCACACCCAGTACCTCGCAGCCTGAGAATCCCAAGCACACCCAGGAGGAGGTACCTGGGCATAGAGGTGTACATGGGCCGTGAGGGAGCCAGGGAAGAGGGTTCCCCTGAAAGTGGGACAAACCTAATCTCCATCTGCTCTCTTTCCCTGCAGCCCAGCCTGGCCATGTGAGTGAGTGAAGGGAGAGGGCCAGGGATTCCACACCCATTATGGACACTACTCCCCAAACCACTAATCTTCAGGGGCAGGATTGTGTCCTTGGTAAAAGAGGAGCCAGGTCTGGGCTCAA
The DNA here is from genome assembly GCF_053574225.1 of Canis aureus. Lineage (NCBI taxonomy): Eukaryota > Metazoa > Chordata > Mammalia > Carnivora > Canidae > Canis > Canis aureus. Next base: position 74,483,425 of record NC_135615.1, on the reverse strand, counting down.
AAGTCCTCCTAGCAGGGGCCCTTGATCCCAAATACCTCTATTTACTCATCTGTGAAATAGGTACAGCCTCTTGTTCCCCAAGGGCTGAATACTTCAAGAGACAGGATGGCACTGTGATTCACGTGGGGGGCTGGAGCGAGGCAACCCAGGCTCAAATCACAGCTCTGCTACTTCCTAGCCACAATCTCAGCTTCCCAGTGTGTAATATGGGTATGATAATAACAGTACCTGCTTCCTGGGAGTGTTGTGAAGATAGTAGGAGATAAGCCGCGCAGAGTAACCAGCACATAATGAGCACTCAATTAAATGCTAGTAATTACTAATGGTATTCAGGACCGCAGACACATGGCTGCTTGAGCCACCTCCAGAGGAGGCCTTCTGCTCCTCCAGAGGGAGGACACCCTGTCACTGTTCAAGCCATGGCTCAAGTCCCCACTGAAGACAGGGGAATTGTGGCCAGTAAGTGAGACCACTGGTCCAGCTTCACCCCTGAGGTGCTGTGCCAGGAAGTGGGGAAAGGGGGCCAAAGATGAGACAAGGTCAAGCTGAGGGAGTATGGAAAGGGGGCTCCTCCCCGAGGGCCTGGGCATTAGGAAGCTCAGGCTTCCAGAGCATCTAGGCCCCTCGCTGGAGGTCCTGCATCCATGACTTTCTTTCTCACAACAACTATGAGTGGCATTGTTCCCATTTTGCAGATAGGGAAACTGAGGTGGGGGAGTGATCTGCCTAGGGGCACATAGTGAATCAGTGGCAGAGGGAAGATTAGAGAACTCAGGGTTCTCAGGGCCTGCGCAGCCCCTCCCAGAGCTTCTGAAACCCCCTCCCCGCCTACTGCTTCAGATTCACTCTTACCTGGAGGCTGACATTGCTGGTGCTGCCCAGGCCCTGGGCCAGGTCAGGGCAGCTCTGGCCACCCCAGGGCCTAGGAAGGAAGCACAGGGAAAGGAGTGAAGTAGCCTCCTCCTTTCTCACCCTCAGACTGGACCCTGGGGCCCTCGCCCACTTCACTCAGGGCACACAGGCAGGCTGAGGTCCTGAACCCTTGGGAGTGGGGCAGGGTCTACACAGCAGCCTCCCCTCTGCTCCCTCCCACAGCTGTCTACTCCTCCAAAAGAGAGAAAGAGACAGGGATGAACTTAGGACAAAAGCGAGGACTAGGTCTGTAGCGAGGCCAGAATATAGAAAAAGGACAGCATCTCAATAATTCAAAGACTTGCCATTTGCTGAGGCCCTCCCAGTGCCAAGCTGAGCCTTCGGTATGGTGCTCAAGTGGTCTTCTTCGGGCCTCACAGTAATCCTACAAGGAGGATACTACGCTCCCGTTTTTCAGATAAGGAAACTGAGGCCCAGAAAGGTGAAGTAACTTGCCTGGAGTCACACAGCTGGTGAGCCTTGGAGTTAGGACACTAGAACTGTCCCATTCCAAGGGCTGGTTGGACATCACGACACTAATGAGTGCCTCCATTGCCTCCTCTGTGCACCCTGTGCCCAACCCCGGGGAATCTGCAGGGATCAGAGAGGTCTGTGTCTTAATGCTGGAGTCCCTTTCCCACATCTGGTGAGAACCGAGTCCAAGTGCCTGCATGGGATGTATCATCACACTGGCCCATGAGCATGCACAGTCCCTCCCATGTCCTCCCAACCCCTGACTCACCTGCATGCCAACCCTGCCTCCTCTCAAGTGGGAAAAGGGAGGGGCAGTGCCACCACCTGGGCCTATAGGGCAGGTTCCTGCCCAACCAACCGACCTGGTAATGGGAGAGGGCATGTCTTCCAGGTGGGGGCGGGCAGGGCAGTGGCAGGGTGTGGGCACTCCCAGGGGCACCCAGGCTTCCAGGCTTTCCAGGGTGGCTAGGCCCTCCCCTCGTCTCTCTCTCTCTTTGGTGTGAGAGAGCAGAACAAACCCCTCCTCTCACTCTGCCCTAGTCCTCAGGTACCCCACCCCTCCCAGTGCTGCTGAAGACAGCGGTGTCATGATAAGATCAGAACAAATTGCCTGGTAACTACCTAGATACACAACACCCCGGGCCTGTGAGCATATTCCACGCTCTTTTCAGATATAGGGCCTGTGAACCACTGGGGTCCTCTTTACTATGCACCTCCCAGCCATTCAGCATTGTCATCCAGGGCCTTTTTCCTACCACCTGGACATTAGTTGCCAGTGAATGGGCTCAGACAGAGGAAGCAATTTGTTCAAGGTGACAAGGTCAGTGGCAGCTAGGGTTTGGATGGTGCTCTGGCCCCCTGGCTGGCAGTCCTGAAATGTCTCCAGGCAACAGAGCAGCCCAGTGCTTCAGGATACGGGCTCAGGAGTAGTCAGACTGCTTAAGCTTGCAACCCAGCTCCACCACTTCCCAGCTGTGTGACTGGGCAGGTGACTTCACCTCTCTGAACTTCCATTTCCATATGTGAATCACACGAACTACCTGCCTCAGAGAGCTGCTGTGAGGATTAAATGAGATAATCCAGGTAAGGCACTGAAGCAAGGGGCAAACAAAGCTTTATTGTTATTACGATCTGGGATGACAGGGGAAATCGTCCCCGTGGCATCTAAGGGCAAATGCAGTGCAGTCTAAGGCAACTCAGATGCTTGTCATGCTCACAACAAAGGGAATGAAGACCAGAGGTAAACTGGCCTGTGATGTGACAATCAAAGTCCACAGGAGCGGGAGGAGCTACCACGTTTGCCTTTACAGAGAGGAAATCACTGTCCGCCGGCCGCCTGCTTGTTTAGGGAATTGCAAAAGTTGTTTTAAAGTTTTAAAAGAGCACAGGTACTTTCTAAAGACCGGGTTCACATATACCCCAAATCGCAGCACACTAACACATTTTTTTATGCTCTGAGACGCTCATACACGCTTATTTGAACATCCACTACCCTCTCTCTCTCTCTCTCTCACACACACACACACACACACAGGGCCGGGGGCGCCCCTTCAGCCCTCCTCCATCCCCCTCACCTATCCCGAGCTCTGGCCTCCTCCGGGGTCCGCTTCCCCCGGCGCTCCCTCCAGAGCCCTAGCCTTGCCAAGCGGCGGGCCAGGCGCGCCCCCAGCCCCCCGTGCCGCTCGGCCATGGCAAGGGCAAGGCTCTACGGCGCTGCGGGCCCCGGGGGCCACCCGGATCCGCTCCCCTGCAGAGAAACGCCTTCTCCGGCCCGCCCCCTTGAGCAAACAGCGGCCGCGCCCGCAGTCCCTGAGGGCGGGGGACGGACCCAGAGGCTGCCCTGGCCCCCGGGCAGGGGGTACGCTCTGCGGGGGGCCCCTGCTTGAGCCCCACTTCTCCTCCCCGCCCTTGCCGTGCTCTCCGCGCGGTCCGCGCGACTTCTCTAGGCCTCGGGAGGCCTCAGGGGCGCCCCGCGTGCCGGGGACCCCACACCCGCGGTGCACGAGGTGGGCGCGGAGAGAGGAACCTCCCGCGAGCGGGGGCCCGGAGGCGGGGGCTGCCCAGGAGGCGGGGCGAGGAGGCGGGGGCGGGGCAACACCGGGAGGGGGCGCGGCCCGGAGGAGCGGGTGGGGCTCAGCCCGAGTGCTGGGCATCTGGCTCAGGGCCAAAGGGGTGACGCGGTGGGCTTTACACCCGGACCTTGATCCCCACGTCCTGGGGAGGCCAGAGCCCCCCGCCGTGGCCCTGACGCGGTGGGCTCCTGGTGACAGCTGTCCCGCGCGCTCCTGGAGAGCTACGACGCGCCCGGGCCGGGAAGCCGCGCTCAAACCCACGGGGCGCGAACGGAGCCCCCTGCTGGAAGCCGGCCAGCTGTTACTGTTCAGTAATAGCTGCTGATTATAACCTGGGTCTCCTGCTTCCAGGCAGTGTCCTTTCCCACCTGATGCTAACTCCCAGGAGTCCAGAGGTGCAGAACACCTTGCACACCTGAGGGGATCCTCTGGGACTGCAGAGAGGTCGGTCATTAGGAGAGTCCTCGTTTGGGTTCTCTTTGCCAGTTCTTACCTGTTTACACTCCTTGTAGGGCCTCTGCCCCTCCCCTAGACTTGGACCTCCTTAGCTCTTTGCCCTCGCGGGAACTGGTCCTGGCACACAGGGCAGCATGGTGTTTCCTGGTCATGAGTGGACATTGACATCCTTGTGTTCCTGCCCTTCCACCCCCCACAGGCGGCTCAGATCCCGGCATGTACCGAGAGAGGAGCACACCCCTCCTGATCATGGCAGGGAGTACCAGCTAAGGAGGCACACTAGTTTCCTGTGAACTGGGAGACAAGAAGGTGATGGGAAGCATCAGATGTACATCTGATGTACATGGAGGTGTTCCAGCAGGTGCTAGAACATCTGTTCAGGAAAGAAGGCAGTGGGCCCAGTGCTTGGCAACATAGTCTGCACCATGCAGAGTCCTGGAAGGCGGACTATCCATTGGCAAGCTGAGATTGGAGGACTAGATCCCAGAAAGGAAGCAGGACCCAAATCCAGCTAGATGTGGATGGCTGCAAGCACCCATCCCATAGTGGGCATCACAGGCTCTCCCTGGCTGTGTTCCCTGACCTGCTTCCAGGTGAGGTGTGAGGCCTGACAAATACACAGTGACTTCTCCCTCCACTGTTGAAGCTCAGGAGGCCTCAACTTGCCATAGAGAAAATCCTTTAATTGCTCTGCTCCTGCCTCCTCTCCAGGCACGAGGGCTCAGGCTGGCTGCCCCTACTTTTCCCCAGGTGCCAAGGACACCTTGGTCTTTTCTGAATCCCAACCCGTCTGCCTCTCCGATGGCAGTGCCACAAGATCCAGTGCTTCCTGGTGCCATCGGGCAAAGCAGGCAAGAGATGCCAGGGACAGGTGGCCACAAGGCCGTGCGACATGCAGGTGATGATGCAGCTTCAGGTGAACGTGCTGGGTGAAGCGACGTGGACAAACACTGCACTGGAAGGCCCGGGCCCCCGAGTGCAGGCGCAGGTGGGTCTTGAGGTTGCTGGAGTTGCTGAAGCGTTTGTGGCACATCTGGTGGGAATGGGCACTGGTGTCAGCTCTGTGCACCTTGCTGGCTCAGGATCTCTGCTCTCCTCCCCACCGTGGGCACCCCCCACACACACACACCACCACCACCACTGCCTCCCTGTAGCACAGACCCTGGAAGCTGTCCCCTGTAGATTTCTCCCTGGGACCCACAGTGTCTGGCACATTGAAGCCAGGTAGATCTGGGTTAGTATCCTGGTTCTTCCTCCCTGTGTGACCTTCCATAAGTGACATCTCCTGTCTGAGCCTTGCTCTTCTTATTGGTAACATGTGACTATTAATACCTAACCTCATAGGTATGATGGACAGAATGAGATCATCACACAGGACCCTTACGCGTGGGCCTACAGCTTTCGTGGGCGTAATTAACATTTACTGGGAGCTGCCACATGCCAGGAATTGGTCTCACATAGTCTTTCCCAGGACCCTGGAGAGGCATGACTAAGTGCTAGCCTAATTCCAATATTACATCGAGAAGGCAGAGGCTCAGAGGAGGAGAGCCACTAGCCAAAGGTCACACAAGTTGGAGGGAGAGCTGGGATTTGAAGCCAAGTAGCCCAGAAGACAGAGAGCCACTATGCTTTGTTCATATCTGCCTCTGTAAAACAGGGAAAAATTCCTGCTGTTGGACGTGGCAGGACTTCAAAGAGAGGAGCTCGTATCAAGCTGATGTTATTGGTAGTGTTTGCATACTTTGCACACACTAGGCTTTTTACTTCTCCGGGACTCCACTCCTCAGGACTCCCCAGCTTTATTAGCCTCCTCCCATAGACGTACATCTCTAGTCCTCACTCCAAGCCCAGGGAGTAACTTCCAATATTGCATTCTGGTCTTTCCAAGCTGACAGGAGTCATTTTCACCTCCACCTGCCTCCCCACCTCCACCCTTGCCCCCAGGCCTGTCTCCACTTGCTCAGGAAGATTGGAGATTGGAGGCTATAGGTGCCATCCCACCATGGGCCTGGAGCTACTCACCAGCCTGCAGGAGTACAGGGGAGGGGAAGGAGGGTCTCACCAGGCACTCATAGGGCCGCTCCCCAGTATGCACCAAGTGGTGCTTCTGCAGGTGGGCGAGCTGAGTGAAGCTCTTCTGGCACAGGGCACATTGGAATGGGCGCTCCCCACTGTGCACACGCAGATGGACCTGAGCAAGGTGTGGGAGAAATGCTGCCAACTTGCCCAGAACCCTCCAGCAGAGCCCGGGATCCTGTCCAGATCTCTCCCCACACTCCCACAGGACCTCTCTTGAGCACCAAGGCTTCTCAATCTCCTGGCTACTCTATCACTCCCCTCAGGGCCTCTCTTCCATTCCCTAAGATACCCTCACTCTTTCTGGTGCCCAGTGGGGGGGTGGGTGACAGTGCCAGAAGGCTAGGTAAGGTATAGTCCATGTATATATATCCTGAGCAGTGCTGCTCAAAGTGTGGTCCACAGGCGCGCCTGGGTGGTACAGTTGGTTAAGTGATCTACTCTTAGTTTCAGCTCAGGTCGTGATTTCAGGGTCATGGGATCGAGCCTTGTATTGGGCTCCATGCTTAGCTCAGAGTCAGCTGGGACTCTCTCTCCCTCTCCCTCTGCCCCTCCTCCCTGGTCTCTCTCTCTCTCAAATAAATAATCTTAAAAAAAAAAAAAAAAAAAGTCTGGTCCACTGACCAGCAGGATTAGCATCACCTGGAAACGTGGAAAATGCAGATGCTTAGGCCCTGCCCCCAGTCCAGCTGCATCAAAATCTCTGGGGCTGAGACCTCAGAATCTGCATGTTTCCTAGGGCTCCAGGTTTGAATCTCATTAAAGCTTAAGAACTCACACCCTGGAGAACCTAGAAGAATAGTTCCTCAACAATCATAACTTTTCCTCAACTTCAGAGTTGCCAGCATGGGCCTAGAACCCCTCTCTGCTGCCACACAGAGAGGTGCCCACGATGCCCCCACTGGACCATGTGGATGATGACACTAACAGCGCCATGCTGCTTTGTGGGATCCCATGTGAAAAAGGCTAATTGTCAGGTCTGTGACCCAAACTCACTAAAAGCTACCCGTTCCCCAACTGGACCTCCTCCTCCTCCTCCTCCTTCTTCTTTTAAAGATTCCATTTACTTATTCATGATAGACACACAGAGAGAGGCAGAGACACAGGCAGAGGGAGAAGCAGGCTCCCCACGAGGCACCTGATGCAAGACTCGATCCCAGAGATCCCGGGATCATGACCTGAGCCAAAGGCAAACGCTCAACCACTCAGCCACCCAGGTGCCCCCCACTGGACCTTCAAACAAACAAATCAGAGGAGGCTTGACTGGGAATCCAGAAAGGTAGTTGTTCAGGAAAGGGCTTTGCGCTAGACCTCGAGAGGCTAATATCAAGGCCTAACTTCACCATTAAACCAAAGTGAGCTTGGGGAAACCCTTCCCTTGGCTGCCCCATTTTTGACTGAAATGAGAGCTCTCCTAGACAGTCTCTTAGAGTGGGGAGGAGTTCGGAGGCCATCCTATCCTGTGTCTCCTCTCTGCAAACATGACAGTGAGGGGCCAAACGAACCATCCCAGATCACAGCCTAGAGGTTGCCCAGGAGTTGCTGTGGCTTTAAGGTCCTTGATTCTGAACTCAGCTTAGGAGGGGATCATGGAAGGACACTGAGGGGAGCAGCGGGGGCCTGGGAGGCAGATACCTTGAGGTTGGAAAGCTGCCCAAAGTTCTTGCTGCACACGTTGCACTCGTACAGGGTTTTTCCGTTCTCCTTCTTCAGCAGGTAAGGCAGCGCTGTGGTGCCCGGCCGGGAGCCTGCTGGGGCCCGCCTGGCTGCAGCCACCCTGCCAGTGCTCTTTGGCCCTGGGGAGTAGGTCCTGGCAGCTCCAGGATCTCGATTCCTAGCCTGGGAAGGCTGGATTTGGCCACAGGCCGGGGAGGCCCCTGGGTAAGGATACGGGATGTCCCTCTGGGCAGTGGGGTGCCCGGGTTCATTGACTTTCATCAGCAAACTGGGCACAGCCATGGTGGGGTAGGAGGAGCCTGAGGGCAGCATGAGGAGGGGGGGACATTGGACAGAAGGTAGGGCCCCATAGGTGCAGGGGTAAGGAGGAAGCAGAAGTGGATATGCAGGAGAGATGGGGTGGAGGCAGAATGGGAGCTCTTCGGAGATGGGGGTGGGCAGAGGGCAGGGGCAGACCGCTAAAGGGCTGGGGCTCTTTCTGTTCCGGCAGGGGGTTGGGGAAGAGCCGCTGGGAGGAGAGAAGGATGGGCAGAGGGTCCCCTCGCCAGCTCTTAACTGCCCACTTCCCCTCTTGTCCCTGCTTGCAGGATACTTGGCCTTGAGTTTCTCATCAATGGAGCCGGCCTTCGGCCCTGGTGGCTGGTGCTCTGAGCAGGAAAAGAAAGATGGTCAGGGCGGTCAGGGTGCTGCAGCCTGGGGGAAGGTTCTGCTCCCCATCCAACCTGGCCTGCCCGGGGTGGGGGAGCCCTCTAGCCTGCAAGCCTGCTGGATGACTGGACAGGTGTTTCCCCTCTCTGAGCCTTCCTGGTCTGCACTTGCCGACAAAAGCTGCTAGTGTTTATGCAGCGCTCAAAAATTTTAGACAGAGAAAACTATTCAAGGGCGCCTCGGTGGCTCAGTCGGTCTGCCTTTGGCTCAGGTCATGATCCCAGGGTCCTGGGATGGAGCCCCACAGCGGCAAGGAGCCTGTTTCTCCCTCTCCTGCCCTGTTCGAGCTCTCTCTCGATATCTCTGTCTCTCTCTCTTAAATAAATAAAATATTTAAAAAAAAGAAAACTATTCAAGAAGCTTATTAGACATCTAAGTGAAGTCAAGTGGGCAGGTGGATGAATTGGTTTGGAGTTTATTTGTTTGGTGATTTGGTTTGGAGTCTAAAGGAGAGATCCAAGCTGAAGATACACCTTTGGGTGCCAGGGGCCCTGCCTAATGAGACCACCTGAGCCAGATCGGCAGTGTCCAAAATAGTCACTTGACATGTGATCACATTTCAACTAATTAAAATAAGTACAATAAAAAATTCAGTTCCTCACTCATACCAGCCACGTTTTTTTCCTAGCACTTGTAGTTTATTCTTTTTTATGACACTTTTAATATTTAAAATATTTTCTTTAAATTCAATTTGCCAACATATGGTATAAAACCCAGTGCTCATCCCGTCAAGTGCCCCCATCAGTGCCCGTCACCCAGTCACCCCCCGCCCCCGCCCACCTCCCCTTCCACAACCCCTTGTTTGTTTCCCAGAGTTAGGAGTCTCTCATGATTTGTCTCCCTCTCTAATTTTTCCCACTCATTTTCTCTCCTTTCCCCTTTAATCCCTTTCACTATTTTTTATATTCCGTACGAGTGAAACCATGTGATGATTGTCCTTCTCTGATGGACTGACTTCACTCAGCATAATACCCTCCAGGTCCATCCACCTCGAAGCAAATGGTGGGTATTCATCGTACCAGCCACATTTAAAAGGCTCAGTAGGCAAGGTAGCAAACAGCATAAGCATAGATGGTATCCCTAATTGCAGGAAGTTCTATCAAATCGTGCTACTTGGGATGCCTGGGTGGCTCAGCAGTTGAGCGTCTACCTTTGGCTCAGGGAGTGATCCTGGGGTCCTGGGATTGAGTCCCACATTGGGCTCTCTGTGAGGAGCCTGCTTCCCCTGCTGCCTGTGTCTCTGCCTCTCTGTGTGTGACTATCATGAATAATAAATAAAATCTTAAAAAACAATAACAGGGGATCCCTGGGTGGCTCAGCGGTTTGGCACCTGCCTTCGGCCCAGGGCGTGATCCTGGAGACCCAGGATCGAGTCCCACATTGGGCTTCCTGCATGGAGCCTGCTTCTCCCTCTGCCTGTGTCTCTGCCTCTCTCTCTCTCTCTGCGTCTCTCATGAATAAATAAATAAAATCTAAAAAACAAAACAAAACAAAAACAAAAAAAGTGCTACTCTCCATGAAGCAGAGGAGAGCAAAGAGGAGGGCAAGAAGAGGAGAGAGGAGACTAAAGTGGGGGAGGGAAGGGAAGAAGGCTCTGGAGAAGGAAGTCCAGAGCATAGAGATATTTTGGAGGTAAGTAGAGAAGAACTAGCAAGGGAGACTGAGATGCAATAGCCAGGGAGGCTAGAGATAAGCTAGGAGGGATGTAAAGTGAAATAGTAAAAAGAAAAAAAAATGCCATGAAGTAGATTGTCTGCTTGGATTCTCATTTATTCACTGAGCCAACCTCACTGAACTGCTTCACTCTGTGCTCCGTGCCGGGTAAATGAGGGACATAGCAGCAAAGCTCCTGCCCTCCAGGAGGTCACAGGTGTGTAATGAGATAGTGCATTACTACAAAACAGACCTAGAATATAGGTATAGCGGGATCCTACTCTCATGGAAGAAGAAACTGGCCTCAGTGATGTGCCTGAAGTCACATTTCCAGAAGGAGCAGAACCAGGACTCCACCCTCAGCTCTCTGGCTCCCAGTCAGAGTCACCTAGGGACGCCTAGGTGCTCAGCGGTTGAATGTCTGTCTTTGGCTCAGGGCGTGATCCCGGAGTCCCAGAATTGAGTCCCACATCAAGATCCTTGCATGGAGCCTGCTTCTCCCTATGCCTATGTCTCTGCCTCTCTCTGTGTGTCTCTCATGAATAAATAAATAAAATCTTCAAAAAAAAAAAAAAAAAAAAAAAGAACCCTCTAGCTCAAACATTCTAGGCAGAAAAAACCCCATCCTCAATCCCCAGGACTTTGGCTGTACCTACTCCAGATCTCCCTGCCTGAGAAAGCCACTCTCCATCTCCTCTGGCTCAGGTGTCACCCTGAAACCTCCCCCCACTGCACTGCCAAAACCAAGACTCCAGGCCTAAACATGGAAGTAAAGTGTGCCTGACACTGTCCTCACCAGTGACACTGGGTCCCCTCACTATCTTGTCCTGAAACCTAAGAGTCCTCTCCCGCCTCCCACTTCCCACCTCCATCAAGGTACAGCCCTCTGCCCTGGGCTTACTTGTGCTCAAGACATCACTTCTGAGACTCTGCCCGGCTGTGCCCAATGGTGTAGGCTGCAGGGTGCACAGGTATAGGTCCAGGCCTTGGCAACAGGTCAGCAAGGCAGACCTGGCTGGTGCCAGGGGTGAGGGGCACAGCCAGCTGGCACAGGATGAGCCACGGGCATCCACTGTGTCAGAGAGTGGCCTGCAAGCTGAGAAGACCTGGAGGGCAGGAGGCAAGGGGCTTGAGGTGGGGAGCTGGGATATCTGTGTCCCTGGGATGGTCCCAGCTTTTGTTTGGTTTCCCAAAGGAGAAGAGAAGGGTGCCTGGGTGGCTCAGTCAGTTAGGCATCTGCCTTTGGCTCGGGACATGATCCCAGGGTCCTGGGATCGAGCCCCGTGTCAGGCTCCCTGCTCAGTGGGGAGCCTGCTTCTCCCTCTCTCTCTGCCCCTGCCCCCTGCTTGTGCTCTCTGGCTCTACCTCTGTGTCAAATAAATAAATAAATAAATAAATAAATAAATAAATAAAATCTTTAAAAATAATAATAATAATAATAAAAGGAGAGGAGAAGCTAAGAGCTGCCTTCCACCACGTCTGCTGCTCAAAGGGCTTCCCATCCCTCATCTGAAAATTTCTTTCCTGGGGCACCTTGATGCTCACCCCAGTATGCCCTCCTACTCTCCAGGGGTTCTGGCCTTATTCTCTCTCCCGAGCCCTGTTCCCTCTTCCACCTTCCCTTCCTGACCGCCCTGGCCCCACTGTGTCTCAGACCATCAACTGTGTTTTGAATGGAGCCAAGATGCACTTAGAGAAAATCCTCATCAAAGACTGTAAACCCCTAAAGATGGCCCTGAGTTCCCCTCCCCCTAAGGCCCAGGCCGTGGCCAGACAGCCAAGTATCCAGCAGGCAGGCTTTATCCCTTCTGATGCCCTGGAGGAAGAGTCTGGCCCCTGGGACATGGGAGAGGGTCTCTGGCACCTCAAGGGCACATCCCCTCGATGTGCTGGGTGGGGTAGGGATGCTGAGGACCAGGGAATGATGGGAATCTGGCCCCTTCCGATTTTCCCCCACTTCATCCTGACATCCTCTCCCTTCCATAAGTAGTCTGGAATCCTTCCTTACCTGGTCGCCTTGGCAGAGCTGTGAATCCAAGCTGGAGGACAGAGAGCTCCCTATACTCCCCAGAGGCTTAGGCTTGTGGCAGCAATGTCGTTCTGGAGCAGATTCCCACTTCATGCCCTTACTACCTGGGAAGACTGGTCGGTCATAAGTGAGCAGTGAAGGACCTCCAAATAGGAGCCTGGCTCCTAGAGCCGACCCCTCCACTAAATCACCATGTGACTTTGAGCCAGTCACTGCCCCTCTTGACCTCAGTTTCTCTATCTGCAAAACATGAGGGTTAGACAGGCTGATGTGTGAAGGAGTCAGTACTGACATTTGGAGGCCAGTGATGCTCTCTTGCTAGGTGTCAGAAGACTGAATGGAGACAATCAGAGGTGAGAAGCAGAGTTGGCCTTATCCTCATCCCCAGGGGAGAAGAGAAAGAGGAAGTTTCTAATGGATGTTACTTCCAAGTGTACTCAGAGAGCTGAAGGAACATTCCACATTTTCTGGAGGACACCAGGAATTGAGAAGCTGCTTCCTTCCGTGCTGGGAGGGACTTCTGCCTCCATGACTGCCAACCACAGCCTTCCCACCAAGGGGTGCCCCTGCATCCTCGATCATCCACACAGCTTTTCTGGGCAGCTGAAGAAGCCGGGCCAGACTTAGCTCCCTCCCTGGGGACAGCCTGAGAGAGTAGGCCAAGAACCCTCTGGGTCTCCTGACTGGCCTGATGGGAAGATGCCCTGATTCCTCGGCTGTTGCTCACTTAGCACTCTGCTTCTTTTTTTTTTTTTTTTTTTTTTTTATTTTTTTAAATTTTTATTTATTTATGATAGTCACACACACACAGAGAGAGAAAGGCAGAGACACAGGCAGAGGGAGAAGCAGGCTCCACGCAGGGAGCCCGACATGGGATTCGATCCCGGGTCTCCAGGATCGCGCCCTGGGCCAAAGGCAGGCGCCAAACTGCTGCGCCACCCAGGGATCCCTAGCACTCTGCTTCTCTGCCTTATTTCACTGAGGGCCACATAGCACAGGGACCACCTCAGCTCAGCGAGTGTCCCAAGGTTCCTTCCCATTCTCCTCAGTAGCCACACATCCCTCCTTCTCAAGTGCCCCTGGTCCATTCACTCGAGTATCTCAGCCTTCCAAACCCCAGTCTCCCTTTTCTCTTCCCCGACTCCTCCCAACCCTACCCATCAGAGGCTCTTCACCTGCTGGCATGAGGCTCTTCACCTGGCTCTGCATAAGTTCCCTCTGGAAGATGCAAGGAGGTGGGGCAGGCAACCAGCTGCTCTGGTTGGGGCCCCGGTGAGTGTGAGAGATGACAGGAAGGCACTACATTTGAAGCTGCCACAAATAGGAAGAAGAGGGTAGGCGGGCAGGCAGGGGGCCCTGCGAGACCCAATGAGAGGGAACCGCCCACCAGCCTTTACCTACCTGTGGCAACTCTACAAGACAAAGTGCTGATTTTGGACCACCACGAACCGGGCTTACTGGAATGTCAGTGTGTGGAGGTGGGGTGGGGTGGGGTGGGGGTTACTGTGTCTGGCTGTAAGAGAACCCAGATGGCTGAGCCCAAGAGGGACAGAGCAGGGCTGAAAAGCTGGAGCTGGGGTCCCTCTGGAGAGAGGAGCTCAGCCGAGATAGAGGCAAGTGGTGATGATGATGGCAAAGACGTGATGCAGGGACAGAAATGGGTGCAGACAGACAAGAGCAGGCAACAGAGAAGGATACAGGGTGAAGCAGAGAAGACAGTAGGAACCAGATCTCACAGAGCAGAAGCCGAGGAGGCAGCAAAAACACCTTGCTCTTTTCTTGGCCCAACTCTGATCTGCCTCTTCTGAGAAACTCTCTTATCTAGATGCTGCACTGAGGCCCCAGTGGGGGCAAGAGGTTAACTCCAGAACATAGCAAAATGCTGATGAGGCATGGCTAGCTATCAAAAGGGAGGCTCCATTAGCCAGGGAGCAGCTTTTTAGGCCAAGCAATTTCATTATTTTTATGAGCAAAAAAGGTGCATCATTTCCGGAGACGCAAACCCTGCCCGGTCCATGTGTCTGTGTCACACAGTGTCTAGCCCAGTGTGACACAGCCCCAACCCGTCATCAGATTCCACCCAGCCATTGCATCTAGGTGGCCTGGAACACACAAAGACATTTTGGACTCTCTGCCATGAGCCAGGGGCATATTATCACTCTTTTTCTGCCAGCCCCGCCCAGCCCCTGGCTGCTGATCACCTTCCCTATGGCCTCCATCACTTCCTATCATAATTATCTTCTCATATAACTGACTCCTGCGTGTCTGGGAGCATCTCAAGGACAGGGACCACTGTCTACTCATTTTTGCTTCCCTTGTAGACATTTGCTGGGTTTTCTGGATGCCCAGTTCTTTGGATCTTCCCCCCCTCCCCCAGCCCCATGAGTCTGGAGGGAGGAAGAAGGCACTTCCCACTATAAAAGCCAAAATAATAAAGGAAATCTTTTAAAAATAAATAAATAAAAGCCAAAATGGCTGGCCTTGCATTTAATTCTGACTCCTTGTCCCAGCACATGAAACAGACATGTGACGTGGACTAGCCCAATTAGATACCCTTATCCAGACTGGATCAGAAGCCAGTGGCCCTGAAGTGGGGCCACTGGCTTCTGTGGAGATCAGTGGAGATTCCACTTTGCACATGATGCCATGTTGTCTTCCATGGCAGCAGGGGAAACAAAGGGGTTCAGAGGAGGTTGTAGAATCCTATCTGAGCTGGTCCTGGGACATGTGGTCCTGGGGCTTCCAGCCTGTTCTCCAAGCCCGGCTCTGCAGCCTTTCCAGACATTCTGTGAGTTTCCCCAACATCTGTTAAATGAATTGCTTTTCTTAAATCCCCCTGAAATGGTTTCTATAGCTTAAATCAAGAATCTTGCATTAAAAAAAAAAAAAAAAAAAAAAAGAATCCTGCATAATGTATGCCCAGAACAGAAGATGAAGCAACAGGGTTCAGGCTGGAATAGTCAAGGATGTGAGTGGCTAGCTACCTGTATAAACAGCTTCCTGCCTTTTCCAGATTGAGGAGTTCCTCCCACAGCACCCCTTGCAGTCTTGATCCACCCAAACTCCATGCCCCAAAAGCTAGAGCCCTCCAAGCCTCCAAGGCCACAAGTTTGCCTCCCCTACAGCCTTGCTGGAATCCCAGAGGGGCATCCACAGAAGGCCGCAGACTCGTCTCCAAGGAGGAGTTGCACACAATGTTGGCTTCTACCTACCACCGACCAACTCCACCCCTTCCTGGCATCATACTCTGCTCCCAACTCTCAAAAAAGTCTAGACAACCTCTTGATTAGAAACAAAAATGGAAGTGACCTTGGAGATTTCTGGGTCTCCAATTCCTGAAAGGCCTGGCTAGGAATGTCCTGGGAGGTGGTCCCTCAAGTTCCCACCCAAAATAGCCTCTACCTGCCTATCCCTTCCTTGCTCCCATCTCCTGGGCCCTGTCAGGTCTTCTGTGTTGTCAGCCTCCAGGTCCACTGTGACGTCATTGGCCCAACTGTGACGTCACCATGTTAGACATACCCGGGGTGGGTAGCACAGGCATGGGACCACAGCCTCTTAGCCAGGGAACCTGCACAGTGCCTGGACCCAGATGAGAGACCCAGACCATGCCAAGTCTTCAGGGAGAAGAAGGAGATTGGGACGTGGAGGGGAAATAGGATTCGGGGCCTTCCAGGGTCAGTGAGAGATGCCAGTGAGAACTGACAAGCTGGAGGGCTGGACAGAAGTCAGCAGGCTCCTGGCTCATGCACATTTACTTTCTTTCTCTTTCTGTCAATTACAAATTAAAACATACTAGTGGTAAACATTTCAAACATCAGAGAACAAAAGAACAAAAATGGAAGTTCCCCTCTTTCACAATTTCCCAGTGGTCAATGTGAATTGTTTGGTAATTATCCTTCCAGACATTTATGTATGAACCTACAAACAAGTAAGTGAACTTTTTAAAATATTTTATTTTATTTTATTTTATTTTATTTTATTTATTCATTCATGAGAGACACAGAAAGAGAGGCAGAGACATAGGCAGAGGGAGGAGAAGCAGGCTCCATGCAAGGAGCCCAATGAGGGACTTGATTCTGGGAATCCGGGATCAGGCCCTAAGCCAAAGGCAGATGCTCAACTGCTGAGCCATCCAGGAGTCCCTAAAATATTTTATTTATTCATGAGAGACACAGAGAGAAATACAGAGACATAGGCAGATGGAGAAGCAGACTCCCTGTGGAAAGCCTGATGTGGGACTAGATCCCAGGACCCCGGGATCATGGCCTGAGCCAAAGGCAGATGCTCAACCACTGAGCCACCCAAGCACCCTATAAATGAACTTTCAAATTTTATTTTTATATAACATGGATTATAACAATACATCTACTGTGCATGCAGCTCTCTGTATCCAGCAATCTACTGTGACCATCATTTCGAGCAAAGCATACACAGCTGCCTCTTACTTTTTCCTGACTGTATAGGGTTCCACTATAGAGATGGACAAATTTTTTTTTTTTTGAGATGGACAAATTATATGGCATTCCTGCATTGTGTATTTCCAATTTTTCCCTGTTCTACACAAGACTGGAAAAGACCTCTGTATGGAAGTATATGCAGAGTGATTAAGAATATCAGCTCTGGGATCCCTGGGTGGCGCAGCAGTTTGGCGCCTGCCTTTGGCCCAGGGCGCGATCCTGGAGACCCGGGATCGAGTCCCACGTCAGGCTCCCGGTGCATAGAGCCTGCTTCTCCCTCTGCCTGTGTCTCTGCCTCATTCTCTCTCTCTCTCTGTGACTATCACAAATAAATAAAAATAAAAAATAAAAGAATATCAGCTCTGCTGAACTTAATCCCACCTCAGTGAACTTATGCAAGTCACTTAACCTCTCTGTGCCTTTTCCTTATCTATCAAATGAGGATAATAATAGTACTTGCTTCATGGAGTTCTTTTGAGAATTCCTCAAGTTAATTTATGTAAAGCTCTTAGAACAGTGCCTGGCCCAAAGCAAGCGCTTGACAATCGTGGGTTAACGTTACTATTGTACATCAACCCTTGCCCTAGTTAGGCAAGTATCTGCAAGTCGGCTTCCTAATAATGTTACAGTTGTAATGAATGTTCCTGGCTCAGTGTGGAGGACCAGAATTTGAACATCACACTTGGAAAGATTAACTACATTCCATTTTATTCTTTAGCCCCTAGTTGGAGACCATTGTGCTCACCCAATGCTGTCCTGCCCTTACGTCAGTCCGCACATTACAATAATTACAGCTTTTGGCATTTGGGTACTTAATATGTGCCAGGAACCCTGCAAAGCATTTTGACATGTTTTGCTTAACCCAATCGGCACAATGACACTTCAAGATGAAGAGTTTTATTCCTATTTTACAGGCAGGAAAATTGAAACTCAGAAAAAGAAAGTGACTGGCTCAAGACCACATGACCCAAGTTAGGGCTGCAATGTCCTGGAGAGGAAGGAAAGCTCAAGGAAGACTTGCTTGAGGGGCACCTTGAAGAAGTAAAAAGAGCCACAGGTGTGGTACAGTGGAGTCTCGATTCCCTTTAGGACTATGAGAACTATGTCTCAGGTGTTGGACTAGTTGCTGGGAATATAGCCCATGGAAATATGACCCAGACCCTGGAAATTCACATTTTGGTTACCAGAAGCCTTGCTAGATGCAGCTAAAATAGAAATTGGGATGCAACTCTCAGGACTTATTATTAGAATAGGCATACTCTACTTTGGGGGGCAAAGTAGACCCAGGGGCGTCTGGCTGACTTGTGCAGTAAGAGGAAGAAACAATGGAACCACGGGCAAAAGCCCTACTTCCTCTTTGAAAACCTCAAAACCTTCTCCAATCCACAGCTATGGCTATCTCCAACCCTGAGGCCAGCCAGCTGAGCTCTTGAGGTTGGCTCAGTGCATGGGTCCTGAAGCTCTGTCACAAGGATACTTATAAGGACACCAGGTAAGGAATCCAAGTCAGGAGGGGATCTGGGACTGTCATTGGTTCAGAGAGTTAAGCAGCTGTGTGGAAGTGACTCTGGACAGGGCTAAGGGTGGGGAGCTCCGTGCTTTCACCTCACTCTGCTCTGTGGTTGACACCTCCTTCCTCCTGCCTGACACTCACTTATCTCATCTCCCTGGACAGTCTGCCAGATGCAGTGAGTTCGTTTTGGCTTCACACCCTAGGGTGGGGAGATCCTGAGATAGGCTGCCCCAGCTTTCACATCTGCAGAAGGGGCCTCAAGACTCTTGCATCTTCCCCTGCACCCACCTGTTATCTTCCAGTCCTGAGGACAAAATTAAGAGATGTCTTCAAAGAATACCCGAACCCACCCATCCTCTCATCTCAATCATTCCAAGAGGATAGGAGATCAAAAAAGTCACAGGCACTGGATTCAAACCCAGTAGGGCTGATATATTCTTCACCACTATGCAATGCTACATACCATGCACATTGATGTCCTTTGCACCCTGTATGAAATGGAACAACTGAAGTCCACCTATATGTTCACTACATATTATGTGCAACCATGCAACAAAACACTGTGCAGCCAGGAAAAAGCAAGGGTACATTTACTGAGTGACTCCTACATGTTAAACCTCTACAATTGTCTCATTTAATCTTCCTCAAAATCTTTCAAGGTTAAAAAAAAATCTAAGATAAGGATTACTAATGTCTCCATCTAACTCTTAATCTCAGTGAGTTTGAGCCCCACATTGTGTATAGAGATTACTTTTTTAAATGTTATGTATATATATAATAAAAGACAATGGTTGGCAACAATGCAGAGAAATCAGATGCTCTACAGATGTGAGCCAGCCAGGTTCCTCTTATTAATTACATACGTTTTAAAAATTACAACCATCCCAATGCTGCTATGAACATGTGTATACAGGTGCTTATTTGAACACCTACCTGTTCTCTGTTCTTGGGGTATATGCCTAGAAGGGGAACTGCTGGGTTATACAGTAATTTTTTGCTTAACTTTTTTTTTAAAGGTTTTATTTATTTATTGAGAAAGAAAGACCATTCGAGAGAGAGAGAGAGAGAGAGAGAGAGCACAAGTGGTGGGGAGGGGCAGAGGGAGAGGGAAAAGTAGACTCCCTGCAGAGCAGGAAGCCCAATGCAAGACTCCATCTCAGGACTCCAGGATTATGACCTGAGATGAAGGCAGACGCTCAAACAACTGAGCCACCCAGGCACCCCTCTTTGTTTGACTTTTTGGGAAATCACCAAATCATTTTCCACAGCAGCTGCACCATTTTGCATTTCCACCAACAATGTATGAGTGTTCCAATTTCTCTACAATTTTTCCAAAATTTTTTTACTTTTATTTTTAGTTATAGACACTCTTTCCTTTTTTTTTTAAGAGTTTATTTATTTATTCATGAGAGACACAGAGAGATAGAGAGGCAGAGACTTAGGCAGAGGGAGAAGCAGACTCCATGCAGGGAGCCGGATGCGGGACTAGATCCCAGGACTCCAGCATCGCTGCCCTGAGCCAAAGGCAGACGCCCAACCGCTAAGCCACCCAGGCGTCCCGACACACCTTCCTTTCTTGGAATCCTTTGAAGCAGAAAAGTTTTTAATTTTATAAAGTCTAGTTTACCTACTATTTATAGTAGCAAAAAATAGAAATGGTTAATTTTATGTGATGTGAATTTTACTATGTTTAAAAATGTGAAAAAACAACCCAAGAATGGGAAAAATATTTTCAAATCATAATACCTGATAAGGAATTTGTATTCAAAATATAAAAGCAACTCTTACAACTTAATAAGCAAGGGCAAATAATTGGAGATCCCTGGGTGGCTCAGCGGTTTAGCACCGCCTTCAGTCCAGGGCGTGATCCTGGAGCCCCGGGATCGAGTCCTGCATCAGGCTCCCTGCATGGAGCCTGCTTCTCCCTCTGCCTGTGTCTCTGCTTCTCTCTCTGTGTGTCTCTCATGAATAAATAAATAAAGACTTTTAAAAGAAAAAAGGCAAATAACCCAACTATAAAATGGGTTAAAATGCTCATGCATTCATTTCTCCAAAGAAGATATACAAATGGCCAGTAAACATAAAGAAATGTTCAGGATCATACATCATTAGGGAAAGGCAAATGAAAACCACTATGAATACTGTTTTGCTCCCATTAGGATGGTTGTAATTTTTTTTTTTTTAAGATTTATTTATTTGAGAGAAAGAGAGAGAGAGAGAGAATAAGTGTGAGGGGCAGAAGGAGAGGGAGAAAATCTCAAGCAGACTCTTCACTCAGTGTGGAGCCTGACACAGGGCTCTATCTTATGGCCCCGAGACCACAACCCAAAACTTCCTGTACTACACAAGTGGACACAGGTGAAATGTGAAGGAAAAAAAAACAAAAACAAAAACAAACAAACAAACAAAAACCACCGAAGTTTCCCAGAATCCCTTGCAGTTAGGACTCTGGGTATGTGAATATGGTTCTGCTCTAGATACATTTGAGTAAAATTTGGAAGGTTAAAGTGAAGAGATCAAAGGCTCTAGGTCAACCATTTTTGCAAGAGTGTCTGCACAGGGTCCAGAATCAAGATTTGAGACATCTTTTTCTTTTCTTTTTCTGAGGTGGATCTCAACCAATTTATGTTGAATGAATAAGTGAAGCATGCAAAGAGGAGGAAGAGCTCTAGGCAGAAACTTGGAGGCAGGAGAGACAGCTCTTCTGGGTTCCTGCATCTTTTGCTCTTCTTTCAAGGGACACGATAATCTCTTCAAGGGCTTGACCCCTTACAAATGCTTTCATGCTCCTTGTAGTCTTTAATCTCACAACAGCCCAGTGGGGCAAGCAAGGCACTGTTCTGTCTGCTTGCCAATGGGAAAACTGATCTTTGGGAAGGGAAAGTGATTTGCCCATGGTCTCATGGCAACTTGGTGGCTTACTGAGAGAACATAGGCCTCCTGGCTCTGAGGTTTGGCTCTGACTTGCCTCCCCACTGCAGGGAGCAGACCCAGAAGCTTCCTCAGTGGGCTGTAGAAACTATGAGATTCAGAAGTCATACAAAGTAATGGTGGTGATAGTAACCAAGAGGAGAAAAAGAATTGGAACTTTTCTTTTGTTATGATAGATTTCTTTTAGTGAGTTACTTCCTAGACATCTATTTCCTCATTCATTCCTATGAGGTGGCTATTCTTCCTCCTATTTTACAGATAAGAAACTGAGCTCAGGTGGCTCAGTCAGCTTAAGTGGCTGCCTTTGGTTCAGGTCATGATCCCAGAGTCCTGGGATCAAGCCCTACATCTGGCTCCCTGCTCAGGGGGGGAGTCTGCTTCTCCCTCTCCCTGCCCCCAGCTGCTGCTCTCTCTTTTTTTTTTTTTTTTTTTTTTTTTTTTTTTTTTTTTTTTTTTAATTTATTTATGATAGAGAGAGAGAGAGAGAAGCAGAGACACAGGCAGAGGGAGAAGCAGGCTCCATCCCGGGAGCCTGACGTGGGATTCGATCCCGGGTCTCCAGGATCGCGCCCTGGGCCAAAGGCAGGCGCTAAACCGCTGCACCACCCAGGGATCCCTCTCTCTTGCTATCTCTCTCTCTCTCTCTCAAATAAGTAAATAAAATCTTAAAAAAAAAAAAAAAGAAAAGAAAAGAAACTGAGCTCAGAAAGGCTCATTAGCGTGCTGGGATCACACTGCCAATAAGTAGCAGAGCTGAATCATAGGCCAAGTATGTTGAGCTTTTTACCATCTTTGGCTCATGTACAAAGAACAAAGCATCTAGGACCACAGGTGTGATACTGTGACACTGAGAGACAGTGTTCATGCTTGGGGCCAGAAGAACCTCCGAGCCCTGGTCAAGAGGCACTGCCAAAGCCAGACAGCTTCCTCCAGCACGAGAGGCAAGAGTCTTAGATACCAGGAAGGCCCATGGTTCTGACTCCTGCTGCCTTAACTCTGTCATAACAGATATTTACAGATGCCAGGTAGATGCGTAGCAAACCCGGAATGCAAATGTAACTCAAACACTCAGGCTTTACCAAGCCTGGAAGTAAATGAGGATATGTTAAAAGAAATGGTTTAAATTTCACCCCAACCCAACCTTGAAACCTTCCTCAGTTATTTTGCCTCAAGGTAGTTCATTATTTTGGTTAATAGCCCAAGGCCCCAGTCAACTGGACTAAATTAAAATGCTACCTCTGCTACTCTAGCTTGCACCTTTTTTAGTACATGTGCTGCTGAAGCGAGCTCTAGCTTGCACCTTGAGCAACTTCTGAAACATGCCTTAGCCTCAGTTTCCTTATCTATAAAATAGGACTAGTAATAGATCTTGGGGTTGTTATGAAGGTTGTAGCAGGCTGTGCATGGAAAGTGCCTAACCCAGCACCTTGCACAGAAAAAAAAGGCTGGATGAATGGGAACTGTGAGGGGGATTTTATCTGGGGAGTTTTGGGGATGGCCTGATGGGCTTTCAAACATGCTACCTGAGGGATGCCACCAGTTGTCTCCATGGGGAGCCAAGGACACTGTCTCCTGGGAATCCCCAAACACTGAGCCAACAAGTCATGCCTACCATACCAAAGCAATGTGCTCTCAGTAATAGGAAGAATATCCCTCTCATATCTGGGTCCCCCTCTGTCAACAGAGGGGAGCCAAGACAGCCCGACTTGCTTTCTGATATATCAGAGCCCCTCATGGTAGCAGTTCCTTCAGCTCTGACAAGTAGGTTTGCTGGCCTATCAGACCCAGTGGCTGTTACTCAGTGTCTTGGCCATTTCACTCTCCCAGGGGCAGTCCTTGTACACAATGGCTTCCTGGATTCATTTCAGCCCACAGTGTCTGAACCTCAGTAGACTCCAAATCTTCTGGCCGTCCAAAATCTCCCAGTCTGGACCACAGACTATAATAAGGACAATGATGAAAAGCTTTAAGAGACAGAAAGTGTTGAAGGAATAAAGAGCAGGGAGCTTTCCTTCTGCTGTCCAGAGAAGGCCAACTTACTGTGTCACTAATGACTCAATGCTTCAGTGGCTTTCCAGACCCTCTGGTTTAGCAGTCCCTTCCCTGCCCACTACTAATGTACATGACCTCACTTTATCCTGCCAGAGGAGGTAGCATCTCTATTCCATAGAAAAGCAAATAAGACTCAGAGATTTTAAATGATTGGCCCAAGGTTATATAACAAGCTAGAATTTGAACCCAGGTCTAACTCCAGAGCTAACTCCTAACTCTAAGAATCACAGAATCTTTTTTAAGAACTAAATGAGCAATTTGGAAAACATATGAGAGAAATTTAAAGACACCATTCACAGTAAAAATCTTTTGAGGTACACCCGGGTTGCTCACTTGGCTAAGCATCTGACTCTTGATTTTGGCTCAGGTCATGTCTCAAGGTCATAAATTCAAGCCCCACACTGGGTGTGGAGCCTACTTAAAAAAAAAAAAAAAACTCTCATCTTGATCAAAACCCACAAGGCATCCAACAGTATTACCACCTGTAGATTTAGTCATTCTTAACACTTTAAAGAAAACCAAAGAGGTCAACACAAGGTGGCTGAAGAAACTGAGGGTCCTCTTTTCTGTACAGGATGGGCAGGCACAGATTCTAGAAGACTTGTTCCCTGTGGATTATGGCAATGCCAGTCTCTGCTCTGCCCTCAGCCAGAAGTTGTCTAAAGCTCATTGCCCTGAGCAGTGTCAGGAACTGAGGAGGAACATGTTCCAGCTGGCTTTGGAGCATCTCTTCACAAACTCATTTCCCATAGAATACTCTTAAAGTAAGAATATATCAGAACACCACCAGAAGGTCACGACCTCCAGATTAAAGGAGACATCCCAGTCTCACAAAACAACAGAGGTGTCACAAATTAACTGCTACAAGAGATGATAAAAAATGTATTCCTATTTTGAATAGACAGTAGGTACTGAGCACCACAGTCACTGAAACTATAAGACTAGTTGCAAGACACAGTAAAATTATCAAATATCTTAAATGCAATTCAGTATGTGGTTGGAGAACACATTAATTAAGATGAAAGTGAAGAAATATTTGTTGAAATGAAGCAATGCATTTGTGCACCGGGGAATAGTTCAGGAAGCTTGTAGGACTTCTTGATGTGTTAGTTCAGGTCCTCCTGGAAGCAAATGTCAGAAGGGGATTAAATGTGGGATAGATTTATTGAGGAAAAGACTCGTGAGGGAAAACAGGCAAGGAGCCGAGGAAGCTGGGAGAGCTGGCAGGAGATGGCGCCAGTGAGACCCGGATGGAGGACAGAGAGGAAGGAATGAAGATTGGGCTGGGAAAGTCTTAGACTGTGATGAAATTTTAAGAAAGTTTCAGCAGAGCCACGGGGTCTTCCTCAATCTGAAATTGCCCATTAGAAGACTCGTTGGTCTCCCAAGATAGCCCTGGCTTCCAGCCCTTGCCTGCTCAGTCACTGCCCGGGGGCAAGCCATGGGAAGTGTGGTCTTGGAGAGAATGTGGCAAGGGATTTCTGCCATTACGGTGGGCCCTGCACAGTGCTTGGGTGTGGCATACCATTTATTAAAGGCAATGATTATGTCACAGCAGGATCAATCATAGAAACGTGTTTATTTTTATTATGCATATATTTTTCCAATAAATTTTATTTATTATTATTTTTTCCAATAAATTTAAAAGGGTGAAAATATCACTAGCCTTGATTGCATTTTAGAATGCTACATTACATCTCAAAAAACATTTTGGAAAATTCTGAGTTCCTTTGATGCCTAGCCAAGGATAATTGGGTTTGTGGAAAGAAGATACAGGACAGGTGGGAAATCTGGGTTCTAGCCTAGTTCTGCCACCAATTTGCTCTGGGAACTTCTTCAATCCATTTCTTTAGTTTTCACACCTTAAAATGGGTACAAACAAGAGAGGCTCATACCTGTCTCTGCGGACCTGCAGTTCCAAGTCCCGTAGAGACAGGCTCCTGGGCAGAGGACTTTATGGCAATGTGACTGCTTTTGTGGCATCAGAGGCTGCTTGCACTCCCCACCCTGTACCCACTTGGGCATGCCAAGCAGGAACCTAGCTGCCCACCACCCTCTACTTGTGGCCTTCCGGAGCAGACTGATTCAGCTTCTGTATTTTCATTTCCCCCCTGTCAGCTGTTAGAGCAGCTTTGAGTGCTGGAAGGTGAGGAGGCTTTGGAAGGGGGCTGTGGTAGACAAGGGGGAAGGTGTCACCTTCCAAAACAACCCCTGGCCACTTTGAAGCAGACTCAACACCACCCCATTTCCAGGAAACCCTCAGAGGCTGAGCGAAGGAGGGTGTTTTTAAGAAATGTAGCCTGGTGCAAGATTGCAAGGCCTCCCGGACAGAAGGGGGACAAGCCAAGAGCCTGAGGTCCAATCAGATTTGGAGGGGGATCAGGGAGCAGAATGAGGTGGACGGGGGTTAATGGTGAGATCAGGGTATGAGGTCCCCAAGGGTGAGGTCTGTGTCTCCTTCATCTGACTAGGAGTTCCTAGATGGCCGTGTCCTGGTCTCCCTTTGAGATGAGGAGGCTTGTGTCTTGCATTAAATCAAGAGTTTAATACGGGGCCTCCAAAACGCAGCCTCATCAATTTATCTCCCCAAGTCTAGTGGCAAAGCTTCCCATCTCCCAAAAGTCTGCTTCTATTAAGGCTCTCCACTCCACCCTCTGCTACAGGTCCAGCTCTGCCACGCCTTCCTGAACTGCTGGCTAATTGGTACCTGCAGCCTCCTCTGGACTCCACTGCCTGTCTTTGGCCATCTTCCTAGGAACTTAAGCTAGTTCAGTTCTGCTTCTTCAGTCGGAACCCTTTCTCCCTCTGAAAGGGGCAGAGGCTTCCAGCTAACCAGTGCACTCCTGATGATCAGCTCTAACTCTGGGCATATACTAACAGTCCACAAAGAAGACCATGTCCAGTAAACACGAAAGAAGCCACCCTTACCTGCAGGCTGGCTGAACATGAGGCACAATGCTAACACTCTACACCTGTCACCTCAGCTCCTCCCTTCAAACCCTTGTGCACACCGGTCCTTGCTAGGTTCTGGAGACACTATAGTCAAAGCTGACAATGATCATTGGAGTTGACATCCTCACAACAACTCTGGGGGTTAGGCATTATTGGTCCCATTTCATATTACCTAGGATTATAAAGTCAGTAAGCAAACTTCATGTTCAAAGTCAGATCTTCTCTCAGGTAAAAGGCTTTTTAAGAAATTGGAGATACTCTTTAAAAAAAAAGGGGGGGGGGGATCCCTGGGTGGCTCAGTGGTTTAGCGCCTGCCTTCGGCCCAGGGCGTGATCCTGGAGTCCCCGGATTGAGTCTCACATCGGGCTCCCTGCATGGAGCCTGCTTCTCTGTCTGCCTGTGTCTCTGCCTCTCTCTCTCCCTGTGTCTGTCATGAATAAATAAATAAAATCTTAAAAAAAAAAAAAAAGAAATTGGAGATACTGGGTTCTACAGATTTAACGTCCTAGATAAATAAGAATACGGCTCCTGCCTATCACATTCATTTTATGAAACATTTGGCTCCTTGAAGAGATGGCTGATCTCAGCACTGGGCTGGGAAAATACAGGTAAGGCTGGAACAGCTTGAAGTGCCAGAAAGTAAGAAAGTGCTCAAAGAAAGATGAGGACACAGGACCCAAGCACCAGTCTGAAGGGGTTACCACTGGCCCAACTGAGGACAATTAGGCATCAAAATAAATGATAGGGGTGCCTGGTGGCTCAGTCAGTTAAGCATCTACCTTAGGCTCAGGTCATGATCCTAGGGTCCTGGGATGGAAACCGCCCCCCCCACCCATTCCAGCTCCCTCCTCAGTGGGGAGTCTGCTTCTCCTCCTCCCCCTGCTTGTGCGCACACATGTGCTCTCTCTCTCCCCTCTCTCTCTGTCAAATAAAATCTTTTTTTTTAAATGATAGGAATGGGGGCAGCCCAGGTGGCTCAGCAGTTTAGCGCTGCCTTCAGCCCAGGGCCTGATCCTGGAGACCAGGGATCGAGTCTCACGTTGGGCTCCCTGCATGGAGCCTGCTTCTCCCTCTGCCTGTGTCTCTGCCTCTCTCTGTGTGTGTCTCATGGATAAAATCTTTTTAAAAAATAATAGGAATGGATTATAGCCTATTGAAAAATGGGAAAATAAAAATGGGAATCCATGAATCCATTCTGATATAAATAAATGAGCAAACAAAGGGAGAAGGCAGATCTCTTCTAATAAATGCAGAGATAATGTAATTAGAAAACCACCATTTGAAAAAAAAAAAAAGAAAACCACCATTTGGTAACCATCACACATACAAAAAAAAAAAATGATTCAGCAACTAACTAAGGGATACTAAAACTACAGGGTGGATGTGAGATGCTTTTTGGAGTTGGTCTAAAACACCTCTTCCATACTGCATCTTTACGGTGTCCATATTATCAATATCAAAAAATCAAAGCAAAGCAAAAGAATTTTAACATCCTTAAATCAAGAAATCTTTAAGATCATTTAGATAAAACATCTGTGGACTTTTGTCCACATATATTGTTTGTGAGAAACAAGATATTTGTGTCATTCTTGGCATGTGTCCCTATACAATTATTGTAGGGAAAATAGGCACTTTGCAGTGGAGAAGCCTGATACCTCAACCAAGCAATTCAAACTCAACATGCAATGGTTCAAATAAATATCATCTCCTTCCTGATATGATGTACTGAGAGAGAAGTATCTTTTCTGTGATATGCCAGTCAGAAATGCAAAATTTGAATCTAATCAGGAGGGGACATCAGACAGACAAATTGAAGGATATTCAACGAAAAATTGGGTTATTACTTTTTAAAATGTCAGGTCGTGAGGGACACCTGGCTAGCTCAGTGGAGCATGCGACTTTTGATCTTGGGCTCAGTGAATTTGAGCCCCATATGGGGTGTAAAAATAAATATGCTTTAAAATGCCATATCATGAGAAACAAAAAGATACAAAGAGTTTTCCCAGATTGAAGAGAAGAGTTGTGAGAATTTAATGGAAATTAAATTCTGGATTGATTCTAGACAAAAAATTATATTGTTAGAACCTTGGTAGTAGGGGCGCCTCGGTGGCTCAGTAGTTGGGCATTTGTCTTCTGTTCAGGGCGTGATCCCTGGAGTTGTGGGATTGATGTCCCACATCGGGTTCCCTGCGGGGAGCCTGCTTCTCCCTCTGCCTGTGTCTCTGCCTCTCTCTCTGCGTCTCTCATGAATAAATACATAAAACCTTAGAAAAAAATAGAACTTTGGTAATTTCTAAAAACTGGAGTAAAATCTATAGATTATAACATCTTGACTTTAATAACTGTATTATGATTGTGTTTGTGAATGTCCTTGCATTTTTAGAACACATACCCTTAAGTATTTAGGGATAAAAGAGCATGAGCTCAGCAATTTACTCAAAAATAGTTGAGTGGGGCAGCCCTGGTGGCCCAGCGGTTTAGCGCCACCTTCGGCCCGGGGTGTGATCCTGGAACCGGAGATCGAGTCCCATGTCAGGCTCCTTGCATGGAGCCTGCTTATCCCTCTGCCTGTGTCTCTGCTTCTCTCTCTCTCTCTCTCTCTTTGTGTCTGTCATGAATAAATAAATAAAATCTTAAAAAAAAAGTTGAGTGTAGAGGAACTGGGAGAGGAGATGAAATAACAAATGAGGTAGAATTTTTAATATTTGAAAAATCTGGGTGAAGAGGATATAGGACTTTTATTCTTCTTGCGACTTTTCTATAGATCTGAAATGATCTAAAAATAAAAAGTTAAAACATTTGAGCATCAATGATTTCATTGGCTCTTCATGTAGAAGTTGGAAAAAAAAAAGGTCTTACCACATCCTTATTTTACAAATGTGGGTTACAAGGGTGTAGAGAACTGAGGGTATGTTGCACAGCTGTTAAGTTTGTGGTGCAGCAGGATTTGAACCCAGATCTCTAAGTTTCAGATCTAGGGCTGCTCTTCCACCTGGGTTTGAAGGATCAGGATTACCCAGTCCCTGATGGGGATGCACCCCACACTCAGAGCTTCTATCTCTCTCTCTCTCTTTTTTAAGATTTTATTTATTTATTCATGAGAGACACACACACACAGAGAGGCAGAGACACAGGCAGAGGGAGAAGCAGGCTCCATGCAGGGAGCTTGACGTGGGACTCAATCCCAGGACTCCAGGATCACACCCTGGGCCAAAGACAGGCGCTCAACCACTGAGCCACCCAGGGATCCCCTCTCTTTGTCTATCCTAAGAAATTACACTGTTCAAACTATTCTCACCCCCCCCCCCCATCTTAAAATACCTATGCAACTCCATTGAGTGGATTGAGCCCCCTTGCCTGCACCACAACCTGGAAATAGGTCTATCTGAGATGCCTCTGACTCAAGACTAAAACATGTCTGTGAAGTAGACATCAAAGCCAACAAAGCCCCTTAGAGGTGCTAGATAGGTCAACAGGGTGAAGGAATGAACTAGTGAATGAGTTGATGGCAGCACTTCCACAGACTCTCATTTTAGCCTAAAGATCGTGGATAGTTGGAGACGGCTTTTCTTCTTGGGGCCAGCTCAGGAGGGGCTGGTGAGGGGCCATCCAAAACTCTGTAGCCCTCAACATGATTCCCCCAGGAACCAAAGGGCTGCTCTAGGGGATCCCTGGGTGGCTCAGTTGGTTTAGGGTCTGCCTTCAGCCCAGGGCATGATCCTGGAGTCCGGGGATCAAGTCCCAGGATGGAGTCCCACATCGAGCTCCCTGCATGGAGCCTGCTTCTCCCTCTGCCTGTGTCTCTGCCTCTGTGTGTGTGTGTGTGTGTCTCATGAATAAATGAATAAAATCTTTTTTAAAAAAGGGAGTGCTGCTCTATTCTCCTAGCATTCTCATTACCCATGAGCCATCCACCTAGGTGTTGTGGACCGCAGGGGTAGGAGAGACTGAGCAAAGGCAGAAGGGCTCAGCGGCCCGTTGAGATCTGGAGCCAGAAGACAGGTCTCTGGAGTCCCACTCAGGCAGATCCAGGTCTACTGGGCCTGGAGCTTTTACAATTTAGGAGGCCCTCTTTAAACAAAGGAAAACAAAAATTATAACTATGAAATGTATACTCCTAGTGAATATTTATTTAGAATAAGAAAAGAAGTCATGATAAATCACATTTTTTTTTTAAAGATTTTATTTATTTATCTATGAGAGAGACACAGAGAGAGGCAAAGACATAGGCAGGGGGAGAAGCCCAGGATCACGACCTGAGCCAAAGGCAGACGCTCAATCACTGAGCCAGCCCAGTGCCCTAAATCACATCTTTTAAAAGCTAAAAAATACCAGAAATGTCACAAAAAATTTGTATTAACTGTCCAGCGCACCTCTATACTACTTTTTAACAGAATAGCTACTGGTATTTCACACTTCAAATTCTTAACTGTGATTAAAATATCTCATTTATGTACATTTTATAAAAATACATGCACACATGACTTGGCTCCCCCACAGCGGAGCCCTGAGCTTAAATTTACTAAATCTACTAAAACTAATCTACTTCTGTTCCACTCCTTCTGGACAAAAAGTTTTGAGCTTAGGAAGGGGGTGAGCAGGAATTCTCTCTTCCAAACTTGGTTGCTCTAGAAAGGCCCTAGAGACCTGCTGGTTCTCACTCCTCCCTTTCTCAAAAAAAAAAAAAAAAAAAAAAAAGGCAATTATCAAGAAAATTGAGCCTTGGAAAGCTGAGGGCTCCAGCTGTGCTTGTTCCACAATACAAAGGGTTAAACCTCTGACCAAAGCTGAATGCAGCCACCATGCAGGCCTCTTTCCTTCCCTCTGAAGGGGTCTTGATCTTTCCTGCCTCAGGGTCTTTGCACATTGTTCTCTCTGCCTGAAATGCACCCCCTACACACCCCATTTAAACCTCTTTTCCACATTGTCACCTGGTCAAGATTTAGGCATCTGTTAAGTCTCAGTTTAAAAGTCAGTTTCACAGGGAGGCTTTCCTGATCCCCTTTCTCTTAAATTAAATCACTATAATTATTTATTCACTGTAGTTCTATCCTGTTAGCACCACAAAGTCTGGGCCTTGTTTGTCTGTCTCTTCGTGCCTGCATTTTTGCAGTCTAGTGGCACAGTGTCTGGTGTACAGCGCCTGGCACACGGTGGAGCTCAGTATTTTTGAATGAATGAATGAACAAAGGAACTTGGTGCTGGTGATGAATAAGGGGGAAATGTGGAGGTAGAGCACCCCCTGCTGGACACCAACGCACCAGGGACCCAGGACTCCTTGCCGGAAGAATGATGGGGTGATACATTTCTCATCAGAGGAGTACTTAAGGACCCTAGCCTCATTTACGACTCTTACCAATTTATGCCTTCTAACGTCTGTGAGTTCCATCCCAACTCTGCTCCCAACGTCCAGGGAATAGTCTGAGCCCTGGGCTCAGCCTCCCCGCGTCTTGCCAACCACCTTATGTTCCTCCCAGCTCCATAGTGACCGCCCCTGAGCCTCCCCACAATTAATATCCCTCCCCCCTGGACCTTTAGCTTTGAATAAGAATAGTCCCAGATTCTTCCATCGATTCTCTTTCCTCCTCCTCCTTAATCAATCAATCGAGAATGATTGGCTGGGGCACTGGGGTGGCTGTGGGGAGGGAATGGTGGTCAGGGATCATGGAAAGTTGGGGGGGATGGGGCTGGGGTGGGTGAGTGTGTTTCTGGAACATATCCTGTTAATGTTAGGGGCAGAAGAGTGGGTTTGCTCTTGGGGAGAAGAGGGGGATGAGAAGATAGATGCCTGGGATGAGATATTTAAAAATGATTGATGAGGAACTCCTGTCTACTGCCTTGACTGACAGAGTGTGAAGTATCTCTAGATTATACAGCACAGTCTATGTGTGGTGGGGAGTCTAAGAAGATTAGACTAAGAGAAATACAGGGTTTCAGTGAGAGAGGGATCGGGCTCAGCAAACAGGATGGAGGCTCAGAGAAGAGGTTGGGATTCAGTGAGGGGAGTGGAAGCTCAGTGCTGAAGATGGAGGGGCAGCACAGAGAGAGCAGGAGTTAATCTTGGGGAAAAGGGTAGGGATCAAGAAGAAATAGAAGTCACTCCTCTGGTGGGGAGGAGAACCAACCATACCTATGTCTCGCCATAGTGGTTCCCATTCTTGGCCCCTCCCCCAGCCGTGCCCCAAGTGGGTCTGGGGAAGAGTGACAGTTACTTAATGACCCTGAGTCCTGCTAGCTCTTCTGAGCAGCCTGTGGTCACTCGAGGGCTAAAGGGGGTTGAAGCCAAAGTCCCAGGTTATTGATCTCTGGCCCCAAAGGTCAGCATCAGGGGCAGAGGGAGTGGTGTTGCCACAGTGGGGGCCTCAAGGGACCCCACAACGTGGGGCTGTGCTGCACAGCCTGGTTTTCATGTCTGCATCCTTGGCTCCCTGTGACCTGCTCCTCCTCACAACACATACATCCCCACTCCATCCTGTCTTGCCTGAAACTTTATCTAGAGATGTTTCAGAATAAACTCTTGGTATCTGGACTTTTGAGCAGCTAGAGAGCATAAAAGCAGGGACTTGGATGGAATTACTTGCAACTGCTCCCACCCCTAAGACAAAGACCTGTGAGTCCATGAACTCATTGGTGAGCTCTGGGAAAGTACCAGTCCGGTGGTCAGGAAGGACAGCCGCAATTTGCTACATGGACTTAGGCAAATCTCTTAACCTCTATGGTTTTCTTCCTTTCTTTCCTTCTTTCCTTCCTTTTTCTTTCTTTCTTTCTTTCTTCTTTCTTTTTTTCTCTTTCTCTTTCTCTTTCTGTGTGTTTTTCTTACATGTAAAATGAAGGATTGAATCAGATGAGCTCTAACATTTCTTCCACATAAACAATATAAGATTCTTTTTTTAATTTATTTTTTATTTTTTAATTTTTACAATATAAGATTCTAATGAATCAAGTAGGGACAGGGGCTGCCAGTAAGGGTTAAGGGTAGGAATTAGGTTAGGTTCAAAAGATGGTAAAAAGAATTCTTGGACTTAGAAATAAAACCTGGATCTTACTCTTGGGTCATTATTAGCCATGGAAGCCTGAGCCTTCATTTATTCATTCAACAAACATTTAATAACATTTAATAAGCAATTACTCTTTTCCAAGCTTTATGCTGTGTGCTGGGCATACAATGAACAAGACAGATGTAGTTCCTGATGTCATGGTGTTACATTATGATAGCCAATGGGAGAGAAAGACAAATAGCCAAATATAATAAAATGGGGGAAATACTCTGTTATAGAAGTATAGGGTACTATAAGAACAAGTGAGAGGGGTGGTAGGTTAGTGAGTGGATGGAGGCGGAGAGATTCCTGAATGAAGTGACATCTATGTTGGAGCCTAAAGAATGAATAAGTAGGGCAGCCCCTGTGGCCCAGTGGTTTAGCGCCACCTTCAGCCCGGGGTGTGATCCTGGAGACCTGGGATCCCTGCATGGAGCCTGCTTCTCCCTCTGCCTGTGTCTCTGCCTCTCCCTCTCTGTGTCTGTCATGAATAAATAAATAAAATCTTAAAAAAAAAAAAAAGAATGAATAAGTAAAGGAAAAGTGAAGTATGGGAACTGATGCTTTGGGCAGAGGGTTAAGCACAGAAAAACACCAGGAAGTAAAGGAGAGCAAGGGTATGGAGGCCCTGGAAGGCTAACTGACAGGAGTCAAGAGTATAAGTTTAGAGGGAAGTCTGGTTTTGGGGGTAGAGACCTGCTTCACCTGCAAAACTGAGATAACCACATACCCCTCTTGCCTC
This sequence comes from Canis aureus, assembly GCF_053574225.1. Taxonomy (NCBI): domain Eukaryota; kingdom Metazoa; phylum Chordata; class Mammalia; order Carnivora; family Canidae; genus Canis; species Canis aureus. The sequence goes on along the minus strand of NC_135615.1, from coordinate 74,449,684 downwards.
CTTCCTTTTGCAGCAACTGTTTTCCAGCGTCTGGTAAGACAATGAATGGGAAAACACTTTGTGTTTGCAAAAACATTGTACAAAGTAATGCACAGACAATAGAAAGAGGCTGAGGATCAAGCTGGGTAAATCTGGCTTTAACTTAACTTCCAGAGGAACAGTGGGAAATCAACCAAAATTGAAGCATTGAGCCTCTAACAAATTTGCCCAAGGTCACACAACTGGGGAAGGATGGTACAGGGATTTGAATAAAAAGATTGATCCTAGAGTCTTTGCAGAAGAGGGAGAGGACTTGTTCTAAAGACAAGTGGTTAAAGGATATAGAGATCAGCTTCAATTTGATGGAAGAAAGAACTTTCTGACAATCCAAACTATAAGAGGATGGGCAAGGTTTCCAGAAGCTGTAAGCTCCCTATTGCTGGAGGTTTGCATCTGAGTCTACAAAATGGCTGTTGTCAAATTTGGGGCCTGGGAGAGCATTGGCTGATCTGCAAGGTCTCTTTTGACCTGAGAATCTTGGAATCAAGGATCCTGGGTCTCCATTCTCTCTGCTCTGTACTCTCTCCTTTAGAACAGCATTGGGGGCATCTCCTCTCAGGACTCAATTTTTTTTAAATTTATGATAGTCACAGAGAGAAAGAGAGAGAGAGAGAGAGAGAGGCAGAGACACAGGCAGAGGGAGAAGCAGGCTCCATGCACCGGGAGCCAGATGTGGGATTCGATCCCGGGTCTCCAGGATCGTGCCCTGGGCCAAAGGCAGGCGCCAAACCCCTGCGCCACCCAGGGATCCCTCCTCTCAGAACTCAAAGGGCTGTTTGTATTCAGAAGAGGCGGGGGTGTGGGGGGGGGACAGCTTCTTCTTCTTTTTTTTTAAGATTTTATTTTTAAGTAATCTCTACAGGCAACATGAGGCTTGACTCACAACCCTGAGGTCAGGAGTGGCATGCTCTATCAACTGAGCTAGTCAGGTGCTCAAAAAAAAAAAAAAAAAAAAAAAGACAGCTTCTATACATCTGTCCTTCTGTCATCTTTCCTCCACCATGGCCAAATCACAGGCGCCCAGTGGTGAGGAGAGGGAAAGGACAGTCCCTTGTCATCTGAAAGCCTTGATTTTGGTTGTTGGGGGATTATATGAGCTAATGTTGGTCTTGACAGAGTGTCCGGCACATGGTAAACATTCATACATGTTAGCGCTTACTTTTTGTTTTACTTGCTGGGAGAATTTGAGGAAGTTATTCAAACAGTCTGAACCCCAGTCTTCTCTTCTGTGAAATGGGGAGATAACACCTCTCTCACAGGGTGGTTGGAGGGGGCTATACCTAGCACTTAGCAGAAGGTAACAAATATGATTTTCCTCTTTAAAGGGGGGAAGTCAAGGATACTCAGACACCCTTTGTCCTATTCTCACTCTGTAATTATCACAAATGCAGGAAGAGATCTTAAGGATCATAAATCTTCTCTTCCTATTTGATAGTTGAGGAAACCGAGGCCCAGAGATTTGCTCAAGGTCACCTGGTGAATTAGTGATAGAGCTAGGACTAGAGCCCAGAATTTTATTGCCATACCATTATATCTCTCTTACTGACAAAATGTTGAATAAATGTGTGAGTGAAGATTGAATGAAAGGAGGACAAGTCTCTCTGTATGTCTTCACAGGGACATAGGGGACTTGCCAATGTGGGAATCAAACTTTGCAGTGGTTCCTCAATCAAGCTGTTCACTTTCAGTCATCCTGGCTTTCATTTCTACTGTGATTTTCCTCTGGAATGCCCTGCCCTCCTTGGCTTTCAAAGTCCTACACCAGGTCCAGTGCAGTGTCATCTTCCCTGTGAAGCCTTCCATAACATATCACATGAGTTAGCTTTCAGTGTTTCCACAGTACGTTACATATGCTTCTTTTTTTTAAAAGATATTTATTTATTCATGAGTGACACACAGAGAAAGAGAGAGAGAGAGAGGCAGAGACACAGGCAGAGGGAGAAGCAGGCTTCATGCAGGCAGCCTGATGTGGGACTCGATCCTGGGTCTCCAGGATCACATCCTGGGGGCTGAAGGCAGGCGCTAAACCACTGAGCCACCCAGGCATCCCATCGGCTTCATCTTTATTTTTTTCTAATTTTTAAAATATTTTATTTATTTATTCACACACACACACACACACACACACACACACACAGAAGCAGGCTCCATGCAGGGAGCCCGATCTGGGATTCAATCCCAGGACTCCAGGATCACGCCCTGGGCCGAAGGCAGGCACTAAACCACTGAGCCACCCAGGGATCCCTGGCTTCATCTTTAAATGGGAACATGCCTATCTTAATAGATTTGGTGTGAGGATTAAATGAGATAATTTATGTAAAGCACTCATCACAGTGTCTGGTACATGGTGAACTATCAAAAAGCATTAACTGTCATAACTTTTGTTCCACTGATAACTCTCGGTTCACTTCAGAATCTAGAAAAGTCATCTCCAACTTCAATGTCCTCAAAGCAAGCCAAGTGTCTTTTTTCATTTTGCTAGGGGGTCAGTGTAGCAGAATGGTAAAGAGTATGGCTTTGTAACCATCAAAAAAGTAAAGGTAACAAAACAACACACTTAGGCTTGTAAGGTCCCGAAAATTTCCCTCCCATGCACCCTTTCTTAGGCAGTTACTTGTGGATGTGCTCCTTAAGTGTGATTAAGAAAGAGATTGATTGGGGTCCAGGAATCAGTGGCTCTAACCACTGTAGTGAAGGTGACAGGGTGACAGCTATGAAGCATGCCCAGAAAGTAACCAGGAAGGAAAGTCTCAGGAAAGAGGCTCTGGGAAAAATGAGGGCTAAGTGAAAAACATAATGTGATGAATCCCTTGAAAATAATTGAAGATATTTCAATTACAAATATTGCAGGAAAGAAAGAAATATGGTGAGAGAGCCCAGGAAAAATAAAATGTGGCAAAGAAAAGAAATTTTGTTCTACTTAGTGTACAACTTGGCAATATGGTGAACATTTCCATAATCCTAACAATATAAACATTGGTTATCAGTTTGGTTGAAAGTGGTGATTTAGGACAGCCCAGGTGGCTCAGCGGTTTAGCGCCAACTTTGGCCCAGGGCGTTATCCTGAGGACCCGGGATCGAGTCCCGCGTCAGGCTCCCTGCATGGAGCCTGCTTCTCCCTCTGCCTGTGTCTCTGCCTCTCTCTCTGTCTCTCATAAATAAATAAAATCTTTATTAAAAAAAAAAGAAAGAAAGTGGTGATTTAACTCAACTAGGAAGAAGGGAAAAAGGGAGGCAGGTCCTGTAAGAAAGACAAGTCCTTGCCCACTATAATAGGAAATCAATGGATAATATCTAAAATTGATAAATCAAAAAAATAAAAATAAAAAAATAAAATTGATAAATCAAGGAATAGAGATGCACACATATTATTTAGAGATATGGAAGTATCCTCCAGAAAAAAAGGGCTCAAAGAGTGGTTGCTACATAGGAGCAGAGGGGGTAGGGTATTCAGGGGACTATTGTTTTTCATTATAATTCTTTCAATACTAATTGATTTTTTAAATCACATCCATTAATTATTTTAACTGTTAAAAAAAAGTATAGAAGAAGAATATTGGAGTGAGATAGATTTGGGATGTACTCTTTGTGATTTGTGAGTCAAGGCAAATCACCTAACTCCACTCACTAAGTCTCAGTTTCCTCTTCAGGAAAATGGGGGTCAGATTAGGATGGTTGAAGACAAAAAAGAGACAATACACACAGAGCACTTAGTGCACGCCTGGCGTATAATCAGCTCTCAATAAACAGTACCTACAGAGTCAGGAAAAAGGCTGAGGCTGAAGTAGTACTGGGGAAATGACAGCATTTGGTTAGACATCCTGCCTCCAACCTCCACGATACATGACAATCATTGGACACATACAAATGGATACCAGGTGAATGACAGTTGCATGAGCTGTGACCTGTGGGCCAGACTGGAGTCACAGTGAAGATCACTGAAAAGATCAGCAGCCATGAAGTAAATTATGGTTGGGCATGGCAAGTTCCATGCAACAGGACATCTGGTGAGTTACAGTCATTGGACAGTGGGCTATAGCAGGCTCATCATTTCCTCCTCTTGCTTGTACCTTGTGGGGGATGTGTCAGAAGGAAAAGATTTAGAGGCTGTCAGGGTGAGGGTCAGAGGTCAGCTGGGGTCAGGAAGTCTATTTCACTGAGGTCACTCTCGTCTCCTTTCAATGTAATGAAGCCATTATTGGTGAAAGCAAGTGCCTGGCGTCCTGCTCTGTGAAGCAAGGCCCGCATGGGGAGCAGGACTGAAAGAAGGAAGGGGACTCCCTTGGCTCATCCTCCTTCTGCCAATTCAACAGGCCTAAGAGGTGAGAGGTACACAATCACACTTGATGTAGGAAGCCCTAGTCCCTAGAGTGGGATGAAGATGACAACATGGGTGAAAACAGATTGCTTCTTCCTGTAATTAGGAATGGGGTCTCTCTCTCAATCTCTCTGTCTCTCGGTCTCTCTGTCTCTGTCTCTGTCTGTCTCTCCCTCTCTCTTTCACACACACACACATACAAATATCACTTTAGAATGTCAGAATTGGAAGAAACATTTGTCTAACAGCTAATCTAATGCCCTCATTTTGCTCTTAAAGGGTAAAACAAGTGTCTTTTTTGAGATAATAGAGCAAATCAACAGGCTTGAACTATATATACTATACATTTTACTTAATTACTTGTTTATGGTCTGTCCCTCTCCTCTAGCATGTAAGCTCAATGAGGACAGGAATTTCATCTATTTTATTCACTGATATCAGTGCTTTAAACAGTGCCATTTGACACACAATAGATACTCAAATATTTGTTAGGGGATTGTGTGAATGAATGGAAACACTGTGCATTGTATTCCCTTCCTTTTTTTTTTTTTAATTTTTATTTATTTATGATAGTCACACACACACAGAGAGAGAGAGAGAGAGGCGGAGACACAGGCAGAGGGAGAAGCAGGCTCCATGCACCAGGAGCCCGATATGGGACTCGATCCCGGGTCTCCAGGATCGCACCCTGGGCCAAAGGCAGGCGCTAAACCGCTGCGCCACCCAGGGATCCCTGTATTCCCTTCCTGATGAATCACAGAGTATATACTAAGGCTTTGAAAAGCCCTGCGTAGGAAATCTAGTTAACATTTTCCAAATATTTCACTATAGAAACTTATTAAAAATAGTAAAATGTATTAATCATCTCATGGAACTAGTTTCCTGAAGGACACATTGTGGGAAATATTTTTTCAAATGCACACCACCATTCATGTTAGCAGATGGTCAGGGCTTAACTCCAAACCACCACCCTGGAACTTACCACCGAGTTCTCAAAACACTTCAAGAACAGGAGTTGGGGACGCCTGGGTGGCTCAGCTGTTGAGTGTCTGCCTTTGGCCTAGGGCCTGATCCTGGAGTCCCGGGATCGAGTCCCACATCGGGCTCCCTGCATGGACCTTGCTTCTCTCTCTGCCTCTCCCTCTCTGTGTGTCTCATGAATAAATGAATAAAATATTTTTTTTAAAAGAAAAGAAACAGGAGTTGGATGTAGATGATTGCCCAAAAAAAGACCTGCTTTGGCTCTGGCCAGCTCTTTGATTTACAAAGCCAAGGACTTTTGGGGAGGGTGATAAATAAAAATGACAGATGAGCTGTGGCACAAGAAAGAGAAATCACAAGCTTGGGTCGTATTTATTAATCGTACTGAACATACAGGCTTGCTCCACAGTCTTTTTGCTTGTATATATCTGTTCCTCATTGATAAAACAGGGACAACACTAGTCACAATTTACTAGGACTGTGGAAAGAATATGAGCTTTGGAGTCAAACGTGAGTTTAAATTTGTTTCTGCCATGTATTAGCTGAGTTACATTAGGCAGGTTATATTGATTCTTTGAGCTTCAATTTCCTCTCCTACAAAGTGAGAATATTAATACCTATTACTCAGAGTTATTGACAGGCTTGAATGAGATAAGAAATGTGTCTTTCTTTTTAAAATTTTTTTTGGCTATTTAAGTTTTTATTTTAATTCCAGTTAGTTAATGTACAGTGTTATGTGAATTTCAGATGTACAATGTAGTAAAGCAGTGTGCCTGTATTCTTGATAAATAATAGTTGTTGTTATTACTGCCTGTCAGAATATAAGCTCCACAGAGGCTACACCTTTTTATATTGTATATTGATGTATTCCCAACAATTAGAACAATGCCTGCCACATGGAAGTGCTCAATAAATATTTTTTAAATGTTGAGTGAGTCATTACTAAGACCTCTTTCAGCTCTTCCTTTTATAAATATATGAGCCTACACAAGAAAAATTTGGCAAAGTTCTTTAAAGAGTAGATGTTCTTTGTATTAATACTAGATACCTTTGTCTAAAGAGCCCTTTTTCTTCCTACAGAGATATTATCATTTCCAGAAATACACAAGAAACTTGCAATACTTAGCTATATAAGGTCTTGTCTCCCTAACCAGATTATAAGTTCTTGGAAGACAAGGAATCTTTCTTTCTTCCTTTTTCTCTTTCTTTCTTTCTTTCCTTTCTTTCTTTCTTTCTTCCCTCTTTCCTTCCTTCCTTCCTTCCTTCCTTCCTTCCTTTCTCTCTCTCTCTCTCTCTTTCTTTCTTTCTTTCTTAAAACCCTACCTCCAGTGTGGGGCTTGAACTCATAACCCCAAGATCAAGAGTCACATGCTCTACCAACTGAGCCAGCCAGATGCTATGGACATGTTTCTTCTTTACTTTTTGGTCATCATACTACTTAGTACATATTACTTATCTGATTCTTCCACCAAACTTGTGAGCTAACACATTGACTGATCACAGTGGGTACCTACCAAGTTTTCACTAAAACAAGAACCCAAAAGAAGAAGGTTTGGTCATGAGTCCCCATCTCCCACATAGAATCAATCCACTGGGGATGAGGAGTCAATTATGTTGGGAACCTTCCTAAAGCATCCTCTGCCTCTACATATACAACTTTATGAGGCCCTGAATGCCTCCCAGGTTGTATTGTGTAGACTTGAGAGAGATAGCCGGGAGAATAAATATGATGATTCTAATGACGTTTATTATTTCAATTAAAGCCTATTCAGGAGATTCTTGAGTGTCTTCTATGTGCCAGGTACTGTGCTAGGTACTAGTAAGGATGTGGGAGAAGATGCAGAAAGAAGTAACACATGAATGGCCTAGTTCTAAGAAGCAAATGATCCAGCAGTTTCTGGTTCATAGAAACAATCATATGCACAATAGCTATAATAATAACTATAGTTTACATTATTAAAACTATCACAAGCACTATTTTATTATTTTTTTACAGGCAGTATTTTAAAGGCTTTACACGCATGATCTAACTTTATCCTCATAATAACTGAGAGTTAAATATTCTCATTATCCCCATCAAACAGAGGAGGAAACTGAGGCATAGAGAGGTTAAAGAATTTGCCCCAGATCACAGAGCTGTGAAAGTAGACTCGACATTCAAACATGGGAAGGCTGACTCCAACATCTGTGCTCCTATTTTCCTATTAATTAGGAAAATAATTTGAAAACAAAGATTAGTTTCTCTCCTACTCTGGTTTCCCTTGTTTTTGTTTGTTTTGTTTTGTTTCTCCTGCTCTGGTTTCCTTTTTTTTTTTTTTCTTTTTAAAGATTTTATTTATTCATGAGAGACACACAGAGGCAGAGACATAGACAGAGGGAGAAGCAGGCTCCCCGCATGGAGCCTGATGTGGGACTTGATCCTGGAACCCCGAGATCACGCCCTGAGCTGAAGGCAGATGCTCAACCACTGAGCCACGTAGGCGTCCCTCTGGTTTCCTTTTTTAAAAAAATATTTTATTTTTTAAAAAATTCTTTATTTTTGAATAATCTCCACACCCAGTGTGAGGCTGGAACCCACAACTCTGAGGTCAGGACTCGTATGCTCTATCGACTGAGCCAGCCAGGTGCCCCTACTCTGGTTTCCTTTGAATCGGGAAACATTATCTCCTCTTTTCTCACCCTCTGTGGCTAAATTAACAGTTATATCCATTTTTCTGAAAGGGAGCTTGAGATATTTACTCTGCTCTCTCACAGAATTGTACTGCTGGAAGTTCCCTTTTTTGGCGTTTAAGAGAATCCCTTCAGTTGTCTCAAATGTGTCAGGGTCGCTGAAGAGTTGAGAAGAATCAGGTTTTCTGGGTTGGATTTGGAGGTGGAAAGTCAAGAAGGCATTCTCAGAGCTGGGAGCTGGGAGCCAGGAGAGCTTGGCTTTATTCAGCACCGTGGACAGGGCTCCCGCCTCTCTCAGGACCCTGGACAGAGAGGCTGGTCAAGCCTGCCGAGGGAGCAACTCTCGTTTGTGAGCGGACCAAGCGAAACCAAACCGCTAAACTTTTTCCCTCCTTTCACCCAGACCTCAGTCACCTGTTCTTTAATCTTAAGAACAGAGATACAGGAAGTGCATTATATTTTAAAGGCGCTAGTAACGAGGGGAGATAAGACTCTGAGACGGGTAGGATTATATAAATAAAAATGGCTTTGGCCGATGTACTTGGAAGAACTAAATTAAGGTTCTCAGTCGGGAGTGGGGCATTGCTAATGATTTTTGTTAATGATATGTATTTTTTAGGCTGAGTAGCAGCACGGTTGTCCTCTTTATCACCCAATATCCTATCCGCCATCGTTTACACTCAAGTTTTAGTCTCTTGAACATTCCATGTAGGAAAGAGAGAAAAAAGTAATCTCTCCACAGCTCCTTGCTCTTCTCTCTTTCTCTTCCCTGCCCCCACTCATTCCTTTTCTCTCTTTTTCAAATACACACGTGGGCTCGCGCGCGCAAATACACACACACACACACACACACACAGGGGCTCAGGATGAGAAACGCGAGAGGTTCTGCACACTTGGTGGAGGAGACTGAATTCAGAGCAAGCGGATGCCCCCGAAAGCAGGCTCTGTCTCTTTAAATGGGTTGTAGCAGTGGGGGAGGGGAACTGGCCGGAGCTGGCATTGTCCAGTTTGAACTGAGCACCGGAAGTGAAGGGGCAGGGCCAGGGCCGTGCACTGAGCCCCCGGCCATTGTCCATCTCCGACCAGGGCACTAGCCACCCCCTTGACCAACCCTCTTTATCTCTTAGAAGGGGAGGTTACCTCTTCAAGTAAGAAGATCCTCTACTCCAGTTCCCCCACCAACCTCACTCCTTGGGGAGGGAAGCTCACTAAGGATGGGACTCTGCAGGGAGGCGGGTCTGGGAACCCAAGTGTCCGGAGTGTTGGAAGAAATGCCTCCACCCACCTATCCAACTTCGTCCCTCTCCCTGCGACGGATAGGGACGCGACTGGGATAGGGACAGGATGAGGACAGCTGGAGGAGAGAGGAACACACTTCAAACCTCTTTGGGTTCCTCCTGCTCTCCCGGGAAGCACCACGTGGAGTCAATTTTAGACACAGATTTGGAAGGAAAGATGGGAGGATTTTTTTTTTTTTTTTTAACTCAGATGGAGTTGGGAGCACTTTGAGAGATCTAGAAAAACTGTCGGAAACTCAGGGAGGCAGAGACACTCAGTTAGTCAGAGACATCCCCTTGAGAAGCAGCGCCCTGGGTCAGGACTGGAGATCAGCCCTGCTGGGTCTCCAGCCTCCCCCCTGCTTCCCCATCCCAGGCTTCCTAATGTCCTGAACTCCAGGTCTATCTAAGCACACGGGGGTGGGGGGTGAGAGCGGGTCAGCGCCAAGCAGCCGGGTCAGCTCGGAGGCCTGAAGGGGAAGGGAGGGGGAGGGGCGCTCAAGAGCTGGGGGAGGGGGAGGGCTCATCCATTTCTCCCTTGACAGGTGGTTTGAGTCTCTGATTGGCCAGCGCTGCCAGGCTCACACCTCCCTCCCCCAACTCTCTGGAATGTATAATTATCTGCGCGGGGGGTGGGGGTGGTGTGTGAGTGTGTGTGGGAGCAGTCACATGGTTTTAAAACTACCCCCCCCACGAGCCCCCCACCTGTATGCTGCTCTGGGGGCCCCCACTAAGTCGTTAAAGTACAGGATCCCAAATTCCGGGGTACTCAAGACTTCTAGGGCTGACGACCCCCATCTCCAGATGTGTGTGTGGAGAGGGGGTGTCAAACCTCAAGGTTCTGAGAAGGGACACCCCAGAGGTGTCAGAGACCACAGCGATGGGGGAGGGCCGGAGCTGGAGCCAGAGGGAAAGGGAGGGGAAAGAAGAGGGAGGGGAGGGGAGGGGGCTGCCCGCGGGGGGTTGGGTCATTGTCTTTTAGAATTTGGGAGCCTTTGAAAAGCCGTGGGCCCTCCCACCGCTATTGTGCTGGGGAAGATGTAGCAGCCTCTTCTCTGAGCCACCCCTTTGCCTCCGGACTTCTCTGGGGCCAGCAGCCACCCGACCAGGGGCCCGGGGCCGCGGGCTCAGCCGACTACCATGGGCTCTGTGTCAAACCAGCAGTTTGCAGGTTCGAGCTCGGGACTTACTGGGGACACCTTAGGCCTCAGGGGCGCCAAGGAGCCACATAAAAGGGAGGTGGGGAAATGTCCTCCAGACTGACCGAAGGACCTTAAGTCTGTGCGGCCTCCTGCTTCAGGGGCCATTTCTGGACCAAGGAACCCTGGTGTCCCAGTGGCGTGCACGCCGAGGCTACAGGGGCGGGGGGAGAGAAGAGGAGGGGCCTGTCCCGCCATCTATCCCTGGGCAACGTGTTGTGGGAAGAGGAGCAAAACTTTTGGGGCAACGCTGGCTTCGGTGTAAGCTTGGGGTGCGCGGGAGGCGGCCAGGACAGGTCTCTCCTCGCCAGCTGCTTGGTAGCTGCAGCCACCTGGGTGCCCACCCGCGGGGTGGACTCTCGGGTCTCCCTGCTGGGTCTCGAGAGGGCCCTCCAATTCCGTGGCCCCCCAGTTGAGCGCCCTCCCAACCTCCAGGTGGCTGCGCCAAGGCGCCGGAGGAGGCGCCGGAGGACGCCGCCCGGGCGGCAGAGGAGCCGCAGCTGCTGCACGGTGCCGGCATCTGTAAGTGGTTCAACGTGCGCATGGGGTTCGGCTTCCTGTCCATGACCGCCCGCGCCGGGGTCGCGCTTGACCCCCCGGTGGATGTCTTTGTGCACCAGGTGAGACCGATTCTGGGAACTTTGCCGAGGGAAGGGGATGTTGGCGCGCATATTCAAGGTTGGGCGGACCGACTCGGCTGTCGGATTGAGGGAGATCGCGGGCCCTCATTGTGCGTTCCCATCTGGGCCGTGGCACCCCGTTTCTGAGTCCCCATTGACTCCGACCGGACGGGGTGGGGTGCAGTCTATCATCAGCACCCCCAACCCTTCCCGGAACCCCTCTGGCTTACCACGTGTCTGTTACCTCTTTCCCCTGGGAAGAGGGCAGGGGGCAGGGAGGTGACCCCATGTGGCAGAAACTAAGGTTGTATTGTGCTTGCCGGTGGGGGGAGGGCGAGCAGGCTGGCCAGGGAAGCACATGCCCGTTCAGAGCAGGGCCCTGAGCGCCCAGCGTCTTTCACTAACGTGTGAATGCATCTCCCTGGCGGGAGAGAGGCAGGCAAACCCCTCCGGGATCAGACAGGGGTAAAACCGAGGAAGTCAGCCGGGATCTCCACCCAGGTGGTCACCCAAAACTCAAGCCTGAGTGGGTTTGGCAGATCCTTGAAGGACCTGGGACTTGAAACTCTTCCAGAATACTCATCTTAGGCACATAGTTAACCTACTGGGCTGTTGCCCTGGAATTCTACCCAGAAGGAAAACCTAGGGAGCCCAGGCCTTGAAGATCCCTAGTCCAGGCTGGGAGGGAGTTAGGTCACAACCCCAAGTTCTCAGTTAAAGCAAGACAGCCTGGTGGGGGTGAAATTCAGTGTCGCAGGGCAGGGGGTGGAGGGAGGCTAGCCTCTGGACCTATTCTCTGCTTGGCATTTATGGCCCTAGACAGCCATTGATTGCTGTCCTAACATTCCAGCCTCGAACAAGAAGCGGGAGACTTCAGGTTTCCCTCCTCCCTGGCTTCCTCTTCCTCTCACCCCCTCCTGAATATCTTTAGAAGTGTTCCGGTGGTCTTGGGACACCAGCCACCCATAACAAGCATGTAAAGGAAGTTGCTGCTTGTGTCCCTTCCACCTTTGGAGGTTTGGTTTTAGACCCGGGAAGGAGAAATTGATAATCTCAGGTCCAGTAGGTTGACACCCAGGCCGGGCAGGGAGGGGTTACTTTGGAGAGGTTGGCTTTAGGAGCCATGGGGGAGGGGAAAGGAGGATGTGGGGATTAAGGGTTGGAGCCTGAGGGATGGTATTCTGGAGGGGGAGGGGTGGAGAAGGGAGATCCTGGGTGGACTGATGGGAGGCTGCAGGAGAGAGTCTCTGTAGCTTGGCCTCCAGTGAGGACACGGTGGGGCGAAACCAGGGAGATAGGAGATCAGGAAGTCAGTTCCTGTTGGGTATTGGGGGTCGCTGGGCTACTCGAACATCCCCTGGGAGGGTGTGCAGTAGGATGCTTAGCTACCTCCTGGCTGTGTCCTGCATGTCCTCCCACTCTTAACCCCCCCCCCCACCCCACGATCAGGCAACTAGTTCTGGCTCGGTCCCCCCTCCCATTGTCTCATTTACATATGTGAATGATAACCCACAGGAAGTAATTGTGGGAGAATGAAGGGAATTGGCCTCTTTAGATCTATTAAATCACTTTATTACAGGAACCAGCTTTGAATGGCCCTCCTCAGCGGGGTAGCCAGCTCTCCCACTCTCCCATTTATCTGATCACAAAGAGATTAAAATCTCTTGGTCTGGAGACAGACTGGACAGCTTCCCCAACTTTGGGAGGCTTGGAATAAAAGAGACCCAACATTTCCTTGCCTCCTTTCCAAAGGCTGCTCAGTAGGGCTGGGAGGAACGTAGCCTCTCATTCATCTAGTGTTCCTTGGTACTATCCAAATCCCAAGGAAGTTTTTCCTGAACAAATGGACTGTCCCTCAGTCCACTTAACATTAGGGTCAAAAGCTATTGGAAAATAATTGGATGGTATGGAGGAAAGTAGGGACTTTAAGGTTTGGGGAGTGGAGCCTGTACCATGCTCCTTCATATAGGTTATTTGGGAGATCATCTGGACTTTAGGGTCTTGGAATGTCCAGGGGCATTCCACAGTTGAATAAGTTATCAAGAGGAGTTGAGCTGGGGGAAGGAATCAAGAATTTGTCTCCCAAACACCCTACACCAATAGTCATAGAGGACAATGATTGGAAATTCCCTGAGCCTTAACCTGGTATGATAGCATGCTGCTGGGACTTGGGTTGATTCTCAAACCCTACGGTAGCAGTACACTGGTCATTACTCTCTCAAGTCCCTGCACTTGAGAAATTTGAAATATCTTCTTGGGGATCTAATGTAGAGGAATGAAGGAGATGCAGGATGATCCTAAAAGTTGTTCTAGGGAAGGAAAGTGTTCCCAAAGTCTATGTGGGAGTAAGGCAGCTCTCTTTAAGAAGAAAACTTCCCCTTCTTTGGCTGCTGGTGGTGGGTAACCTAGAGCCTGAGGTGGTGAGAAGGATGATTGTCCTGATGAAACTCTGCCAGGGGAGAGGTTCAGGAAGCCCCTTTCTAAGAAAAGAGGAAAAGGAGGGGAAACAACGTTTTCTTTTCCTTTCCAAGGTTGGGCTTATTTGGTTCACAACATTCTATTCACTACTGTTCTTGTGCTCCCTCTCAAAACCCTGTCCTCCAGGAGTTGAATAGGAAAGAAAACCTACCCTTAACCCTTAAAAAAAAAAATCAGGGCAAAGATATTTCTCTAAACAACTCTTTTATTTAGACACCCATCTTCAGATCTAGAACTCTCTGCTTGTCCCTGGGGTTAGGAGAGTTTAAGAATCCCAATGGCAGATCCCCAGCCCTTAAGTCAAAGTTTCTCAACCTCAACACTTGTGATATTTTGAGAAGGATAACTCTTTGTTCAGGGCATCCCTGGGTTGTGCCAAAACCCCCCTGGGAGGTAGAACCCCCCCATAATTGAGAACGTTATACAGGGAAATCAGGAGCAAGAAAGCCCTAAACTGTTTTCCTAAGATTCAGCAAGAATTTTGAAATCTTCACAGCCATTTTAAGAGTTTTGCTTAACTCCTGTTTCTTGTGGCTCCCAAAACCCTAAGATTTGTACAAATTTGAGAACAAGAAAAGGCTCCCTGCTTCATCTACAGCGGCTCAGAACCCAAATATGTTTAAGGTGGCTTTCTAGGTAAAGGGCTGTATTGGAAGGCCTGGAGGCCCAAGTCTCAGGGACCAAGTTTGGCTTAGGAGAAAAAAAACTTCAATACCGAGAAACTGTTAACAGCTGAAGCCACGTGGCTTGCTTTTTCTGCAAAGGGTGAGTGGGAGAGCAACCTCAGGCAGGGTCTGGATTAGGATTTCGGGTGGGGTGGGGAAGAGAGGGAGAATGTAATGAGATCTTTCCCACATGGTTTATAACCTTACTGGTGCCTCTGATTACTTGTCTCATGTCTAGTTAGTGATGTGCTTGTCTTATCGCCTCTAACTTAGAAGCTCTTCTGAAGAGCAGGATTGGCTGTCTGGTTAGTTTCTTCCCTTGTCTGTATTTGGGCTGAAGGAATGAGGATGAAGTAAGGAGCTCCTGAGTCATTAACAGTTTTGGGGCCTTGTCAGTCAGTAGAGGTCCTCCCCCAGAGAAAAAGACTGGAGATAAGGGAGAGAGCATTAGCTGATCACTGTTCTTTCCGGACTGCTAAAATAGGGCTGTGCTCTTAGATGCCCCGCGAAAGTTTGTGGTGTAAATGTCACAGTGTTGAGACCCAGATAGGATCCTCTAGTTTTTGCTTATGGGCTGGAAGCAAGCCACAGGTTTGGTGGTCATTCATTAGCTTTTCATTTTAACAGGACAAATCAGATTTTAAAAAAGTAAGTGAACCACCCTGATTTTCAGAAAGTTGGTAGAGGTTAGTTTGAGCATTATGGGATCTTCTTGGGTCTTTTTCTGAAGAGACATGCTTTCTAGACAGTACCCCAAGTGTAATGGTTGTACTGCTATCCAGAGTGAGCTTTCAATATGAGAAACTTGTCACCTCTCAGCTGGTGACACTACTGCCTGGCTGGTAAGTGGTTTTTAGTGACTTTCCCGAGGGCAAGGTTGTATCTTGAACATTCCTGATCAAACAATTCTATTAGAAGTGCCTGTTGGGTGTGGAGGGGACTGCTCTAGGCAAAGCCTCTACCCGTCCCTTCTTCCTGCAGGCATGAGTAACAATTACTATCTATATTAAGTTTGGGGTCAGGCAGTGTGGGGAAAGAGGAGGAGAAAGTTTTCAGGAATAGTACATAATTGGTACAGAGTAATTTCTTTCTTTCTTTCTTTTTGTACAGAGTAATTTCAAATTAATCTCAGCTTGGAGTTATTTAATTCAGATAGGAACTCAAAGTCTAGGAAGAGTAAATGGTTTTTGTAAAGGGTAAAGAGCACAAGAACAACTAACTGGGTTTCTGGCTTAAAACTGCAGGACCCTTTCTTCTATGCCCTTTGGGTGAGGACCCTTTCTTCTATGCCGTTTAGGTGGGTAGGGGCCTAGTGAGAAGTCAGCTCCCTAACCTTGAAAGTTTGGTCCCCTTGAAACTCTTTCCTGAAGACAGAAGATCCTTGCCCTGGGGAGATGGGGAGATTAAAGCTCTGATTCTCAGTTAAGAATCAGGCAGCTCCTTTGGTCTCTCCAGCCACCTTTAAGCAGACAGACTGATGAGCAGCACCATCTGGTGGAGAACTCCAGGCAGGAGCTGGTGGTCCTGGCTGTGTGTGAGCAGAAGTGGTATGTGAGGTGCTGGCAGCCTCTGGTTCTGGACTGATCTCTTTCCTCAACCCTCCCTGACACATCCTCAAATAAACTGCTTCTGGTAGAACCGGTTGGTTTCCTTAGCCCCTACCAAACCCTACCTTCAGGAATGAAGCTCAGGTAGGCCCATGGTGACACCTCAGGACTGAGTCATTTCTTTTATCTGCTTCCTTTACTTATATATAGCTATTAGAAAGTTTTAAAATGTGTATATGTGATTTGCGTTACATTGCATAGCACAGGGCTGTAGGGTCAGGCTAGTTGCAGGTAGAGTGGCTCTACCTCCCACTGAATTTGGGCGAGGTGCTTCATTTGTCTGCTTTGTGACCTTGGCTGTAACACAGGGTCATATAATAAGGCCTACCTGGCAGGCTTGGTATAAGGGTTAAGTGCTTAGAGCTCTGCTTAGCCTATAGTAAGCATGGATAGATGTCAGCAACTTTGGATAGTGGAGAACTTGGTTTATTCCACAAATATTCACGTACTGCTCGGTGTCTAGAACCGAAGGGATGGACCCACACTAGACAGTCATGAGCTGGAGTGGCGCTAAGGTTGCCAAAAACACAGGAACCCAAACTTTGAACCCTGAGACCAAAGCAAGTTTGCTGAAATTCTCCCTGCCACTTCAGTGGAAGGAGTGATGGGATTAAAAATGGGCATTGTTGGGCAGCCCGGGTGGCTCAGTGGTTTAGTGCCGCCTTCAGCCCAGGGCCTGATCCAGTCCCGAGTCCGGTTCCCTGTGTGGAGCCTGCGTCTCCCTCTGCCTGTGTCTCTGCCTCTCTGCCTCTCTCTCTCATGAATAAATAAATGAAATCTTAAAGGGGGGGGAGGGGCATTGTTGGAGCCAGTTATCATGGAATCAGACCCGCAGCTTTTACAAATGATTAAAGAATCAGTGTGCCTGATCTTCGTAGAGCAAGTTTCAAGGAAATTTCCTCTGCTTTTTTACTGTACATTCCCTGAGTGGTCCCTAAGCTCCTTTATATCAACTGCTTGAAGCCTATCAACTGCTTGAAGCCATAGCTTGATGCTGGGATGGAGTATTTGATGAGGGGGAGGTTAGTGTAGACAGTGCTGGGGTATGAAGGAAGCAGAAGGTCTAAATATTGAACTGGCCCCAGTCCTTCTGTGCCATCCAAAAGAAGAAATGCCTCCTGCAACTTTTCTGTCTGGTTAAATGCCACCCTCCCGCATCCATCCCCACCCTCTATGTGCTGCCCACCTCCTGCCTGAAGAAACTGGGTAAGGAAGATGGAAAGGAAGCCTGCCTCCTCCACTAACCTTTAAAATAATTTATCTGAAGAAATGACCCTCATTCATTTTCCTGCATAAAGGATTTGACCAAAGGTAACGAGTTGGGACGGGGGGCGCAGAGGTGTCCTGTGTAGTTCTATCCGTGGAAGGCTGGGATGGCAGGTCAGGGAGAAAGAAGGAATGGCTGCTGGTGGCGCCGTTGGCAGACCCAGCAGGCTTGACTGGGGAAGAAAGGTGTCTCTATCCGTTTCTCTCCGTGACCATAACCCCAACGTGGAGAGGAAGGAACTGATGAATGTGGTGAATGTGGTGAATGTGGGGTAGGGGGTAGTGGGGGGAAGCTGCAGCCTCTGGAACTCCAGGAATCTGACCACCAGAACCAACCAGTGTCAACTCTTTGTTTCCTGGGGCTGGGCTCTATTGGGGGAGCTCAAGCCTTGCCCCTCCCCCCCAGGCCTTTTCTTTTTCGGAGGGGATGGGGAGAGGGGCGGGCCCTGCTTTGTGTGTGGTTGGGGGGTGGGGTGGGGGTGGTAGCAAGAATTTCAGGCTCCTTTCTGATGCAGGCCCTGTGAGGCCAGCTCAGTGGGGCTGCACAGTGATTACCTATCTGATAAGAGAGGAATTCAAACTATGTGCTGTAGAAAGGGGCGGGGTGGGGGGGGCAGGGAGCCACCCCTGGAGACCACCAGTCTAAATCTTGACTGGCTATGGTAAGGTGTCTGCAGGGTTATTTTTTTAACTATGAGAGTCTTAAATAGACCTCAGATACTCCAGTGATGGAGTGTGTGACCCAAGAGGACAATTCAATTTCACATTGCTCCCACTGCTGTTGTCTTGTTCCCCCAGTAAGCCTGGGAGGTGTAGATGGATATTTTTCTGAGTTTCCACAGTTATAAAAACCAGAGTTAAAATTTTGAGTCTTTTGACACTTGGATCTCACCGTTACTCTGCCCTGATCCAGTCTGAAGGGGTTGATAATTGCTACTCATGGAGGATTTGTGTGGCTGGGCTATGCGTTAACTACTCTTCCTGCATAACCTCATAGCTCCTCCATAAAATTAATATTTGCTCCATTTTATAGGTCAGTGCAGAAAGGAGAGAATAGGCCCTCAGACCCCAAACCCTTGTTCTTATCACTAACGGCTGAATCACAACTGAAACTGGGAGTTCCCAGCCTCAGAGCCCATTAGCCAAATGGGAGGACCTGGGATTATACCTCCTGACCCAACTGGCTTGTCCCAGCTAAATAAGAATCTACAAGTCAAATCTTCTTCTTCTTCTTCTTCTTTTTTTTTTTTTTTTTTTAAGATTTTATATAGTTTATCCATGAGAGACAGAGAGAGGGAGAAAGAAAGAGAGGCAGAGACACAGGCAGAGTGAGAAGCCGGCTCCATGCAGGGAGCCTGATGCCGGACTCGATCCCGGGACTCCAGGATCACGTCCTGGGCGGGAGGCAGGCCCTAAACCACTGAGCCACCCAGGGATCCCCTCTACAAGTCAAATCTAACTTCAAATCAGGATGGTTTCTGTGCAACAGGAAAGGGAAAGAGCCCTTCACTTTTCTGCAGTGTTTTTATTTCCTGCCATAACTCTGCCCCTTCCTTCATATCAACATTGGGGGAGGGTAGCAGTCCTCTTGTCCAGGCTGTTCCTGTGGGAAGGAAAAGAAGGGAGAGGCTATTCCTATGATGGAACTGGTGGACAAAAGCTACAGATAATAATACTTGAAATATTTGCTGAGCACATTCTTGATGTTACCATGCCCACATAATCTTCATTAGAGGCTTAGGTGGATAACTTATTGTTAATCCCATTCTCTGAAGGAGCTGAAGGCCAGAGGTGAATGATTGACTATGGTCATGCAGCCAAAAACTGGTAGAACCAGCATTTCATTAACTATGATGTCTGGCACTCAAGCTTATGCTCCTAACCAATTACCTCGATGGCATCTTTGTCTTCAGCAATGCCATCTAAATTAAAACAGCAATGTAAATGAGAAATTTGGGATCCCATCTGGCTAAAGAGCATGTTGCGCCTAAGACCTAAGTCCAGTTTGAAATATTCCTAACAATCACCACCTCCATGATATAATAATGTTACTTACTTATGTTCCTTCAAGCTAACACTGGGTGCACAGTGATCCCTTTTGCTTCTCTGAACCCTATCTTGTACGACAATACCTTGTTGACATTTGACACACTCTTGGATGTTTGACTATAATGGAGTAAAGCTATAACGAAGTCTACTCTGGGGAGGATACAAGAGAGGCTGTGTCCTCCACCAATGTGTACCTGTTGATATATTAAGTGGCGAGGTGGAATGGACCATGAGCTTTAAGTCAGGAATCTTCGATTCTTCTGACCCTGTTTCTGCCACTCAGCTAGCTATGTGATAAACTCATATTTTTTGGAAGACTACCGGGCAGGTGTTGATATTTTATTTATTTATTTATTTTAATTTTTATTTATTTATGATAGTCACACACAGAGAGAGAGAGAGAGGCAGAGACATAGGCAGAGGGAGAAGCACGCTCCATGCACCGGGAGCCCGACGTGGGATTCGATCCCGGGTCTCCAGGATCGCGCCCTGGGCCAAAGGCAGGCGCCAAACCGCTGCGCCACCCAGGGATCCCGATATTTTTAAATTTAAATTTTGGTATAAATAGTGTTTTAGTGGGATTGTTCCAAGCATTCTAGATCTTTTTTTCCTTCATCAGTATTACCTAGTCATCTTTCCAAGTCCAATAATTCAGATTTACCTCTTGGCTCATTGGTTCATTCAAAAATGTATTAGGTGTTAAATATTGTGATTCTTTTTTTCTTACTGTTTTATAGTCACTTTCTTGTAGCTTTATCAGTCTATCTGACTTGACTTTTACAGGTTTTTTTTTAACATTTTAATATTTATATCCTCTGGAATGTATTTTGTGTACATGTGTTGTAAAGTGCAGAAGTCTGGCTCAAAATGGATAGCTAATTTTCTCTACAGTTTTGAACTGTTTTTTCCTTCTCTATATATCTCTATATATACTTGGATCTCTTAGTTCCTTAATATTCTGTCCCATTGTCTTGTCATTCTTCATTGTATAGATACACTTACTTGTCTCTCTCTTTGTATTGTATTTTATTTTATTTATTTATTCATGAGAGACACACACACACACAGAGGCAGAGACACAGGCAGTGGGAGAAGCAGGCTCCATGCAAGGAGCCTGAAATGGGACTTGATCCCTGGTTTCCAGGATCACACCCTGGACTGGAGGTGGTGTTAAACCGCTGAGCCACCCAGGCTGCCCTAGTTGTCTCTTTCTTAATCATAAGTTACAGACATCAAGTACCTTTATCATTAAATATTTCAGCGTCTATTTTCAAAACTAGGGTCATTCTCTTTCATAATCTCAGTAGTACAAAGATCAAAATTTGGGCATTTCACATTGAAACATTTATCTATATTCTGTATGCAAATTTTAAGGTGTCCTAATGTTTTTTTCCCGGTTCCAGGACCCAATCAAGGCGCATGCCTTGCACTTAATTGTTTAGTTTCTGTACTTATTCAGACTTCTTCATGACCTCAAATTTTTAAAGTGTACAAGGCTGTTATTTTATTTTATTTATTTTATTTTATTTTATTTTTTGTTGCAAGGCTGTTATTTTATATTTTACAATTTTATAGTTGTTGATTTCTCTTCCTTTCTTTTTCTTTAAGTAATCTCTACACCCAACATGGGACTTAAATTCATGACCGCAAGATCAAGATTTGCACACTCCACCCAACAAGCCAGTCAGGCACCCCTATTTGTTGACTTATTATGAATGCTAAGTTTAAGAATTTTCCATCTGTTCTATTTTAGTTTAAGTGAGAATAACTTACCAAAAATGTTACAGCATCTTTTTTTTTTTTTTTTAAGGTTTTATTTATTTATTCATGAGAGACACAGAAAGAGGCAGAGGCAGGGAAGCAGGCTCCATGCAGGGAGCCCGATGTGGAACTCGATCCCCAGACTCTGGGATCACACACTGAGCCAAAGGCAGATGCTCAACCTCTGAGCCATCCAGGCATCCCTACAGCATCTGTTTATGTAATGATTGTTCTTTGTTAACATAACTTGGATCCCTTGTGCTTCGTTGTGGTTACTCTTTGAATTGACAGTTTTGGTGATAACATGGAAGTGTTCTCACACTTGTGCTTCAGATCTTACAAGAATGTGTGTATGTAGGTTTTGGTGTAGGAATGGAGGCTAACATTCAAATCTACCATGTTTCCCTTCCCTAGAGCAAGCTGCACATGGAGGGCTTCCGGAGCCTGAAGGAGGGTGAGGCGGTGGAGTTCACCTTTAAGAAGTCTGCTAAAGGCTTAGAATCTATCCGGGTCACTGGACCTGGTGGAGTATTTTGTATTGGAAGTGAGAGGCGGCCCAAAGGGAAGAACATGCAGAAGCGCAGATCAAAGGGAGACAGGTATGAAGGCCACTTGAATGGAGAGAGGTCTCCCGATCTAGCACCTTTCTTGGACCAGGATGCCAAAGACCAAATGAAGCCTGTGATTCCTAGCAACATCTGGGTGTTCGTGGTTTCTGCCTTTGGATGTGGGAGGTGGGGAAAGCGCCCTAGGTAAGGAAGGCATTTGACCTAACTCTTCTACTTGACAGGCAGTTTTTGTTCTGTGAGCTCTAGCCTCAATTGCTAGTTAGGGATAGTGATGCTAGCATCACATGATTATTTTACTTTTTATTATATTTTTAAAGATTGAGTTAATTATTTGAGATAGAGAGCAGGAGCTTGGGAGCAGTGGGAGAGGAAGAAGAAGGCTGGATCCCAGGACCCCAGGATCATGACTTGAGCCGAAGGCAAACGCTTAACTGACTGAGCCACCCAGGCTCCCCTTCACAGGATTATTTTAGAAGCAAAGGAGACCGTGGATGTGAAAATCTTAAGTGACGGGGTCGAGCTGGTGTACATACCTGTTGCTTCTTCACTAAGTCTCCAAATGGCTGGTTTCTTTTGTCTTCACTCTGTGCTGGAACATATCATATAGTCTGACTCCTTTAATTTTCTCTATTTTTAGTGAATGACAGGTACCTTTTTTTTTTTTTAAGATTTTATTTATTTATTCACGAGAAACACAGAGAGAGAGGCAGACACTCAGGCAGAGGAAGAAGCAGGTTCCATGCAGGGAGCCCGATGTGGGACTCCCAGGTCTCCAGGATCACGCCCTGGGCTGAAGGTGGCACTAAACCGCTGAGCCACCCGTGCTGCCTGACAGGTACCCTTTCTTAAGGGTACAGTAGCATCTCACTTTTCTCCTGAATTACAGTTCCCAGTTGGGGTCCATAATTTACTTTTTTTTACTTCAGTATTTTCAGGTTGACCTGAATCTGAAGATCCATGTAAATAATTACAGATTTTGAAGAACTTAAGAGTTATCAGTCATGGTCCTGTCCTTCCTTTTGTAAGTGGGGAAATTGGTTTCCAGGAAGGGGAGTGAGCATAATAACTGACCAGAGCCCAGGTGTCCTCACTCAGAGGAAGGCTTCTGCTCTTACTCCTTTCTCAACTTTACCATTCTGCTTTGTACTAGGTGCTACAACTGTGGAGGTCTAGACCACCATGCCAAGGAATGCAAGCTGCCACCCCAGCCCAAGAAGTGCCATTTCTGCCAGAGCATCAGCCATATGGTAGCCTCGTGTCCACTGAAGGCCCAGCAGGCCCCCAGCTCACAGGGAAAGCCAGCCTACTTTCGGGAGGAAGAAGAAGAAGAGATCCATAGCCCTGCCCTACTCCCAGAGGCCCAGAATTGAGCTACAGTGGGTGGGGGTAATTCTTTTTGTGATCAGGAAGTTTGGAGGAGCAGGCATCAATCGGCAGAGTGGAGAAAGTGGGGACAAGGTGGGTAGGGGGCAGCTGGCTCTGCCATATATCTCAGGCCAGGGTCCCACAGCATCACCCCCTCTTCCCTCTTGGCAGGGTAGGGGGGAAGGGGTGAGGCAAATGAATTACAACCGTGCTCTATCCAAATGCTTGTGGAGAGTTCTGAAGAAAATCCCTCCCCGTGTGCTTTACCTGAGTCTCCACCCTCAGATCTCCAGCTTTTGAAAGTAGCGTGGATAGGGAAGTTGTTTTCCTTTCAAAGAAGGACATGTAATAATAATTTTTCCCATGCCAGAGTGTAGAGATGAAGCATGAGACCAGATTGATGGGCCCAACCCATGACCACTATATTCTATGGGGAGGGAATCTCTAAGGGGTAAGGCAGGGGTTTTCTACATCTTGTCCCATAACCCACTCTTGGGATAGGGTGCTGAGGACTATCCCAAGCAATGGGTTGTGACAGTAGCCACAGGGATTGTTGTGTTGGAGCTACAGACCTCCTGCTCCTAAGCTTAATCCCACCCCATTCTGGGCTGATAGGATTTTATTTATTTGCTCCCTTGGACAACCGCACCTTGGGCCCCACTTTCTCCAGGATGCCAACTGCACTAGCTGTGTGCGAATGACGTATCTTGTGCATTTTAACTTTTTTTTTTCGTAATATAAATATTCTGGTTTTTGTATTTTTGTGTATTTTAATCTTAAGGCCCTCATTCCTGCACTGTGTTCTCAGGTACATGAGCAATCTCAGGGATAAGTCAGCAGCAGCTCCAGGTCTGCACAGCAGGAATACTTTTTTGTTTTATCACCAGGGAGAACAACTATTTGGAGTGCATAGCCTATTGAACTACCTCATTTTTGCCAATTAGAGCTGGCTTTTCTGCCATAGTGTTCTCTTGAAACCCCTCTACCTTCAGTGTTCCATGGGAGATGAGATTTTAACTCAGTTGCTCCATGACTTGATCTCCTTCTAGTGGAAGATTGGAAATTGGTCTAAACAGGAAAAGCTGGTATAGGAAGTAACGTTAGGAGAGGCTGCACCAACTAAAAGGTGCGGAGGGGAAGCCAGGATTAGTTGAGGGTTGTCTATACGTGTAATAAAGGATTCCTGTTCCAGACTTCTAATCCCAGGGCACGGGACTCACTTTACATACCGGATCCATCCTTTGCTGGATTGGGCTAGGCCTACCATGCACAACAGGGTGTGTGTGTGTGTGCGTGCGTGCGCGTGTTTTAAAGATGAGTTGGTAAGGATAGGTTTAAGAATAGTAACTCTGGAACCCATCTTGAGCTGCCCAGGGATGCGGTGTATGAAGCAAAGGCTAACTTTCTTAACCTTTATAAATTCTGGGCTTTTCTTGTTGACTTCCAGAGAGACCATAAGCCATGGCTTCTTTGCAGTGTCCAGAGCCAGTGTCCTGCCCTGCTGCAGCAGTGATTAGTGTCGTGGTAGTTAAAGGATAAAAGAAGGTTTTACTTAATATGCTGTGAGATCACCACAAACCTACCTCACTGTGTTGAAATGGGGCAGATGCAATAGAACACATTGGGTGATGTGTGTCTGATCCTGGGTTCTTGTCTCCCCTGCTTGCTGCCCCCTCTAGTGATTGTATTTGTCTGGGTTTTGTAGGTTTTCATGAATAGCTGATTGGGTGATTGCTAGGTGGCCTGGTTTGTGTAAATATAATGTGTTGGTCTTCTCCATGTTCTTTCGGGGTTTTATTGTTTACAAACTTCTTTTTTGTATTGAGAAAAATAGCCAAAGCATCTTTGACAAAAGGTTCTGCACCAGGAAAAGAAACTGGAACATAGCTTGGTGACCCCTCTTGAAGTGTGGCGGCCTTGGACTATCCTTTTGTGTTCTCTCCCCGTATTTCCTTTTTTGGGCCAGAACTTCTGTCCTAAAAACTTAACTCCTACCCTACCCTTCTCCTATCCCTCCTTCCAAGAAAAAGCCCCACACCTACACATTTCACGTTCTAAAGAAGCGAAGAACACTTCCTCCCTTGTTCCCAATCTCCTGTGTCAAGACCATTCCTTGATGTGATTCATACTAATACACTTGTATTTGGATGGAACAAACCTACTTTAATCTCTCCAGGCTGAGGGTAGAGGGAAGCAGAAGCAACGAGGGGGGCCTTGAATGTAGAAAGTAGGGTCAGGAGACCAAGAAAGGAAGATGAATGTATATCAAGTC
The DNA here is from genome assembly GCF_053574225.1 of Canis aureus. Classification (NCBI taxonomy): domain Eukaryota; kingdom Metazoa; phylum Chordata; class Mammalia; order Carnivora; family Canidae; genus Canis; species Canis aureus. The sequence continues at coordinate 74,424,548 of NC_135615.1, read as the reverse complement.
ACTCAGGAACTTTTATGCAGGTGCAAGAAACTTCTGTCAAAGTGGCCACAAGATTGTTTAATAGGAGACGGACGAATGTAACTCCCATGTTTACTGCTAGAAACCAAAGCTTTGTGAAATCTTGAATTTATTGGGGCGGGGAGGGGGGTGGTGGTAGGAAAGCTGTACCTATCTGTTCTTAACCTGATCCCTTCCCCTCATTTCTGAACTGCAGGAGACTGAGCCCTCTTGGGCTTTAGTGACTCCATCTCTGGGGAGTGTTTATTTGATGGTTGATGTTGCTGTGCCGGGTACTTCCTTTCCCACTTGCTATTGTCTTGTAACACACATGCGGACCCTTTTCCCTTCTCTCTTTACCTTGGGAAAATACAATGAATAAAAACTTATTGGTACTGAAACTGTCCTCTTGTTGGATGTTTAGGGTGTTTTCCATAATTCCTACCTTCTTGGATTGGGACACAGAAACCCCAGAAGAACCGTTAAGTTTCCTGTTCAGCCATTTTGTTAAAAATGAATCTTGAAAATTCAGTCTTCTTAGCACCTCATTACAGTGGATTTTTGTTTCTAGTTAAGGCCTCTTGTCCTTTTCCTTGGAAGCTGCCACATTCAAGAGGGGATTAGGAGCTTGGCATGCATAAGAATGGGGTTGCCTGTGCCACTGGCTGGGATGAAAGGATGGGGCCATGGTTTGGGGCATGAGACCCTAATACTTTCTCCCCTGCTCCTCAAAGCCCTTTACAAATCTTAATTAATTAACCCCCTGCAGCACCCCAGGGAGGGAAATATGTGGGACTAGGGAAATTGAGGCCAGAGGAAGTAACACTGATTAGCTATACAAAAACGCTAACATGTTCTTTGAGCACAAGTGTGCTAGCCTTCTAATGAACATTGTATTTTAAAACATCTAGTGCCCCCCGCCCCCCAAAAAAGGATGATGGTTTAAAAAAAAACAAAACTTGATTGGAGGTATGCCATATATTCTGCAAAATGCACAGAAATGGCAGAACAGGGGTAAGCAGTTTCATACATCCACTGCAGAAACATACCAAAAAGTCAAAGCTAACCATGGAAGAAGCTTCTAAAAGCAAACTACTAAAGGGCCAGGGCGAAAGTGGTCTTCCTGCAAAATTGGAAACAATCAACTGGGCTGAAACTTAATTCCCAGGGTGCAAAGCAGGAAGGATGGAAAAGCTTAAGACTATTCATGGGTGGGTTACTCATTTTTAGGGCTTTCTTTGATGTTTGTTAAAAGTAACCCTTGTCATGAGACACATGATGAACTGGGAGTTACCAGTGTAATAACTTCCTTGTTTCCTTGATGAACATACAATTCCAAAGAGAAACTATAAGAAGGTTCTTTAGAAATTGTAAGGTTGATTTTTTTTTTCCTTTTTTAATTTTGAGAAAATTGAACTCTTAAGTTTCTTTTTGAGTGCCTCAATTTTCCTTAAAGGTTTGGCACAGAGCTTAATGCCTTTGATTTTTCTATGAGGGTTAACAATGGCCTTCCAGTTATCTTCTCAGTCATTCTCAAGAGCAGAGCCCTTTCCAGGCTCAGTCCCATTCTGAGTTGCTCTGGGTAGGTCGTGAGAATCTGAAAATCCTAAAATAGGAGTGCCTTAAATCAGCACAAAATGGATTGATAGGAAGCGCGTCCGTGAGACTGACTAGGGCTAAGAATTTACCAAAGGATCAAATAAACTAAAGAAAACTGCAAACAGTAAATACAGAATTTCAAAGTCTTGAACCAGGACTCCATCGCCCAGTTCTCAGGCGTTCCAGCAAGTAGGGCATCGCCCAACTCCCATTTCGCAACAGTCCTAACCTGCCACTAGCTGCTGAAAAGTTGTGCTTCCGTCCTGGGGATCCCGGGATTCGCGCTCTATTACGGGGTAGCCCGCGCGGGGCCTCCCAATCCTGGTCTACAGATATCCCAGCTCCCCCAGGTGATCGGGTCCCCCAGGCCGGGTCCCCAGCACGTGTCCCGGAGCCTGCACGCCCGCCGCCCGTCACGGGAGCGCGGCTCTCCCGCAGGACCCCCCCTCCGCCCCAACAGCCCTCCCCGACTCTCGGGAGTGCGAATTTCGCCCGGAACGTTGGCACCGCCCCTCCTCCCAGTACGCAGGCGCAGGGTGGAGTCCCGCCCATTAGGTGACGGGGGCGTGTCCCAGCGCCCAACGATGACGTGTTCTTCCAGCGCCACGTCGTGAGGAAGTGGAGCGGTTGAAGGGCGCCTGGCGGTGCGGGGCTCGCGCCGTGTTCAAGCTGTGAGCTAAAGGTGAGTGGTGACTGGGCGGGAAGGCGGCTGTGAGAGAAGCAGAGGGGACAGTGGAAGAGATGAATGAGGGAGTAAATAATTGGGAGACCACCGAGGTTGCAGGTGATGGGGGCGACACCTGAAGGGATTAGTGTGTCGGAGCGCAGAATGGGAAACGGAGTCTCGGCGAAGATGAAGAAAGAAGAAGCGGGGAGGGATCAGGATGTGGGCGCTATGATGTGGCAAGAAGCACGTTGGATGTTCAGGAAAAGTCAGTGCAGATACCGAGGAAGAGGGGATAGAAGCGAAGTCCACCAAGCCAAAATCAAGGAAGGACCTCTGCTCCGAAGTCTCCTGGCTTATCAGCTCTGGATGGGAAAGAATTCGAGGCTTAGGCCAGTGTCTTTGGATCCTACTTACTACTAGCTACTTTCCACAGTCCGGATAAATCTCTACAAAGTCATCCGAAGCTTTTTGCAAGCTCTGGTGATTTAGTCTCTCTTGTTCATCCGAGGTTACCTGGCTGGTGTCTTATTGTTCTGGGATCATCTTCTGCCAGGGCAGGAGCTATGTCATGGATCAAGGAAGGAGAGCTGTCACTTTGGGAGCGGTTCTGTGCCAACATTATAAAGGTGAGCCTCCTGGTTAGTTGGGCAATCTTGTGTCAAAACCTATCATTAAAATTGAGTGACCCATGGTGTTAGGTGAAATTTAACAATGGAACCAGCAAGTCAATGAATTGCAAGGTAGCTTCCAGGTCTACATTTCTGGCAGATTATTGTCCTAACTTTCACATTTTCAGGAACCCCAGGACCTCTCAATATCATTGGGCAACATCGACTGTTAGGTCTTTCTTATAGGGAGCTGAAATTTGTTACTTGGAACTTTAATCTCTTTTTCCTTTTCTTCTTTTGGATTTAGATGGGCTAATCTTTCCCTGATGTGGCAGTATAGCATAATAGTTAAGAGTTTGGGCTTTAGAGAGAGACAAACAGAATGAAAGTCTCTGTTTATCTTTTATAAACCATGTGACTTTATATGATACATCAAAAACAGCAGGGTCTAGCAGTTCTTAATTACTGCTATTATTGGGCCTGTTTTCAGCCGTCAGAAGATTCCAATCATTCGATTTCCTACTTTTTACATCCGCAGATCTTGCCTTCACTCTTATCTAGGAATCACAACAATGTTATATTTTCTGTATATAACAGGTTTCAGATTGAAGAGAGTCAGCCTGATTGTGTCTTTCAACTACAGTCTGTCAAGCAGTGGGTAGAAGTGAATCTATGAGTCAGCAAGCCTTATACCCCACCCCCCACACACATTCACACACAAATGCCAAGTGATCTCAGGCAGGCCAGGAAAATAGAAGGCGTCTTCTTAGGGAACCACTGCAGTCATGTGTTGGGAAGAACAAACTGCATGATTTTACTGGAATTTTTTTTTTTTTTTTTTAAGAGTACACATGCAGGACAAAAGCTGAAAATGTTGGAGAGGTGAGGGGATGCAGTCAGTGAAGAGGCCCTCCAGTGAGGGGAATTAGGCTCAGGAGTGAATTTTTGCTGTGATAGACAACAAAAGGCTGCTCTAAGGCAGATAAGTTCTGTTGGTCCCCAAAATGTCTTTTTTGTTTGCTTTGAAATGGTTCATGACATTTACATTTACATTTTTTTTTTTTTTTTTTAATGATAGTCACACACAGAGAGAGAGAGAGGCAGAGACATAGGCAGAGGGAGAAGCAGGCTCCATTCCCCGGGAGCCCGACATGGGATTCGATCCTGGGGCTCCAGGATCGCGCCCTGGGCCAAAGGCAGGCACTAAACCACTGCGCCACCTAGGGTTCCCGACATTTACATTTTGATGAAACTCTCGATGCTTGGTTTCTCTTGAGTAATTAGAAGAGCAACAACATTGAGCCCCTGTTCCTGTGTGCCAGCAATTGGATAGAATGGATTCCTCTTTTCTGTGGAGGATATCCTTGCCACGGGGCCACAGCCATCAGTATCATTCCTGTGCCTTCCAGTTGGAGATTCACGAAATCAAAATGGTGGGCCAGCACATATGGTTGAAAGATGAATTCTGAAAGCATAGTCTTCAGTTTGAATGACCACTTTGTCTTTTCTTAGCTGTGTGACTTATGCAAGTTACTTGACCTCTCTGAGCCTGTTTTTTCACCTATGAAATGAAGATAATACTATTTACTTGAGGTTTGTATGAATAAAGAAAACTGAATTGAAGTATAAAAAGCCTAGCATAGTATTAGGCATGTAGTAAGTGCTCAATGTAAATAAGCATATATAAATAAGTAAAAGCACTTAATACCCATTTATTGAGCCAAAAGCTAAAAATACCCAGTTCCATTCCTCAGGGGGCTTTTATCATCTAACTCGAGCCTATTAGCTTTGGGTTTTGTGTCTCCCTGTGTGTATCGTTAGTCTTCTTACTTCACAGGCGGGCCCAATGCCCAAACACATCGCTTTTATAATGGATGGAAACCGTCGCTATGCCAAGAAGTGCCAAGTGGAGCGACAGGAAGGCCACTCGCAGGGCTTCAACAAGCTGGCTGAGGTGAGTGTGGGTGGCAGAAGCCAATGGGAACAGTCTATGGAGAATTGGGCTTTAGCTACAAAATTAGGCCCTGACTTCACTATGGTTTGAGAGTATTTTTTTAATAGCTGTTTGTTTTGTCACTTATTTGCTTGCTATAGTTCTCATATCAACATTAACAAAAATTAAGTTAAATAGTGAATCATCACAGAATATTAGAAATAAGAACAAAATTGACTTCTCTTACAATCTTAGTAAATCAGCAGTTTACAGTTTTCTTTGCCTCACCCCAGTCCCTGAGTATGTTCTGCATGACTTAACATTTATCAAATTACACCTATATCTTCAGTAACCTTATTTTACGTGATATTTTCGCAAGTCTTTTTCTAGGTTGATATGTAGCTTTTCTAACTGTATGTTTTAATCCCTGTAGAATATTTTATTATAAGGATCTGACATTTGTTTAGCTATTTCATTATTATTAGATCTTACAAATAATTCCATATTAGAATAAATTCTTTTAAGTGACATTTCTGGAGCAAAGGTAGGGTGACTATCTATCTGGTTTGCCTGCAGCCTTTTAAAACTGGGAAAAGTGCCAGACAACTTGGGTCATCACTCTAAGCAAAGATCAAGGGCTTTTTATGCTTTTAATGCATGCTGCAAGTTGGAGAATGTTAAATTTAACAACAAGAATGGAATATTGTCTATTGCTGTGAAGCTAACTCTAAGAGGAATGGCAATATGGTCTGGGTGGATCTCAGCTTCTCAACACAAGAACATGGCCTGATGCCAGGGCAATGATATATATATTTTTTTGCCTTGAATGAGAAGATGTGGGGCTCTCTCAAATACTCTGAGGAGGTCTTTAGGTTTGTTGATCCCAGCTTCTTTTTTGTGACTAAGTAAGAGGCAGTTTTTCCCTCTCAGACTCTGCGATGGTGTTTGAACCTGGGCATCCTAGAGGTGACAGTCTACGCATTCAGCATTGAGAACTTCAAACGCTCCAAGAGTGAGGTAGACGGGCTGATGGATCTGGCCCGGCAGAAGTTCAGCCGCTTGATGGAAGAACAGTAAGATTCTATCAGAGGGGGTAGTATTTCTTAACTCCACCTCCAGCCCACACTAACCCTCAACTCTCTTATCTGAAGCTTAAGGAACTCTAAACCCTTTTAATGTTAGCTTTGTTTGATGGAAACTTTGGCAAGCTAGTTTTTCTCCTCCCCCTTTTTAAGGGGGCATTAATCTGAGCACATAAAGGTATTTCACAGAATTCAAGGACAAGTATAACCAGCCTCAAGCAAAACTGAATCTAGGAATTGAAATCTGTTAGATAGGGCCTTTTCTCCTACCTCTATATTCCACCTTTCTCTGTTTCAAGAGAGCATCCCTGAATGAACTAAAGCCCTTAATTAATAGCCCACCTTAGGTCAGGTATCTACCCCATGACCAATAAACTGTGATAGGGGTGTAGCATGAGAGAAACATTGAAGAAGTCCTTTTCTGCCGTGCAGTTATCCCTAAAAAAGTTGCTGTACTGCTCTGCATATTCTCTTGGAAGGGACAGGATGATGTGTAAGAGGCCTTTACGGGGGAAGAGTCAGTATTGTTCTTAACTATCACTAAGTTTAAGCTTAACTTAGGGAGCAACGCCAGAAAGGGACAAAGAGGAAGTTTGATGGAGATTATTTGCTTCAAAGCATAGAAACCTCTCCAGCTGGAACTGCCCTGGACTCTTCATTACAACCATTTTTCTGCCCACCTCCTCCCCATACCAGGACGCAGGGTATGGGACCAGAGAGAACAGAGGACCTAGAGTACTAGTGGAGCTGGGCCTAGAACAGTTTTGTCATTTCTGTCCCATTGCAGATTTGGTGGTTGGGGAGGGAGGGTAGCTAGGTTTCTCTTGGTTTATGTAGGATAAATAAGACTTGGCCACAGACCTTGCTTCTTGGTCCCCAGCAGGGTTCCCACCCAAGGGCTGGGGTTGGACGTGTTGGAGGCACTTTCCAGATGTTCAAGTTCTTCTGTACTTCACATGGATCTCACCTTTTTAAAGTGTTTATACTATGTGTCAGGCCCTGAGCCTAACATGTATTTTCATTTAATACATTTCATTTCATTTAATATATTTAATTTCATTCACATTATCTTGTGAGAAAGAGATTATTATCCCAGTTGTAGAGAGGAGGAAAGTGAAAACCAGAGAAGTTTAGGTTGTCTCTTGGGTACAAGATCTTTCCAACTCCAGAGCTGAGCTGTTGTCTACTACTTTGTAGTCTGAAAGACAGGAGGTAATCTTACAGTTCCTGAAAGATCAAAATGCATAGCAGTAGAGGTGCTACTGAGATTGCTCGAATCAGTTAGCAGTAAAGAGTCTTCAGTTCTAAAGTCCTGGACAGAACAAGAAGAAATCTTTTTATTTTTTTAAGATTTTATTTATTTATCAGAGACCTAGAGGCAGAGACACGACAGAGGGAGGAGAAGCAGGCTGAGCCACCCAGGTGTCCCCAAGAAGAAATCTTAACATTGGTTTTCCAACAATGTGCCGCAGAACCTCAGAGTTCTAAGGAGTGGGTGTGCAAAGAAGCCAGAGGGAATGGGGTATCAGGTGCTCGTTGGCATTTGCCTATTTTATATATTGGGCTTCTGTTTAATATGTGTTTTAAAGAAAGAGTTCTTGGCTAAAGGAAGGCTGGAAAACTGCTGTCCTGGTTCAGTTTCATCAGTTGGGAAACAGCCGTAGTGATTAGAAGTGAAAGGTGTGCCCGTGGTTACACAGCAAGCTCATAGCAAAGCCAGGTTGGTAACCCAGATCTCCTCACTCCTCACCAGGGCTTTTGCCTCTCCTTCCCTATAGACACCACTCAAGTAACCTGCCTGTTGTCTGAGAATAAGCACTTTCATGTACTTTAGTTCACTCAACACAGAGATGGTTATCACCCCCAGTTCACAGGGTGAGGGAAACTGAGGCTCAGAGAGGCTAAGTGTTATACAAAGTCAGCTAGTAGGTGCTGGCTCTAGGACTTGAATCTAGCTATTTTCATTCTGGTTTTACCTTGATCCCTATACATATGTCTACTATAACAGCTTCATTGGATTCTCAAAAACAGGTGGTTAGATCTTGGTTCCTCTGGAAGAAAAGTGATATGGGTTACAGAGTGGATCAGCTGTGGATGTGGCCTTGCACTCTAGATCAGGGATCTCCAGGACTTGCCTAATACCCCAGCCTACAAGGATACTTCTTGTTATTAAATTCCCATCTTCCAAACACTAGTCATTCAGTTTCTCCATAGCTTCCCCAGGTGAGAGAAGCTAGTTGGACAACTGAATTCGTGCCTGCTGTGCAGAGTTTGGGATTACTGTATGAAAGCAGATAAATGCCATGATGAAGAGGACAGGCTCTGGAACCAGACTCCCTAGGTTCAAATTCAGCTTTCCACTCACCAGCCACCTGATGTTGAGCAAATTACCTAATCTCCCTGTGCCTCAGTTTCCTCATCTGTAAAAGTGGAATGATAATGGTATCTGCCTCAAAGGCTGGTGTAAGGATGGAACATGTTGATGCATGTAAAGCACTTAGACCAGTGTCTGGCACTTAGTAAACAAAATTAATGTGAGATGATGCTGTTACTGACGTATTTTACCAGAAGGTACAGAAGTAACGAATAATATAGCTCCTGCCCTTGAGTTTTTTCACTTGTCAAAATGGGACGGGATACATCAAGTGTGACTTGCATGAAGTGGTGTAATGGAAGTGGTAAAGAGTTTGGGTTCAGGTTCTCAAAATCAGGCAGACCTGGGTTTCAGTTCTGATACCGCCCTTGATGGCTGTATGACCTTGGGCAGTCTGTCTGGCTGTCCTGTCCGAGCTTCAGTTTCTTGCTAGAGAATTGGGAATGTGGCAGGCTCTGGCCAGAGTCATTGAGGGGACATGGTGAAACACCGCACATGGGACAGTGCCTGACACACAGGGAAGCATTCAGGACCTGGGAGTGGAGTGGTAGCAGTTCTTCAGCTCCACAGGCTCTCTGTCCCAACCCTGCCTCCTTTTCCTGATCAGGGAGAAACTGCAGAAGCACGGAGTGTGTATCCGGGTCCTAGGTGATCTACATTTGTTGCCCTTGGATCTCCAGGAGCTGATTGCACAAGCAGTGCGGGCCACCAAGCACTATAACAAGTAAGTGTTCACATTTCCCCTTAGTGACCTGTAGCAGTCTTTGACTCCTTGCTAGCTCGAGGGAGACATGTGGGACCTCTCTGCATGTGGGGTCTTGGTCTGCATTTGGTACAAAAGACAAGGAGAGGTTTGGGATGTTTAGAGACTTCCTCTATCATCAAGGCAGACAAGAGATGGTTCTTAATAACTTGTTAAATGTGTGTGTACTTATACATACAGTTTTTCATCCTCCTCTATGTGCCTACCCCCCATGATAGATGCATATGCATATATATATATATAATCATCATTATTATTTTACTTGACAGAGGATAGGGTGGAAATGAGCATTTAGGGTGGGTAAGCTATGGATGTGGCCTTGAGCTCTGGATCAGAGTTCTCCAGGACTTGCCTGATACTCTACATTATAGTATATATCCTGTCCTTGAAGACAGATCCTTTGAGAAGTTCTTTTTCTGTCCCACTCCTTTAACCTGTGGAGAGGCTGACATTGGGATATCATGCAGATGCAGAGGCAAACAGAGTTCAATAGTCCAAACTTCATTATATGTGCCTTTGGAATATAATACGTATTTGGCAGTGGATTGGATTTCATCAAGTTTCCTTCCTGTTCTACTTTGTGCTAATATCACAGTGGATTCATATCCTCTAAAAGCTGTTTGGCCACAGAAGGACAGAGGGTTAGGGGGTAAAAGGGCCAATTAGGGTTCATCTTATTACAAAACAAATAATGTGTCTATTCTAAGAAAAGTTGGAAAATGCAAAGAATTCATTATCTTACCTTTCAGAGATGTCTATGATTCACATTTGGGTGTGTGTGTGTTCTTCCGTGGAAGCTGTACTCTGTAAGCTGTGACTCCACAATCTTTAGTCCCTGTCTGCTAAATGACTCTCTTCTTACCTTCTTAGGTGTTTCCTAAATGTCTGCTTTGCTTACACATCCCGTCATGAGATCAGTAATGCTGTGAGAGAGATGGCCTGGGGAGTGGAGCAGGGCCTGCTGGATCCCAGGTATCACTAGTTGTTTATCATGGTAACCGATAGGGACCAGGTGTATACCTCCTAAGCCTTGCACTTGGGCCAGAAGTCCCATCACAGATGCATGTAGACAGAGTTAGGGGCATGATTCTTCCCAGAGAGAGCTTAGGATAGGCTTATTATAGCCTGCTTCAGAATTTCTGTGTTTACCACACCCCAAGAAGCCCCAGAAAAATGCTGTAGCAAGGCTGTGGCACTCACTAAAAAATAATGTCCTTAACACCTGAAACTAATACAGTACTGTATGTTAACTATATTGGAATTAATTTTTTAGAAATATTTTATTTTTAAGTAATCTCTACACCAAACATGAGGCCGGAACTTATGACCCTAAGAATAAGAGTCTCATGCTCCATTGACGGAGCGAGCCAAGTGCTAAAAATTTTTTAAGATGTCTTATTTGTTTGAGAGAGAGAATGAGCAGTGTAGAGGGGCAGATGGAGAAGAAGAAGGAGACTCCCCTCCAAGCAGGGAGCCCAACTCGGGGCCAGATCCCAGGACTCCAAGATCACGACTTGAGCCAAAGGCAGATGCTCAACTGACTGAGCCACCCAGGTGCCCATAATTTTTTTTTTTTTTTTTGAAAGGATGCCCTCCAGGTGCCTGGGTGGCTCAGTCAGGTAAGCATCTGACTTTGACTCAGGTTATGTTCTCAGAGTCCTGGGATTGAGCCCCATGTTGAGTTCTATGCTCAGTGGGGAGTCTGGTTCTCCTTCTCTCTCTCCCTCTGCCTCCCCCTTTGCTTGTTCATGCTCTCTCTTAAATAAGTAAATAAAACCTTAAAAAAAAAAAAAAAAGATGTCCTCAATGGGGCACCTGGCTGGCTCAGTCAGTGGAGCATGTGACTCTTGATCACAGATTTATGAGTTTGAGCCCCATGTTAGGTGTAGAGATTACTTAAAAAGTAAAATCTTTAAAAAAAATAAAGATGACCTCCTGCCCTTTAGCAGTGTTTTTCCTAGAATGATTTTTTAGGAATGTGGCTTGTTGAGGGTATAGTCCTTTAGGTCTTTTGTATCACAGTTTCATGCAAGATTTCAGGTATTTTTTTTTTAAAAAGTATTCATTATAAGCAGCATGTGGAATCCTATTAGAAGGGGAGAGACTGGGATCCCTGGGTGGCGCAGCGGTTTGGCGCCTGCCTTTGGCCCAGGGCGCGATCCTGGAGACCCGGGATCGAATCCCACGTCGGGCTCCCAGTGCATGGAGCCTGCTTCTCCCTCTGCCTGTGTCTCTGCCTCTCTCTCTCTCTGTGTGACTATCATAAATAAATAAAAATTTAAAAAAAAAAAAAAAAAGAAGGGGAGAGACTTTGGAAGCCATCTAGCCACTTGGTCCCTTCATGTTACATGTTAGTGTAACATTTGGTAATAATATTAATAAACTAATAATAGCAAGAGTAAAGTACCAGCAAAAATAAGTACCAGGCAATATGTTATGTTCTGTATTTTATTCAGTTATTGATCTCATTTGTGAGAGGTTCATGTGTTTTCTCCGTTTTATAGATGAGAAAACTGAGCTGAGTGTTAGGTTGGCTTTCCCTAGGCCATTCTGTTAGTGAGCACTAGAGATAACTCATCTCTAGAGCTGATTTCAGAGTGCTCGTCCTTTTCCTGTCGTCTAGGACCTTGGGACTCAGGAATTTGTCTGATTTCCTTCTTGGGCATAATTTTATTTACCTGGGAAACTAAATTAAAAATCAGAAAGTTGCTCTGAAAATGGGATTAGATAAGCAGAAAAGGTGTTAGGAAATAGATAAAATCAAGATGCCTTGATGGGCTAAGTCTGGGTAAGGACTGTGTTATGATTATGAGTGACTCCTGGGTTTTTTACTTCCAAAACAGTGCATAGTGGTGCCTTTCCCTGTGCCAGGGAACCCTGAGGGAGAATTCAGTTTGAGGAGGAAGTTCAGCAGTTTAATTTGGAATACACTGTAGAGGTTTAAAATAGATATCAGGTCAGCAGTTGTGAGGAGAGGTGGGACTGGACATATCAGCATGGGGGTCATTTGAGTAGTTGGTAACCAAAGGAAAGAGGGTGTGAGGACATTGAAGAGAGTCTGGGTTGAGAAGGGGAGAGGGCCGAGGATCGAGTTTTAAGAAACTCTTAAATTCTGCTGGCTGGGTAGAGGAGAAAGAGCCTTAAGGAAAAAGGCGGGAAGGCAGGAAGAAAACCAGGCAGTCAGTATTACAGAAGCCAATAGAAAAGGGAATTTGCTGGTGCAGGTCGGGAGGATGCAGGCATTGATGGGGAGCAGAGTGTCAAATGCTATAGAGAAGTCAGTTAAGCTGTAGATTGAAAATGAACTGTTGGGCAAGAAATTAAGATGCTGGTTAAGTCAGTGGGGGGCAAACAGGAAGATGAGAGATAGAAGACAAAGGGGGTTATATGAGTACTACAGGTTATTGTGATTTTCTAATTCTTGACCTTTGGAGTGATTTCATAGTTCACAGTATTATTGTGCTTTCCAGTTAATGTTTCATTTAAAGAGACAAATGTTTACGCTGAAAAGAAAGCCAGCTTTTAGCAAGTAGATTTCTGTGCCTTCATGCCTAGGACTAGGACTCTGATCTTGCCTCTTAGTTCGGTGTACTTGATTCTTATACCACAACAACAACCATTGACCTTTACCTTCACCTTCTTGCTCAGCAAGTTTTCCCGAATTCATTTTTCTTTGCCCTGCATGGCTTAGGAATTTACGCAAATGTGCGATTAGTCAAGTGGACATGGTGTGGGTGGGGCAGGGTCCCTCAGGTAAGGAGGCTGCAAGCTTAGGAAGGTTGATGTTCTACTCAGACTGGGCTAATCAGGGCCCCACTATGCATATACTTTTAAAAAGGTCACACATGTTCATCAGAGGATTTGCAAGCTACTGGATGCATAAAGATGAAAATTTAGATCTTCCAGGATCAACAACACTCTTGGTAACACTTTGATTTTAAGTGTGTCTTTCTAGCCCTTTCTGTTTGCTTAAATACATGTGTGTGAGTTTAATCAACTGAATTGGTTTTTCCCATCAAGTTGTGACCATGTCTGTTACCTGTATTTGGGTTCCAGATTGTTTGGAAGCACGTTGTCAAAAACTGTATTAGCTTATAAGTTCCTCACTTCAGAAAACCAACATGTATTTATTTCTGAGATCTCTTTTCAGTGATTCATTGCTTGGTTCATTTATTCAAACATGTATCAAGTCTTTCTCTGTCCCAAGAAGGTCCTATGCAAGAATACAGAGATGAATGTGTCATGGGGCTTGTCTTCATGCGGCTCACAGTCTGTTTCATGTACACACATAAGTAATCCATGGTGCTTGTTGCCACAGTAATGGATGCGCAGGGCACAAGCTGGTGCTGACAAAAGTAGTGATCAGTTGTGGTTCGACGTTCAGCCAGAGTCATCTTTTTAAAACACAAAGCCGAGCATCCCCGGTGGTGCAGCGGTTTGGGGACACCTGCAGCCTGGGGTGTGATCCTGGAGACCCGGGATCGAGTCCCACATCGGGCTCCCTGCATGGAGCCTGCTTCTCCCTCTGCCTGTGTCTCTGCCTCTCTCTCTCTCTGTGTCTATGAATAAATAAATAAAATCTTAAAAAAAACACAAAGCCAATAATGATATAAATACTTAAAACAAATCACACTCTGAACACTTTACAACCTGGATCATACGTTTTTCACTTGATGCTATAATATGAGCACTTTTCCATGCCTTCTTTTTTTGTAATTTGTCATATCATTATTTTTAATGGCTGCAGAATATATCTTGCTTTAATTGACTTAATTATTCAAGTTGTTGGTTATGTAGGCTGTTTCCAGTTTCTCTATTACAAATAATGCTACAATTGAAATCTATAAACTTAATTCTGATCAAAATTCTGGATTGTTATCTTAGGATGTGGGTCTGGATGTGTCCATTTCACCTTATTTTTGCCAAATAAAATAGTAACCTACTCTAATTTTATAGGTGAAAGTTGGTATTTTACTTTTAGAAATAATAAAAATTATTTCTTGGGCCATCTGTTGGCTCAGTTGGTAGAGCATGAGACTCTTGATCTCGGGGTTGTAGGTTCAAGCCCAATTTTGGGTGTAGAGATTACTTAAAAAAATTATTTATTAAAGGTCTTCATGTAGACGGCTAATGCCATGATGGGTTTTTGTTGGCCATAGCACAGGTGTTCTATTTTCATTTTGTCAGTTTTATCTCCTTCCCCCCCCCTTCCCCAGAGTTTACTTCATTTTGAATAAGAATTCTGCCCATTGCCTAAAGTAGGTGGAACAAACCTTTTACAGACACATTTGAAACTCAGAAAGCTTAAGTGGGGATCCGAAGTCACACAGCAGAGTTGTGGAACTGGAAATAACATTTCTTCTTCATTTACATAGCACTTGATTTTTTTTTTTTTTTTAGAGAGATTTTACTTATTTATTTGACAGAGCACAAGCAGGGGGAGGCAGAGAGGAGAAGAAAGAAGTAGGCTCTCCATTGAGTGAGGAGCCCAATGCGGGGCTCAATCCCAGGACCCTGGGATCATGACCAGAGCTGAAGGTAGACGCTTAATCGACTGAGCCACCTAGGCAACCCTACATAGTACTTTATAATTAGTTCCTTTTTTTTATTTTTTATTTTTTTTTATTTTTATATAATTAGTTCCTAAGATACACTCAAATCTGTTACTTCATTTGTTTTTGGTTTTTTTAGGAGGTGGGGCAGAGGGAGAGAGAGAGATCTTAAGCAGGTTCCACACCTACCATGAAGCCTGACACAGGATCAAACTCAAAATCCTGAGATCATGACCTGAGCCGAAATCAAGAGTCAGATGCTTTTTTTTTTTTAATTTTTTTATTTATGATAGTCACGGGGGGAGGGGGGTCAGAGACATAGGCAGAGGGAGAAGCAGGCTCCATGCACCGGGAGCCCGATGTGGGATTCGATCCCAGGTCTCCAGGATCGCTCCCTGGGCCAAAGGCAGGCGCTAAAACCGCTGCGCCACCCAGGGATCCCAAGAGTCAGATGCTTAACCAGCTGAGCCACCCAGGAGCCCCTGTTACTTCATTTGATTTGACCCTCACAGTAACATATAGGTAGATAGGTCAAATGTGCCCATTTCAAAGATAAGAGAGCTGAGAAATTATATTGATTGTATAGGATCTCAGAATTCTTAGAGAATTAAGACCATGCTACCAAGACAAGAAATAGAGTCCTTCGTCTTATAATTCATAAGTGAATGTTGTTTCCCATGTGATGGTACAAAAAATAAAGCTCTCTCTGTGATTTGCAAAAAGAGGACTAAGAGATGGAGTAACTTACTCAAAGTTAGACTCTCATTTTAAATACTCAGCCCCAGGGCGCCTGGGTGACTCAGTCAATTGAACCTCCAACTATTGATTTCGGCTCACGTCATGATCTTGGGGTCCTGATGAAGCCCCAAGTCGGACTCCATGCTCAGCAGGGAGTCTGCTTGAGATTCTCTCTCTCTCTGTCCCTCTGCCACTCCCCCAACTCATGGTCACTCTCTTTCTCTCTCAAATAAATAAATAAATCTTTAAAAACAAAACGACCCTCAGCCCATCTCACTGAAGAACCTTTTTAAACTGTGCTCCTGGGATCCCTGGGTGGCGCAGCGGTTTGGCGCCTGCCTTTGGCCCAGGGCGCGATCCTGGAGATCCGGGATCGAATCCCACGTCAGGCTCCCGGTACATGGAGCCTGCTTCTCCCTCTGCCTGTGTCTCTGCCTCTCTCTCTCTCTCTGTGACTATCATAAATAAATAAAAATGTAAAAAAAAAAAAAAAAAAAAAAAATTTAAACTGTGCTCCTGGAAGAACCTTCCCACCAAGAAATTTTATCTTCTAGACCCTTCACAAGATACAAGTCTTGCCACTTGGAGATTCCAAATTCTGCCTCTTGTTGCTTAGTAGGACAGGTAAACAATGTTCTTAGAACCAACAGACACTAGCCTTACACATACCTTCTTTCCGTGGACAGGAGTGTTTTACTTCAGATAAATGGTGGGAGTTCCCATTCTCTGCCATTCCATCTCCTTTCTAAAGTCCATCTGCTTGGGAAAGTAGCTCTTAACAGACACAAGAGAGCTGATCATTTTTCTGTTTTTAAAAGTCCTGAGTAGTGTGGATTTTTTACAGTGTTTCATGGTCCATATGACTTAAAATTTTTAAAAATGTTATTTAGGAATGCCTGGGTTGCCCAGTCAGTTAAGCGGCTGACTCTTGATTTTGGCTCAGGTCATGATCTCGAGGTTGTGGGATCGAGCCCTGGGTCAGGCTCTGCACTCAGAAGGGAGTCTGCTTGAGATTCTCTTTCTCCCTCTTTCTGTCTTTCTCAAATAATAAATAAAGCTTTTAAAAAAATATTCATTATAATAAATTCAAATAGTAAAGCAGTACATAAACTAAAAAAGAGATAGTCTTTCCTTCTTATCCAACCTTCCAGAAGTAATCACCATTAAGAGAATGGTGTATCTTTCTAAACTTTGTTCTTTTTTTATATATACTTATATTTATGTATGTGAGTAGTTGAGTATGTGTGTGTGTTTTCTGCACTGTATATTTTCTTTCCTCTTTTTTAACTAGGCTCTGGGCTCAACATGGGGCTTGAACTCAAAACCAATCAAGACCTGAGCTGAGACCGAGAGTCGGATGCTTAACTGACTGAGCCACCCAGGCACCTCTGCATTGTATATTTCTTTTTGCTTTTCTTTCTTCTTTCTTCTTTTCTTTTCGAAAGGTTTCGGGGAGGGGCAGAGGGAGAAGGCGAGAGTGACTCTGAAGTAGGCTCCATGCACAGTATACAGCCCAAAACAGGGCTCAAACCTATAACTCTGAGATCATGACCTGAGCCAATCAAGAGGCGCTTAATTGACTGAGCCACCCAGGTGCCCCTGCACTGTGTGTTTTCTGATTCTTGTTTTTTTTTTTTTTTTTTCCATTTACTATTAGATCTGAGACCTCTTAATGTGTTTAGATTTATCTTTTTTTTTTTTAAGATTGTATTTATTTTTTCATGAGAGACACACAGAGAGAGGCAGAGACATAGGCAGAGGGAGAAGCAGGCTCCGTGTAGGGACCCCTATGTGGAACTCTATCCTGGGACTCCAGGATCACGCCCTGGGCCAAAGGCAGACGCTCAACCACTGAGCCACGCAGGGGTCCCTTGATTTATCTTTATTAAAAATAGTTGCATTAGTATTGCATCAAATTGCAGAGTCAGATATCCATTTTATTTTTGTTATTTTTAATAATTTATTTATTTATTTGAAAGAGAGAAGGGGCGCACAGGTGCAGGGTGGGGAGAGGCAGAGGGAAAGGGAGAAGCAGCTCCTGGCTGAGTGCAGAGCCGGACATGGGGTTGGATTCCAGGACACTGAGATCATGATTTGAGCCCAAGTTAGACACTTCACCAACTAAGCCACCCAGGTGCCCCAGATGTATGCATTTTAAAAAAACAAGATGAGGGATGCCTGAGTGGCTCAGCGGTTGAGCATCTGCCTCCGGTTCAGGGCATGATCCTGGGATCCGAGATCGAGTCCCACATCGGGCTCCTTGCAGAGAGCCTGCTTCTCCCTCTGCCTGTGTCTCTGCCTCTCTCTGTGTCTCTCATGAATAAATAAATAAAATCTTAAAAAAAATAAAATAATAAAACAAGATGCTTTAAGTGAAGGATGCATTCTACTGGGTGTATCTTGTTTTAGGCCTGTAGTGAAATGGCTTTGGACAAGTTAATTTATCTTCTCTTGAGTTTCAGTTTCCTTATGTATAAAATGAGGATAGAAATACTTTATGTAGTTGTAAGGATTAAAGTCATACATTCATTTAAATGTTAAGGGCCTCTGCCTATATTGGCTAAGTGTTCTATAAACTGGGAAGCCTTATTATGTATAAGTTCACCAGGAGAATAATCCAAAAAGAGATGTGTGCTTACTTTTGTCTCTTCCCTACTTGCCTTAGTGATGTCTCTGAGTCTCTGCTTGATAAGTGCCTCTATACCAACCACTCTCCTCATCCTGACATCTTGATACGGACTTCTGGAGAAGTGAGGCTCAGCGACTTCTTGCTCTGGCAGGTAAGTAATTTGCAACCACTGCTGTGTTTGTGTCAGCCTGAAAACTGTAACTGCACCCATAGGATGGATTTAGTGCGGCTCATCCCCACTCCTAGTCATGCTGATACCAGAGAACTATTGGAGAGGAAGGAGTTGAGGGGGGACGTGCATCCAGGCTGTGCCTGATAATATCTGCTGTCCCTTCCTCCTCGGTCCCTGACTCTGCCACCTCTGTGGTTCTTGCTCTCTAAAGTGCCTAGAGGAAAATTAATTAATTAATTAATTAATTAATTAATTAATTGCCTAGAGGAAAATCAAGGCTATCCAGCTGCGGTGGAAATTTTACTTGTGTCCCTGTTCAAAGCAGTAGATTTCTGCATTGGGTCCCAGAGGTTTGGCTGCTGCCCAGGTGATCTACAGGTACTCCAGCCCATCTGGGCTAGGATCTTGCCTTGCAGTCACAGGTCTCTCTCCTTCAGATTCAGCAGCTGTGTCTATGCAAGCACAGATCACAAGGGATATAAACTATATGCAGACTCTTTCTTAGGGTCTTGCTGCTGCCTCTCAGCTCAGCTCTTACCCCAGTGTAAGTAGTCCTCCAAAAGCTTGTAGCCAAGTCAGTTTGCCTTTGCTTGAAAATCTCCATCATCTGTTAATTTGGCCCCCAAGTAGCACATGGCTGTTCAAGGAGAGGTTGGAGGGACTCAGCTTTGAAGCAACTTCCAGAAATTTTAATGGACCATAGTCTTAATAGATTTAGCTACTGAAGCTACTTTTTCAGTCTTTAGCTATATTGAAAGAAATAATGCATAGCTTATGGTTCAGTGGCCTATTGTGTAGGTCAGATCGTGTCTGGAAAGTTTACTTCTAGACACTGAGTTTTAAAAGATTGCATTGGTAAACTGGAGGATTTATCAAAAGTGGCCAACCTGCAATTCATGCCATGTAGGGAATGAGTGCAGGATAGCAATCTGAGAAAGGGAGGCATGGTGGCAGTTTATTCCCTAAGGAAAAACTGAGTTCCTCCTGTGTGCTGGGAATATGGCAATAATCAAGTCAGAAATAATCCCTGCTGTTCTATAATTTATAGTTTGTTGGTAAAGGCCAGAACAAGTCATTATAACCTTGGGGACAGATAACAGGCAGCTGTAATCTTGTCTTCAAATATTTGAAAGAATGTCACTTTTAAGAAGAAACAATCCTGTTCCAGAGCGAAGACCTGAGACTTTGGCAGAGGTTGCCGGGAAGGTGACATTGGTTTAGCATAACAAGCTGTCTGACAACTAAAGTTAGCCCTCTTGAGGCAGTGAATTCTTCACTACTGAAGGTATCAAGCAGTGGCTGTCAAGAAAGTTTCAAAAGGAATTCTCACATCAGTGATTATTATTAGGGTTCACCCAGCTTTGTAGTCTCTGGCTGCTTTATGTACATTATCTTGTTTAATTTTCATTATACCCTAAAAACCAGCTTTTCTTACTACCCACTTTTACAGTTGAGACCGAGGCCCAAAGAGGTTAAGTAACTCGCTTCAGGTCAAATGGATGGTAAATGGTGGAGCCAGGATCCAAAGCCAGGTCACCTGGCCCCAGAGCTCATGGTCTTCACCACCCTGCTACCCTGCTACTTAAAAATAACAGCCTCAGCTACCATTTGCTCATTGCTGACTTTTATCAGACAACATGTGTCCCAGATGACCTCTGAGGGCCAAGAGCCAATAACATAATCCAGATGTTATTTCATAGTCCTAAAATTGGCTCTTAGAAAAATCCTGGTGGGAATGTTGTTCTAGTCTTGCTGTAGTTCTGCCTTGCTGCACGCAGGTGCCTCAGATGACCCCTCCCCATGAATGAGGGACATTGGGGCTGGCTGCAGCAGTAGCTGCAGCTCCAGGTGCCTGAGCTGTCTCAACTCTGGGCTCCTGGGTCGTGCTCCTCCTTTGGAATCCTGACCAGAAATATGTTTAAGCAACATGCTATTACACTATACTATCTTCCTTCCCGCTGCTTTCCCAGACTTCCCACTGCTGCTTGGTGTTCCAACCAGTTCTATGGCCAGAATACACATTTTGGAACCTCTGTGAGGCCATCCTGCAGTACCAGATGAACCATAGCATGCTCCAGGTAAGAGTTCAGGGCTGACCTGACTGGATATCCTGGAAGAAAAGGTTAGCACTGATTGACCACCAACTACTTACAGGAGGCACTTGCTAGTAAGCATGTTAATGATGATAATAGCTACTACTTATTTGTTATGTGTCAGGCACTGTGAGCATTTGATAGGTACTATCTCATTTAATGCCCCCAAGATCACAATGGCATGGGTATTATCAGCCCTGCTAGTGCAAGTGAATACAAAGAAATTCTTTTGTTAAGGACATATAACCAGTAAGAGACAGAACTGGGATTCAAGTTCCATGTCTTTAATCTCTTTGCCACAGTAAGACAGGAAAGACTTCAGAGAGATTGATTGGCCATTCCCTGGCCATTTTAAGCTAATAAAAGATTGTAGAAATTAGAATATACAAATTTCATGCCTCTTCCAGAAGGGATTAAGAACAAAGTAATGCTTTCTATTATATAAAACTATGTTCTACCAACATTTGCAGTTATATTTCAATTTTGATCACCACATCCTAAAACAGGCTTTAATAGGAGGCAGAGTCCCCTACATCTGAATAGAATTCTTAATAATAAATGGTAGTGTGTGTTGTGGTTAGTTCACTAGCTGTTTTTCATGTAAGTTTTCTTACTTAACCCTTCCACCAATCCCACAGGTTTGGTGTCTTCATTTTCCAAATTTGGAAACAGAGGAGCAGAGTAACCTGTCTCAAGGCCACAGAATTTTAAAGCCAAAGCTGGTGCTGTTCCTTGAGTCTAGAAAGATAATGGCCAGAAGGAAATAATGATTTAAGTCAGGGCTTCTTAATCCCTTGGAGAATCTGGTAAAAAACATAGACCATTTCCCTAGAAAAATTGCACAGATCATTCTAACATATGGCATTTCACATAGAATTATACTCATCACTGAAACACTTCTATTGCTACCAGGGGCTCAAAGAACTCCTGGAATTTGTCGATGAATCCCAAGTCCACAACTCCTGGAATAAGTCAATCAAATCATGTGCTTGGTTACTAGAATATAAGGAATTGAAAAAGGAAGTTCTGTTAAAGTGAAAGGAAAAATAGCAGAGTCTCAGTTATCCACCATCAGTGAAAAATGAATATCAGATATTTCCATATGACCAAAGCTCTCTTAAGAACCAAAACTTTAAAAAAAAAAAAAAAAAAAAAAAGAACCAAAACTTTTTTCTATCCTTTTTTGATGGGAAACTTTCTGAAATGTGTCTTGTTCATAATCATTGACACCTACTATATACACTTGCTGATAATGTTAATTAGAATAATCACATTCTAATGATGCTAATAATGATGATGGCAGCTGCCATCTTGAAGCCTTTCATTGGGCAGTGATGCCCTTGAAGAGTGGGACTGTTTACCTTAAGCTAGATGGCCCCCAAATACTTGGCTTTGGATTTCATGTAAATTTTTGTACATCCTCTGTCTCATTTTCTACCATTGTCTATGGCTAATTTTGACAGCATCCCTCCTCCTCTTCATATTGACTGTTTTAATTCGGCTATAGACAAGGAAACCAGCTAGTTTAACTTGTTAGAGTTAGGTCTATAAAGTGAGAGTAAATTGGCTCTGAGGATGTTGGTGCATGAGCTTCTACGTATGGATACTCTTGCCTCTGATTTGGCAGCTCCGAAGCCTTTTATAGTAATTTCGGGTTTCTCAGATGCTTTCCTACATGGCTGTCAGAGGAGTTACTTTCATTCATTGCATAAATATTTATTGAGTACCAAATATGAGTCAGGGGCTATATTAAGCATAAGATTTCTACCTTTGTGGAGCTTATAGTCTTACTTGAGTTAGATAATAAGTAAACAGATATATAAGAAAATTTCAGACTGTAATAAGACAATGAAGAAAATAGAGTAATACGCTAGAACACAGTGAAGAAAGGAAGAGGTCCTGAATGAAGCAGTCAAGGAAGGCCTCTCTGAGGAGGTAGTTTTTAAGCCATGATATAAAAGAAGAGAAGCAGCCAGATGTGTGAAAATCTGGGGGTAGAGAATTATTGTCTACAAAAGGAGCACCAACGCAAGGGTACTGAGGTTATCAAGTCTGGGTCTTAGAAGAACAAAGAGGCCACCGTGCATGAGGGAGAAGGGTTAGAGATGGGGCTGGGTGGGAGTCAGGCCTCTGGTTATATAGGGCCTTATGGGCCATGGTGACAGAGCTGAAGAATTGTGATCAGAGGAATGACAGGATCTGATTTAGATTTTGCAAAAATCACTCAAGATTTTCGGGATAGGGGGGCAGGAATCAGGGACCAAACTTGTAGAGGATATGCCTCAAGGTCAAATAGTGGCTGTAGGGAGGATGAGGGCTGAGTGGATCGAGATGGGGAGAAAAACAAATTTTAAGATAGAAACAAATGAAAGTAACTCCAAGTTAATAATATAACCCCTAGAGGAAAGAATTAATTCAAGTTATCTGAACATAATTCTCTGACTATACATCTTTGGTGGGATGTATTCTAAGGATAATACAAACTGAAAGGAAGATTAAACATTATTTAAGAGATTTTTATTAGCAGTAATGTTGATGATGTAATTTTGAAACTCTTAGGTATCTCGGAAGACAAATCAAATTGAGTACAAATATTAATGTTACTAGGAACCCAGACATTGAGGTTTTGGCCTGAGCAGTTGGGAGGATGGTTCTGCTGTTTCCTGGGGTGAGGATAGGACATGTTTAAGGAAAATCATTAAGAGTTCCATTTTGTACCTGTGAGTCATAATTGCAAACATTTGAGTTCTTACCATATCAGGCAACCTTTACATAGATTCTGTGTAGTGTTAGGAGGTAAATACCATTGTTATTACCACCATTTTTGAAGTGAGGGAACCACAGGTATAACAGAGATACTGACTATCCTGAACCCTTTTTCAGCGGGCCTCTTGGGGATCCTGACCAGGCTTTATCTACCCAGAAGTCTTCAAGGCTCTGTTTCTAGAAATCTTAGCACCTCAGCAGAAACAGTAAGGATAGATTCCAGACTAACAGCATCCTTGCCAATGTGGCCTCCGACCAGGAAGTTGATCTTCCCAGCGTCTCCCTTTCATATCCACTGTGTCATGACCAAACTGGACTCTTCATGGTACTTTGTTCGGTTCCCAACCTCCGTGTTTGTGTTCCCAGCCCATTTCCCAAATCCCCGTAGTTAAAATCTGAGCTGCTGTCTCTAAGTCCAGCACAGAGTGTCTCTGTTTCTACAGGAAGTCAGGGCAGAGAGCAGGGAGGTGGCTTCTAGACCTAGAGTAGCTCACTGGGATGAGCATACCCTCAACTCAGGGAAGCTAAGGGAAACAGGGACTCAGCTACAAGTTGTTTGGGGCTAGAGCTTGGTATCTGAAGGGCCCTTGGCAGTCTTCAGGTGATCATGCATCAGCTGTAGGAAATGGCTGATAAAGGGAGGAAATGTTGACTCAGAGGCAGTAGGGCAGAGAGAACACATCAGCAGGGGAGGGGTAGGTGGCAGCGCAGAGCCACCAAGCCTCCGATACAAGCTGCATTAATGGAAGTTCCGTGAGGGGTCCCTGACAGATGAGTAGTAAGTGTTTGGTCCATCTCATCTGTAAGAATAGTATCATAGAAGATAATGCATTCCCACTAAACTTCCTTTGATGCATTTGTCAGAGATTAAACATGAGGCTGGGTCATTTGACTGCTTTATTTCTATTTTATACTATTTCTTCAGGTAGTCACAGTCTTCTCCTTAGGAAGAGTTAAAAGCTTGAACTTTTATCTCAGACATCCCTGACTTTGGCCAAAATCAGGAGATGCTGGACTCTGAACAGACTGGGCCACCCCAGCACTCCAGGCAGGTATTCTTATTGACATCACTCCTCTCCTTTTACAGATGAGGAAAATGATATTCTGCAGGGTTAAGTCACTGCTGCCTGCTAATTCTGGGACTGCCTGGAGTTCTGGGAGTGCTTCAGTACATGTATTTCTGGCAGCGATAGCTGTCTCACACAGCCTTCAGGAGGGCATCCCCCATGCCACTGACCTGGACATGTTGACTGTGGCAAGTGGGAACTTAGGGGAGAACCTGTCATTGGCTAATGAATGTTTTGTAACCAAATGCCTGCAGCCTCTTTCCAGATCCGGACAATCTTGCAGAGGACTTGAGGATTTATGTACTGGAGGGGCTTACTACATCCTGTTCCCTAATTCTGCTGAGGAGTGAACATTAGCAGAGAGGCTTAATGCTCAATAGAGGTTTAGATGAATAGGTCAGAGCCCCATTTCTCCAAGGAAGCTCCAGGAGCTCTTGTACCAAAATGGCATAAAGTCTGTACCAAAAATCACTAAGGAAATTACTACTACCCCTACACCTGATTGGTCATTATATAGGGACAGTAGACAGTATGGTCAAGGAGAGAGAAATTGACTGTGAGGACTTCTTGAGCCTGGATTTTCTGAGGCTGAGTACCTGAGTAAACTTAGAACACCTGTGAAATGTGGAAGTAGGTCCAGACCATACAGAGGCTGGACAGAGAGCCATTCATACACACCTGGCTCCCCATGCCACCCCTACAAAGTGTAGCTTACCCAGAGGCACAAGACACATTTCCCATAGAAGCTTCTCTCAAGAAGCTACCTTAGTGGAGGAACCAATGGAACTTTAGCCCATTCTGTGACCTAGGCCATGTCCCTCCCCCTGCTCAGCATCAGTGTCCTGGTCTGTACAGTGGGAAGGCTGGGTGGGGTTGGTCTTAAGGAACTCCCCTGGCTCTGTCATTCTAACAGTGAATCACTGATTCCTGGCAATTAGGAGCCAGGCTATCCCTTGACTCCAGCCTCCCTGCCTGCACTCAGTCTGGGGATGCCATTCAGAAGAAGCCTGAGCCTTACAGAGTGTCTTTAAGCAGCTCCATGTTTCTTCCCTCTGTGGCTGGGTACTCCCCTCCTTTCTGTCCTGCCAGAACTTATGTATTTAGCTCTAGTCACAAGCAGTGGTGATAGAACAGTTGACCGTTAGTTAATAGCCAGCCACCAGGTTGGGCATTTGTTTTTTCATTTTTCCTCAAGCCACCTGTTGTACAGAGGTCTCACTTTGGCCTGGTCAAGCTCTTCAATAAATTCCATGTGTCTTTGCCATTATTTCCACTGCCTGATACCCTCCTCCCCGCCATACACCCCACCTTTATCTAAATCCTCCCCATCGGTTAAAGCCCAGTGCAAATTCTGCCTGTCCATAAGCTGTCACTGTTCCTTGACTTTCATCAGTGACAATGTCTCTTTTCTCTGAGCTCCATGACCTTTTTTCTCTTGCCTCACTGATGACCCTTACCATGTTCTGCCTTGTATTATGGGACTTTGTATATAGATCTGTGGCCTAATCAGCCCATAAGCACATGAATTTCTGAGACCATATCTTGTACATCATAACTCATAAGGTCCTGTATGTAAAACCCAAGGTTCCTCCTGACCAAGGCCAGGAAGAAGTCCTTGTAGTACGATGGAAGGCCTTCACAGCAACTTCTCAAACACCTTCTAGTCTTCGTAGCTCCATGTGTGAGTTCATCACCCTAGCAGAAGAGTGCCCTTGAATGCCTGGGTTCATTCAGGAGCCTAAGAAGGGATTTTCCAGAATTTCCATTTGTCGTCTTTATTCATGCAGTAAACTTTTATTGCTCAGAGACCCTAGCAAATCACTTCCCTACTCTGAACTTCCATGTCTGTCTCCAGCACATAAAAAGTAGCTCCACTGCAAGGGTCAAGTGCTTTTGCATGTGTAAGATATTCTTTAAAGGGGGAAGACCGAGCATTCCAGGTTTATAAGCTGAGAAGGACACAGATAGGCACACAAATACCGTAATACAAGGTAGAATGTAAAGGTCATGAGGGTATATAGAATGCCAAGTTAGCAGCAAAGTGTAGTTTCTTACATGTGGTATAGGTTTGGCAAGAGGAGCTCTGGTGCAAAGGCTCTGTGGCCAGTCAGGATGGCAGGAGCAGATCACATCAGGGAGGCACAGCAAGGCTGTGGTTCTGCTCCAGAGGGATTTTCCCTCTGCAAGAGCATCCTCCCTGCCCTCCTAGGATCAACCGGTCATCAATTGATTATTTCACATGTACAGAGTGCCAAAGTGCCAGAGAGGAAAAGCCATACAATCTCTGCTTTCTGGGAGTTTATGGTTTGTCTGAAGATACACAAAGATATGACAAGTGCTGCCAGGGAGCATGATTACTAACCTGGTGTCAGTGCTCTATCGAGCCTTCAAAGTGCTTTATTTTCTAACAGAAAAAGTGGGCTATGGACACTAAAACCTATTCTACTAGGCAGAAGGCAGTAAGTGCCTTAAGAGAGCCAAACCTGTTTCTCACAGTGTTCCTAGGAGGATCATTTGCTGGAAGAGTCAGGCTGGTCTCCACACAGGAGGCAAGTTTGGAGCCAAACTCTGAAAAACAGCTGCAGGAGTTGGGAGGATGGCTCCCTTAAAGTGACCTGGGAAGCCAAAGGAAAGGACCCAGTGGACGTGCCCCAGGCAGGACTAGGATCTTCCACACAGCAGAGAATAGACAATAACTTGTAAAATTGTGGTTTCTGTTTGAGAGCCTGCTTAATATGCTAGAGAGGGTTTTGCATATATTATCTCTAATCCTTAAAACCACTCTTCAAGGTAGACACAACCCCCACTTTACAGATGAAGAAATGAGGTTAGGAGAGGATTTGCCCAAAGCCACAAAGCTAGTTGGTGGGGGAACCAGAAGTCAGACCCATGTTCACCTGGTTCCCTTCCAAGTGTGAGCCTGAGAAGAATTTTAAGAAATACAGAGGCTCGAACCCAAAACAAACCAAGATGGACCCAGAACTGCCACTGCCGTGCTTATACATCATGGGCACCACCCTTATACACCTACCCCCAAGCTTTTCCAAATCTGGTACAGACTCTCCATTGTTCCACTTGACTTGGCCTGCCTGTTGCCTCACCCTCTGCCTCCTCCATCCCAGTTCCACTCACACCTAAAAATGATCTCCCCACCCTGATCCCCACTTTTCTCTAGCAGAAGGCCCGAGACATGTATGCAGAGGAGCGGAAGAGGCAGCAGCTGGAGAGGGACCAGGCTGCAGTGACAGAGCAGCTGCTGCGAGAGGGGCTCCAGGCCAGTGGGGACGCCCAGCTCCGACGGACACGCTTGCACAAACTCTCAGCCAGACGGGAAGAGCGGGTCCAAGGCTTCCTGCAGGCCCTGGAACTCAAGCGGGCTGACTGGCTGGCACGTCTGGGCACTGCATCAGCCTGAGGGAGGCTGGCCTCCTGCCACTTTGCCCTGCCTCTGCCTCCAGGCCTCCACTCCCCTTTCTTTTCTTGGTGAAAGGCACCTCCCTCCTAGTGATGAATTGTGTTTCCTTTGCTTGGCCAGGGAGCCCCAGAGGCCAGATCTGCTGGCCATACAGACACCTTTTGGACTGACTGGGACAGTGGACCCTGGGGAGGGTTGAGGTGAGAGTCTCCCACAAGTACACTAAACCTGGCTCTGGCCACTGGTAGGTTCAGACAGCAGAGAGCTCCAGTTCTTGGCTGCCTGTTCCTCCGCCTCTGCCACCTCTTCATGTGCTCCTAGATGCACTTTATTTTTTCACCAGCACATCTTTCAACACACAGAGTTTCAGGGCAGAGTTCTCCCCCAAAACCTTAGCCCTTTACCCATCCATCTTAACCTTCTACGCGACTTTTACAAAAGATTCGGCTCCACCTTGGATCTGCTGGTAAATAGCTCATAGGCAGCCAGTATTATTTGGGCAAGGAAGGGGAGGGAGAGACAGAAAGAAAATGTGCCCATCTGCTGCTCCTCCCCCTGGGCTCTCCACCTGGGATTTGCTATTGAATCTCTACCCCCCCCCCCCCCCCACCACACAGTGCTGATTGCTCACTGAAAGGCTCAGCGCCCCCAATGGCGCGCGGAAGCCAGGCGGGTGATTACAATCCAATTACCTATTGTCGACTCAGCCCACACAAGCTTTTCTCCTCCTCTTGCAGGGCATGGGGCCAGGCTCCACGCCCCTGTGAGACCGGCCCCCTCCATGACTACAGGGTAACAGAAGGGCCTGTAGGCCCTGGTGACTCTAATCCACCACAGGCCTCCCTCCCTGGCCCACATCACAGGACCCAGAGCACAGAAACAAGCCCTTCTCCCGACTGACTGCTGTCCTCACCATCCCAGACTCTGCTGCCTGCCGTCTCAGCCTTTGAGGCTTCTCTGTTCTTGAGCTGGCCCCCTAAGTAGCCCCTGAGACGATTTCTTCTCAGCGTGGCAGAGTCTCAGCTTGTTAGGGCTGACACTGCCCAGCAGGGAGAAGAGGGCCAAGTCAAGGGCTATGTCCTTTCCCTTACCTCTCCCTGCCAGGCCTTGCTGCAGAGCTGCTGAGAGGATTAGTGCCTTTGAAGAGCTGTCTGCCTGAGCAGCTCTGCTTCAGGTGCCGGGAGCAGCAAGCACCAGCCTTTAACACCAGCCAAACACCACTCTGTTTAGTCTTCCCATTTTACTTTCTGCAAACAGTTTCCCCAGCACCTCCCTCTAGGGGAGAGGTGGGGTCTTGCAAGCAGTGGTCACAGCAGTCTTTAAGCCCCTACCTTCCTTATATTCCAGTCTCCTCTTCCCCTTCCTGTGCCAGGTATCCTGGCACAAGAGACCCCTTGGCCATCATCCCTGCTCCCAGAATCAGGCCAAAATGCCAGACACTGCGATTGAAAAGCCAATCAATGCACCCTTTGGCAAGCCCCCCACACACACCTGGCATTCCCCGCAACCAATCCCTGGCACAGGGTTCCCAGAGAGCAGGTGCTGTACATTTTCCAGCTTTACAATGGGGCTGTTGACAGCCTTAATTAGGGAGGCATGAATTATGCGGCTATAATGCAGAGCCCTACAATTAAGGCGGGAATGAGGGGCTGGAGGCAACAAACGGAATCTGCCCAGTGAGCCTGGCTATTGAGTCCTGTCTCCGTTCTGTGTCTGACTTTCCCTAATATGACTGGGGTACAGCTGAGAAGTGATTAATGGAGCTGGTGTCTCTCTTTGGCGTTAGTACCTGTATTTGGAGGAAGGTACACACAGGGATGGGTAGGGGGCCAAGGGACCACTACTGCCAAGGAGCAGGAGCTGCAAACAGTTGATACGGACTCCTCGTGATTGCTTTCTACCGGTAGGATTTGTACAAACCTACTCAACCCTTGCCTCAAGATTAAGTAGGTGGGACCTGTTTAAATGTCCTCTCACCTGTGAGCCAGTCCCTGACTTCAGGATAATTCTTGTGTTCTTGTGTCCTCCTGGATTTCAAGTAGAATGATAAGATTCTTTCTTAGATGTAAAACTTGTTTACAAATAGTACAACGGAACACCTTGCTTTGCGGCTGCGGTGGTCTGCCCTCCCCCAGGTGCGCTTGGCTACCTCCCGGATCCCTAGCTTTGGGGGCTTGTGGGGTGGGGGAAGCCAGTGGAAGAGCCCTTATGCCATCGCAACACCTGTTCCTCTACTTGTTTCCTAATCCTCGGTCGCTTGCCTCCACCCTCCTTGTCCTCGCGCAAGTGAGAGGAAGCCAGCCTGCCAGTGTGGAAGGAGGGATTTCGCCAGCTGCGTTTGCAGCGCCCAGGCTTGGTGGCCGCGTCGGGTGGGGGCAGCTGAGCTTGATGTCTCCAGAGCGGGTGGAGCGTAGGGGGAGGGGAGTGCTAGTAGGCCTAGGCGGCTGCTCTCCATCATTCTGTGGCGGGGTTCCGAGGTCCGGGAAGACAGGGACCTAAGAGAGCCACTCGACAGGCTTTGGGGTGGGGGGGCTTCGTTGGCATTTGGGGAGGCGGCTGAGAAACGGGTGCTGAAAGGACAGCTCCTACCTGCCCTACTGCACCCGAATGGGACTTCTGCGTGTAGAGTCTCCCCCCTGGAACCCCCACCCCACCTCGGGTGGACTGCCTTCCAGGTGAGGGGCACGAAAGGATTCCTCGGAGTGGCAGCTTGGAAGGATGCACGTCCGGCTGCGCCAAGCTGGCTTCCCCGCTCTTTCCCCACTTCAGCGTCAGCCTTGGCCCTGGGAATTGCAGCCTGTGCCTCCAAGCTGCGCGCTTCCTCCCGCCTCCGGCGGAGAAGGGCGGTGCGGCCAGGCCTCGCAAACCCTTCTTCTGGGGCCCCCAGCGGGAACAGGAAGGAAAGCGGCCGAGATGCGCCCTAAGTGTCGCATGGCTTGGAGAAGTGGGTAGCTGGGTTGCATAAGGTGGAAGGAACTTGGTAGTTTGCAAAAGCCAGCTCTTGGCGGGAGCCGAAACGCAGAGCCCGCCGACTCGCACAGCCCCCCCGCTTCGTTTATTGCCATCGACGCGCGCCTCCCCCACTGCGCCCCCACCCCCTAGGCGCGCCGCCGTCTCGCGCGCCCTCCCCCCCGTACCCCCCTCCTCACTCCCTCCAGAGGAGGTGAGTTTAAACCCCGCCCACGTGACCCCAGCTGGGCCAATGAGCGGCGGCGGGAGGTGAAATCCGGTTCTAACCGGTCCGGGGCTCCCAGCGCTATAAAAACTTTATAAACCCCCCGGAGCCCGAGCAGTGTGAAGAAGAAGAGGCGAGAACGACCCCCGGACCGGCCAAAGCCCGCGTGCCGCCGCATCCCCGCGTCCAGCGCTTACGTCCCGCCGCCGTCGCCACCATGCCCAAGAGAAAGGTACGTGGCGCGAGGGCCCCAGGCGCTGGGCCGCCACTGCCGCCGCCACCACCGCTGCCGCCGCCGCCGCCGTTTCCCCAGCCTCGGGGCGCGAGAATCGGCACCCGGCTGGAGCGGGATCGGGCGCCCTGTACGGGGGCGCGAGACGGTGTCCGGCTGCCCCGGGCTAACCCTGCGCGGCTCGGCTGCCCGCGGGCGCCAGAGGCCATATTGGAGGAGCGGCGGCCGCGGCGGGAGGAGCCATGTTGGCGGCTGTTTATCCCGCTCCCCTCGGGTTCGACGTGCCCGCCCCGCGCCCCCTCCCCCACCGCCATGCCCCCTCCCCTCCCCGCGGGCGGGCAATTCAAACCCGAAAGGGCGGGAAGGCGGCGCTCGGGCTTGGCGGGCGGGGGAGCGCGCTGCCGCCAAAAAACCGCCGCCGTGAGGGGGCGGGGCCCGTGTCCCTCGGGGCGGGGCTTCGCCGTGTGGCCCCGCCTCCGCCCACGGCCCGGGCGCACGAGACTCGCGCCGGTGCGCGCCGCTGCCGCCCACGAGTTCCCCCGGCTGCGCGCGCCTCCAGTCTCCCGCCCTCGACGGCTGCCATGGCAACGGCGCCCGGGCCCCGCCTCCGGAGGGGTTTGTTTGCACCATCTGCAGCTGTTGCTTCTGCCTGGCGCGGCGGCGCGGGCTGCGCTCCTCCGCGCTCCCCGCTGGGTTTAGCGCGCGCTGCCCTGCGCGGCTCGGAGGAGGCTCCTGGCGGGCAGGGGCTCGGACCCCCTTCTTCCCTGCGCGCTTTGGGCCGTTTCGGGCGTGATCCTTGCACAGAGGAGCAGTCGTATTTCTGAGCACTTAGGGCATTTTCATAGGAGCTGGGGATGCTAAAACCGGAAGACTCGTATGCCTTAGAAAAGTTGTGTGCAAGACTTCCCCTTTAGCTTTTTCCTTAGGACTGCTAAGCTTAGTGAGTCCTTAAGAATTGCCTTAGAAACAACAACTTTCTTAGGTTTTGTTTGCTTTTTATAGGCTGAAGGGGATGCTAAAGGAGATAAAGCCAAGGTGAAGGATGAGGTGAGTCTTAAGCTTTTGGGACTCCTTTACTGGTAATCACACTCCTAGCCCTGAATTTCCCTAAATTCTCTGCACTTTCTGTAATGTAGACCAAACTGATACCAAAACTTTTTATCTCTTAATTTTTCTTAAGTAGTTCAACTGTCATATTTCTTATCTTTTTTTTTTTTCCTTTTAATAGCCACAGAGAAGATCTGCAAGGTTATCTGCTGTAAGTCCCTGTTATGAAACTGTTTATCCGAAAACCATTAAAAGTCTGCTTTGTTTCCCATGGGTTATGGTTAGCGGCTGCTTTTAAATGATCTGCTCTCTTGGGGGTTCTCACCGGTTTGATATTTGCTGGTTCTGAAATTCTGGTGGCTGTAGCCAAAGTGGGACACCTTAATGTGTTAACTCAAATGGGTTCCTGAAGATAGGAAATGCAAACGGAAAGCCAACCCTAGAAGCTTTACGAAATAGGAACTTTTGTGCCAGTGGTACTGTGGTTTGGTTGCGGGTTGTTTTTTTGGTCTATTGTACTAATATTCTCTTCCTCTCTCCTTGAAATAAAAGAAACCTGCTCCTCCAAAGCCAGAGCCCAAGCCTAAAAAGGCCCCTGCAAAGGTGAGTGGAACTGAGAGATAAGGGTACTTCTAGGAGTTGCGTAAGGCTGTGCGGTTTCCCGGGTTGCTGACAGGACTTCTGCTATATAGTGACCATCCATTGGCCCATTCGCCATAGAAGAAAGAAATTGGACTGGACCTTAAAATTATGTTAGAATTGGTCACTTCACTGGGTGAGGCCTGCCCTTCATTCAGGGTCTTAATTTAGCACAATGGTGACCCCATTAATGGATATTCCTAAGTTGTTTTTGATAGCTTGCCTTATTTATCCCTGACATTTGTAGTACTGATGTTCTAATCAAGAACTCTACGAGGATAAAAACAATTGAACAACAACTTTCAGGGGAAAAGTCATCCATTTACAGGAGATTATACATTTAAAACCCAAGTATTTAAGGCACTATATTTTATTTTTATTTTTTTTGTACTCAAAAACTTCTAGACCACAGCAAATGATAATTTGGTCTTGTTTTGATGAGTTTTTAATCAGTGGGGAAGGGTTTATAGTTTGCGTTATTTTTGATAAACTAATTCTATGTCGTACAGAACCTTGCAGACCGTAGCCTGCTAATATGAAATTAGAAGAAACTGCTTTTTTTTTTTTTTTTTTTTTTTCTTTCCCCTTTTTAGAAGGGGGAGAAGGTACCCAAAGGGAAAAAGGGGAAAGCTGATGCTGGCAAGGATGGAAATAACCCTGCAGAAAATGGAGATGCCAAAACAGACCAGGTACAAGTATTTTCATTTTTGTTAAGTCAGTTCTGAGTCACTGATCCCAAAAGCTTTTAAAGTCCCTGGTGTCCGGTTTTAAAGAGCACTGCAGTGGAGATCCTTGTCCTAAGTCTATGCTACACCATAGAGTTTTCAAGTTGGGAATAAACTTAATCTTCTAGCATTAATGTGCCCTCATCCCCATTTTTGCAGTGAGGTCCAGAGGGAAAGTTACCAGGTTATCCTCAAAAGAAGGACTGAGTCTTGAAGGAGCTAAAATCTGAACTTGGGTGTGGGAGCAAAATAATGCTAGGGATGGGATATGAATGAGAATAGTTTGAAATCTATGGGTGGTAACGTCTTAATCTTTTTCTTCTAGGCACAGAAAGCTGAAGGTGCTGGAGATGCCAAGTGAAGTGTGTGCATTTTTGATAACTGTGTACTTCTGGTGACTGTACAGTTTGAAATACTATTTTTTATCAAGTTTTATAAAAATGCAGAATTTTGTTTTACTTTTTTTTTTTAAGCTATGTTGTTAGCACACGGAACACTTCATTGTTGTTTTGGGGGAAGGGCATATGTCACTAATAGAATATTTCCGAAGCTAGATTGATAACGAGGGAAAAACACCTTCCCCTTCTAGTTTTGAGAAACTTCCTCTTGGCTCCCAGGAGGAGGGATTCCTTGATGTTGACACACATGAGCCACCTTGGTGGTGTGGAAAAACTAAAATTCATTTTTTTATGTCCTCTTCTCCCTCTCTGCCTTCAACATAGACTTGACTCCCTTAAACCCAGAGACCTGTTGGAACCTGATCCCATGAAATGGTTCCCAGTGTGTCAGGCAATCTGGACTTTACGGTGTCACCACTGAGATGGCGTCCCTCAAAAGAGTTCCTTTTTTTAGCTTGTGGATCTTCAGATTGATAATTCTGCCATTTTCATTTCATTTCCTGAAAGTCAGGGTCGGCTTGTGAAAAGTTGTTAAACAACATGCTAAATGTGAACTGTCAACCCTCACTCTAAACTTTCCCTGTTCAGAGCATCACATGAAGACTTCATTGGGTTTTATAGTGGCTTTCTGATTTTGGTAGTCCATTGAAGAAGGGAGTTTGAAAGTTGTTGTATACTGTTAACGATCGTCCGCCCATGTCCTGCCTGAAATACCATGATTGTTTATGAAAAGTATCTTTAATAAAGCTGGATACAGTTTGGCTTGGAATGCTGCCTCTAATCTTTTCCCGGGAGTGGGGGAGCCTGGTTTCTCCAGGTCTCTCGGGACAGGATGCATTCTGGTGTGAGGTGTAGAGGTTTTAGGTACAGCTATTCTGGTCCAGAATCAGTCTGTAGAACACAGTGTTAGGTGGAGTTAGGAAAGATCCCTGGAGTGGACTGGTGGTGAGAGGCTGGGAGCAGAGGAGTGATTTCTGTACTTGTTCTGCAGCGTTACCTAAAGCATATCTTTAAAGGCAGTTTTGGTAGGTCTGAGGTATTGGCCTGGTAGCTGACAGAAGAGTCTTTTCACTTCATTCACATTGAAAATCTATAAAATTAGTAGGTCCTACTATGGTTCTTATATCAGGAAAAAGTGCTTCTGTGTTTGTATCCTACAATTGGCCACGAGATGTGTAAGACAGCTGGGCATGCTTGTTCTGCAGCAGACCTACAAGTCTTCTGTGAATTGATGAAATTCTTGTCCTTGCTGGTGAACTGCTCTGACTCCCAAACCAGAGATTTTGTTTTTGTTTTTGTTTTTTTTTTTTTTTCTGATGGCTTTAGCTTTCCCCTCTAGGGGGAAAGGAGCAAGAAGTCCGCTTTTAAGAAATAGAACTTGTCATAAATTGCTACTTGCAGTTCGAATGTCCTTCCACAGGTCACTGGCCTCTCTTGTTTGGGGGAAATAAAGTGGAGACTATAAAACAAATATCCTACATTGCTTTGTTTATCCCCTGGAAAAGTAGAGCTATCCTATTAAGAACTTTCTTGATAATTTTTTTGTGTGTGTATTATCTCCAGTCTTTGGTCTTGGGACAATTGTGTAACACAAGTGTTAACACCCTTTTTAAGAGCAAGGAAGTGAGCTCAGATGAAGAAATTTGTTGAGGGTTATGTATCCACAGAGTGAGTAACAAAGTCAGGATTCAAACTCTCAGCTTTATTCAAAAAGAACTTGTGACTTCTATTTGGGGGCACCTTTTGGATAAAATTTGTCCACTTGGGCAGTTTGCAGCCACTTGCTTTATTGCGGAGAGAGTTCTAGGTTGTATGTGGACTCTTAATTTTTATTCAGAGGGAGGTGCCCTCTTCCAGAATGGGATGTTACAGCTGATAGGGGTACAGCAGCTTGGTATTTGAGCAGAAGTTGCAGAATTTGAGAAAGCCGCAGCTGGGGTTACTTTAACCAATATTTGTAGGTGTTCAGATTCTGTCAAATGTGTTGAGCTATGGGCCATGCCAGGAGCTCAGCCAAATGCTCTTAATTTTTGTGTCCATCTCGTGTGTAGGTGTTTATCCTCATTTTACAGTTAAAACAGAAGTGAAGTGACCAGCTGAAGTCAAACCCAGTAGTAGTAATCCTCTATTGCTGTTATCTATGAATTAAGATGAGTAGGGTGAGCTTGAACTTTGTTTTTCCCTTACCGAAAATATCTGCTGATTTGACTAGCTATGGACCATGAGAATACCTGGGCTTACAAAGCAAGAAACTACTCTTGAAAACCTGGTAAGGATGTTTAAGATTGCCATAATAACCGTGCTCACTGACAGCCCTGACCTGAACTAAGTCTGAACATGATTAAATGGATTTCCTTCCCTGGCCTGGTCTCCAAGCCCAGATCTCCCCATCTCTGGGGAGCAGTCACCATAACCTGTGTTAGGTTGGATGTTTTAGGCTCTAGTCAAGTAAAATAAAGTGGCTTAAACAAGAGGAAGATCCAGTTCCCTAAGAGAAGGTAGGGAGGTTCTAAGTTATCCCACTGGTTCTTTTTATTTTTAAAGGTTTTATTCCTTTATTCATGAGAGACACAGAGAGAGGCAAAGACATAGGCAGAGGGAGAAGCAGGCTCCATACAGGGACGCTGGGCTGAAGGCAATCACTTAACCACTGAGCCACCCAGGCATCCCTGCCCCACTGGTTCTTTCCAACTTTTCTGCCCTGGTGGCCTCAGCATGTTATCCAGCCACCCCACCCCCAAGTCAGCTGCTCCAGGTCTCAATTTGACACTCTGGTGTCCAGAGGCAAAGACCTCCTTTTTCTTTTCTTTTCTTTTTTTTTTTTTAAGACTATTCATGGGAGATAAACAGGCAGAGACACAGGCAGAGGGAGAAGCAGGTTCTGTGCAGGGAGCCCAATGCGGGACCCGATCCCGGGACCCCAGGATCATGCCCTGGGCGAAAAGGAGGTGCCGAACTGCTGAGCCACCCAGGCATCCCCAAAGACCTGTTTCTGCTGAAAATGATTTCCCGGAAGCCCCTTGGCAACCTGAGTTTCTTTGGGCAGAAATTGGACCACCTGCCTACTCCTAAACAGATCATGGCAAGAGGGATGAGGCCAGATTCTGTTCAGGATTCACCAGAGTTCCTGGAATTTAGGGGAAGGATAGATGACAGAAGAGGACAGGTGCCATAAGTGGCTAGCTGCCACCCAGCTCGGGTCCTGCGGTCTCTCCAGGCCTCTGGCCTGGCTTCACTGCAGCATTTGCTGAGCTTGAGCCTGAAGTTGAGCTAGAATTCCCATTAAAAATTCACCATTCTAAAGCATGCAATTGGTTTTTAGAATATTCACAAGGTTGTGCAACAATCAGCGCTATATAATTGCAGAATGTTCATCACTCAAAAAAGAAACCCCATACTTAGCAGTCACTCCCTGTTCCCTCTTCTGGCCTAGGCAACTGCAAATCTTTCTGTCTCTAGATTGGCCTATTCTGGACATTTCTGAATGGAATCCTATAAGGTGTTGTCTTGTGACTGGCTTCATAGCGTGAGGTTGAGGTTCATCTGCACTCTAGCATGTACTTGATTGCTTTTGTCAAATACTCATTTTACAGATACATCTTCCACTTTTTGAAAGTTCACATTGTGCCACTTCACTTTTACAAAAGCCCTTAAAAAAAAAAAAAAAAAAAAAAGGCCCTCCAAAATAGCATTTGGGTTCCCCGACCCCTTCTACAGGCAGCACTACCCCCTGAGCGGCAAGCGTGGCACCTGCCAGGCTCCCTCCTCCATAACTACATTCCACACCAAACCATCATCATACCTTTGCTGTGTGAGCATCTGTGCTTTTTCTCCATTTATTTTGTGAATCCATTTGAGAGTGTCCTAAGGTCTCAAAAGCCTAAGAAATGTCATTTTTTGGAGTCTGGGAAAGCTCAAAAATGTCCTCATATAAGTGAGTGGTGATTGCTTCCCTCTGTGTCACCAGGCTTAGGAAAGATTTCATGGGAAGGCTCTACTTCTGGACAGCAGGGGAAACCTGTACCAGATTTTTACTTAGTTGTAGGCATTTGGGTTGTTTCAACTTTGGGGGTATTATGAATCCTCTATTACACATTGTTGTGTGGACCTATGATTTCAGTTCCTTTAGGCCCATACCTTGGAGTAGGATTGCCGGGTCTTGAATCTCAACTTTTTGAGGAGCTGCCAGGCCATTTTTGCACAGCAGCTGCACCATTTCCCGCTCCCACCAGCCATGCATGAGGGTTCCGATTTCTCCACATCCTCATCAGCACATATTTTCCCATTTCTTTTTTTATTGTAGGCATCCGGGTGGGTATGAAGTGATATTTCAGTGTGGTATTGATTTGTGTTTTCCACACCCTAAGATGTTAAGCATCTTTCCATGATTATTGAACATTTGTATATCTTTTTTTATATATATCCTTTTTTTTTCCCACATCCTTTGCCTATTTTTTTAAGTAAACTCTATACCCAACATGGGGCTTGAATTCCCAACCCCAAGATCAAGAGGCACACGCTCTACTGCCTGAACCAGTCGGATGTCCCTTTTGCTCATTTTTAATTCGGCTATGTATCTTGTTATTGTTGAGGTGCAGGAGTTCTTTATATATTCTGGATACTAGATTCTTAACAGATTTATGATTTGCAGATGTTTTCTCACATTTTTGAGGGTTTTCACTTAATGGTGACATTTGATACACAATAGTTTTTAGTTTTGGTGAAGTCCAATTTCCGTAATTTTTACTGCTTATGCCTGGTGTCCTATCTGCATCTGTTGCGCAGTCCAGGGCCATAAAGGTTTATACTTGTGTCTCCTAAGAGTTTTAGGAAATATTCGCTCTTAAATTGAGGTGTTTAAAACATTTTGAGTTAATTTTTGTATACAGTGTGAAGTAAGCC
The DNA here is from genome assembly GCF_053574225.1 of Canis aureus. Taxonomy (NCBI): domain Eukaryota; kingdom Metazoa; phylum Chordata; class Mammalia; order Carnivora; family Canidae; genus Canis; species Canis aureus. Next base: position 74,385,975 of record NC_135615.1, on the reverse strand, counting down.
TTCAAGCATTCCCTTTTTTTTTTTTTTTTTTAAATTTTTATTTATTTATGATAGTCACACAGAGGGAGAGAGAGAGGCAGAGGAAGAAGCAGGCTCCATGCACCGGGAGCCCGACGTGGGATTCGATCCCAGGTCTCCAGGATCGCGCCCTGGGCCAAAGGCAGGCGCTAAACCGCTGCGCCACCCAGGGATCCCACATTCCCTCCTTTTAAAAACTGTCCTAGACCTCTCTGGGGCCCCCCAGTTCCTAAAGTACAATTTGTCTGGTTGACCACTTCTCAAAGCCCTTCTCTGTGGTTTCTCCCTGGGGACATCATCCAGTGACTCACATTTTCACTCCCTGCCCACATCTCTCGGGTTCAGTATTTCCACCAACCTCCTGTGCAGTCCCACCCAGACAGACGACAGCCACCTCAAATCACCATGACCAGAGTGGAACTCCTCTTTGCAAACTTAAATCCCCTACTTTTCTTACACCTGCTAAAACACCACTACCCGTTGCATTCCTCAAGCAAGAAACCCGGAAGATACGCAGATATCTCTGTCCTTCCCTGTATCACAATGGCCAGTGAAAGCCTTAAATCATGGTGACTTGAATTCAGAAATTTGTATTTTTGTCATGGAAAATTTCAAATAGGGGCACCTGAGTGGCTCAGTCTGTAAGCATCTGACTCTTGGTTTCAGGTCAGGATCCCAGGGTTATGAGATCAAGCCCTGTGTCAGGCTCTGTGGGGAGTTGGCTTATCACCTTCTCCCTCTAACCCTCCCCCCCCCCCATGTATCCATTCTCTAAAATAAATCTTTTAAAAGAAAAAAGTATGTGCAAAGGTAGAATAAGACAGCAAAACCCCATGTACCTAGCACCTAGTTTCAGCAATTGTAAACTCAGCTAATTTTGCTTAATTTATACCACTGGCTCCTCCCCTTTACCATAACCTGACACACCGTTTCATCCATAAATACTTAACTGTTTTAGAGGATAGAGGCTTCTTAGAAAACATAATACCATTAGCATACCAAAATAACATTAGTTCCTTAATATGAAATACTCCAAATTCTCAAATTTCTAATTCCCCAAGTGTCTTTTTTTCTTCAGTAATTTATTTGAGAATCCAAACAGGATCTGTGTATTAAAAATGATGGCATATTTCTTATCTCTTGGTTCCTATGGATTCCCTCTATCTCTGTTTGCCAGTCTGGTTTTGCTCTTCTTTCTCTATGGTGTTGTTTCACAGGTTTCTTTGTCCTTTGTATTTACTACTAAATAGGAGTAGACTTAGAAGTGTGATTGGATTCAGATTTAGTGGTAAAAGCACATGGTGTCATTTGCTTTCATCAGGAGACCCACCACGTCTGGTTGTCTACATATTATGGCCATTGAAGTTCAGTGCCCAGATTCATTCATCAAGAGTTGCAAAATGAAGATAAGCCTACTACCCATTCTTCACATAATGCCTGAAATACCACCAAGAAGAGAAACTGACTCACCTGCTATTTGGTTAGCTGGAATTGCAGTTCGTATCAGAAAAAGAATAGATGCCCAAGTCTTTGGTCCATTTTTTTTCTTCTTTTTATTTAAAGATTTTATTTATTCATGAAAGACACACAGAAAGAGAGGCAGAGACATAGGCAGAAGAAGCAGCCTCCCTTGCAAAAAGCCCAATGTGGGACTCGATCCTGGGATCCCACGATCACGCCCTGAGCCAAAGGCAGGCACTCAACTGCTGAGCCACCCAGGTGTCCTGGACCAGTTTTCAAAATAATGAGTTGGACTTAACTAGTATTCTCCAAACAAAAGTGACCAGTGGGTTGCTTTTTAGTGTTGTTACTATCATGATCACTGAACTAAACATTTTATGCATTTCAGTTCATTGCTGTTATTAAACTTACTGATGCTCAAATTGTTCTTATGGTCCAGTGGAGGGGGGGCCTCTTCAAGGGGCTGCTGAGTCCTTTTGATAACAACCCTTTTGATAGTAAGTAACATTTGGTAACTTCCTTTGCTATCTAGTAGGATAGGATATTCCAGACTTGTACATTTCCTGCTCCAGTCCTGGGTCACTTATTTCTAGGAAAAAACCCAAATTCTGGTTCCTTTTAGTGGTGAATGGCATTGCAAGACCAAAATCTAAGTTCTAGAGTGTCCACTGTTGTTGTGGTGGTCATCGTTTATGGCCTTTGTTATACAAAGCTAGGACACGTTTCCTTTTTAAGATAAAACATACTCATATTTTGTGTTCACATTTCAGACTTGAGATTTTTCTTAACTCTTGTATCTTCCATGTGTATATTTTTTCCCGACATCGAGAATGCCAGTTCTCATCTGCACTCTGAATTATGAACTTAGCTGAACACCATTACTCCGTTGTTTTATCCCATATCCCACAACAGTATTAGAATAACAAGAGGGAGTTTAAGGGTTTTTTTGTTTTTTGTTTTTTTTTAATGATAGAGAGAGAGAGGCAGAGACATAGGCAGAGGGAGAAGCAGGCTCCATGCACCGGGAGCCCGACGTGGGATTCGATCCCGGGTCTCCAGGATCGCGCCCTGGGCCAAAGGCAGGCGCCAAACCGCTGCGCCACCCAGGGATCCCTTAAGGTTTTGTTTGTACTTTGTTTTGGGGATATTTCCTCCTTGGCAGATAAGAGTCAGCTCACTGTGTTTTAAATCTACTATAGTTTCTCTCTGTGTGGCTTGCTACTGACTGGATGCGCATTTACATTAATCTGTTTTATTTATTTTTCCATTTTTTAAGAATTTCTTGGGCTCACTTCGGCAGCATGTATTCTAAAATTGAAACGATACAGCGAAGATTAGCATGCCCCCTGCGCAAGGAGAACACGCAAATTTGTGAAGCGCTCCATATTTTGTGCAGTTCCCTAGCGTCCTGCAACCCTTCTTGGGTTAACTCAGAGGAAATGATGAGTCAAAGCACAATATATGGTATTGAATAATGAAATTATGGTATTTTACTATAAAAATACTCCTGTAAAGCAGTCTGTGACATGTTAACAAAGCTGAGTTACACCTGGAAATTTAGATGCAAATATGTCCTTTCTACATAGCTCGGAAATGAGAAAATGTCAACTTGCATTTCCTTATAGAATTAAAGAATAATAATTTCTTTTAGTTTAATACATAAAATATTTATGTAGTTCCAAGTCTAATCTACAAAACGAGATCTATTCAAAATCTAATTTCTGTTTCTACATCCTCTACCTTATTCCCTCTCTTTCCATTCAGTGACCTGTTTTATTTAATTTAATCATTCTAATCTTTTTTTTTTTTTTTAATTTAAACAGATGACTATGTAGGGGCACCTGGGTGGCACAGTGGGTTAGGCAACCAACTCTTGGTTTCCACCACTCAGGTTGTGAACTCAGGGTCATGGGATTGAGACCCACGTCGACTTTTGAGTGGAGTCTGCTTAAGACTCTCCCTCTCCCTCTGCTCCTCCCTCTTCCCCCTCCCCCACTCCCTGTTGCACTCTCTCACTTGCTCTCAAATATTTTTTTTTTAAAAAGAGAGAGAGGGATGCCTCGGTGGCTCACCGGTTGAGCATCTGCCTTCAGCTCAGGGCATGATCTTGGAGTCCTGGGGTCAAGTCCCACATCGGATTCCCCACAGGGATCCTGCGAAGATCTCCCTCTGCCTATGTCTCTGCCTCTCTCTCTCTGTGTTTCTCATGAATAAAAAAAATCTTTTATAAAAAAGAGAGCCTACTATACACTTCTCCACCTTGCTTATTCACTTAACAGTATATCCTGGGGGCACCTGAGTGGCTCAGTCAATTAAGTGACTGACTCTTGATTTCCACTCAGGTTATGGTCTGGGGGTATGAGATCAAGCCCCAAGACAGGCTCTGCACTCAGTGGGAAGTCTGCTTGATGTTCTCTCCCCCTGTCCCTCTGGTCCTCTCCCAGCTTGCACTTGCACACACTCTCTCAAATAAATAAAATTAAAAAAAAAAAAAACAGTATATTCTAGAGATCCGTTGTAGATGTTCCTCAGTTCTTTTACAGTAGCACAAAGTGATAAATATGTTTGGCCTTGATCCATCATACTGTTTTATGTTATATATATCTCAAGTCTTTTATATATAGTCCTTCTGTTGTCTATTTTTTTCTCTTTTCATTTTTCTTTTAATTTTTTGTATTCATTTGAGAGAGAGCAAGAGCACAAGTAGGGGAGGGGGCAGAGAGAGGGAGAAGCAGACTTGCCACTGAGCAGGGAGCCTGATGCAGGCAGGGCTTTATCCTGGGACCCTGGAATCATGACCTGAGCCCATAGCAGACACTTAACTGACTGAGCCACCCAGACACCCCTTCTCTTCATTTTTTTTTTTTTTGTAGCTGTTTGTCTTTAGTATTTTGAAACATACGGTTTTGTCCAGTGGTTAACTTTTTATTACTGCCTTTTAGAATAACCTTCCCCTCTTCCAGCCTCACTGAGATTTCCAACCCATGGCCTCTACCTCTTTGCACTTTGCTCCAGCAGTCACCTCTTCTCCCCTGTCTTCACTTCCCTTCTCACTCAGCTCAGCTGTCGTTGCCCAGCTCCAAACCACCCTCCACCCGGTCCCCTCCCCCTCCCATGCACAGCCCATCTCCAGCCCCTGCACCTTGCGGCTGAACATTGCAATGTCCACTGGCCACGCTAACCAACCCACTTCACGGTTCGGCCCGCACTTCTGCTGGCCCCCCAACCCTGCCCAGCTCTCCTGTCACATTGCTCTGACACGCTTACCTTTTCTCCTCAGAATTCCCACCTTTGTCTCCTCTGCCATCTCCAACACCTTCCTCAGTGACTTGAATGACTCAAACCCAAATCCACTTCAGTGACTCAAACTTCAGTCCTAGAAGATGGAGTCAGACAGGGTGAATTCACTCCCCTTTCCTCTACCGCCTGCCTGCAGTGTAGTGTGCCCACGTCCCCTACTCTCTTCTCTGAGTCTGAGCCTGCAGTTTGGGATCTGGATCCCTCCGTCTGCGCTATGAGACTGAACTCGGGCAGCGGTCCCCTTTCTCTCACCTCTCCATCTCGTCCCTGTGGATCTTTCCCATCTGCAAACACTTTCAAAGCATCCTCCCTTGGTCCTCTTGAGCCGCTGCCCCATTTCTCTGCTCCCCATTACAGCAAAGCTCACCAAAGAGGTGTGTTCTTCATGACCACTGCCAACCCCCCATGCTGTCCTCCGCCCACCTGGAGAAGGAGGCTTTTGCTCCCACCTGGTAAACAGGCCACCAGCCCTGTGTCCTGCCTCATCTCTCCCTTCTCTTTTCAACCAACCTCTTTTCTTAGGTGTCCACAACTGGCACTCTGACTTTAAATACCATGTATGTGACAGTGTATGTGACTCAAATTCTGATCTCCAGAAAGAACCTCTCCCCTCAGATCCAGAGTTAGACCACTTCATAGACTTCACCAATTTAACATGGGCAAAAGATTAATTTTCTTGACAAAGTAACTTCCCCTCAAGCTCTCCCCATACGAGTAAACAGCACCATCATCCATCAAAACCTTAATATTCCCTTCCCCACACTCCATTATCAATCCATCAATAAATCCTCTTGGCTCAGTATCTAAAATCTGCTTTGGACTCAACTAGTTGCCACTGTCTGCGCAGTTCTACCTCTAGTAGACACAACTCCTGTGGGTTCTCCCAGATTTCTCAACTGCCTCTTCAGTGCTCCCACTTGGACCCCACCCTGTACCAACCACCAAAGGAAAACCACTCCTAGGGGCGTGAGTGAGCTCTGGCTTCCTCAGAGGCAGCCAAGAGGCTGGTTGATTCCCTCCAGAGCTGTGGAGACATGAGCTCCCCAGAAGCAAATGTTGAAAGGTAGGAAATGATAGATGGAAAGGGAGGGAACTGGGTTAACTGCCACCTCCTTTTCTCCAAAATTCCTCCTTTCCGCTCTTCCAGAAAAGTCTCTGGGTTAATTAACATACTGGCTGAGTGACCAACTGTGCCTCTTTGCAGCTTGTTGGGAAGCAGTACAGGATATAATGCACCTCCTCTCACTGCTTTGCCTCCTCCCTCCCCTCCCCCACCCCCACCCACCCTGGGCTTGCATCTTCCTAATAAAGTACCAGCACTTGAATCCATTCCTCAGCCTGTTTTGTTTTGTTTTGTTTTTAAGATTTTCTTTGTTAGAGCACAAGCAGGGGGAAGGGGCAGAGGGAGAAACAGACTCCTGGCTGACCATGGACCACCCCCACACCCCACCCCACCCACTGCCCTAGCCCTGCCGCATGGCTCAGTCCCAGGACCCCAGGATCCTGTCCTGAGCTGAAAGCAGATGCTTAACTGCTTAACTGACTGAGCCACCACAGGCGCCCCAGCCTCTTCTTCAGGACTAAAGTTAGCACTAGGGGAAGACACATTCCCAGGGTAAGCTACCATGAATTCTGGGGCCTCAGCATCCCTGCGAATTTGTTAGCATGCAGTTCTTGAGTCCTGCCCCACGTTCACGGAATCAGAATTTCGGGAGAAGGGACCTGGGACTGACTCTGGGATTTTAAAAAGCTGTTTGGGTGAATCTTGTGCCTGCTACAGTTGGAGAAAGATTGTTTAAGGTAAGAAAGGAGTTTGTGAGGATATGAAGCTTGGGGTTGCAGCAACTACTTTGGGATCATAAGGTCCAGAGACTGAGGATGGCAGAGCAGAAAGAGTGAGCCTGAATAGCTGCCCAGCCAACTTCAGAGCTACCAAATCCAGAAACTTCTGTGAGAGAACTAAGCGCCTTGATTGGTTTTGTCAGCTAATCTGTTACTTGTAGCTAAAAACAGCCCCAGATGATTCAAGACAGTGTTTGGTCTTATCCTCACATTAACCTGAGAAATGGGAATTAATTTCTCCATTTTGCAGCTGAAGAAACAGAGTCCTGGAGACCTAAGTGTAGCCTAACCACAAGTCCAGTTCAGGCACATCTGACTCCAGAGCCCATCCTGTGAGCCATTAATCTGTTCTGCAAATGCTCAGATGGCATTTGTTGTGTGAATTAATGACTTGGGTGTGAAACTGAACCATCAGAGCCCAGAGTGGACTCTGGACTGAGAAGTCGAAGCATACTTGACTGGTCACAGCAGAAACAGTGCCTTCATTTTCCCACAAAAACGCATGGGGTAGAGGGTGTTTTTCTCAGTTATTCAAGAGCTTTCTCATTCTTCAGGGCTGTAGGTAGAACTGAACAGGAGGGTACTCTGAGAAGCTGGGTCAGACACGAAAGATGATGACTTCCAAAACCAGAAAGAACCCCAAGGACCACCTGCCACTTCTGTGATGCAGACAGGCCATCCCAACAAGTCTGCATCGCTAGTGAGCCCTCACTGTAAGCCTGGTATCCTCTGCATAATTTGTTTGCCTTCCCACATTTAATTCTCACAGCAAGCTAGTCACCTCACGGTTCCCATTTACAGATGGGAGAATTGAAGCACCAGGAGTGTTAAGTAACCTGCCCCAAATCACATAGTTGTCAAGTAACTAAACCTGATTGGAGCTTGGATGGGCTGAGCCCAAAGGAAGGCTGCACTGGGCACCTCTGTGCGGGGGCACCTGTGTCAGCTGAGCATCCAACTTTCTTGATTTCAGCTCAGGTCAGGTGGTCTCAGGGTGGTGAGATCCAGCCCCGGTCAGGCTCCACAGGGCCTCTGCTTGAGAGTCTGTCTTCCCCTGCCCCTGCCCCTACTCACACATGCTATCTCTCTAAAATAAATAAATCTTTATTTTTTTTAAAAGCTTTTATTATTCATGAGAGACACACAGAGAGACAGAGACACAGGCAGAGGGAGAGGCAGGCTCCGTGCAGGGAGCCCGATGTGGGACTCGATTCCGGGGCTCCAGGATCATGCCCTGGGCCGAAGGCAGGCGCTAAACCACTGAGCCACCCAGGGAATCCCCCTAAAATAAATAAATATTTAAAAAAAGAAACCTCCACACTATCGTGAGGCCTTAGTAGTACCGTGGGCCACATTGATGGCAGAGTGGGGACTAGAATTGACACTTGCCTCCGTACTGGTCTGGCTCCCAAGATGCGCCCCAGACCTTAAAGCTGCCAACTGCCACCCCAGTGTCCATCATCTACCACTGAGCCTTCAGGAGTGTCCAGCTTGCTTGCTGATGCCACTACCCCAGGACAGGGGCTCCTGACTCTGCTTCAACCAGATGGAACACTGGGCCTTGGGATTCCATCCCCCACTCCCTCATGTTTAACAGGAAAAAACTTCACCCTCTCACCTCCTTCACCAGGGCTAGAGGGCTTAGCTGAGCAAAGACTGTTCTTAGAAAATCTTCATTCTTGGGGATGCCTGGGTGGCTCAGCGCAGTTGAGCACCTGCCTTCAGCTCAGGGCATGATCCTGGAGTCCTGGGATAGAGTTCCACATCGGGCCCCCTGCGTGGAGCCTGCTTCTCTCTCTGCTTCTCTCTCTGCCTCTCTCTCTGCCTCTCTCTCTGCCTATGTCTCTGCCTTTCTCTCTCTGCATGTCTCTCATGAATAGTAAAAATCTTTAAAAAATAAAAATAAATCTTCATTCTTCCTAAAGTTACTTTGCCAATTGTATGACCTACATTATCTCATTTAACCCTCACAACATTTTACAAAACACAACACTGAAGCGTGGAATGGTTAAGTAACATGTTCACAACTAGGCTGACCAAACTCCTCCCCTCTGTGCCATGAGAAGGCAATGTCCTCAGTGCCACAGGGGGGCTCCTATGTTCCCTGCGCAGCCCCCAAATTGAATGGAGACATACCCAAGGCCCACAGTAGTCTCCATGCCAAAGCAAAGGCCCCATTTCCCACCAGGGCACTCCAGGCACCGGGCTGAGACCCCTCACAGCCCCGGGCCCTAAGACAACCTTTTTGGCCACTCTGACCTTTGACTAGTCTGGGGCTGGGGCCAAATGGCCAGGCCTGTTAGGGCCAGCCCTACAGAGGGCCAGCCCGGAGGCTAGACATTTCTGCAGTTTCAGCAGCAGTTCGAGAGCAGTCACTGCTAGGCAGTGAGTTACAATGACTTTTGCTGCTCATTCCTACTTACCTACCTGTATATTCTAAATTTTCCACACTGGCCATGTATCCTTGGGTGCCTACCCAAAGGCAGAGAGGACGGTTCAGGGGCAGTGTTTTCTATTTCTTCTAAACATAAAAGTACAGCCTGCTCACTGTAAAAGCATTTTGAAACCACTCCATACGGACATAGAGAGGGTAAACGTGAAAATCTCACCTCTCCACCCCCACACTCCTCCCAGAGGCAGCCACCGTCATGTGGATGTGGACTCTTCCCGGCGTTTTCCTGGGCATTGACAAACACAGGAGTCCAGATGTCTTCTTAGGCCCCCTTGGCCTCTGAGGTACAGCAGACATGCTGAGGCGAGCTGCCACGTCCACCTCTGTGAATCAGGGGAGGTTGAAAGTCACCTCTCTGAATCCCAGGAATGGTGTTGGGAGAAAGAAGGGGACCCTTGTGAGTCCAGTCTCCTCAGTCTCTGGCCCTTGGTTCTGCCCTTGCCATCTCCTCTCTCTGACCCAGATGAAAAGCTCAGCTTCTTTATGGATTCTACCCCACAACTCATGCACACTGACATTGGTTAGGCAAGTAGACGTCACAGAGGGTTGGGGGGTCCCCAAAGTGTTCACGCTCTACCCCACATAGCAAGCAACGTTCAGTGTCATCTCTGTGATGGGTTTACATCCTTTCAGCCACCCCCATTCCCAGGGAGGGGTGCTCCCCGGCCCTTTGCCCCAGGCGTTCCATCACCTTGACCCTTGGGAAATTCAGTCTCCTCCCTTCCTAACACAAGCAATTCTGCTTCCCAGCTCCTCCGCCAGACTCCTCTTGGAGCTAACACAAAGGCCTTCCATTGTTTGGGCCCACTCTCCTTAGCAGGCATCTGTGGCACATTTCATTTTTTCCTGCTGCTCTCATGGATTGGGTTTGGAGCCCTTAGAAGGCGAGGAGGCTTCTGTTTACATCTGGGTTACATATTTAACAAATATAAATAGCTTGGGGGTGGGGCTTTTCTTTGTTTGCACACGAGAAATCATGTTGTACACAGTGCTCGGTGACTTTCTTGTTTCACTCAACCTAAAGCACAGACGTCTTCCAAATCATTAGTAGTAGCTGCACTTCCCTAGGAACTTAACTTGTGCCCCTGAGTACCTTGTATCTGTGCTGTCCCAATCTGGTAGCCACTAACCACATGGGGCTCCTGAGCCCTTGAAATATGGCTGGTACTAGTGAGGAACCAAGTTTTTTTCAGTTTATTTAATTATTTTAAATTTAAAAACAAAAATATTTGTTAAATACAATTTTATTTTTTTGGTAGGTCATTGCTTATGATATTGTTGTATAATTGACATGTGCTAGAAGGGTAAAATACATACCAGATTTCAGAGTCTCAGTAGGAAAAAAAGAATCCAAACTTTCTCAGGGGTGCTGACTCTTCAGTCGGTAAAGCATATGACTCCTGATCTCGGGGTTGTGACTTTGAGCCCCACGTTGGGCATAGCAATTACTTAAAAAAAAATCTCAGTAATAATTCTTTTTTTTTTTTTTTTACAATTTTATTTATTTATTCATGAGAGACACAGAGAGAGAGACAGAGACATAGGCAGAGGGAGAAGCAGGCTCCCCACAAGGAGCCGGGTGTGGGACTTGATCCCAGGACTCCAGGATCATGACCAGAGCAGAAGGCAGACTCTCAACCGCTGAGCCACCCAGCTGCCCCCTCTGTAATAATTCTTACTGAAATCATTGAGATCATGCTGCAATGATATTTTGGACACATAATGTTAAAATATATATTATTAAAATTAATTTTACATTTTTCATCTTTTTTTCAACATGGCTTCTATAAATCTTAAAATTAGGGATCCCTGGGTGGCGCAGTGGTTTAGCGCCTGCCTTTGGCCCAGGGTGCGATCCTGGAGACGCAGGATCGAATCCCACGTCGGGCTCCCGCTGCATGGAGCCTGCTTCTCCCTCTGCCTGTGTCTCTGCCTCTCTCTCTCTCTCTCTGTGACTATCATAAATAAATAAAAATTAAAAAAAATAAAATATTAAAAAAAATTATAAGTAACTTGCATTGTATTTCTATTAGCATTACTTTACATGCATTACCTCACTATATTATCACACAGATTCATTTAACAAATACTTGTTGAATAGCTTATATGTATCAGACACTAGGCTAAGTGCTGGTGATACTGCAATGAACAAAACAGACCAAAATCCCACTCTTCTCAAACTTCCATTCTAGGTTGCTCATTTCTTATAACTTTATCAGGTAGATACTGTTATTATCCCATTTTAGAGATGAGGAAACTGAGGGTGAGGAAAGTCAGATAATTTCCCCAAAGTCACAGAGTAAATAACCGGTCCAGTTGGGCTATGAATTCAAGTGCTCTGAGTCCATCCTCAGGTGCAGCCATGCTGGATGACCGTGAATAAGAGGCATTTATGGTATTTTTGTATTAGAATTTATTCAACCTGGCCCCTACCATTGCCTGCTATGCAGGAACCAAACAATAAATGTTAAGAGAACAAGTGAACTGTGTTTGAGGGCGAATATAAGATGTTGAAGAGGGACACCTGGGTGGCTCAGAGGTTGAGCGTCTGCCTTTGGCTCAGGGCGTGATCCTGGAGTCACAGGATTGAGTCTCCTATTGGGCTTCTTGTGGGGAGCCTGCTTCTCCCTCTGCCTGTGTCACTGCCTCTCTGTCTCTCATGAATAAATAAATAAAATCATTAAAAAAAAAAAAGATGTTGAAGAGAGACAAGCTCTAGGTCTGAGGTCATAAGCTGGGCCAGCGATGGGACAATGAGGGATGTATTCAGAAGCTGGGGGTGGGCATGGCTGGAAAGAGACCATACACAGGGTGGGGAGTGGGACAGCACTTGGTGCTGGGTGGCCCGGCAGGCCAAGGACCCAAGTATGATAGGACTGGGGGTGGAGAGGGTGCCCATAAGGGGCATCACAGGGTAGGGCCAGGTATTGAGAAGCTGTTCCTCAGAAGCTGCCATTCCCAAGCCAGGCCTTGTGCTAACAAACCTTTTATACTCATCTGATCAGTCAGCTGGTCACTCAGCAAAGAAGTAGTAGATGCCAACTGGCACCAACCCCAAGATAACAATCTTGCCAGAGTCCTAATAAGAAAAAAAATAAAAAAGAGTCCTAATAAGAGGTTTTATCCCCACCCATCATCTAACAGCTGAATGCCATGGGGCTCAGGGAGATGAAGTTATCTAGCCAAGTCACCCAGTAAAAGCTAATGACAGAGCTGAATTTACACCCAGGGCATCTGGTTCCAGAACCCACAGTCCACTCTCCTTACCAGCTTAGGCCTGCCTTCCATGCCCTGATTGCCCGCCTCTGGCCCTCCCCAGGTTCACTGGGATGGGAGTGGGAGCAGGTCTGTCACCAGGTCCTGAGCTACAGGGATGGGCCAGGATTTGGCCCAGCACAGAAGAACAGGGGAGGGGTTGAATCTCATTCCTGAAGATATGGGGTTTTATGGGTACCTCAGACCAGGAAAAGGGGAATCTGGGCCTCTAGTGAAGGAAGTATTTCCATCCTGCCCACAGAGGGGCCAACAACATGGTGGGGAAGGAGCTGGTACGGTGGCAAGATGCCAGGCTCGGGCTGGGGGTAGGCCCTGTTTCCAATCCTGGCTCTGTCCCTGACTGTATGATCTTCGGCAAGTAACCTCTCCTCTCTGAGGCCTGGCTTCCTCAGTAATAAAATGGAGATAAGAAATGATACTTCCTCCTGTCTTCAGTCCTCAGGCTAGAGCAGAGGAAACCCGCGCTCCCTGGCTCTCGCTCCTAGCCGGAGTATGGGGAACAGCTGATCCTGACAGGGGCTTCCGGAAAAGAGATGCACAGGGTTTTCTATGAGCCTCATTTAATCCCCACAATACCCATAGTAAGGCAAGTACTATTTTCATCCCATTTTGCAGAAGGGAAAACTGAGGTAGGGGAGGCAGCAGAGCTGACTTGAGCCTGAGCACAGTGGCACTTAAGGCCCTTAGGTCTATGCTTCCAAACACTGCTGCATTGTCCCTCAAACTCCTACCTCTCTTGTTAAATACAACGTGAACCCCCCCCCCCCACAGGGCACCCAGAGCTTTGGCTATGAGAAGTAGCCTTGACCCCAGGCTTCCTGTCTGCCTGGCATTTGGGGTGCAGTGAGGAGATCAGGTGTCAGAGTCGGCAGCACCAAATGTAATTCCCTGATCAGTTCTACTGTTCCAGTGTGGGGCTTAAATGCCCAACATAGGGCTCAAACTCACAACCCCCAGATCAAGAGTCATATGCCCTACCAACTGAGCCATCCTGTTGCCCCAATTTTCCTATCTTTAAAATGTGGGGTACCTGACCAAATGCAAGGGGGTAAGAGACAGGTCTATAAAAGTGCCCAGCCCAAAATTTCCTAGAGGACTTCTGGGGAGCTGAAGTGAGGGGCAGAGGCTCCTGGCGGGAAGGTGAGGGCAGGCCCCCTGGGGAGAGGCTGGGAGTGAGGTAGGGAAATGGGGCTGTTACAACCTGGTGTCAGCGGCCTGGAACCAGGCTGGGCTGCAAAACAGGGGTGCAGGGGGAGTGAGGGGAGGAGCAGGGCTGGATGAGGTCAAACCCAGGAAGAAAACCAGGCCATGCAGAGCCTGAGGTGCATGCCCTGCCCTGCCTCTTCCCTTGGCCCCTCAGAGGTCCTTGCACATCCTCAAGGTCCTGGACTGATCAGTGCTTCTGAAACCCAGGTCTCCTGCCTCTGCCTGTGGCCCCACTAGCCAACTGTTCACCCAGGCTCAGAATCTTGGAGGCCTTTGAATCATTCCCACATCCTGGCCATGTCCCCATCAGCTTTTAAGATCCATCTCCAGGGCATCCTCCTCCTCCTGACACCCTCACCGAGTGTGATCTGCCCATAACGCAGTTAGTTCACAGCTAATTTCACCAAGTCCAGAGTTATAGACATTCACATGGGCCAAGGGCTGAGCACTGAGTAAAGGCTCAGGGATGGCTTCCTTTAGCTGAAGTCCACCAGGCCCTGAGACCTATCGCTTCCTCTCTCAGGACTTCTGCTCCTCCCCTGAGCTCAGGCTGTCACCTCTCCCTCCCAGGTCACATACCTTGTCCACGGTCTCCCCTTCAGCCTCTTCTCCAACCCACCATCTGTGTGAGATGACACCAACTTTCATCTGGTTCTTTCAATAATTATTGGTATGGCAAGTGACTATAGTTAACAATACTGTATTATATATTTGGAAGTTGCAGAGAGAGTAGATGTCAAAGTTGTCACCACAAGAAAAACAAAACAAAACTGTAACTATGGGTGGTGATGAGTGTTAACTAGACATACTGTGTTCATCATTTTGTAATATATGTAAGTATCAACTCATTATGTTGTACACTTAAAACAAATATGATGTTGTAGGTCAATTATATCTCAATAAAACATAAATGCAAAAATTTTTTAAATTTATCTGAGCCAAGGGCAGCTGAGTGGCTCAGCTGGTTAAGCGTCAGACTCTTGGTTTCAGCTCAGGTCATGATCTCGGGGTTGTGGGATTGAGCCCCATGTCAGGCTCCGCACTCACGAGTAGACTCAGAGTCTACTTGAGGTTTTCTCTCTCCCTCTGCATCTCCCTCACCCCCAATCATGCTCACGTGCCCTCTCTCTATCAAGTAAATAAATAAATCTTAAAAAGAAGAAGAAGAAGAAGAAGAAGAAGAAGAAGAAGAAGAAGAAGAAGAAGACGACTAATGTGGGTTTCTTATATCTGAGTCATCCTGCCTGCTGTGCTCATCTTGGCCCCAGGTTTGTTTCCCTCCGAAGCTCTCACAGTCTGTAATTATTATCCTGCTTACTAGTTTGGGAAAAATGGAAGTTCTGAAAATTATGGCAGATTGAACATACACATCTAATTCCACATCCTCCTAAAACCCCACTAAAACTACAGTAAAGAGATTTTGTTTAAGGCACAAACCCCCTAAGATGAGAAAAGTGCAGGAAGAGATCAGAGCAGAGCATCTGGAAGCTGGAAGCAGATGGTTGGGTGGTAACTACACAGCGAACCCAAGAAAACTGGAGCCTAAGCTGGATGTGGGGAAGAAGGATCACAGACTCCCTCAGAAGGCCCAGGTAGGGGCCTACATGTTTAAATGTAGGGCAGTCTGAAATAAGACTTTGGAAGCTGTTTCAAGATTAGAATTGTCAGGTCCCTTGGGGGTCTGACATTGGGGTTCCTTCCCCGATCCCAGTAGAAGACTGGAAGTCTATTCTCTGGAAAGGATATAAAACAGATTCACTGGAATGGGGAAACCACAGGTGCAGGGGAGGGAGCATCCTCCTAAGTCAGGCAGTGATGCAAGCATCCATGTTGTGAATGCTGAGACACCTCCTGCCCATTTCCCAGCTGGCCTCCCAGAAAGCTGGATCAGGGCTTTGCGCTCCAGGCAGGGGACCTGGAAAAGTTTTCTCAGAGGTAATCCGATCAGGCCAAGGAGACCTCTGTTAATATCTTCATAGAGATAAGAGAACATCCTGCATCCATGAGGCAAGAGGGGTACATTATTTTAAAAAGAACAAACATTTAAAAAAATCATCATCAATAAGCCCTTGCAAATTAAAAATGCAATGGAAGCGTTGGAATAAATTTGAGAAAACCTTCCAGAAAGTAAAACAAAGAAAAAAAGAAATGGAGAAGAAGAAAGTAAAAAAAAAAAAAGAAAAGAAAAGAAAGAAAGAAACTTAGAAGACTGGTCCAGGGCACTCAATATGTGGACAACAGAAATTGCAGAAAGAGAAAAACACAAAAAAGAGAGGAGATGTCAATTAAAAATTGAAGACAATTCCCAGAACTGAAGAATGGATACTTCCATGTTGAAAAGTATCTCCAAAGTGCTCAGTGCATGGATGAAAACAGACCAGTATCAAGACACTGTCATGAAATATCAGAACCCTGGAGAAAAAGAGGAGATCCTCCACCTTCCAAAGGGGAAAAGACATTCCATACAGAGCACCAGCAATCAGGATGCCTTTGGACTTCTCAGCAACAGCACTGAAAAGAAATAATCCTCAACTAGAATTATTTATAATAGTGATAGTGAAATTCCAATGGTATTCATAATATGCCAGGTACTGTTCTTTTTAAAAATAAAATTTTAAAAGATTTATTTATTTATTTATTTATTTATTTAAAAGAGAGAGGAGGGAGGAGAAGAGGGAGGGGAGAGAAACCTTAAGCAGATTCCTCACTGAGTGTGGAGCCCAACTCACGACTGGATCTCAAGACCCATGAGATCATGACCTGAGTGGAAACCAAGAGTTGGACACTTAGCCAACTCAGCCACCCAGTTTCCTTTACATGCCAGGAACTGTTCTAGGAGTTTTTATTTTATTTATTATTCATTTTTTATTCATAAGAGACACTGAGAGAGGCAGAGACATAGGTAGAGGGAGCCCGAGGTGGGACTCCCCGCAGGGAGCCTGAGGTGGGACTCCATCCCAGGACCCTGGGATCACGGCCTGAGCCAAAGGCAGATGCTCAACCACTGAGCCACCCAGGTGCCCTCTAGGAGTTTTTAAAATACATTCTGTACCCAGTCAAATTATTTTTATTTTTATTTTTTTAAATTTTATTTATTTATGATAGTCACAGAGAGAGAGAGAGAGAGAGAGAGAGAGAGAGAGGCAGAGACACAGGCAGAGGGAGAAGCAGGCTCCATGCACCGGGAGCCTGACGTGGGATTCGATCCCAGGTCTCCAGGATCGCGCCCTGGGCCAAAGGCAGGCGCCAAACCACTGCGCCACCCAGGGATCCCCGTGCCACCCAGGGATCCCCCCCAGTCAAATTATTAAGGGTGAAAGTAGAACAAAGATGTTTGCAGACACGTAAGATCTCAAAATGTCGCTTCCCACATCCTCTTTCCCAAGAAACTAGTGGAATAGGTGCTCCACAGAAAGGATGGAGTAAATCAATCCCCAGGGGAATCTCTAGGAAGCCTGAAGAAGATCCCAGGTTGAGCGGGGGAGCTGCCGGAGAAGCTCCCAAAGCCTAAGCTCCAGTTCTACACTTCCACGGGGCCCTGTGAGTGCTGGGAGTTGCAGAGGGTTCTAGGTGGGCAGGAGAAGCCAAACTATAATCAGAAATCCTTTCTGCTAGATTGCCTGATGAGATCTCAGAAGAAAAAGTCCTGAGTCTCCAGGGGATATGAGGCTCCAGGATTTATTGGCTTATCAATCTAAATAAATTATACCTAATTTTGTATGCTTTTTTTTTTAGGACCTCCAGATTGTATAAACTTTAAACCCTACAAAATCCAGATGTTTCCCTGCCTAGAATGCTAACTGTTCACCAGGTATATAGAGAAAATACTCCAGATAGGAATAGAAAGAAGACTCTGAGAACAGTTTCCTCAAGGAGATGGACTTGACTGAATATGTGAAGTAGTAGGAGATAGAGCTGTGCCTCCAGGACCCACTTCCAGGAAGGGCTTGCTGCCTATCTGCAGGGAGTCTGGACAGCGGACCACTGCCAGCTGCCAGCTCCTTCAGGGCGCCCCCGATGCAGAGCCGCCTTGCCCAAGATGGCATCCTTCCCTGAGGCCACCCCCACACTGTGACTGGCAGGTCTAAGGGCCTGAGCATGTCAGCCGGCCTCCAGACCCTCTGAGGGGAAACACTTGCTCCAAGGCTCCCTGCCAGGCTTGCGGAGGGGGGGGGGGGGGGGGCGGGCTTTGCTAGGCCTCACTGAACTTCCACTTCTTCCTCTGCCCAACTCTGCTTCCACCCACTTCCTTTGATCCCTAATAAACATCTCTAACTCCCCATCCACCTCTAGAGATACCAACCTGAGACACTGATGTATGGGAACAGTTTGGGAAGACATTTGGATAACTGGTGGAGAGTGGGATACATACAAACTAAGCAAGTGACGAAACAGGACAATTATTAACTCTGGGGAAAGCAAACAGCTGTACGAGAAAGGAAAAGTAGGGGCACCGGGGTGGCTCAGCCAGAGGGCCATCTAACTTGTGGTTTCGCCTCAGGTCATGATCTCTGAGTTGTGGACTCCAATTCCCTCCCTGTGTTCCCCCACCCCAGCCACCCCCCTCTGGGTCTGGGCTCCAGGCTCAGTGGGAAATCTGCTTCTTTCCCTCTCTCTCCCTCTCCCTCTGCCTCCCCCTACTTGCACCCTCTCTCTCAAATGAATGAATGAATGAATGAATGAATGAATGAAAAATAATCATAACTTACATATAATAGTGTGCACAGTAACTACTCAACCAACCAAAATTATGTTAGCAGTTTGGGGAGACAGGATTATGTGTATGTGGGGCAGGTGATGGGGAAAGAGTTAAAACTTTATCTTCCTCAGTAGAAAATCAAGAGATAGTGCTTAAAACTGACACATCAAGAAATGGCAAAACAAGCATGCTACTTAGAGGTGATGGAGATAAATGTAAAATACAGTCAGCTGAAAATTGAAAATAGTGCTTCTGGAAAAGTGGAAATGGAGGAAGTGGGTGATGGACTGCCTCCCGTTTTTTGGTGGGGTTTTTTTTTTAAAGATTTATTTATTTATGATAGACATAGAGAGAAAGAGAGGCAGAGATACAGGAGGAGGGAGAAGCAGGCTCCATGCCGGGAGCCTGATGCGGGACTCGATCCCAGGACTCCAGGATCGCGCCCTGGGCCAAAGGCAGGCGCCAAACCCCTGAGCCACCCAGGGATCCCCTGCCTCCTGTTTTTGTAGAAAGCCTTGTAATATTTGTTATTTCTTTAAACCATGTATATGTATAGCTTTCATTTAAAAAAAAGAACCTTGGGACGCCTGGGTGGCTCAGCGGTTGAGCATCTGCCTTCAGTTCAGGGCGTGATCCTGGAATCCTGGGATCAAGTCCCACATGGGGCTCCCTGCATGGAGCCTGCTTCTCCTTCTGCCTGTGTCTCTGCCTCTCTCTCTCTCTCTCTCTCCGTGTGTGTGTCTCTCTCTGTCTCTCATGAATAAATAGATAAAATCTTAAAAAAAAAAAAAAAGAATCTTAGGGGCACCTGGCTGGCTCAGTCCATGGAGCTTGCCACTCTTGTCTCAGCATGGTGAGTTTGAACCCTACATTGGGTGTAGAGATCACTTAAATAAAATAAACTTTAAAAATGGATTAAAAAAATAAAAAATAAAAAAGAATATAAGCTTCCTGATGGCAAGGACCCATGAGAATCTTCTTACTATAAAATCTCGAGCTCAAAAAGTATTTGTTGTTTGAATAATTAGAAGTCATCCCCCTACTTGAGACTCAAAATGACTCCCCATAGGGCACAGCACTGAGAACACAGTGCTTGCTGGGGGTCCTGGGTGGCTCAGTCGGTGGGGCATCTGACTTCAGCTCAGGTCAGTATCTCGGGGTTCTGGGATCAAGCTCTGTGTCCAGCTCCATGCTCAGTGGGGAGACTGCTTCTCCTTCTCCCCCCATCCCCTCCCCACCTCATGCTATCACTCTGTCTCAGATAAATAAACAAAATCTTAAAAAAAAAAAAAAAAAAGATCACAGTGCTTGTGATGCCTCCAGGAACTACAGGCGGGATCTGGCATCTGCACACTCCTCTCCCTGACTCTTCCTCATGGATCTTTCAGATGCTCACATGCACATGTCCCTCCAGCCTCAGGAACTTTGCACATGCTATTCCTCCTACCTGAAAAGCTCTTCACCACCATCACCTAGTTCTTTCCCCACAAATTGGCTCCCACAAGTTGGTTAGATTTCACTCCAAATGTCACTTCCTCCAGGAGCTCCTCCCCATTTCCTGTATCCCTGTCTTCATCAGCCTAAGGGGGCCACGGTGGGGCTATCCCAGGATCTGAAAGGACCTTATAGACCATATTAAGGCATTCACCCTTTTTTTTTTTTTAGATTTATTTTATTTGAAAGAGAGAGAGAGCACACATGGGGCAGAGGTGGGGCAGAGAGAGAGGGAGAAAAAATCTCAAGCATACTCTGCGCTGAGCATGGAGCCTGGTGTGGGGCTCAAGCTCATGACCCTGAGAACATGACCTAAGCAGAAATCAAGAGTTGATGCTCAACTGAAGAAGCCACCCAGGCACCCCCAAGCATTTACTCTTTATGCAGAAAAGAATGAGATGCTAGCCAAGAAAGATAAGATCAGATATGCTGGTAGGTCTGAGACTCAGAAAGAATTATGAAAAGCAGCAAGCCCCTTACTTGGGACATGCTGTCCCTTGCTCAACAAAAAATGGCTTCATTCTACTTTCCCCGGGCTCCTCGGGTAATTTCCTGTGGTAGTTCTCCAGAGTTCGGTATGATTACCATTGGGGGTTCTAGGGATGACTTTAATGATATGTGGTCAAATTTTTTTTTCAGGGACACTTGGGTGGCTCAGACACTCACTTGAGTGTCTGCCTCAGGCTCAGGTCATAATCCCAGGGTCCTAGGATCAAGCCCCGAATTGGGCTCCCCATAGGGAGCCTGCTTCTCCCTCTGCCTGTGTCTCTGCCTCTCTGTCTCTCTTAAAATAAAATCACAAGCACTGTGAATAAATAAATAAAATCTTTAAAAAAAATAAAAGTCTGGACTTTGTGTAATAATAATAATAGACCAACGTGGGTTCATTAATTGTAACAAATGCATCACTGTGGTGTGGGATGTTGATAGCAGGTATGAATGTGGGGGGGGTAGTTGTGGGGACACTCCGCACCTTTTGCTCAATTTTATGTGAACTAAAATCGTTCTTTAAAAAAGAAAATTAAAAAGCCAAGGCTCAGAAATTCAATCATTAGCTAGCTGTGTGACTTTGGATGAATTACTTGACCTCTCTGAACCTCAAATTCCTCATTTGTTAAATACGAACGTCTGTTGAATAGCCTACCCTTAGAGGGCTGTGGTGAGAATTTAATATGATCTTGCATATAAAAGTACTCTGTGAGTGCATAGCATAGAGTAAGCCCTCCTTAAATGTTGCCTGCTATTTTCATGAGCCTGGGAGCCACAAATTTGAAAAGGTTTCTCTTATTTTAATTATTCATTAAAAAAAAAGATTTTTATTTATTCCTGAGAGATACAGAGAGAGACACAGGCAGAGGGAGAAGCAGGCTCCCTGCGGGGAGCCTAATGCAGGACTCCATCCCAGAACCCAGGATCACCACCTCAGCCAAAGGCAGATTCTCAACCACTGGACCACCCAGCTGCCCCTTAATTATTCATTTTTGTGTGTCTTTCACACAGCAGGCACTTAGGACAAGCTGGTTGGGTGGCGGTGGCATCGCTGCCTTTGGGAAGGATCGCTCTCAATCACAGGAGCTGGATGCAGGGTGTTCACACCCAAGTCCCACGCAGTCCTGAGCAGGATGCAGTGGCTGAAGGAGTGCCAGGGCAACCTCAACTCCCTTCCCAGAACCCGGGTCGGGAGGGGCGAGATCTAGAAAGCGGGTCTCCCCGACCCCGGCCTGCCCCTGCGTCGCCAAGGTCTGTTTCCCCAGCCCTGAGGAGTCCCCGGGTGCCAGGCAGGCGCTGCTCCCTGCGGCCACACGGTGGCGGCACAGAGCCGAGCTCCCCATACCTGGGAGGCGCTGGAGAGGCAGCGCCCCATCAGTTGGGCCTCCCGGGCCCCGCTCCCCACCTCAGCCAGCACAGGTCTTGGCATCCCTGGTAAGAGAGCCACTGGGCCCGAGTACACCTCAATAACTCCCGCTGGGCCCTGGATTCCAGATCGCGGGTCGGACACCCCCAGCTCACTCGCTCCGCCCGGACCGGCGCACCGTGGGCCGCCCATCCCGCGCAGCGCACCTTGCGGGCACCGGGCCAACCCAGGCTCAGGCTCGGGCCGCGAGCCGGCGGGGCCCAACTGCGCGGGCTGGAGGAACGAGGAGGCCGTGGGCTCGACCTCGCGGCCCTCACTGCCTGGCCCCGGACCTCTCCATCCTCTGCTTCCGCCTCCGGGCCTGCTGCTTCTCGGAGCTTCTCAGAACGCCCTCGCTGCCCACCCTCCGGACGGGGGGCCCGGGCACTGACAAGGACGGGCACAGCCGGGCAGGCCCCGGGGAACCGGAGGGAGCACGCGCGGGCACGTGCGGGGGCGGGGCCTCGGCGGGGGCGGGGCCTCGGCGGGGGCGGGGCCTCGGCGGGGGCGGGGCCTCGGCGGGGGCGGGGCCTCGGCGGGGGCGGGGCCTCGGCGGGGGCGGGGCCTCGGCGGGGGCGGGGCCTCGGCGGGGGCGGGGCCTCGGCGGGGGCGGGGCGCGGGCTCAGGTTCCCGCGGGCCGCAGAGTCCGCGAGGCGCGCGCAGGGTGCCGGGAGCGGGAACTATGCGGAAATGAGGCGCGGGGTCGAGGGGCAGGCGCCGGACGCGGGCGCGGGGCCGGGGTCTCCGGGGGGATTTGAGGGAGCTCCGGGCCGAGGAAACCTGGGCGCTGGACGGCTCGGCCCCGGCGCTGACTGGGCCTGGGGGGTCCGCGGGCGACGAGGGCCGGAGGGGGCGTGGAGGAGGCGGGAACCCCGCCCACGTTCCGGGCCGGGTTCTGGGAACCCACCAGGATATCCTGGGACTTCAATCCAGGGGCTCGATCTGGAGGCGACGGTTTCACGGAGGCCGCTGACCGGGGGCCGCCGGCGTGTCCCCGCACTCCCCTCCCCTGCGTTGCAGGAACTGCTCCGGCCGGCCCCCGAGTGTGTGAGGGCTCGGCGGCTCCCTCCCTCCCCACGCCGAGGCGCGGGCCCTGCCCTGAGAACCCGCGGAGCCCTCCCTCTCCTCCAGTTTCAACCAGGTTGCGGGAGGACGGGGCCTCGGGCCACGGGAAGCTCGGCGGGCGCCGGGGCCTCCTCTGCTCCCGCCTTCTTCGCGCTCTCCTCGGCGGAGGTTTCGTGCGCTCCCCGTCGGCGGGCGGGCGGCGGCCACCTCCTCCAGCTCCTTTCCGTTGCAGCCTTTGCGAGGGAGGACTTTGGCTGAGGCGGACTTTGAGGGCTGAAGACACGGTGCGGCTGTTGCCCCCCGCTCCCCACCGAGTCGCGGGCTGGAGCGGAGTCCGCAGGACTGTGGTGCGGCGTCCTGGAGTCCTCGGCTTGCGGCCAGGCTTGGGCCTGAGAAACACGCCGGGAAACCCTGCCCATTTGCCCCCCCCCCTAAATGTTTTATATAAAAGAAATTCATGCGTCTTATTAAAAAATTAAACCTTACGAAAATATAGATTTAAGAAAATGAAAAGCCCTCATCTCCACTGCTGAGATGTTGAGTATCCTTACACCTTTTCTGTTTATTTACATCCTTAACGTATAAAAATATACATAAAGGAAGGGCTCATGCTGCCCATACAGTTTTGCAACTTGCTCTTCTATGGACAATTTTTTTTCCCATGTCATTATACGGACATTTTTAATGAGTTCATAGTATTTCAGAATATGGGTATCCCATAATTCAGTTAGCCCTCTAATGATAAACATTCAGTTTATGCCTATTTTTAGAATAATCTTTGTGTCATTTCAAATTACAAATATTTGCTCCTTGTAAAAACTTTTATTTAAAAACATTTTTGGGGCAGCCGGGGTGGCTCAGCAGTTTAGTGTTCGGGCTCCCTACATGGAGCCTGCTTTGCCCTCTGCCTGTGTCTCTGCCTCCCTCTCTCTGTGTCTCTATGAATAAATAAATAAAATCTTTAAAAAAAAAACATTAAAAAATTATTTCTTTATTTGAGGGTATGTGTCCATTTGCCCAAGCAGGGGGAGGGGCAGAGGGAGAGAGAGAATCCCAACTGACTCCCTGCTGAGGGGGGAAGCAGGAGGCAGGTCTTAATCTCAGGACCCTGAGATCATAACCTGAGCTGAAATCAAGAGTTGACCTGCTAAACCCACTGAGCCTCCCAGGCAACCTTCAATGTAAAAATTTTTAAATAAAATATTGGTAAATGCCAAAAATGATAGTAAAGACAAAATGAGGTTCACCGTATTCCTACCGGGTAGCAAACTCCTTAATTTGTAAACTACACTTTACAGAAAAGTTACTATATGCCAGATATATGCTAAGTTATTCATGGAACAGCAATCTAAGGGTTGGAGAAATCTCTCCTGTGAGGTTTGCCCAAGATCACACAACTAGAAAGTTCCAAGCCAGGACCTGAGCCCAACTTTACCTGATTCCAAAGCTCTGCTGGTCTCTTACTAGTAACATTTGGGTGTATTTCCTTCCAATATTTTTTTCTATGCAACAGGACAAAAATACTCACATGTAATTATTTATGGCTTTTCCTCTCTCCCAGACTTAGTTCTAAGGAGTCTTTGTAAGGAGGGCAGAGAGGAACAGATCTCAGTAGAGGAGTGGAGCGACCTGGAGAAATTTCCTCCTAGTCACACTCTGGAAAAGCTGCAACTAAGAGATGGGAGGGGATTGAGCTGGCAAAATTTGGGTGGCCAGGAATTTGGGGGAAAAAAAGGAGAGGTTTGGGGGGCTACTCTGATAGCATGGAACTTTGAGGAAGAGAGATGTTGGAGATTTTGAGATGTACTGTGTAATCCCTTTGAAGTGTCCTCCTTTGGTAAAGACTTTTGTTTTCTGGGGTGCCTGGGTGGCTCAAATCGGTTAAGCAGATGACTCAGTTTCAGCTCAGGTCATGATCTCAGGGTCTTGGGATCAAGCCCCACTTCAGGCTCCCCACTCAGCAGGGAGTCTGCTTGAGATTCCCTCGCTCTCTGCCACCCCCTCCCCCTGCCACCCCTCCCCCCAATCTTGCAGATACTTGCTCTCTCTCTCTCTCAAATAAATAAGTAAAATCTTAAAAAAAAAAAAGACTTGTTTTCTGACAGTGCTTTTTGGAGTTTGATCAATTTCTTTGGTTGAGGAGGGAACAAAAAAGCCCAGCTTTATTTTAGTTCACATACAGTTTGTATGATATATGTATATATTTTATTTACATGAACAGGATAGCTTTCCTGCCCTTGCCCTTCATTTGGGATGTCCTGCCTCTCCCCTGTCTCTCTCTATTTCCCTCATCCTCTAAGGCCCACTTCTTTGCAAATCCCTCACTATAGACCAGGTAAGGGCAAGTGACTGGCGCCCCTACTGGTGACTTGGTAGTTAATCTTTTTAAAATATTTTATTGGTTTATTTGAGGGAGAGCATGAGTGAAGCCAGGCAGAGTGGAGGGACAAGCAGACTCCCTGCTGAGCAGGGAGCCCAACATGGGGCTCCATCCTAGGACCCCAAGATCATAACCAGAGCTGCTTAACCAACTAAGCCACCCAGATACCCTGACCTGGTAATTCATATTAAGTGACAATTTTGCCACCAGTGGAATCTCTTTGATTAAAAGAAACTGTGTGATCCAGCAATTGCACTACTACTTTTCATTTACCCAAAGGATAGAAAATACAGATTTGAGGTGTACATGCATCCCAATGTTTACAGCAGCATTATCAACAATAGTCAAACTATGGGAGAGCCCAAATGTCCACCGGCTGATGAATGGATAAAGGAGAGGTGGTATACACACACATATACACGCACAAACACACATACACACAATGGATTATGACTCAGCCATCAAAAAGAATGAAATCTTGCCATTTGCAATAACATGGTTGGAGTATAGTAAGTGAAGTAAATCAGTCAGAGATAGACAAGTACCATATGATCTCATTCATTTGTGGAATTTAAGAAGGAAAACAGATGAACATATGTGAAGGGGGGAAAAAGAGAGAGGGAAACAAACCATAACAGACTCTTAATGATAGAGAACAAATTGAGGGTTGATGAAGGGATGTGGGTGGGGCATAGGCTAGATGTGTGATGGATATTAAGGAGGGCACTTGTGATGAGCACTGGGTATTGAATATAAGTAATGAATCACTGAATTCTACTCTAGAAACCGTAGTGCACTATATGTTAACTAACAAAATTTAAATTAAAAAAAGAAAAAAAAGAAACTGTGTGGGTTTGGTGGTTTTCTATATCTCCTGGTGTCAAGCAAAGTACCGTGCACCAGTTATCAATCCCAAGAGAGTAGAGTACTGTGCACCTGTTACAAATCCCAGGGGAGAACTCTAAACCTTTCTAACCCATCTCGTCTTGGTATTTGAGCCGCCAAAGAAAACACATGCAGTCAAGCATTGGATGGAACAATGCTTTGCTCACATAGAGAAGAGTGAGATCACCTTCAGTCTTGGGCACTGGTCTCCTATGGCCAGCAGATCTCTCACAGTTGTGGATACAGGGCAATTTGCCTACATGTTCACTCTTCTTGTTCTGTGGTGGAAGGACCTCATCGCCTTCCAGAGAACTGATAGAGCAATGGAGTTGGCCAGATGCTATATGATGCACACACTCTAAGAAGAAACAAAAGAATACTCACTGCACTTAAGACAAGGAAAGATAATACCACACAAGGTGATATACCCAGCACAAGCTGTATGGGCTCTTTGTCTCTTCGTTGGGAAGTGTTCCAGGCCTAGAGTGCATTCTTATGCAGCTGAGTGGGGATCAAAAGACTACAAGCATGATATTGCCTTTCTCAACACTTGGCTAGCATGACTCTTATTTCCCTCTTTGCTTTTGCTGCTAAGAAGCTCAGAACTTTTCTATTTCTTCATCTGTATTTTCTCTTTGCCCCAATTTTCTTAACTATTTATTTTTAGTCTTTAAAAAAAAACAAAAACCTCTCTATTAGGGCACCGAGGTGGCTTAGTTGGTTAAGCATCTGCCTTGGGCTCAGGTCATGATCTCAGGGTTCTGGGATTAAGTTCCACCTGGGGCTCCCTGCTCAATGGGGAGTCTGCTTCTCCCTCTCCCTCTGCCTTGCCCCCACCCCCCGGTTGTGCTCTTTGTCTATCGAACAAATAAATAAAATCTTTATAAAATATTTTATTTATTTATTTATTTATTTATTTATTTATTTATTTATTCATGAGAGACACAGAGAGAGAGAGGCAGAGACATAGGCAGAGGGAGAATCAGGCTTCATGTAGGGAAGCCTGATCTGGGACTCAATCCTGGGATGTCAGGATCACGCCCTGAGCCAAAAGCAGACGCTGAACCACTGAGCCACCCAGGCATCCCAATAAATAAAATCTTTAAAAAAAAACCAAAAACCTTTCTAATACAGAACACTTCAAACATGCATAAAAGTAGAGAGAATATAATAAATGATCCCCTGTCTTCAATAATTATCAATGTTTTGCCAACCTTGTTTTAATTACCTCTCCACTTTTCCCTCTCTCTGGAGTATTGTAAAGCAAATCCCAGACATCATATCATTTCGCCCAAATTATTTCAGCATATATCTTTAACAGATAGGGCTTTTTCAAACATAACTATCATACCTAACAAAACTAATATAGATTCCCCCAAATCACTTAATGCCTATTTCCTGTTCAAATTTCTTTAATAGTTGGGCAGCCTGGGTGGCTTAGTGGTTTAGCGCCCCCTTCAGTCCAGGGCCTGATCCTGGAGGCCCGGATCGAATTCCGCGTAGGGCTCCCTGCATAGAGCCTGCTCCTCCTTCTGCCTGTGTCTCTGCCTCTCTCTCTCTCTCTCTGTGTCTCTCATGAATAAGTAAATAAAATCTTTTATTTATTTTTTTTATTATTATTTTTTTTTAATAAAATCTTTTAAAAAAGATTTCTTTAATAGTTGATTTATTCCAATCAGGATTCAAATAAGGTTCACACATTTCATTTTTCTCTTAAGTAATTTTTATTTTTTTTAATATTTTATTTATCTATTCATGAGAGACACAGAGAGAGAGAGGCAGAGACACAGGCAGAGGGAGAAGCAGGCTCCATGCAGGGAGCCTGATGTGGGACTCGATCCCCGGGACCCCAGGATCACCCCCTGGGCCAAAGGCAGGTGCTAAACTGCTGAGCCACCCAGGGATCCCCCTCCTTTTTGTTTTCCATGCTATTTATTTGTAAAAGGAATCAGAGCATTTGTCCTGTAAAGTCTCCCAAGTCACAGAAGTTTTCGCTGATTGCTTCCTTAATAGTGTAGTTTAACTTGTTCTTCTGTCACTTGTATTTCAGTAAACTGAAAGTTAGATCTAGCAGCTTGATTAGATTAGGTTTAATGATTTTGGCAAGAATAACTTACTGGCAATGGTGCTGTGTACTTATTAGGTCACATCTGGAGGCATATAATATTTAGTTGAAACATTTTTATTGATTGAACTGTCAGTCAGGCACTTGGCCTGATGCCTTGATTATAAAATTCCCCGTCGTGGGATGCCTGGGTGGCTCAGCGGTTGAGAGCCTGCCTTTGGCCCAGGGCATGATCCTGGAGTCCTGGGATGAAGTCCCACATCGGGCTCTTTGCGTGGAGCCTGCTTCTCCCTCTGTCTGTGTCTCTCCTCTCTCTCTCTCTCTCTCTTTCTCTCTGTCATGAATAAATAAATAAAATATTAAAAAAATAAAATAAAATAAAATTCCCCATCAACATTTTATCTATTAGTTTTAGCATCTACATATGATCCATCATTTCATTAGATGTTACAAAAAGGTAATTTTCCTTTTTAAAAATATTTTATTTAGGGACATCTGCGTGGCTCAGCGGTTGAGCATCTGCCTTCAGCTCAGGGCGTGATTCCGGAGTCCCAGGATCAAGTCCCACATCAGGCTTCCTGAATGGAGCCTGCTTCTCCCTCTGCCTATGTCTCTGTCTCTCTCTGTGACTCTCATGAATAAATAAAATCTTTAAAATAAATAAATAAATAAAATATTTTATTTACTTAAAAAGATTTATTCACCTTTGAGAAATAGAGGGGGAGGGACAAGAGGGAGAGGGAGAATCTTAAGCAGACTCCCCACTGAGCGGGATGAATCTCATTCTTGGAGGTCATGGCCTGAGCCCAAACAAAGAATCAGATGCCCAACCAACTATACCAGCCAGGCACCGTAAGTATTTATTTATTTTTTAAATTAATTAATTAATTAATTTTTAAAATATTTTATTTATTTATTCATGACAGACACAGAGAGCCAGAGGGAGAAGCAGTCTCCATGCAGGGAGCCCGACGTGGGACTCGATCCCGAGTCTCCAGGATCACACCCGGGGCTGAAGGCGGCACTAAACCACTAAGCCACCAGGGCTGCCCTATTTATTTTTTTAATAGATTTTATTTATTTATTCTTGAGAGACACAGAGAGAGGCAGAGACATAGGAAGAGGGAGAAGCAGGCTCCCTGTGAGGAGCTCAATGTGAGACTTGATCCCACTTTGGGATCATGACCTGAGCCAAAGGTAGATGCTCAACCAATGAGCTACCCAGGGCGCCATTTAAATAATCTCTATACCTAAAGTGGGGCTCAAATTCATGACCTGGAGATCAAGAGTCTCTCTGTGGACTGAGCCAGCCAGGTGCCCCAAAAGGTTATTTCTAACTCTGTCGTTCTTTTTTGCATTCAATAGTTGAAATTCTTCCATAAAGAACTTTTTGTCATTCATTATTTAATGTTTCTGAAATACAGTGCATATAAGAAAGACAGGATAAATGCTCAATTTCTCTTATGTATGTTTATAATTTGCCTGAACTCCTTTGTGGAACAAGATGTGAAGAAAAGGCAGGCAGAACAGTGTGTGGAAAGAGCACAGGCCATGGACTCAGCATCCTGACTCCATCATTTATTACCTGTATGACCTGGGGCAATACCTCTGAATTTCAGTTTCCTTACTTGCAAGTTGGGGATACTAATCTCCAACTTCCCCAAATCTTTAGTAGAATAATTTCCAGGCTGAGATCATGCAAGTCCTTATACCCAAAATATAATGTATTCATTCTGCAAAATTTAGAGGATGCAGATAAACACAAAGAAGGGACTACGAGCCTTGTGAAAAGCATCTACCACATGCCTGGCATACAGCAGGTATTTTTATTTAAAAAACATTTTTTAAGTAAACTCTATGCCCAAGGTGAGGCTTGAATCCACAACCCCAAGATCAAGAGTTGTATGCTTGACCTATTGAGCCAGGCACCCCCATATAGCAGGGTTTATTTTTTTAAGATTTGTTTATTTATTTATTTTTTTAAAGATTTTATTTATTTATTGGAGAGAGAGCGAGAGCTGGGAGGGGGTGGGTAGAGAGGAAAGAAGAGGCATAAGCAGACTCTGGCTGAGCACAGAGCCTAACAAGGGGGCCCAATCCCAGGACCCTGAGATCATGACCTGAACCAAAGTCAAACACTTAACTGGCTGAGCCACCCAGGTGCCCCAAGATTTATTTATTTTTTAGAGAGCATGAGAGAGAATGAGCATGAATCAGGAGGAGCAGGGGGAGAGGGAGAGGGAGAGAAACTCAAGCAGATTCCCTGCTGAGCACAGAGCCTGACACAAGCTCCATCTCACGACCCTCAGATCACCTGAATGGAAACCAAGAGTCAGACACAAATGACTGAGCCATCAAGGTGCCCCTAGCAGGTAGTTCTGATAATTCAGTTTTGCTTCTCTGTGGCAGTATCTTCCTAGAAAAGAGTAAATTCTTTTTTTTTTTTTAAGATTTTATTTATTCATGAGAGACAGAGAAAGAGAGAGAGGCAGAGACACAGGCAGAAAGAGAAACAAGCCCCATGCAGGGAGCCCGACGTGGAACTCGATCCCAGGTCTCCAGGATCAGGCCATGGGCTGAAGGCAGCACTAAACCGCTGAGCCATTGGGCTGCCCAGAGAGTAAATTAAATCGGGGATGCCTATAGCCTTAGCCCAAGAAAATCTCAGCAAGAGCAAGGGAGGGGGTTGCAGGGAGGGAGCAGGGACCAGATTCCTCTGGTCTTAGGTCAAGAGCTAGTGAACTAAAGCTAAGCAGATCTGCCACAAATTTGCAGTGAGATCCTGGGAACGTCATTCGACCTCCCCGTATATAGTTTCTCACCTGTAAGATAGAAGTTGTTGACCTTAAGAGTTGCTGGGAGTTGTTTGTGTGGATGTGGGCATGCCCATCTCAGTGCCAGCCATGGGGAGGTGCTCAGAGAATGAGTGTTAGCTGGATCTGAGTCTAGGAGTTCCCTTTCTGGGCTTCCCTTATAAGTAAAGTCACTCACAATGGCTCTGTGGGGTCTGGCTCAGAGCCCAGCTTTGTCATAAAAGTGCTATGTGAGTTGGGTGAGCCACCTCATTTTTGGAGCCTAGGTTCCTCCACTTGTGAAATGGCCAGCTTAGAGGTCCAAATCCAGATGCCCCAGGAGCAGGCAGGTAACAAGACGGTGAAGTAGGTGAAGAGTTGATACAATAGGGGGTGGTAGGGGCTGTGGCTACCTAATGAGCCTTCCTAATTTAAGAAGGGCTGCCACTCATCCTGCTGATGGTTACAAATCAGGAATGTGAGCCCAGGTTACCAGACTTTTAAAGAAGCTGGAGGGGTTCCTGGTGGCTAATTTGGTTAGGTGTCTGACTCTTGAGCTCAGGGTCGTAAGCTGGGTGTGAAGTCAAAGAAACAGAGAGAGAGAAGGAGAGGAAGGAAGGAAGGAAGGAAGGAAGGAAGGAAGGAAGGAAGGGAGGGAGGAAGGAAAAGGAAAGTAAAAGAAAGCAAGTAAGCAAGCTGGAAAGCTGTATATTTAATTTAAATTAAAGCAATGGCAAGTTATCGGAGTTATTTAGCAACCTGTGTGGACCAAACAAATATAAAGCGAGGTTAAGAGAATGGACTCCAAAGTAAGAGACATTTGTGTGCCAACTTTACCACTTAATAACTGTGTGTCCTTGAACAAATCATTTAGCCTGTCTGTGCCTCACTTTTCTTATCTGTAAAATGAGGATAATTATTGCACTTGCTTCACATGCTGTGAGGGTTAGATAAGCAAAGATGGGAGTAGGGTGAGGTTAAAGAGCCATAAACTTGGGTGTAAGATTTAAGGGGTAACCAAAAAACACGGCAATCAAGATAACCAATATTTTCATGCAATATTTTTAAAAGTAGGGCTGCCTGGGTGGCTCAGTTGGTTAACCATCTGACTCCGGCTCAGGTCATGATCTGAGTCCCGGGATGGAGCCCCAAGTTGGGTTCCACTCTCAGAAGGCAGCTTGCTTCTCCCTCTCCCTCTGCCACTCCCCCTGCTTATGTTCTCTTTCAAATAAATAAAATCTTAAAAAAATAAAAATAAAAAAATTTAAAAATAAAGTCAAAAGTAGGGGGGCCTGGGTAGCTCTGTTAGTTAGGTTCCAACTCTTGGTTTTGGCTCAGGTCATGATCTCATGGGTCATAGGATAGAGCCCCAGGTCAGGCTCTGCACTTAGTGGGAGTCTACGTGGGGATTCTCTCCCTCTACCTATTCTCTCTCTCCCTTTCAAATAAATAAATCCTCTAAAAAACGTCAAAAGTAATTCAAGAAATATTATGAAGAAAATATTGATATTTTAAATAAAGATAGGATCTGAACTAGTACCTGCATGACTGGGCCTCACTCACTTTACCCTAATACCAGCCCTATGGGAGCCTGTCTTCATTTTTTTTTTTTTAATTTAAAAAAATTTTTAAATTTATTTAATTTTTTTCTGTCTTCATTTTTAAAGTGAGATGACACACAAGGAAACACTTCCAGGCCCAGTGTTTCAAGGGTAAGAGAGAGAGAGCATTGGACTTTGTTCACTGCCATGCTCCCAGCACCCATAATAGTGCTCACCCAGGGTAGGGTATTAATAAATATTTGTTGAATGTCAGAGACAGAGAGAGAAATAAAACATGTCTAACCTCAGAACAAGGCCTGGCACCAAGGAGGTGCTCAATAAAATAATAATGATGATGATAATTGAGAAGATAATGCCATTGTGGGTTTTAATCTGTCTTCAGGTCAATGGTGAACCTAGTATATTTGATACTCAGAATGGATCATCTTTTTAACCACAACATGACAGAATTATCTTCAATAATAATTGTGAAATAAAACTAATAGTGGCCAGAAAAGAAACACAGGAAAAATGTCCTTGTATTGACTTCATATACACACTCAGACCAACCAAAATTCAAAAAAAAAAAAAAAAATTACAACACAAACGGGAAAAAAAGTAACGGACCAATATATTTTAGTTACTATTTATTTATTTATTTATTTATTTATTTATTTATTTTACAAAAAGGAACACGTACACATATACACAAGAAAAAGTGTCTCCAAAAGAGGCAGCAGGGTAGGGTTCAGAGAATGATTTGCACAAAGAATGAGAGAATTGCTATAACTCAAGTTTTGTTCCTTCATTTTTTTTTATAATCACTGTACTATCGTTGTTGATTTCAAATCTGCTTAAATGCAGGGATATGGGGACCTGAACGCCCCAAAGTGAGCTCCAATAATCCTGACCTGCTGTGAACTCTCAGATTGAAGGCATATGTTGGGGATCAATTGTGTAGTTGGGAGTTCCCCAAATTAGCCTCCATGTGGCATATATTATTTATTAAAGGTTAGGTAATATAAATGTACCAATTTGAAGCCTACATATATATTCTTAAAATTCATAATAATCACAGCAATTATTTAGAACTTAGACCAACAGAGAAAGATCTCTTGAGGAGGGAGGATTTTATCACTGACATTGTTTAGAATTGCCAGGGCATGGTGATAATAAAAAGCAGACCTGCCCAGTTTCATTAATGTTTTTAAATTCTCCACAGACAATGCACGCCTTATTTCTTGCACACAGAGGATTTGCCACCACCCTTACCTGATTCACCTCAGCCCCAGGCTACCACTTCTCGATGGCTAGCTAAAACAATCCCAAAGGCCCTTTCAAAGCTGACACTCTACTACTTTCTAATTCTGGATCTGCAAGCTATTTCAAGCCATGTGACCCTGGGTAATTCAGGTAATTTCTCTAAGTCTCAATTTCCCCGTCTGTGAAATGGGAACAATAACCCCAGCCCATGCCTTATCCCTGTAAGGGCTCCATGAGGTAGTGTGGGATAAGACTTTTTATAAAGAGGGAGGCACTGCATGTAGGTGGCAGTTACACATGCGGCAGGCCTAGATGACAAAGGTGATGTCCCTCTGAAGTCATATAGAAGTTGTTCTTGTGGGGCATTTGGTGGTTGAGGGGTTTGAGTGTCCAACTCTTGGTTTCAGCTAAGGTCATGATCTCAGGGTTGTGGATCAGCATGGAGTCTGCTTGAGATTCTCCCCCTCTGCCCCTCCCCCTACTCATGATCTCTCTCTCTCTCTCTCTCTCTCTCTCAAATAAATAAAATCTTAAAAAAGAAGAAGAAGAAGAAGAAGAAGAAGAAGAAGAAGAAGAAGAAGAAGAAGAAGAAGAAGAAGAAGTTGAAGAAGAAGAAGAAGTTGTTGTTCTTGAATTGAGGATCCGGGATAGGGAAAGGGGATCCAGTGGGTGCTGGACTTTGCAAATCACTGAGCGTGACTATTTCCTTTCAGGAAATGGCTAGCTCCTCTTGGCCCAGAGGCAGGGAACTGATGGCAATGACCCCAGTTTCTCTGCTGCTGTGATGGAGCCCAGCTGGATGAAGCATTTCCCTTCCAGGGGTAGATGGCAGAGGCAGAAGCTGGGTATGAGGAAAATGCTGATGCCAATTGGCTCCTGTCTTTAGAAGAATCTTGAAATTAGCTTACCTGCTTGTTTAACTGTCTCTCCAAAGAGAATGGAAGTTCCTAGAGCAGAGGTTGACAAACTTTTTTTCTCAAGAGCCATCTAGTAAACATTTCAGGCTTTCCAGACCATATGGTTTGTGTTGCAACTACTCAACTCTGTTGTTGTAGCGCAAAGCAGCCCTAGACTACACGTAAACGGAGCATGGCTGTGTGCCAATAAAACTTTATTTGTGGATACTGAAATTTGAATTTCATATATTTTTCACATGTCATAAATATTCTTCTTTTGATGTTCTCACTCTTTTAAAGATGTAAAAACCATTCTTAGCTCACAGGCGTACAAAAATAGTAGGTCAGATTTGGCCCACGGGCCATAATTCACCCACCCCTATCCTACAGGGTAGCAACCCTCTCGGTCTACTCCTTTACTGCATCCCCAGAGGCCGCAACAGGGCCCAGCACATAGCTGGTACCTGATAAATATCTACTGATGACCAACCGCTTTCTCTTTTGTCCCTTGACCTTCGATTCCT
Source organism: Canis aureus (assembly GCF_053574225.1). NCBI lineage: Eukaryota > Metazoa > Chordata > Mammalia > Carnivora > Canidae > Canis > Canis aureus. The sequence continues at coordinate 74,350,922 of NC_135615.1, read as the reverse complement.
TTTCCATCCTCTCTAATTAATAGCAGCAAGCTTCTGCCTCACCCCCAAGCTCCAGGGCAGGGAGGAGCACCCTGACCAATTTTCCAGCAGTCTGGGGACTGTCCCACCTGCACGCTCCTGTTCCTTTTCTTCCTTTCTGACAACCCCATCTCTGGCCTCATTCTTTACCAGCCTTGTGATCACAGTCATGGGAGTGCCTTTAAACCAAAGCCTCTTCTCACATCTTCATGTCACACCAATGGAGAACCCATGTAGTGACTCTCCAAGTCCCAGCCTCCTGCCCTCTCCTCCTGTGCAGGGGGAAGAATTAGGAGGGAAGGGAAATGGGCTATGATTGTTACTTGCCATTTCTCTTGAGCACCTATCATGTGCCAGGCACCACACAGATATTTTATTGCCTGATCTAACTTGATACAGCCACCCCTTGTTTACAGATGCAGAAACTGAGGCTTCCTGGGGTTAACTAAATGCTCGGAGTCACATAGCTAGGAAGTGGCAGAGTCGGGATTAAAGCCCAGGTTGGTGTGGCTCCATTCAAAAGTATGTTTTGAGGGCTTGCCATATGCCAGAGGTATCCAGGGATACAGCAGTAAACAAAACAGACAAGTCCTGCCTCATCGAACTTTATTCTACTGGGAGAAATAAACAAGAGCAAACAGGTAAATAGGCAGTATGATTGCTGGTAGGGAGGCAATCCCAGGAGTATGATAACATAGGTAGGTGATGCCATTGATGGGGCGCTATTTTAGATAGGGCCAGTTCTCCCTGAAGAGGTGACATTTGAGCAGAGGTGTGAATGAAGTAAGGGAGTGAACTCTGAGAGCCAGAAAAAGAACATTCCACGGGAAGGGGACAGCAGGAGCAAAAGCCTGAGGTGGGAGCTACCTAGCATGTCAGAGAGCAGTAAGGATGCCTGGTGGCAGAAAGGCAGTGAGTGAATGGTAGGAGAGATGTCCTGGGGAGCAGGGAGCGGGCTCCCATGGGGCTTTGCAGGCCCAGCAAAATCTACAGATTTTATTTGAAATGTGATAGAGGAACCATAGGAGGGTTTCAAGCAGGGGAGTGATGCCACCCCCAACCCCTAGGCCTCGATGAAGCTGACTAGCGACTGCACCCCCTTCCTCACCTAGTCACCACTACCCACTGTCTGCACTCTGTGAACCCCTGTGCCCCCTTCTGGGCTTACAGTATAGTGAAGTGATTAAGAACACTGGCTTGGAGTCCGAGAGATCTGGGTTCTCAGCCCAGCCTGCAATGCTTACCAGCTAGCTGTATGACCACAGGCAATCCTGCCCCTTGATAAGCCTCAGTTTTCTCATCTGAAAAATGGGGACAATGATTTTTATCTCATGGTGGTATTGGGATGATTTGATGACCTCTTGTTTATAAAACAACTCCAAGCAGGCCAGATTGTATTCTCTCAGTAAGCCCTCATAGTTGGTGATTATTATTTAAATACTTAGCCAAGCTATGGCATTTTGTAATTGCTTGTTATAGATGACAGCCGTTATGATTATCCCTCTCATCGTGTTCTACCTGTTGCCAGGAAACACGTGTGCCAAGACCCTCCTCTACTGAAAGGCTAAGAAAGAATGATGGCAGATCCTCTCCAGAGGCAATGTCCTGTGCTCTTGAACATTTATAGCAAGCACATGCCCAGGCTGCATTAGAGAGACCCAAAACTTAGCCCTCGGCCCCTGTCAGTTCAGCCCCACGCCAGAAAATCTCTTTAACAGGATACAAAATAATAACTTCACTTGTGTCCAGCAAAGCCCTTTCATGAGTCATTCATTTAACAAACACCTCAAGTGACCGCCCAGAACAGCCTGTTCTAACCCCATCATTATTATTATTATTATATTATTAATAACTAGCATTTACCCGCTACTCATGGGGTTAGATTGCCTGAGTCTGAGTCCCAGAGTTACCATTTCATACCTAGATGATGTTGGAATATCACTTAGCCTCTTTGATCAGGCAGTGTGCCAGGCAGTGTGTTAGGTGCCAGGAAGACAACAAAGAACCAAGGTGGGACTCCTGCCCTCTCAGAGCTTACTGTGCAATTGAAGAGCCAGATTTTTTTTTTAAGATTTTATTTATTCATGAGAGACACAGAGAGAGAGAGAGGCAGAGACATAGGCAGAGGGAGAAGCAGGCTCAATGCAGGGAGCCCAATGTGGGACTCGATCCTGGGACTCCGGGATCACGCCCTGGGCCAAAGGGAGGTGCTCAACTGCTGAGCCACCCAGGCATCCCAAAGAGCCAGGTGTTAATCAAATAATCACAGAAACACAGGTAAAGGTACAATCTTGGGAATTATCCATTGCTAGGAGAGTGTATAACAAAGAGATAAAGGAAGTTGTCCTGGAGGAAGTGAATGTGGAAATAAGCTGGTTTGAGGAAGAGGGAAGACAGTTTCAAGTACAAGGAGCAGTTCAAAGGCCCTGTGGCAGGAGAACTGAAGGAAGGTCAGTGTGGCTGGAGCCTAGAGGGAAATGGGGGAAACTGTGAGCTGATGCTATAGCAGGATCACTGCCTTATAGGTGATTTTTGGTCTCCATAGCTCTCTGCTGAGTGGCAGCTACCACTACAGCACAGACAAGCCAGCTGACCTGCCCAAGCTGGACAGGCAGGGTTCAGGTGTCCTCTGGGCTCCCATTTCCCAGCATGACCCACCACTGCCTTTCCAATACCCTCAGGAGAGAGGACATAGGAAGTGAAACTTATTCATAGGAACGCACAGTCACTACTCAGTCCTTGAGATGATGCACTTGATAGGGAACCCTTTCCTATGAGAAGGGAAAGGAAGAGGGCCAGGGACCCCAGGAAAGGGGGCAGATGGATTGTGCCTGATTTCCCCTCACTTCCTCTACTCCTGCTCATCTCCCCCATCTCCCTCTCTCAGTCTTTTGCCCTAATGCTCTGGAGTCTCTTCCTGTCTCACTTCAAGCCGGCTTGCAGCCAGATATTTGGCACCTGTGTGATATCTGTTCCATACCCCAGGTAGGATCACTAGATTTAGCAAATCAAAATACAGGATGCCCAGTTAAATTTGAATTTCAGATAAACAGCAATAGTTTCTTAGTCTAAGTAAGTCCACATATTACAATGCTAGCCCTGAGCAGCAGGGGTCGGGGCATTGCAAACTGGTTCCAGGCAACCAAGTTGGCTGATACTAACACTGATGTCAATAATGGTTGCCACCTCTGGTCCAAGCTGGTTTAGCTCCCACCTTTTCTCATCAGGGAGGCAGAGAGGGAGTGAACAAGAGAACAAAGTTTGGGCCCACATTGCCAGGGTTGTCTCTCAGCTCTGCCATTTCCCAGCTGTGTAACCTCAGAAAATGGGATGCTTAATTTCTCTGTCCTCAGTTTCCTCATCTGTGCACTGGAGATAGTAACAGCGCCTACCTCATAATGTTGTAAGGATTCCATGAGTTTATACAGGTAAAGTGCTTAGAACAGTGCCTGGTCCCTAGTAAGTACTGGGTGTGTGTTGGCTGTAATTCTTTATGTAATCACACCAGACTGAATGTAAACTCCATGAGAGCAGGGGCTATTTTGTTTATTGTTCTATCCTCAGCATCTAGAAGCAGTCCAGGTACACAATATATCCTCAGGAAGAGGGTCTGGCATGTAATATGTAGGGATAAATGTTTACTGAATTAAAATGAACAGAGAGGTGCCTGGGTGGCTCAGTACATTGGACAACTGATTCTTGATTTTGGCTCAGGTCATGGTCTTGGGGTCCTAGATTGAGCTCTGTGTCAGGCTCTGTGCTCAGTGGGGAGTCTGCTAGGGGATTCTCTCCCTCTTCTTCTGCCCCTCTCCCTGCTCACATGCACTTTGGCTCTCAAATAAATAAATAAGTCTTTTAAAAAACGGGGTACACCTGGGTGGCTCAGTCAGTTAAGCATTTGCCTTCAGCTCAGGTCATGATGCCAGGGTCCTGGGAGCTAGCCCCACAAGGGGCTCCCTGCTCAGTGGGGAGTCCACTTCTTCCTCTCCCTACCCCCCACTCATGCTCTCTCTCACTCACTTACTTTCCCTCTTAAATGAATAAATACAATCTTTTTAAAATAAAATAAAATATAAAAATAAAATAAAAGTAGTGCTCGGGATAGACCCAAAGGATTTGGATTATAATTCTTTCACAGATAAGGAAACTGGTTTAGAGATATACAATGAGTTAGGTTCCCAATGTTGAGGAGGTAGTAGAGCTAGGATTCAAATAAAGTTTTGTTGGGTTCTTGGGGGAATCCCTGGGTGGCTCAGCAGTTTAGCACCTGCCTTCAGCCCAGGGTGTGATCCTGGAGTCCCGGGATTGAGTCCCACATCGGGCTCCCTGCATTGAGCCTGCTTCTCTCTCTCTCTCTCTTATGAATAAATAAATAAAATATTTAAAAAAAAAAAGATTTGTCGGGTTCTGGATCACCTGGCTGGCTCAGTCCACACAGCATGTGAGACTTGATCTCAGGGTTGTGAGTTCAATCCCCATGCTGGGCATAGAGCCTATTTAAAAAAAAAATTTGACGGAGGGACGCCTGGGTAGCTCAATGGGTTAAGCATCAGACTCTTGATTTGGCTCAGGTCATGATCTAAGGGTTGTGGGATTCAGCCCCAAATACGGCTCTGTGATAAGCAGGGTGTCTGTACCCCTCTCATAAATAAATAAATAAATAAATCTGTTAAAAATTTTTTGTTGGGTTCCAGTCTTTTCCACTGAAAACTCAATTCACTTGCTACTCTGGGAAAGTCGTGGAATAAGGGGAGCATCTGGATTTAGGAGAAGGCCTCACACACTTTGATTTCTTAAAAGTCCCAATCTGCACTTGACCAGCTGGGTGACCTTGGGTAAATCACCTCATCCTTGGGAGGCTGTTTTATGATTGTAAACTAGGTGGTGGGAATTTAAAGAAATCACAGGTTGATGGAACTGGTTCACAGAAGATTGTTTTTGATGGAAAGAAACAATCCTTTCCATCCCCCTGCCTTAAGATTTATTTATTTACTTACTTATTTATTTGAGTGGGGGAGGGGCAGTGGGGAGAGAGTCTTACCAGAGGCAGGGCTCAATCCCACTACCCTGAGATCACCACCTGAGCCAAAACCAAGAGTCCCACACTTAATCGACTGTGCCACTTAGGCGCCCCAACCATCCCCCTGCCCTTGGAACAGCTCTGCAGATAACTGGCCATTCTGCGCCACCCATGAACCCTGCAAGCCCATCCCCCCACTGCCCCACCTGTGAATAAGTCTCACCACACCTGGAGCCCTAATACCTCTTTAGGTGGAGGCTGAATCTCTCCAAGCGGAATCTTTCTCCATGGCCTTTAACTGCAAGTGGAGCCCAAGTGTCCCTCAACCCTGGGAGTCTGGTCCCTGCCCTCCTCAGAGGGGGCACAAACACAAATCAACCCAGAGCTGGGCCTGAAGTTGCAGAGATTGTGGGGAGACCTGGGTGGAAAACGGCCCCCTCTAGGACAGATGACCAAAAAATGTGTATTAAGAAATCACTCTGGGGGCGCTGTGGGTCCTGATGGTGGCAACAGAAGAATGAGTAGGAACCTACCTGGAGCTGGGGCGCTAACATCCTCAGGGATCTCTAGGGCCTCTGAGGGGAGGGCCCGAGGGCGGGGGCGGGGGGTGGTTAAGTTCCTTTCCAGCCTCTGCCTGGGTCGGGCCGGGGCCTTGGGTGTGAGTGCGCGCGTGGGGAGGGGAGGGAGGGAGGCGGGAGGAAGGGGCTAAAGGAACTGGGGGCTTCCCTCCCAGAGGAGGAAGAAGGAATGGCTGGGGCGTGATTCCTAACGAGCAGATGAGGGGAAAGCGACGACCCCGGCGCGGTCCGCACGGGGAGGCCCAGGTTTGGGAGGGAGGAGCCGGGAAGGCCTCTTCCCGGCGAGCAGAGCCCGGCCAGGGGCTCGCGGCGGAGGCGGGGCCTGCCGTCCGCGCGCCGGGGGCGGGGGTCCGCTCCGGGAAAGCCGCGCCGCGGGGGCTGGGGCGGGGCTTCGGCGGTCCCGCCCCCCGCGCAGGTAGCCAATGGGCGCGGCGGCGCCGGGTGACGGAGGGAGCCGAAGTGCGAGTGCCGCGGCGGCAGCGGCGGCGGACGGCCCGGCCCGAGCGCGGGGGTCTCGCGGAGGGCGCGGGGGCGCGGGGGCGCAGAGCCGGGGACCCCGGGACCCGGGAGGCGGCGCGGCCCGGGCCTCCGGAGGAGCGCAGGCGGCCCGGCGGCGGCGCGATGCCGCTCGCCCAGCTCAAGGAGCCCTGGCCGCTCATGGAGCTGGTGCCGCTGGACCCGGAGGTGAGTGAGCGGGGCGGGGGACGGGCGCCGGCGGCCGGCGAGCCTGGGTCCCCACGGGGGCGGGGCGGCTCGCGGCGCCGCTGCAGCCTGGCGGGCGCCCTCGAGGGCGCGAGTGCACTCCGATCTCTTGCCCTTCCTCGGCTCCACCCCCCGTGCCCCGGGTGTGAGTGCGTGCGTGAGGGACAGTTCCGCCAAGCGCCAAGGACCCCCTTAGCTCGGAGAGGGGGGTCCCGCGGGGCGCTGGGATCTGGCCGGTCTCGCCCCACACACCTACGACCTGTACCGGGAGCTGTCGGAGCGTCCTCTGTCAGCGCAGATGGGCAGGGCTGCGGTGCCAGATGTCTGGGATTCTACAGGAGACAAGGGTCATGGGAACCCCACGTCTCCTTGACGTCTCCCAGCGCCTTACCCCGAGAGCTCCCCGCTTCTCTGTTGCTGACCCTAGCAGGATTACCCCTCTCGGCACTTGGCAGTTGTGGAATATGGGGTGACACCACCCGTCTAGGGCTGAAACTCTTGGTTTTCCTTGCCCCAGGGCTAGGGCCAGAGGATACCTGTGTCCCCTACCCTAGGCTGTGGAGAAGAGACAGGGGAAGAGCCCTTAGACCTTGTGAAGATTATCCCAGGAGACAGAGAGGACCTTGGTGCCTGCCTCCTTTCTTGTGAGCCCTCCCATAGGAAGGGTTGGGCCCCTGGGGCATTTGGCCTCTGCCACCTTGCCTCTCCCAGAAGCAGCTTCTGCCCTCTTCTGAGGATTCTGTGGTGCCAGGCCCTAGGATGCAGAAGGCCAGCTCTTCCTGTGCCCATTGACCCCCAGGGTCAAGGTCAAGAACCTGAACCAGCAGATTAGGAAAAGTTTCTCCTCAGCCTCGTGCTGGGAAGAAGGCAGATGAAACTCCAATTCTCCAGGGGTGTGTGTGTGGGGGGTATAGTGGGAGAGTGTGAAGACCTCAGTGAGCCCCGGGGGCCAAGGTGGTTTTTCTCCTGGCTTGGTCCCTAGCCCCTGCCTACCTCCCCTCCTCTGCCTTCTCTTACCTGAGGCAACCGCCAAGTCCCCTGCCTCTCAGGGCCATAGGTTGGGATCAGAGGACCCCGGATCCCCAGCACCCAGGGTGTGCTACCCCTTTAAAGGGATGGTCATAGCTGACACTGGCTATTGGAGGGTGGGCGCGGCAGGATTAGGTAACCAACCTGAAGGTGCAATTTGGAGTAAATTGCTCTGGGATCCCTGCCATGGGGTTTTTACAGGCCCTGCACGACTCTCTCGGAGGTTCTCTCGCTGACTCACCCTCTGAGGTGAGGAACACTGCCCTCTGCAGTAACCCCCCCTCCTGCCACCTCCCGGCAGGCCTGGGGCATAAGGGCCTGGTTGGAGGGGCGCTCCGAGGTGGATTCCTTTGCCCTGGCATGCCCCTGTGACTTAGGCCTCCCTAGAGGAAGGTAGGCTGGAAGGACTTAACCCAAGGACTTACCTTGGGTTATACTGGTAGGAAGGGCAGACACCCTGGAGCTTGATTCCCAGCACAGGGCACTACTTCCTGCTTCCCTTTGGGGAGTCCTGGGGCAGGGGACCAGGTTTCAACAGGAAACTCAACTCAGTTTTGAATACTATTGCACCTGAATTCTGTGAGAGGAGAAGGCTAGTCCATTTCCTTGGATTGGGGGCGTCGTGATTTCTCAGAGCTTCACCTTGGAAACGCTGTGTGACCCTCAGCTGGTCCTTAGCCTCTCTGCATCTCTGTTCCTCCAGTGGCCAGTGCTGGGTTCTAGCTTCATGCTTCCTGGGCCTGAGAGGTGCAGAGCCCTGGGTACTGCTGCCTCTTCCCCCCTCCTCCACTCCATGGAAGTGCCAGGCGACTGGGTGTTATTGTTTGGGTAATAGGAGCCACGGGGCAGCCGGGGCGCTGGTTGGTCTGTTCTCACCGGAGAACAGGGCCTCGCTGTTCTTAGCCCGGGTGATATGTAAGCGATACAGTAGCCTGACCCGCCGGTATGGGCGCTGCCACCGGCTCCTGGCTGGGGAGGAGGTAGGCAAGGGGCTGCTGGGGGCATTTGGCAGAGGCTTGGGATCTGGACTGCCCTGCCCTCCTCATGACGCTGCTGAAAATGGGCTGCTGGGAGGCAGGGCCTGGCCCAGGTGGAAGTGTGGGTGAGGACTCTGTCCGGGCCTTCCCTGGCCCTGCTGAAAGCAGTCACCTTCTCCTTAGCTCAGCCCTGCCATGTATAGAACTTTCCTATGTGCCACCTACCCTGCCTCACCTGTGTTACCTTATTAAAATAATTCTCAAAACAACTTCTCAAAGTAGGGATTATTGGGGTGCCTGGCTGGCTCAGTCAGTAAAGCATGCAACCCTTGATCTAAGGGTATTGAGTTCAAGCCCCATGTTAGGTGAGGAGCCTCTTTAAAAAAAAAAAGATTATTGGGGTGCCCGGGTGGCTCAATTGGTTAAGCATCTGCTCCGCCTCATGTCAGGATCTCAGGGTCCTGGGATGGAGTCCCACATTGGTCTCCCTGCTCACGGAGGATTCTCCTCCCCCTCTGCGCCTCCCCCACTCATGCTCTTCATCTCTCTCTCTCTGAAATAAAATCTTTTTTAAAAAGGGATTATTACCCCCATTTCGTATGGAACAGCTGAACTCAGGAGAACTGGCCTTTGAATTAACGTCAGAGACAGGGTAGGAGTCCAGATCTCACGCTGTCTTCTACTGAGTTGGGGGGTTGGGGCTCAAGGATGGGCAAAGGCTGGGATCAAACTGGCCCAGGTGGAAGGTACTCCAGGAGAGGCTCCGGATGTTGGCAGACTCTCCTTGTCTTGCAGGGCCTCTGTCCAGCCTTTTCGGAGGGCTGGTGGTGCCAGCCAGCCCTGGCACCTGGCCCCCAGCCTCCAGCAGTGTGCAGGGCTGCCAGTGCTGGGCTCTGACCCCAGCTCCTGGGGCTGCTTCCTGCCCATGAGGCACGTGCTGCCTTTGTCCATCTGCTGCCTGGCTTCTCCAGACGCTGCCCTGAGCCTCTCTTCTCAAGACAGAGCTGCTTGGGTGGGAAGGAAGAATGCCTTTTGGAATCCATCTCTGACCTCTGAGTAGGGGGCATGGTGGTCTGGGGGCCCTAGGCAGCTGTCCTATGAGCAGTGCTCTCTGAGGAAGAGCGAGAAGAGTGGGAGAGGCCAGAGGGCCCTTCGGCCCTTCCTATACCAGCCTTTTTAGACAAGGTCTTTCACTCAGTATTCTGTAAGGTCAGCATCATTGTCCCCTTGCATTCATTCATTTATTCATTCATTCAGCAAATATTTATTGAGTACTTATCATGTGACAAGTACTATGCCAAGCAGCAGTGCAGCTGTAAACAAGACAGACCCAGCTTCATGGTACAGATGAGAAAACTGAGGGTCAGAGACGTGATGGGATAGACCCAAGGTCAGAGTGCGTGGCCAGCAGAGCTGGGATTAGCAGCCATGTCTGTGGCCGCAGAACTGTGTTCTTTTGACCTTCCTGTCCAACAGTCAGGCCAGAGGGCACGTGGACCCTGCCTTCCCAAGACCCTCGCTCTGAGGGGATGCTCACCTATGGTCTCTTTACACTGGCAGTCCTTTCTTCAGGGTTGTGCCTCCCTTTCTAGAAACTTGTTGTGCATCAGCTCTTACAGGCATGCAGTTCCATGAGGATGGCACCCAGGCCAGAGACCCTGGGACTGGAGGCAGCCAAACCGCCTGTGGGGTCCCCTGAATCATCCACAATCCTGCTCAGTAAGCCCACACCTCTGGGTGCATCCAAGGCCTCCTCCCCTCCCTCACTGAGGACTTAGGCTTGCAGCCATATGACTTTGGGCTATGGCCCTGTGTCCCATCACCTGCTAGCTGAGGGACCTCAGGTAAGTCCCTTAGCTCTGAGCCTCATCTGAAAAATAGAAGTACTGAACCTCCTCTGGTCTTGCTCTCTTTGCTGAGCTGGGCTTTTGTGTGATAGTCTGTGTGCTGGACCATGAGCTGGGTGCTAGGGAAATGATGATGGACAAGCCAAAGCTTCTTTCTGAGTTAACCTGTGGTTTGGTCGGTGCTGTCAGGGCCCAGAGGAGGGAGGAGAAGACTTACGCTTTGTGAACAGAGGAGAAGATGTTGGAAGTGAGTCCTGAAAGAAGGCCAGAAGTTTGCCAAAGTGACAAGGCAGGAGGGGGGTTCTTGGTAGAAGGAGCCACCATATAGATGCTTGAGGATATGAAACAAGCTAGTCTGTTCAGGGTCCCAGGTCATGTGGTTAAGCTCAAGAATAGGACTCAGTATTAATAATGGCTATTGTTTGTGGACCAGTTGTGTGCCAGGTATAGATATTTATCGGTGCTATTTTCTTTGCTTCTTGTAGCCACTCAATGAGATACATTACTTTTATCTCCATTTCACTGATGAGGAAACTGGAGCCCTCCAGGAATGAAGTAACCCCAGGGTCATGCAGTGATAGAAGCCAAAATTTGAACCCAGAAGGTCAGGTTCTAGAACCCACACCTTAATCACCTGTGTTGGGTAGTTGGGGGTGATGGCCTTAGATGCCAAACCAAGGAGCTGGGACTTTATTCTGAGGCAGTGGGACGCCATGGTAGGGTCTGGAGCCTAGTGCGTGGAAGATTCTCAGTAACGAGTGAGTGAGCGAGAGAGTTGATTACTCAATGCAAGAATCATGCAATTCTCAATGCAAGAATCACTCAATGCAAGTTGAGTTTTAGGAAGGATGCGGGCTCGGGGTGGGGAGGGGTGCTAGTATGCATGTAGGGTGTTGTGACCATCTGTAGGAATTATAGCAAGAGTCTAGAATGCTGGGTGAACTCTGGATATAAATGCATCATGTTCCCTATTGCTTGCTCCCCGGTCCTGATCAACCCAGCCCTCTCCGCAGGTTGCTGGGAGATGACAGCATGTATATGTATGTGTGTGTGGAGGGGCCTGCAGAACAATGCCCTCTGGGGAGGATTAGGGGCATTAAAGGGGCTCAGGGGGCAGGATGTGCTGCAAGCAGTAGGGAGGAGCTGCTCCAGGGGCAGGGAGATTATGTAATGGGCAGAGCACAGCTGTGCTTGCTTCTGCCAAGCAAAGCCACAGCTGCCCTGTGGACCCGGCCCCTGGCTCCAAAGTCCTGACCTGCCCTAGGCTGGGTCTTGCTAACTGTAGGAGCCTCTCTCTGCCTCACCACTCTTGCTGTGCTAGGAGGGGTGGGGACAGCTCCTTCCTTGCTTCCCAAGGCCTGGTTACTCACCTCATATCACACAGGAAAGGGATGGGCTGGGTTTGGTATACCCTTGAGGGCAAAGTGTAGGGGCTGGAAAAAGTAGGACTGCCTAGCAATGGGCCCCAGTGGCCGCCTCTCTACAGGTAGTTCCCCTGCTGAGGTGTGGGCTGCTCTTCCTCAGACCTTTTTATTGATTGATTGATTGACTGATTGCCTCCTGGGTATCAGAGACCAGATATTGAATATCCACTTGCCAGTTGAATGACCTTAGGTGCCATCACTATGCCTCTCTGAGCCTCAGTCTCTTCTTCTGCCAAATGGGAACAGGGCCTACCTCTCAGGTCAGGAGGATTTAATGGTGCCACAGGTGTGAGGCACCGAGCCCAGTGCCTGACATGTGGCAGGGGCTCAGAAGAGAGCAGCTGTTAGCACCAAGTCCTAATCTCTGTCCTCCCCCTTTATTAGAAAGGGCAGGCCTCTGTGTCCCTGGGTGTGACCAGTGGCACGGTGAAGGAATGCAGGGGTACCGTGTGGCAGCAGCGGTTCTGCCTGGCAGGGGTAGGGGAGGAGTCCCAGAATAGAGCAAGGATAGGGCAGCCGCTATCTCCAGGCTGGACACTTGCCCAGACTTGGTCTCCTTACATCCCTGCACCAATTCTGGGAAGTGGGTGTAACTCTCCTCACATTACAGATTGGGAGACTGAGACTTCGTGCAGTTGATTAGTTGGCCCAGTTTGTGTCCAACAGAGCTGGGAGCCACATATGCCCTTTCCTTCTCACTGGGAAGAGGTGGCATTTGAGCTCAATCTTCAAAGACGAGGGGTTTGCTAGGCAGAGAGCTTGAGGGAGGGAAGATTGGGACATGCTGGTGAGGGGCTGTTGCAGGAGGGCTTGAGACCTGCGCTCCCACAGTGAAAGTGGAGGTGGAGGGCTCTGACCTATGTGGCCTTCCTAGCCATGGGGACAGTGACAAGGTGGGGGGCATTCTGGCAGGGTCTGTTTTTGCTCTGTCCCACCCTCCTAAGATCTGATAATGTCCCCCAATCTCCTTTCTCTTTTCCAGAATGGACAGGCCCCAGGGGAAGAAGCTGGATTGCAGCCATCTAAGGTGAGGACCAAAGCAGGCATCCTGAGCAAGGGACCATTTGCATGGCTGTGAAGGGGGAGGAGGGAGGCACCCAGCTCAGCCTTCCTCTCTGCTCCCACCAAATCCTCACGGTGACCCTGTGCACAGAGACCACTTGTTCCAGTTTTCCCTGTTTTTTTCTTTCTTTTTAAAAGATCTTATTTATTTACTTTTTAAAGATTTTATTTATTTATTGGAGAGAGTGTGCACAAACAGGGGGAGGGGCAGAGAGAGAGGGAGAAGCAGACTCCCCACTGAGCACAGAGCCCACCGACATGGAATCCATGCCTGGCAGAGATCACAACCTGAGCTGAAGTCAGCTGCTTAACCGACTGAGCCACCCAGGTGCCCCTACAGATTTTATTTTTTTAAGCAATCTAAACACCGATTGTGAGGCTCCAACTTACATCCCCGGCATTGAGAGTTGCAGGCTCTACCGACTCAGCCAGCCAGGCGCCTCTCAACCTTCTTATTAGGCAAGGGGACTGTAGCCCGACAGGGTCAGGAGCAGAATCCAGGCTAGAACTCTGCTCATCACCCAGGCACTTCCTCGGTTTATTTCCTCATGGCAGCTGGACTAGCTGTAGGGAAAGGGCCGAAGGGGTGATGGGAGAGGCTCAGGTCAGCTGGGCCTGACGAGGCCCTGGAATCTTCTGGGTCTAACCAGGGCCCAGTGCCTGGCATGTGGCACTCTGGCCTATTCTCGGGGTTCCCACCTCCTAGCCCTAGACTGGTTCCCTCAGCCCTACCGTCTTTGCTTTCCTTGGGTGCCTCCCTTGAGCCATTCTCAGGCCCTGTTGTTGGTTTTGTGTGTTGACAAAAGCACCAGGGGCTGGGTGACAGTCAGGTGACCTTGGGTGGGTCTTTTGTTCCTTATGGGCCTGGGCTTTCTCATCTCTCCCTTGGGAAAGGCCACGCCCAGTTTTCAGAATCTGTGAGGCCCCAGAGCTGCTGACCACAGGGTGGGGGGCTCGGGAAGCTGCCTAGGAAGGACAGGACGGGGGTTCTTGGGTTCTGGCTGTAGAGCCGACCTGCATTCGAGTCCTGGCTCCATCCTCACTATTTGGCCAGAGGTGTTCTCCCTTCTGAGTCTCAGCTTCCTCATCTGTAAAAGGAGGATGACAATGCCTACGTCACAGGAGTGATGCAAAGGACAGAGGAGGTAGTCACTGCCTGGCATGCAGTACGTCAGCACCAGCAATATGAAGACCCTGGTGTGTTACTCTGCTTCAGTTCATTCCGTAGCCATACCTGCTAGACCTGGGTCAGCCTGGGCACTGGACTTGCCATAAACTTGACCTTTGAAATAGACCCAGGGCTAGTCCTGATGTTTGCCTTGTCTCTGCTTCCTAAGATAAGGGAGCTAAGTTGGCTGGGCAGGGCAAGGTGAGATAAGTAGGCTCCTACCCCTCTTCTGATGGTTACTTTGGCCACCTTGGCCAACAGAGGCCAGACCAGGTGGTAGAGACTGGGTCCCTTAGTTTGTCTGGGCCCCTTGTCTGGAGAATCTCCTTCCACAAAGTAGCTGCCTCTAGTTGCCTAGTAACAAAATGAAGGGACTCAAGGAAAAGCCAGGATGTTCACATCTTGGGGTTCAAGTTCTGGGGGTTGCAGAGGAACTTACAGCTTTGAGAGAGCAGGTGATAAGTATAGCTTCTCACCTCAGGGGCTAGAGAGGATTGCTCGGAAAGGGCAGGAGCTTACTGAGGCAGTAAGATCAAACCTACATTTGATCTCAAGCCTATGACCCCTGCTCTTGAGCAGAAGACCCTGGGATGGGAAGGGACATAAGGCTGGAGATCGATGGGCTAGGAGAGCCTTGAATGCCACATTAAGGAAGAGAAAGAGCTTAACCCATACCGGGGACCACACCAGGAGCTTTGCGTTTAGTTTTCACAACACTGCTGATGTAGAGATTGTTACTATTCCTATTTTACAGATGAGATCATTGAGGTCCAAGGTCACATAGCTGGTGAGCAATGGAGTCAAGTCTTGCTTGACCACAGACACATACTTCTCCCAGACTAGAGAACACTGTGTGCTGCAGAGGGGGAGTATTGGGTCCCTGTGACCCCAGGTTGCACCATTTCTAGACACCTGTTTATCTATCTTTTCTGTTGCCCCCAGAACCTCACAGTATCCCCGGTGCCTATTTCAGGACTCAGCACACCAGGGGGCGCTCAGCCTGTGTCAGGACCTCATCGCTTTGTACAGTGGAATGAGCCTGGGGGCAAGGCCAGTTTATCCTTTGCTTTATCAGACTTTTGGTGTACCTTTCTATGGCACTGGGGGATCCTAAAATGAAGTCAGTACCCCCAGCCTCAGGTCACTCTCAGGCTTGAGGAGAGGGTGGAGGCAGGAAAGCTGTGTGGTGGGTGCTGTGATGGAGGAGAACATGACTATGGGCACAGAGAATCTCCATTCTGTGCCAGACCCCATATTGGGCAGAGAAATATATCACTTCCCAGGTGCCCCCCGTTTCTCCCGGTGACATGATAGGATGAGCATGTCCGGGGGAACTCAGCCAGGGGCATCTGCGCTCAAGGCTGAGCATGGACCAGATGGATGGTTACTGCTCTGTGTGGCAGAGGAAGAAGCGTTGTGGTGTGCTATAGGGCACCAGGCCACCTTCCCTGCAGAAGTGGCATTTGGCTAGGCCTCAAAAGGCAGGATTTGGCAGCCCCAGAGAGAAGTGGGCCTTCCGGGTGGAGAAGAGACAGGGAGGGGCACTTGGGAGTCAGGCATTATAAATTAGTTCAGAATCCCGCCCCATTCATTCTCATTTGCTGTAGAACCTTGGGTAGGTGCTTTGCTCCTCAGGTTCAGATGCTTTTCCTGTTAAAGAAGACTAGGGTCTGCCCCTCAGGGCCACCCGGAGGGGGAATGTGATATGTATAAATTAAACAGTCCCACAAAGTTTGGTGTGGTTTTTTTTTTTTTTTTTTTTTTTTTAATTTTATGTTTAAGTAATCTCTATACCCAGTGTGGAGCTCAAACTCACAATCCCGAAACCAAGAGTTGTCTGCTCCACTGACTGAGCCAGCCAGGCATATTACCCAAGTTTGGTGTTTAATGCTTGCTTATTTTATTCATTTTAGGCAGAAAGGAGCATTTGGGTTTTAGCAGCCATAGTATAGGCTGCGGTCTAGGGCAGGAGCTCCCCAGATACCTTCAGCACCCTAGCACACCTGGTGTCCTCAGGCATCCTGGGGTTCCACTCACCCCCCTCCCTCCATGAGGATAGACCAGGCACCCCAGGCCCCATCCCCCGGCTATCTCCGGAGCTGGACCCCTTTGAAGCGCCTGCAGGTCTATTTTGAGAGCTGAGCGTCTCCCCCCTCCCCTCCTCTCTTCCTGTTTATGAAACCGTGATCCATCCCGGATCCCTCATACTCCCCTGGCTGAAGCACAAGCAGGATGTGACTATGGACTTCGGGGAGCCTTGGAAGCCTCAGGTGTTGGGGGGAACTTCCCTTGGACTGGCCAGGGTAGGCTGGCCCACCCTCCCCAGCCTTGGGGCCATGTGGCTGGGCCATGTCCCCTTAGCCTGTCCAGAGGAGACTCAGCAGCAATAAGGTTGCCCATCCCATCCAGGGAGAAGTCCTGTTTACAATATCCCGTTGTCTCTGTGGCCCATTTTACTTGTAGCAACAACTTTCCGAGGGTGGAATATTTAGTTTTAACCTCTGTTTTACAGACTGGGAAATTGAGGCTCAGGCAGGGAAGGAAGTTTGCCTGGGAGCACTCAGCTAGTGAATGGACACTTCTTAACTTCCTACCCTGCACTCCTGGCCTCAGCCTCTTCTTCATGCTGGTTTCTCTCTCCATAAATTGTTTTTTTGCCCCTCCTTTCTTCCTGGCCAACTCCTGTCCATCCTCAGGGTTCAGCTGAACTGTCCTCTTTCTGGAAGCTACTGCCTCTGGGCGCCCATAGCTCCGTCACAGCCACTTGTGTTTTGTTATCATGTGTTTTCAGGAGCTGCCTGAGAGGAAGAGCCTGAGTCTTAACCTGTGCGCCTCCTAGTGTTGGCTCCTTCGGGCTTGGGGACACAGAGCAGGGGCCAGTTAGCTGTGGGGGACGTCCAAAGGGGAACAGGTTCTCCTGGAGGGCGGAAGGTGGTAATGAAGTACTGGCGTGTAGGCTTTGGAAGCAAACACTCCTTGATTTTGCTTTAGATGTCCCCTTTTCTAGCCACGTGGCCTTGAGCAAGTCACTTTATCTCTGAGTCTGGTTTTCCTGTCTCTGAAATGGGATGACAGTGTCTCGAAGCTAAGTCACAGGGCCTGCCAGAACTCACGCCAGTTGAGGTTGAAGGAAAGAATGGCCTTGCGCAATACATGCTTGGTTTATAAAGGGCACAGTTCTCATGGTCACTCGTGCCAGTCCTGGCTGAGGGCAGCAGGGATGCCCGGGACCCACGGGCCTCTGCTCACCTGCCCAGGGGCACACTAGGAGACATCTCAGGGGCAACCTGCCCCACCAGAGGGAGCAGGCCTGGGAGGCCCTGCATATACTGCCAGCTGGGGAAGGGGCTGTCGGTGTCCGTTACAGCCGAGACTGGCAGCTGGGCTTGGGCTGCAGCTGGTAGAGGGAGGGCCAGGGTGGGGGGACCCTAGGGACCAGGGATCAGGCTGGGGGGCTCTGGGCTTCTCTCCCAGCTGCCTTGTGGGAGGAAGTAAATAAGAGGAAGTATCTATAAGGGAGAATAGGGCAGGACCAAGGGATGTGGTCTGGTGCCTGTCCTCCCCCACTCTTGCCACCAGAGGCCTCACAGCCCCAGCACATACCCTCGGTGAAGGCAGTTCTGAGCCCATTTCCTTCCTGTTGCCCCTTCCTGTACCCTGCTAGCTGCAGAGTCTTCCTTTGCTTCTGAGGGATTTGAGGATTTGTGGGGGGCCCAGCTGGCTGTGGACCAGAGAGCTTTAGGAACCCCCAAGCCCTCCTGCCTGCAGGAGCCAGGCGCAGTGAGTGGTCTGTGGAAGGTGGTGTTTTCACAACCGCCAGCAGGCCATCGTCAGACTATCGCTGCAGGCCCTTTGAGGACTGGAAGGGGAAGTCTCTGTGGACGTGGGGGCGTGTGTTTCCACATGTCTGTGGAAATGGTTTCCGATCATCAGCCTGTGTGTATTTGTGGGCGTGCCAGTTCCTGTGGGTGTACTGGTGTGACTGGTGCGGCGAGGCCACGTGGAAAGGGGCTGGGCCTGGTCAACTCCTGCCCCACCACTACCTGCTTCTCTCAGACTTCTGTGAGGTCCTTGCTAGGCCCTTTGGCCCCCTTCCCATCGCGGGGCCCACGACCGGCAGGCTTCCACAGGGCAGGGCCGGGTGTCATGGTGCCTGCTCTGTGGGCTGCCCTTTGGGGTTTGCATAGCCAAAGGAAGGTCACGATGGGGGGAAGGAGCTTCTGAACTCTGGGCTGGGACACTCAGAGACTGTGGCCTGGCTGACTTCTGCCCCACATTTTCGCAAGGGGATGTTTGCAGGTGCTGGGATGCCCAGTGTGTCACCACCTCATTATCTTGTGACTTTCATCCGTGTTCTAGTCTCCCCTTCTTAGGATCAGAGGAGGTGAGGAGGGCTCTCTCCTTGGGGTCCCCCTGGGGTCATGGGCTTGGGTCTATAATGTCCCCTCCTCAGCAGGGGAGCCTGACCCATCTTCTGTCCCTCCTCTCTGCAGAGGGGAAGTGAGAAGGAGGGGGTCAGGGACCCTGCCTTCTGGGCCAGGAAGGCTGAAAAAGCAGAAGTAGAGGAATAACGGGGCCCTTTGGCCACCGGCTTGAGCCCCACCATGCAGACCCCGGCAGATTTCCCCAGGGGTGAGAGAGACACACTCCCCTATCCCAGAAAGGTGAGCAGAGGGTTGGTCTGCCTCCAGCAATGTCTTGTCACCATGGCCTTGGGCAAGGAATGGGTTTGGGAGTGGCTCTGTCCCCTGGGGTTTCCGGGTGACTGCTTCTGTCCCCAGGGAGTGTTCTCAGACGCAGGCAAGCAGAGGCTCAAACCTCAGGGCGGGGTGGGCAAGGGTTGCTGTGTGGCCTTGGCTCACCTCAATCCCTATGTCCCACCCAGGGTTATGCTCAGGGGCCTGAAGAGCCTGTAGCTTCTTATGACTGTAGCTTTTGTGGCTCTCTGAGGTCCCCTGAAGATGGGGCCGTGTCTGTCGGGTCCTAGACCTAGAATGGGAAGTCCCTGGACTGATCCCGGTACTGAGGGAGAGGATGGGCTTGGATGGGCAGGGCATGGCTCTCGCTGACTTACCTGCTCACCCTTTCCTGGCACTTGAGGCCTGCTGACCCCATGCCAGGCAGTAACTAGGGGAAGGGTTTGAGTGTCACTGGCTCTGTCACTGGTCCATTCTCAGGCTGGGTGAGTCACGGTCCTCTGGCCCTTGGTTTCCTGTATCTGAAATGGGGATAACAGATTTGGGAAACCTGGATCAGAGTCAAAGCCATCAGACTGCATTCTCAGCCCACTGTGTTAGTCCTGGGGCCTCTCCAGGCCCTGGCATGGGATGAAACCTCAGAGGTGTGTCTGCCATGAATACTGGGCTGCTCTCTAAGATGCAGGATGTTTGCAGGTGATATCCCCTCACCTCTTCCCCCACCCCACCTCCCAGAAGACTAGCAAGAACCCAGAGCTCTGCCCTTGAGTTCCGGGCCTGACTTTCTGTGCACTGGCCTGGGTATCTGTCAGTCTACTTGGGCCTTACTGACTGGCTTTCTCTTTCTGTGTCCCACCTGCCTCTGTTGTCGGGTTCCTGTCTCTTGCCACTTGATGAGTGCCTGTCTTCACCTGTTGGGTACATGTCACGTGTTGGGTGCCTGTTGGGTGGTGTCCCCTTCTGTCTCTGCCTGTTGAGTACATGTCCCCATCTGTCTCCACTTGTTGGATGCAAACCCCCATCTGCCTCTGCCTGTTGGGTCCCCATCTGTCTCTGCCTGTTGAGTTCACGTCCCCTTCTGTCTCTGCCTGTTGGATATATGCCCCATGCACCTCTACCTGTCAGGTATGAGTTCCCTCCTGCCTCTGTTTCGGTGGGTACATGTCCCCATCTGTCTCTGATCATTGGGTAAGTGTTCTTCCTACCTCCCTTTGCTGGGTATGTGTCCCTATCCATCCTTGCCTGGTGGGCATGTGTACCCTCCCACCTCTGCCTGTTGGATGCCTACCTTGGTCTGTCTTTACCTGTTGATGCCTGCCTCTATCTGTTGGGTGTCCCTCTTTATCTGCCTCTGCATGTTAGATGCCAGTCTTTGCCTGTTGGGTACCTGTCTCCCCCTCAGCAGCTGGAGTGGCATGGGGCTCTCCCTTTGTAGGCCCACAGGGAGGATGGGGGAAGAGGGAGGGCCGGAGGGCAGCACTCAGGCAACGGGGAGGGGGGCAAAAGAGAGGAAGGGAACGTGGTAAGATTGTAGGCCTGGAGCTGGGAAACCACAGGCCCTAAGTGATTGGCGGTGCTGAGCTGGGCCCAGCCCCCGCCCTCACCCTGCACATCCGCCTTGGGCCCGGCCACCTCGGAGGCAGCCCCGGACGCTGCCTGCTCCTGCCATGGTGCCTTGGCCCTGCCGGGCGAATGGAGCAGGATCCCAAGCCGCCCCGCCTGCGGCTCTGGGCCCTGCTCCCCTGGCTGCCCAGGAAGCAGCGGCCCAGGACCAGCCAGACCTCTTTGCCTGCCCCTGGCCCTGGCTCTGGCCCCAGGCGGGACTTGGTGAGTGTGCCCAGATGTGTGGTCCTGGCCCAGCTGTGGTCCTTGGAGCAGGTGCCTGGGCAGCTAGTTTGGCCTTAGTTGGCTTCCGGCTCTCCTAGCCCAGGCCTGGCCCTACTGGACAACTGGACCCTACCCAGACTTGCTTCCTGGGGAAGTGAGGAAGCACTTCAGGGCTCCAGGGCAATCCCGGCAGATTGGAGGGAGGGCAGAAGGGTCCTAGAACAACTAGGACCAGCAACGGATTTTTAGAAAACTCCTAGAAGGAAGTTTCAAAGAGTGGATCATGGAGTCTCGGCCTTAGCTCCTGTCCACCCCTGACTGGCACTTACTGGGTTGGTGGGGGTGGTCTCTAGTGACTCTTGAGTGTCTGTGCATCTGAGCACTGTCCTTCTGGCCAAGGATCCTCTCATCCATTCTGACCCGGAACAAAAGCCTGGCTCTACCTCCCCGGTATGAGAATACACACTACTTCCTATTGTGGCAAAACTAACACCTTTGCAGCAGGGGGAGGGGAGTCCCACAGGCAGGACCTGGGCTGTGCCTGGGCATCCCTTTGGGTCTCACCAGGTCAGAGCAGCAGGGGCAGTAGGAGCAGTGCCTCCCCCTGACTCAGCACCTTGGTAGTTTGACCATCCCTGGCCCTTGAGGCCCTTTTGGTATTGATGAACCAGCAGGCTGGCCCCATCAGTATGGCCATCTGGTATGGCTAACAGGGCCCTGCCTCCAGGAGGAGTAGGCTAGGATGGGGACCATATTCCCTGCTCACCTGGATGGGACAACCATACTCACCAGCTCTGTTCCTCCATCAGGATGAGGGCGTCCTAAAGGAGATCTCCATCACGCACCATGTCAAGGCTGGCTCTGAGAAGGCCGACCCATCCCATTTTGAGCTGCTCAAGGTTCTGGGCCAGGGATCCTTTGGCAAAGTGAGTCCTGAGCCCAAACTGGGAGGGCAACTCATGTCAGAGGTGGGGGTTAGGGGTCACTTTGGGGTTCAGGATCAGAGGGCAAGGGTTGATGGGTCTGAGGGGAGGGCAGGAGGTCACTCTGGTACCCAGGGAGGCCCGAAGGTCAACCTAGGACTCTGGAAAATTAGAGGTCAACCTAGGACCCAGAGGATAGGAGCTGATAGGCTTAGTCCCCTCCCCATTTCTCTGCTTTTTCCCATTGCCTTCTCAGGTCTTCCTAGTGCGGAAAATCACCCGACCTGATAGTGGGCACCTGTATGCCATGAAGGTACTAAAGAAGGCAACGCTGAAAGGTGAGTGAAGGTCACCTCCCCAAGCAGAGCCGAACTGGGCACAGGAGATGGGACTAGTGGGATGGGCAGGGTGCCAAGGGCTCTACTCTGGGCACTGCCGTGAGATGGGAGGGACACATGAAAGAGAGAGCCCTTCTTGGCCAGGGCTTGGGGATGACTGTTTTGAGGGGCTAGATTATCTGTGACTGCGTTTCTCTTCTGGCCAGTGCGTGACCGCGTTCGGACCAAGATGGAGAGAGACATCCTAGCAGATGTGAACCACCCATTTGTGGTGAAGCTGCACTATGGTGAGATCACAGACCCTACTTGAACTCCCACCCGACCTACCAGCCTTTGCCCTTGCCTGTGGGCTACTACCTTTCCCCTAGGTCACCCCTACCCCAGCAGACAAAGGGAGCTTAGGGTAGAGGGGCAGGGCCCAGGGCCCAGCTGGCTCCACCATTGCCTTTTCCCTCTCCCCAGCCTTCCAGACGGAGGGAAAGCTCTATCTTATCCTGGACTTCCTGCGTGGTGGAGACCTCTTTACCCGGCTCTCTAAAGAGGTAAGCTGACACTTGACTGCCATTGGGCCCCGGATTGGAGCTGGAGGGACAACGAGACCTCTTGTCCCAGGGCTCAGTGAAGAACATGTCCAGTGTGGCTTGGACTTGGGACCACTCAGGCTTGCCCCGCAGACCCGACCTAGGAACCCACTCTGGGACAGAGCGTACACCCTGGCAAAGCCTCAGAGTTTCTCCCAGGATGGAGGAGGAGGATCAGGCCATGGTTCTGATGCCACTCTGATTCCCAGGAGCTAAGGGTTCTTTCACCTCTGTACCTCCATTCTTCCGAGGTTGCCCTAGGCAGGGCTGTGAGGATGGGAAGAAATCCAAATCTGCCCAGAAATTTAGATATTTTAACATTATGTCCCATGTGTTAACCAAAAGGATTTTAACTGACATAAAAGAATTTGAGCCAGATATTAAAATGGGACCATTAATATAAGTCAAACTTGAGAAGAGAAACACGCTTTTAAAAAAATTTAAATGTTATTTTAGTGTTTGAATAGGTAATACGTTTACATGATTGAAAATAAAAATATTGAGAAGTCTTCCTCCCACCCCATCCCTCTATGCCCCCATAGGTAAACATTTTTATTGATTTCTTGGTTAAGTGCCCCAGGTTTCTTTAGTAATACAAACCATTCTGATACATGTTCTGAATTCCAACCCCCATTTCCTTACAAAAAGTACTACCCTGTATATACTGTTCTGCATCTTGCCTTGTTCGAGATGATGTATCTTAGAGATCAATCCATATCAGAACATGGAGAGACTCCTTGTCCTAGTTTATGGCTGCATAGCACTCCATCATGCACGGGAGAGACAATATATTCCAGTCTTTTGCTCAACCGTTGGGCTCTTTCCAACCCTTTTGCTATTTCCAAGCAGTGTCACAGTGAGTGACTCGTATATTAGTCATTTCATACTCACATGCCTTCATAAAGAGAAGAGTGTATGGCACTGGGGTGTCTAAGGGTCTTCCCCAAGGAAGGACCAGGAAACTGCTAACTGTCCACTCCCCTTGCTCCTGAGCAAGAGGCACTCCCAGCTGATGCCAACCTCTTGCCTGTCATAGGTTATGTTCACAGAGGAGGATGTGAAGTTTTACCTGGCTGAGCTGGCTTTGGGCCTGGACCACCTGCACAGCTTGGGCATCATTTATAGAGACCTCAAGCCTGAAAAGTGAGTAAGGCCCAGGCCCCATACCAGCCTTCCTAGGGAGTACAGAGTCAGGCCCTGGGGTCTCTCCTGACAGGGGTAGGTGTACCTCTCTCCAGCAAAGTCTCCCCCTCTGTGGCTTCCCCATGATATATGGGTGGAGCAGGGTGGTAGTGGCAGCAGGCTCCCCTTGGGGGGCTGGCTAATTACCAGTGTTGCCGTTGACTAGGCCTAGATATCTCCATGCAGGTTTTTTGCTATTCCAGTGTGATGTCTGAGATGCCACCACTAAAGGTCTTTCCTTGATATGGTCCTCTTTAGAATTTTCCTTAATATCTAAATATCCTCTGGACACCTGGGTGGCTCAGTTGGTTAAGCAGCTGTCTTCAGGGGATCCCTGAAGCAGCGTGATCCTGGAGACCCGGGATCGAGTTCCGCATCAGGCTCCCTGCATGGAGCCTGCTTCTCCCTCTGCCTATGTCTCTGCCTCTCTCTCGCTCTCTCTCTCTGTGTGTGTCTCACATGAATAAATAAATAAAATCTTAAAAAAAAAAAAAAAAAAAGCGGCTGCCTTCAGCTCAGGTCATGATCTCAGGGTCCTGGGATGGAGCCCTGCATCTCACTCCCTGCCTAGAGGAGAATCTGCTTCTCCCTCTGCCTCTCCCTCATGCTCTCTCTCTCTCTGAAGTAAATAAATAAAATCTTTTAAAAAAATCTAAATATACTCAAATGATAACTTGAGGGGGAGCCAGGGGCAGGTGCTGGGATGGCTTGAGATCTAGCTTTAGAGTTAGGCAGATCTGAATTCAAATCTTGTCTCTACCACCTATTTCCTCTGTAACCATGTGGAGTAATTTAACTTCCCAGAGCTTTAGTTGCCCCATTGTTAAAATAGAGCCATAATAATCCCTACCTCATCCAGTTGTCCTAAGGATTAACAAAAAGGACAGGCAACATGTCTGCATGGCCCTGCATGGTACCACCACCCTGCTCCACCTGCCTCTCATCAGATGAATCTGGGTGGACTACTTTCTCTGGGCTAGGCCCAACCCCCCCAGCCCCTATGGTATCACCAGAACCCAAGGGGCCACCGCTGAAGGGCCTGACTCCCATCTCTCCATTACAGCATCCTTCTGGATGAGGAGGGCCACATAAAACTCACTGGTGAGTAGAGGGCCCCTGACCCTCCAGTCCTAGGGGAGGGTAGGATGGGCTCTTGATAGGCCTGGGCTGATGCTAGGAGATCCATTTTTCCTGAGAGTCTATGCCAGGCGCTTGGAAGCGGTCAAAAGCCCAGACGCTAGACCTGGGACAGCCTGGGTGTGAACCCTAGCTCCCCATTGTATAAACTTGAACAAGTCACCTAACCTCTCTGGGCCTTAGCTTCCTCCTGAGTGTCATGGGGTGCTGCCCTCAGTCCTGTGGCCAGGAGGGTTGGGTATACAGGGGTTGGCAGCAAGGAAGGCCAGGGAGTTCCTACAGATGTGTTTTCTCATCCTCCTTGCCACAGACTTTGGCCTGAGCAAGGAGGCCATCGACCATGAGAAAAAAGCCTATTCCTTCTGTGGGACGGTGGAGTACATGGCCCCCGAGGTCGTCAACCGCCAGGGCCACACCCACAGTGCAGACTGGTGGTCCTATGGGGTGTTGATGGTGAGTGCCTGGATAGGGGTAAAGCATTCAGCCCATGCCTCGGGCCCCGGTTTTCTCATCTGTATAGTGAGGGAGGTGATAATCATTAAGACTTCCTCCTGTCTTCTCCCAGCCATGCTGCCCCACCCTCAGCCCAGCTTTAGTTTCCTTCCTTAGGAGGATTCTAGGCTGGGCCCCACGTGGACTGCCCACAACCTGGGATCTGGCCTCTCCTCAGCCTCAGAACTCTAGTCCTGCTTTTGGTGTTCTGCTTGACACAATTCTTGAACCAGGTGGACCTGCCATGGTCCAGCAAGAATCCTGGGAGTGGAGCTGAGTGGCCTGAGTGGGAAGAGGTGGGGGACATGGGAGACAGAAACCAGAGCCTAATAGACCCTTGTCCTTTGCAGTTTGAGATGCTGACAGGCTCCCTGCCCTTCCAGGGAAAGGACCGGAAGGAGACCATGACACTGATTCTGAAGTAAGCACCAGCCCTGTCCTGACACTTCAGGGTCTCCCCTGGTGCCTGGTCTCAGATTGAGGGCTGAAATAATACTCTGTACCTGCCTCCGATTTCCCCATTAATGAGATCCTCCTCTGGATTAAGCGTTACGCTTTCCAGAGCCCCCTTTTCATCCACCAGGGCCTGTGGGTGGGGAATCCCTGAAGTCTTTGGGAGGTGAGTTAGTGGATGGTTTGTCTGAATTGAGCTGGAAACTAGACCTGGACAGAGTGGGGAGGGGAGACAAGGCCTCTGGGGAGGGCTCAGCCCTGATGAGACCTGGGGGCTATTTTAGGGCGAAGCTAGGCATGCCCCAGTTTCTGAGCACAGAAGCCCAGAGCCTCCTGCGGGCCCTGTTCAAGCGGAATCCTGCCAACCGGCTTGGTAAGCAGCCCCAGCCCGGGAGGGGAGCGGGGTACAGCTGCAGTCTAGGCCACAGAGCCACATCTGGGGCTGAAAGGGGCTGAAAGGGGCCGTTGTCCTTTGTGTGGTCAGACAATGCTATGGGCCACCCTGCTTTCTGGCTCCATGTGTGGTGTTTGGGGCAGGGGGTGACCTGTGTGTAGGGGGAAGGCAGGAACTGAGTCATCCCCACTCCCCCTGGGGACAAGGACAGAGGCCCCCACACAGCTCCTTCGCCAAGGCTGCTGGCACAAGAGAAAGAGCATGAGCTCAGGAGTCAGGAGGCTCAGGTCCCAATCTTGGCCCCATGTCAAGTCCTCACTGCCCTGCATACAGCAGTCCTGCCATAAATATTTGTTGAACGAGTGCCATTTATGAGCTAAGTGACCCAAGGCAGTTGACTTCACCTCCCAGAGCCCCAGGTCCTTGTCTCCATGGGAGATGATACTTCATTTAGTCGAATCTGTTGACTAAATGAAGTTGCATGAACGTGCCTGGTGTGTAGTAGATGTCCAGTATGTCTTGTCCAGTATGGCTCCTTGGCTCCTAGGTTCCTCAGGACCATGACCAGCTTTATAAGGTCCAGTCCTGGTCCCTGGGGTTGAGTGAGAGTGTGCCTGGTGGTTGACAAGGACATGGGATAAGAACAATAGAAAGGATAAGAACAATAGAAAGGAAGCCTGGGCTGGGAGGGGGATGGGGGCCTCTGCAGATCTTAGAACAAGGCCAGTTTCTGTTCTTGGACAAGTTGCCTGACCTCTCTGGGCCTTTCTTTCTTCTATTAGCACATTGGAGCTTGATCATAAAGGTCTCTGAAAGTGAAAAATGCTGAGTGGACAGGAGGCCTTTGGGGTGATGGCTGGGTGGATTTGGGGCAGTAGACTGCTGCAGCCACTAGTCCCAGACCACAGCGAGGTCACACAGCAGACAGAATGGGTATGTGGGGGTGGACCATCCAGGGGCAAAACCCTCATCTGGGCTCTTTCCAGGCTCCGGCCCTGATGGGGCAGAAGAAATCAAGAGGCATGCCTTCTACTCTACCATTGATTGGAATGTGAGTGTGTCTATCCACCCTAGTCACCCAGTTAGGATTTTGCCTGTGGCGGGAGGCGGCTTGTACCAACAAGGGCTCCAGATGTGGAGCAGAGGCTGACGGCATGGCCTTAGAGGCAGGGCTGGCCTCCCAAGGGCCAGCAATTATGCCTCTACCTGCATGGCCTGTGCTCCAGGCCAGTGACCTCCTGTGTGAGGCCCCTAGTGGGCTGTCAGGGGTGCCATGCTGACTGGAGTGCCCACCCCACCTTGCAGAAGCTATACCGTCGTGAGATCAAGCCACCCTTCAAGCCGGCTGTGGCACAACCTGATGACACCTTCTACTTTGACACTGAGTTCACCTCCCGCACACCCAAGGGTGCGTCTGTTGTCTGGTTTGTGCTTGAGCTGGCACAGGAGGGAAGGAGGGAGTCAGAGGCTCTCTGGGATGTAGGGGTGGGTGATCAGGGACTCTAGTCAGCCCAGGTGTGTGGGCAGACTGGAGTGTAGGTCTCTGACTCTTTGTCCCCATCTCAGTCTGCCTGACTCTCCCACTCCAGGGCTCTATGGGTCTCTTTGTATCTGGGTGAGGGGGTGGGGGAGTGGGTGGTTAAGGCCACAATAGAAAAGTCAGGCCCCCTGCCCCGGGCATCTTCCAGCCCACTGGGAAGACCAAACACATCAGGCTCACATTCACGTCAGGGCTAAAGAATCTGGCCCAGCAAAAACATGAGGTGGAGACAGTCTGGCAGAGTAGAGGTGACAGCACCCACAGGTCAGGGGCCAGTGTGAGAATTGCCTTTGGCTGCTCTGATCACTGGACCTCCGTGTACTCATCTAGAACATGGGCTCAGCCACAGACTCCCTTAGGCCCTGGGGTTACTGCAAGAAGCCAAAGAGGGGGCTTCTGGGAGTTTGATAATCCCAATATTTTGGTCAGATATTGTAGGGTAGTGTTAGCTCTGAAAGAATTCCCAGATGGATGGGTTTTAGCAGAGGGGGTGCTCTTCTCACTGTGGCTTGCATGTCTCTGATGACAAGGAGCTTAGCACTTCTCCAACAGTTTGTCCCATCTTGATTAACTTACCTGACGAGTATGTACCAGGTTCCTACTGTGTGCCAGTGATCAGCCGGGGGATGAGGAGGGCCCTGCCTTCATATGGCTCAGACTGTAGCTGGGGTGGAGACATGAAAACTACTGGGCATTGTGACAAACACAGCTTCATAGAAATGAGCTGGGGGAGCAGCCTCAGGCAGAGTTTCTCAGAGCTGAGTGTGACAGCTGAGCCTTGAAGGAGGGGTGAGCAGTGGAGTACCTGGTTAGAGGGAACAGCATGTGCTGGGGAGCAGGGGCTCCTTTAAGGACCTGGGAAGTCCAGCGAGGCTGAGCTGTAGAGTGGGGACAGAGGAAGCTGAGATCACAAGGACCTCAGTTTGCCAGGCTGAGGAGTTGGGCTTTTTTCTGAGGGCAGAGGGGAGCACTTGAAGGCTTTGGGCTGGGGGTAGATTTGCAGTTGGGATCATCCTTCCTGCTGTTCTGCAGAAGATAGACCCGAAGGGGCAGACCTGAAAGGGGCACCCCAGAAAGGGATGAGGTGTCTTGGCCTGGGTCAGACGCCCAGTGTGTGTGGGATCTTTTCTGTTTCTTATGTGTCAGGGCTGGGCTGGTCTAAATACACATGAACGGATGGGCTTAACTGAAGCCCTCTCCACAGCCAGCTGCCGAGGCAGGCCTGGAGGCACCATGGTCTCCTTTTGCTGGGCTGCCTCGGGGTCAAGGGCACCTTCTCAGAGTTGCATCCCTCTCCTGTCCCTGCAGACTCCCCAGGCATCCCCCCCAGTGCTGGTGCCCATCAGCTGTTCCGTGGCTTCAGCTTCGTGGCCACTGGCCTGATGGAGGATGACGGCAAGCCTCGGGCCCCACAGGCACCACTGCACTCAGTGGTACAGGTGAGGGGGCAGGAGACTGCCACTTAGTTGTCTTTCCTACCTAGAAGCCACAAAGGCAGAACGGCTGACAATACAGGCTCCGGAGTTCAACCCCTGACTGTCACTGTGTGGTCCATTGGACCTCCCAACCTCTGTGGGCCCCAGTTCCTCTGTTTGTAAAACAGGGATGACAACATGGATATGCATTTCCCAGTAGAGCCAGGGACCTTGTAGAGCCTAGATAAATACATGCAAGGGGGTGCCCTTGCTGTGATGCTGTGGAGTGGCTGTCAGGTCCCTGACAAGGATGGGCTGGGGAGAAGGCTCATGTTTCCTCCCATTTGTCCCCCATTAGTACACTTTGCCAGCCCTGTGAGAAATTTAGAATTGAGAGGCATGAGCTTACTGCCGGGGTTCAGAGCTTCCAAGGTAAGGAACTTTGGATGAGACAGTTACCTTCCCAGTGCTCTATTTCCTCAGCTGTAAATGGGGGTGATGATAGAACATTTCTCCATAGGTGGTTTGTATGTGTAAAGTTAAGGTGACTAATATATTATACCATAGGGAGGTCTTTGTCCAGGACAAAGTTTTTTTTTTTAAAGATTTTATTTATTTATTCATGAGAAGCACAGAGAGAGGCAGAGACACAGGCAGAGGGAGAAGCAAGCTCCATGCAGGGAGCGCCCCATGTGGGACTCCATCCCGGGACTCCAGGATCACACCCTGAGCTGAAGGCAGATGCTCAACCACTGAGCCACCTAGGCATCCCCAGGACAAATATTAAACCAGACTGGATACAAGGACAACAAGCCTGAACCAGGGGTCATGTGGTCACCTGCTGAAAAGTACTGTGAATAGTGCCACACACTAGGCACCACAGAAGCATTTGCTATTATGAATGGCTCAGAACTGTAAGACACCTCATGAGGTGGGCTATGACACCCCAGAAGGGGGAGGCAACTCACACAAGTTCACAGAAGGTGGCAGAGTTGGGACCCAGCTCAGGGCTCCTGCGTCCCTCAGGCCTGCCCTGCTTCCTCAGAGCCACAGATCTCTCGATGAGTGTGTTGTGGCTCTGTTGCCTGCCCCCCTCACCCCTGTCTAACCACAGCCTGGAGCCGTTGCAGGTGCCCATATAGAGTAGAAAACTGAGGCCCAAAGGGCCAGATTCTTGCTCAAGGTTACGGGACCAAGATTCTGCCCCAGGCCTCTGGCTCTTGCCTGGTGCCACCTCCACTGAGCCAAGGCCTTGGATGCTGGGGGATGACCCCCACATTCTAGAGTAGAGGATCAGCCCCACCTGTTGCTCTCTCCTACAGCAACTCCACGGGAAAAACCTGGTTTTTAGCGATGGCTACGTTGTAAAGGAGACGATTGGTGTGGGCTCCTACTCCGTGTGCAAGCGCTGTGTACATAAGGCCACTAATATGGAGTATGCTGTCAAGGTGAGCCTCTTGAGCGTGTCTCAGCCAAGGCTGCTGGGCTGTGGGGGGAGGCCAATGTAGTCTTGGCCCTTTGGTGGGGGAGGGTTGGTTCCTTAGGCTCTGTGGGTGAGTGAAAGTTATGTGGCTGAGACTGTCCCCCAAGGCCTACAGGGTGGGCTCCATGGCAAGGATGGACTCTGGAGACTGTCCTCCTGATATTGCCCATGTACTCTCTTTCCTCAGGTCATCGACAAGAGCAAGCGGGATCCCTCAGAAGAGATTGAGATTCTTCTGCGGTATGGGCAGCACCCCAACATCATCACTCTGAAAGACGTAAGTGGGGTCCTTGAGACTGGGATGGGGCTGGGGCACTCAACTCTGGGATTTGTCTCAGGACTACCATTCCTTTGATTTCTAATTTTCCTCTGCTCATGAGAGGAAAAGATCCTTGCTTCCCAAGTCCCTCCACTTCAGGCTCAGGCATTCTCAGGCATTCACTGCCCCTTGGTGGACCAGTGCCAACATCCTCCTGTCTAGGGAGGACAAGGCCCCAGATAAGTGAAGCCCCTGTGAGGGCCACTGAAGCACAGAGCAGAACACATGTCCAAGGCTCATGTCATTCTTTCCTGGCCTAGTGACCGGGTAACCAGGGGGCTCAAGCCTGGCATGGAGAGGAGGGACCTGATGATGAGGTCTCTGGCAGGTGTACGATGATGGCAAACACGTGTATCTGGTGACAGAGCTGATGCGGGGTGGGGAGCTGCTAGACAAGATCTTGCGGCAGAAATTCTTCTCCGAGCGGGAGGCCAGCTTTGTCCTGCACACCATCAGCAAAACCGTGGAGTATCTGCACTCCCAGGGGGTAAGTCTGGGGTAGGGGGCACTCAGTGGGGGTGATGGGCTGCCGAGGGTCATACCATCACTACAGTGCATGAGCCATGGCCTGGCCCAGGCAGTAGTAGTCTTCAGCCAGCCAGACAGAGGGGAGACTAGGGATGGTGGGTGGGTAAGTAGATGCATGTAAGGAAGGGAAGGAGGGAGAGATGAGGCCAGATTGTGAAATGGACTGTTTACACAGTACTTACTGTGTGCCAGGCACCATGCTAAGTTCTTTCCTTACATTATCTCAATTGATTTTCACAACAATGCAATGAGGCAAGTGCTATTATTGGCCCCACTTTACAGGTAAGAAGACCAAGGCTCAGAGACGTGAGATCACTTGCCCAAGGGCACACAGCCAGGGAAAATAGAGCCAGAATGTCTGACTGAGGCCTGTGGTTGAAGAGCTACAGATAGAGCTGTGAGTTGGGAAGCAGCAGGGCCAGCAGGGAGTTGAATCTGGTTGTGGGTTTGGCTGCTAGGACAGAGGAAGTGGATGCAGGAAGAAATGCTGCTGGAAAGATAGCAGGTACTAGAGAAGAGGTATTTGTCTGAACCATACGACTTGGCCTTTATCATTGCATAGGATGGTGGTAGAAAATTTACTGTGGTGTGTATAGAAGCTGAAAGCAGAGTTAGCATGAGTTTCTCCCTGGAGAGATGATGTTTTGGGGTGCTTCCAAGTCAGACAGCGTGGGTTCTGGGATCCAACGATTAGCTGTGTCCAAGTCCAGTGTGTATGGTTGGGAAGGCCTCTCACCTCTCAGCCGCTTCCTTATCTGCAGACTCAGGATAGTGGGAGCCGCCACCTTGCTGCACTGGGGAGGAATAGGGCCAGATCATTGCTGTGCCTTTTTTTTTTTTTAAGTTAACTTTTTATTAGCAACGATTTTAAACATATACAAAACTATGATAAGAGTATAATGACCCTCCAGATACCCATCACCCAGATTAAAGAATTGTTGAGATTTTTATCTCCCTTCTTCCCTTTCTCCCTTCTTCTCTTTCTTTTCTTTTTTCCTGTTTCTTTCTTCCCTTCCCTTCCTTTCTGCTCTCCTTCCTTCTTTCCTTCTTCTGCTTTCTCTCTCCCTCTCTTTCTTCTTCGATGTTACTGAAGTATTTCTCCCAACTTTTTATTGAGGAAAACATTCAAAGTTAAAAAGAATCTTATAGGGATGCCTGGGTGACTCAGTGGTTTAGTGCCTGCCTTTGGCCCAGAGTGTGATCCTGGAGTCCTGGGATCGAGTCCCGCATTGGGCTCCCTGCATGGAGTCTGCTTTTCCCTCTGCCTCTGTCTCTACCTCTCTCTCTATGTCTCTCATGAATAAATAAATAAGTAAAATTTTTTTTTTTAAAAAAAGAATCTTATAGTGAAAACCATTTCCCTTCTAGGTTCACCAAATCTTAACAATCTGCCACATTTTCTTGATCTTTGTTTCTCTCTTAGTCTCTACTTCTCTATCTTTATCTCTACATATAAATATACATTTTTTATAGTTGCATTTGAAAGGAAGTTGC
Organism: Canis aureus; assembly: GCF_053574225.1. NCBI lineage: Eukaryota > Metazoa > Chordata > Mammalia > Carnivora > Canidae > Canis > Canis aureus. The sequence goes on along the minus strand of NC_135615.1, from coordinate 74,318,294 downwards.
AGACGCTATGACACTTGGCTCATAAATACCTATAATTAAAGTATTTTCTTTTGTTTATTTTTTAAGATTTATTTATTTATTCATGAGAGAGACAGACTGAGAGAGAGAGGCAGAGACATAGGCAGAGGAAGAAGCAGACTCCTTGCAGGGAACCTGACGTAGGCCTCGATCCGGATCCCGGGATCACGACCGAGCTGAAGGCAGGCGTCCAACCACTGAGCCACCCAGGCATCCCTAATTAAAGTATTTTAAAACATATCTTAGACCTTTCATAATCTTAGTTGTAGATCCATAACTCTAAAAAAGACATTTTCTTTCATAACAACTCTCAAAATTAACAATTACTGTGTTCACGTAGTAGTCAATAGATACACTTCCCTATTGACCTTTCAAAAAATCTTTTTTGCCATTAGCATGTTGGAATCACAGTCTCTGCATGATTTACATCTTTCATTCACTTGTTACTCCCTTAAGTCTCTTTAAAAGCTAGGATAAAATTTGCGTACAGTAGATATTAAGTGTATAACCTGATGAGTTTTGTTAAATGTGCCATCATTTATGGCATCATTTTAATTGTTTCTGTATTGCCTATATTTCTGAAGTCTTAATTATATTCTGCATCAACTTCTTTTCAGAAGCAAGGAGTTAAAAAACACTTCATGGGGGCACCTGGGTGACTCAGCCAGTTAGGCACCTGCCTTTGGCTTGGGTCATGGTCCTGGGGTCCTGGGATTGAGCCCCGAGTCAGAAGCCCTGCTCAGCGAGAAGCCTTCTTCTTCTTCTCCTCCCTGCTTGTGCTCTCTCTCACTGTCTCTCTCTCAAATGGATCAATAAAATCTTTTTTTTTTTAAGATTTTATTTATTTATGAGAGACAGAGAGAAAGAGAGAGAGGCAGAGACAGAGGCAGAGGCAGAAGCAGGCCCCATGCAGAGAGCCCAATGTGGGACTCAATCCCGGGTCTCCAGGATCACGCCCTAGACCGAAGGCAGCGCTAAACCGCTGAGCCACCTGAGCTGCCCTAATAAAATCTTAAAAAATAAAAACAACAACACACACTTCATAGGAGGTGCAGTGTACTTCATATGGCATCACATCCCCAAGCACAGTGTAACTTGGCCCCCATTAGTCATTGGTCCTCTCAGGTGGTCACAGTCTAGGGATGAGTGAATGGGTGGCAAGTGGTGAGTGAGTCTGATGGTGTCTCGTAAAGACTTGCACCAGCCTTTCATGGTTTCATCCTTTCAGGATCTTCACCTGAATTAATCATTTCATTAGAGTTTGCAAAAATGGCAATGTCTGATTCTGTCTAATTTATTAGGGAAGATTCTTTTGTAAAAAAAATAATCAGAGCTTTAATTTGGTTACCACATGTACTGCTTTAATGGTCATGTTTGAAGAAGTTTTGGCTTTTGAAATGGTCAGTGCAAATAGGCTAATATTTAAATAGATCAGGTCAGATAGTAAATGCTTCCTTTTCCTGTTTTGTTCTCAAGTGGGTGAGTACTAGGTAAAGTTACCCCAGGAAGGTTTAGAAGACAGAGCCAAAACAGTGAGTTTCCAGTGGGTCACCTAAAGCTCAAAGCAAGGAGAGACTTTCTAGAGTAAGAGCTGCTTCCTTAAAAAAAAAAAAAAAAAAAAGAGCTGCTTCCTCTACTAGGGATATATAAACTCTAAATACAGACAACCACTTGGTGAGAGTGTTATGGGGAAAAGTTGTCTCTTTCCCCATGCCATGAGTCTGTGGGTCTCTAAATTTTCTGGCCCTTTCCAAATACCAGGGGAGATGATGAGGAAATGGGAAATTCTCATTGAGGAATTAGAAGGGAGATTCTTTGAGCTGATTATGAATTGGCAGTATCTGTAGTCTAGAAGCTGGGAATCTCCTAAGAGGGATGGGAAGGGGATGACCAGGAACAGGGCCCACTGGGACCTTCTCTTTGATTTAATGTTATCTTTTTATTGAAGTATTACATAAACATGAATCATAATGTACAAGTCAGTAAATTTTCATAAAGTGAATAAACACACACATAACCAGCACCCAGATGGAGAATCAGAGCTTTTCTAGTTTCCCCAAATTCCCTCATATCCCTTCCAGGCCCTGCACCCTTCCCGAGGATAACCATTCTACGCTAACTGCTAATAGCTTAGATTAGTTTTCCCTGTCTTTGAATTTTACATACACATACTCTGTTGTATCTGGCTTCCACCACACCACATGCTCTCTGGGATTCCTCTACCCTGTTGCCCTGTGACTGTAGCTTCCTCATCCTCATTTCTGTGTAACTTCTGCTGTATGAACAGACAATGCTTTGATTGTCCATTCTACTGTTAATGGACATTGAGTTGTTACCAACTTTTGACTATGACAAGTAAATAATGTTGCTGTAAGATTCTAGCACTGTCTTTTGGTGACTACACATGTGTGGCTTTTGTTATTGTTGTTGTTGTTTTTTAAAGATTTTATTTATTTGAGAGAGAGAGAGAGAGAGAGAGAGAGAGAGGGAGGGAGAGACCATGAGCAGGGGGAGGGGCAGAGAGAGAGGGAGAAGCAAACTCCCCATCCAGTAGGGAGCCCGATGTGGGACTCGATCCCTGGACCCCAGGATGATGACCTGAACCAAAAGCAGATGCCCAACTGACTGAGCCACCCAGGAGCCCCACACATGTGGGTTTTAATGCTGTGTACAGACCTAGCAGTGGACCCTCCAGGTTGCAGTGTGCGTGTGTGTGTGTGTGTGTGTGTGTGAGTTCATCTTTAGTAGGTGATTCCAAACAGTTCTCCAAAGCTGTTTTGCCAGCTTACAGCCCCTCCAGAGTGTGTGGGAGTTCTGGTGCTTGCCAACACTTGGGCTTTTGCATCATTTTAATCCTAGCCATTCTGGTAGACATGGAGCGCTTTCTCATAGCGGTTTTCATTTGCATTTCCCTGATGACCAGTGAAATTGAGCACCTCTTTGTGGGTTTATTGCCTTCTTTCATAAAATGCATGTTCAAGGCCTATGTTTATTTTCAAAAATTGGGTTGTCTGCCTGTTTCATCTTATTTTGCAAGAGTTCTTTAACACATGGAGCCCTTTTAAGCCTAGCTTCCCTCATGTTGTTTCCAGAAGGGCCCCCACTATGCCCAGGATGGCCTGTTTGAGAACTCAGTAGAGAGTCACACTTTGGCTTCTCTGCTTAACCAGATGATTTCCACAGAAGAACTTCACTCTGTGTGTGTGTGTGTGTGTGTGTGTGTGTGTGTGTGTGTGGCTGGTCTCAGGTGCCTAAATGCATATCCTTTAGTGATGGAGATAATGACAAAGGTGTGGCTGCTCACGGTAGCGGGCATTACACAGCAGTTCCCACAGGCCAGAGTCCTAAGCACTTCACATATCAACTCACTTAATTGTCTCAACAAACAATTGGAAGTGGGTATCGTCATTATGCCCATTTTATAAGTGAGAGAGCTGAGGCTCTGAGAGTAAGTAAAAGTCTCCTTGCTAATCTGGCTTCCCAGTCCTCTAGTTTTCTGATCCTTGTTGTCCTATAGTCTCTAAGAGCTTTTTTTTTTTTAAGCTTTTATTTATTTATTCATGAGGGATACAGAGAGATAGGCAGAGACATAGACAGAGGGAGAAGCAGGCTCCTCACAGGGAACCTGATGTGGGACTCGATCCCTGGACCTGGGATCATGCCCTGAGCTGAAGGCAAACGCTCAACCTCTGAGCTACCCAGGTATCTCTCTTTAAGAGCTTCTTAACAAGCACTCACTGTATCTTAACATCCAGCCTGAAGTTAAGGGTTCAGCCCAGAGAGTACTGGAGTTACTATGATCTGGTATACTGTCATAGTACTGTTACTATGACAGAGTAGCTGTCATTTCCCATGCGCTGTGCTAAATATTCCTGGTACAGAACTTATATGCTCCTTCCTGACTCAGCACAGTCACCAGCCCCATTTTCTAGGTGAGAAAACAGGGCTAGAGTGATTAAGTGACATGCCCAAGATCACGATACAGGCTATTAAAGCCAGGATTCACACCCTGGCCTGACTGTATCACCAGCCTGCCAGAGACCACAGCCTACTACTCAGTGGCTACATTTGACCTGCACACATATTTTGTTTGGCCTGCGAGATGTAGGGTGGTTTTTGTTTTGCTTTTGGTTTGGTTGAGTTGGGGAACATGGCCACTTTTGAAACCTGGGTCTAAGCGGCTATGTGGTGACTGTCAGCTGGAGTAGGTTAGGTAGCAGCTGCCCCTTTAGACTGGTTTGCATGGCTCCCTCTCAGCCTGGCTTCCCTCATTGCTTGCACAGCCTGTTGTGCTTTTCAGAGCATACCCTACCCTTTCCCTCACACCTCACACATACGCCTAGGGGACAGGTATCAGAATCACTGTTGGGGCTACCTGCCATAGTGAGCCACAGTTACCTGTAGGAGTTTGTTGTTTCTCTGTGTTGTGTTAGGGCAGGATAAAGATTGAGAACTTTCATATCCTCATTTCCTGAAAGTGTCATCTGTGTCATGCTAAACTAAAAAGACTGTGGAATTAAGGTCAGAGCTGGGTTCAAGTCTCACCTCTGCTTCTTACTTATATGAGCAAGTCCATTCTCTTCTCATAGCCCCTGTTTCCTTCTCTGTAAAATAGAGCCGGCAGCCCCTGCCCTGCCCACTGACCTAGGTATAACTGGCAGCCCCCAGGAGATCATGGTCAGGAGAGTACTCTGTAAGGAAGATCACCCATACAGGGTAGTTGGTGTCCTCAGCTAAGCATCCCTGACTCTGGGAAGCTTGGCTGGGCCCTTCCCAGGGAAGAGAATCTACATTCTTAGGGTATGGCCTTCTCTTTGGGGCCATATGATTGCATTAGGAAGGACAGAGCCCAAGGAATTGATCGGGTACTGTCCAGGAGGAGGCTTCCCAAGGGTTTGGGTATAGTTCACAGTGTGTCGCCAAGACCACTTTGCCAGTGTAGCCCTCTCCTCCTCATCTGGCACTGTTCCCTCTGTGGAGGCGGACTGTCCTGGGCTGTGTCTACTCTCCAACCTTCCTGTCCCACACGTACCTGCTAGAGGACTTTGGGGCTCGACTGGGACTGTGAAGGAATCATCTCATAAAGCCAACTAATCTGTGAGAATCAACTAATCTCACCTGCAAGATCTCTCCATGTTTCAGAGGTAGATTTGTTCCTTCACTGCACAGAGTTCACTTAGCACTTGCTCTGTGCTTGGTGCTAGAGGTAAGCAGGCATTCTGCAGACAGATATGGTTATTTATGGTTGAAGGAGCCTTCATTGGCCTGAGCTCAGGACACTTGAGAGGATGTGGTTGGTGGACAATGAAGCTGGAATGGATAGCCGAGCCCCCCACACCAAGATGTGGACTTTGAGCTTTATCTTGCAGGTAGTAGGGAGCCATTGAATGTTTTTGACACCACCCTGTTAGCTCATGGGAGGAGGAGCAAGAGCGTAAGACCGAATTTAGTCTGAGATGTGTTGGGTTTGAGGGTCTGTGGAACATTCAGTGGTTGTTATCTGGTAGGCAGCTATATGATCCTGGACTCAGGAAAGTTCTGGGCTAGGGTTGGCGATCTGAGAGTGGTCGATAATTAGGTAATGGAGGAGTAGCTATATATATAACCCTACAGAGGGAGTGGGGAGGATGGAAAGTGGAGTGGTACATCCCCCTCCGATTACAGAGGAGCAGGCCAGAGGAGTCATTTGCTTCAGGGCTCAGTAGTGTCATTCAGGCATTCAGTAGATGCTCATTGAATACCTACTGTGTGCCTGGAACTATTCTAAATGTTGAGATACAGCAGAGATCAAAATACCCATGGAAGTACATTGCAGTGGGTAAATTCAAAAAAACAATTATTTAAATATTATATCAAATGGTGGTAAAATGCTATAGATAAAAATAAAGCAGGATAAGGAAACTAAGGAGTACTACTTGGTGATTGCTATTTTATATGGAATGGTCCAGGGAAGTCCTCACTGAAAAGGTAATATTTGAGCTGAGACCTGAAAGAAACAAGAGAATGAACCAAGCAGATGCTTAGGGGAAGAATGTTCCTAAAATAGGAACAATAAGTGCAAAGGCCCTGAGGCAGGAGTGTGCTTGGCATGTTGAAGGAAGTGCAAAGAGACTGGTGTGGCTGAAGCTGATTGAGCAAGGAGGAAGGTGCTAGAGGACATAGAGTGCAAGAGATGTGGTTGAGAGGGAGGGGAGAGATCAAGTGGGGCCACGTAAGCCTTTTTAAAGGACTTTACCTCTTAAGAGGAAAAGCCTTGGAGGAGTTCCAGCCAGGATAACATGATCTGACTTATGTTTAACAGGATCACTCTGGCTGCTGTATTTAGAACAGACTGTAGGAGGCAGGGCAGAAGCAGGGAGACCAGCTAGGAAGTGGTTGCCATAATACAGGGGCAGACGATAGGGTTCCTGGTTGGGATCAGTGCTGCCAGTAGCAGGGTTGGAAACTGATTGGGCTCTGGATATATTTCAGTGGTAGAGACAGCAGAGTTTGCTGATGCCATGATTGAAGAATGTAAGAAAAAAAGAATTGAGAAGGACTCTTTGGATTTTGACCCAAGCAATGGGAAGCATTGATGGAGTTGTCTTTAGGAAAAACTGTGATAAGCAGACTTGAGGGGAGAAATAAGTAGAGTTTGGACAGGTGTAATTAGGGCTGCCTCGCAGATATCCACATGAAATTCCAGTTGGTAGTTCCAGCAACACTAAGAGCCCCATTTCAGCCCCTTCCCTTTCTTTCAGATTCTGGGTACTTCTGTCCCTCTCCTGGCCTTCTTCCTAACTGTCTCATCCCTGGCAGTAGACCTGGGCCTCTAGCAGCCTGCCCACAGCAACTGACTGGACCCTCTGCTCCTAGGTTGTTCATAGGGACCTCAAGCCCAGCAATATCCTGTACGTGGACGAGTCTGGGAACCCTGAGTGCCTACGCATCTGTGATTTTGGCTTTGCCAAGCAGCTACGGGCAGAGAATGGGCTCCTCATGACACCTTGCTACACTGCCAACTTTGTGGCACCTGAGGTGAGTGTTCCAGCCTCCTTACCTGCAAGAGTAAGGGGTCTGGCATAGGAGACCTCATGCCCTTTTACAGAGGCCCCACACTGTCCAGGATTCCAGTCTGTATGGTCTCAGCTTAGGTACCAATCCCAGCCCGTGGTTGGGATCCTTGTCCTATGCTTTGGGGAGTAGCACACTAACATATGTGGCCGCTTGCTGCTGCTCTCTAGACTAAGCACCCTCCCCTGCCTTCCTTCCTGCCAGGTGCTGAAACGCCAGGGCTACGATGAAGGCTGTGACATCTGGAGCCTGGGCATTCTGCTGTACACCATGCTGGCGGGGTGAGTGACCCCTCCCCCCTGCCCCTTCTTCCAGCCCTGGTACACAGGTAGGAGGGGTGCTTGTCTGATGCGAGAGACTCAGGCCTGCCTCAGGAAGGTCTGAAGATAGGCCCTGCCTTTGGGAGCCCCACATGGAAGGGGAAGATACTGCCCTGGGGAGTACCCAGTCTGAAGGGAGAAACACAGCTCCCCACACCCACACCCACCCCAGGATGGAGGCCAGAGGCTATACCCAGACTGGGTGGACTTTTCTCCAGATACACTCCATTTGCCAACGGACCCAGTGACACACCAGAGGAAATCCTGACCCGGATCGGCAGTGGGAAGTTCACCCTGAGTGGGGGAAATTGGAGCACAGTTTCAGAGACAGCCAAGGTGAGTCTGTGAGGCCCTGTTCATTTGGGGTGGCGAAGCAGGGTCCTATCCCAGGGCTTTTTAGCAATTCATAAATAGGTGACCTGCAACCTCGTTTCTGCAAGTGGAATGTTTCACAAATCCCTGATGCTATATTTCCCCAAGTGGAAGATTCCCAGGCAGACTACCCTCCTACCTTGTTTGGACCACTTGGTGATCATTCATGGCTCTTCCCATGTTCTGAGCCCTGTCGGGGACAGAACTGCCATGATCACAGCCCCTGCCTTGTGGGAACTTGGTGTGAGGAGACCTACAGGCTTGCCTACAAGGAACAGAGATGCCAGGCAACAGAGAAAGGCAGGTCCTCCTCCAGGGCTGCAGGTGTTGGAGGTGTGGGGCAGATACTGACTACGTCAAGCAGAGGCCTTCTCAGAGGAGGGGACATTTGAGCTCTCACTGTTAGCAAACTTCCTGTTATGGGAGCCTCTGTGCCAGACAACGGGTTGAGCCCGTGATAAATAGTCCCTCACATCTGCCTTATGAGGCAGATACTATTGTTCTCTCTCTTTCTCTGAGGGGAAACTGAGACTCAGAGAGCTGAAGTAATTTGCCCAGGATACTTAGCTAATAAGCAGAAGAATCAAGTTTTGAATCTGAGTCTGCCTCTTCTCAATCTTAGTTTCTCCCCACCTTCCTGCATGGCTTCTAGAAGGTGAAAGAGAAAGGAAAGGACTTTCCAGGAAGAAGTCCCAAAGAAGGGCATGTGCTTGGGGAGGCCTTGGAGTGATGTGGAGAATGGATGACAGAGGCTCTTGAAAGGGTTCAGGCTGGAGATGGTGGGAGATGGTGGACTTAGCTGTGTGCTCCCCTGCCAGCTCCTCCCACCGACCCTCTTATTGCTGTGCCCCCAGGACCTGGTGTCCAAGATGCTGCATGTGGACCCCCACCAGCGCCTCACAGCTAAACAGGTCCTGCAGCACCCATGGATCACCCAAAAAGACAAGCTCCCTCAGAGCCAGCTGTCCCACCAAGACCTGCAACTTGTGAAGGTATGACCACTCTGGGCTGCTGGGCATCTGGTGGCCCAGGCCAGGGTTCCATGGGCAAGAACTTGGGTGGCATAGCCTGGAGATGCCATATCTGTCTGTCCTCAGGGAGCCTCAGTCTAATACACAAGGGTGTCAACAGTCCTCTGGGGGACACAGGCTCTGAGCTCTGAAGCTTCTAGTCTGAGGAGGAGGCAGGACTAATGAGCATGAAGGACCACCAAGGCTAGATTAACAGGGGGCTGGGGATCTCTGGGTGGCTCAGTGGTTTGGCGCCTGCCTTTGGCCCAGGGTGTGATCCTGGAGTCCCGGGATCAAGTCCCACATCAGGCTCCCTGCATGGAGCCTGCTTCTCCCTCTGCCTATGTCTCTCTCTCTCTCTATCTCATGAATAAATAAATAAAATCTTTATTTATTTATTTTTTAATAAATAAAATCTTTAAAAAAAAAAAAACGGGGCTGGGTGGTGTAGAGCACTGAGAGAGGCTGGGGAGCACATGTCCCTGCTCCCACTTGTACCTCCGACCATTATGATCTGACCTCTCACCTTCTTTTCCAGGGAGCCATGGCGGCTACATACTCTGCACTCAACAGCTCCAAGCCCACCCCTCAGCTGAAGCCCATCGAGTCATCTATCCTAGCCCAGCGGCGGGTGAGGAAGCTGCCTTCCACCACCCTGTGAGAGGCAAAGGCATCCAGGCCGCATGGCGGTGCTAGCTTGATGGAGGCAGCATACTTCCCAGAGGGAGCAGGCCTGAATCACAGGGCCAGAGGGAGCAGAGCCCGAACGGGCCCAGGAAGCAGCCAGCCCAAATCACCCCTGCTGAGGGTGTGAGAAGTGCCTTCTCCTTCCCCAGGATGGACTCTTCTCAGCTCATGTTCTGCTGGTTGAAATCAATTCACTGTACAAACTCTCATCTTTTTTTAAGAAAAAACTGGCGTCAACTGCGGATTTTTATAAGATCCATTTGCCTTTCTGGGAGCAGAAAGAGCCAGTGCAGCCCCAGGAGGGGCACTGAGTCACACCAGGGCTCTCTGTGGCTGAGAATCCGTAGAGCTTTGGCATCCTACCCTGGGGAACCCCACGACCGGCCATCTGTAGCCATCTGCACATACCTCCAAGGCAGTCCAGCACCACCTTCCAGAGCCCTTGGCTGTTTAGCAGAACTTGCTCTATCCACGGTCAGCTCCTTTTCCGTTCTGTTCTGCTGGGGGTTGGGTGGGGGTGTCTAAACCTCTTCCTGACAGAAGAGAGGACCAAGACCCCAGAGCCTCCAGCTCAGGCACCAGCATCTACACTGGCTCTGCTGTGGGTTCCCTGCAATGAGATTGGGCAGCCCCAGGAGGAAGATCCAGAAAGCACTTTTTGGCTGACTTGTGTTGGAGTCTGCTACAGGACAGAGTTCACAGGAGGCCTGTGGGGTGGGCCAAGAGGGGCAGGGGCTCTTTTTCATTTCTTCCTCAGCTGGTTACTCAGGGTTCATCTGTCCATGGCCTTTCTAATAAACTTGCAGTTGAGTTGAAGCATGCTTGCCTCCACTTTTCATCCCTGAATTTCCCCTCTCTGCTGTTGGGTATTGAGGACTTTGGCAGCAACAAGAAATGGACCAGGGCCAATGAGCCCAGCTGCTTGGAACTCAGGTCATTTGGGGAGCATGTGGGAGTACCACCAGCCCTTCCTACACATTCCTGCCAGGGGATTCCTTCCATTCCATGGTATTAATAATAGTAACAGTATTATTAGCCACCAGCGATCAAGTGCCAGACACTGTACCTGAGCCTTTCATGTAGATCTCATTTAACCTTAACAACACTGTGATGTAAATGCTATTCAGTTATCAACTCTGTTTATAGATGGGGAAATAGAGGCTCAGAGAGGGGAATGACATTTTCTCCACAGTAAGTATTTTCTTACCCACCTTGGCCCTGCTCCAGATACTGGTGAAGCAAGTAGAAAACAAGGTCATTGTTTTCATGGGTCTTTCCTCCTACTAGGGGAAATGGACAATTAAACTGAAGTCAGCTATGAACAAGATATATGCAGGATTAAATTGGGGTATGAGCTGGCATGATGTGGAAAGCCTCTGTGAGGAGGTGACCCAGAAGTTGAGATTGAATGAGAAGGGGCTATCCAACACTGGGAGGCAGGGCAGAGCCTGGACAAAGCCCCCAAGCGGGGAACAGCCTGGGCATGCCCAGGGAGGAACCAAAGAAGCCAATCAGGGCCAGGGATTTGCATGAGATGAGGTTGGAAAGGAAGGTGGGGCTGGTCATACTGGGCTTTGTGGCCCAAGATAAGGAATTTGGGTTTAATTCCAAATAAAATGTAAGCTTCTAGAAGAAGTTAAGCAGAAGAATGACATGATTTGGTTTACATTTTCAAAAGATGACTGACTAATGTGTTGAGAATTAGTGGGGGTGGGGTGGCAGCAAGCAGGAAGATGAGTGACCAGGTTAGAGGCTACTGCAGTGGCTCAGATAAAAGATGAAGTTACCTGGACTAGGACAGTGGGAGAGGAGATGGGGAGAGAGTGAACAGGTAGGATATGCTTTATAGATAGACAGCCGTCGGGCTCCCGGTGCATGGAGCCTGCTTCTCCCTCTGCCTGTGTCTCTGCCTCTCTCTCTCTCTCTCTGTGACTATCATAAATAAATAAAAATTAAAAAAAAATTATAGATAGACAGCATTTGCTGGCAGTTTGGACATAGAGGTTAAAAGAAAAAGATTTACAATATCTTCCAGATTTTTGACTTGAGCAGCGGAACACTGAGGGAAATGTGGAGGAACAGGTTTGAGAATTCTATGGGAGATACCTTTTAAATACCCAAGCAGAGGGCAGCCCCAGTGGCTTGGCGGTTTAGCGCCGCCTGCAGCCTGGGGTGTGATCCTAGGGACCCTGGATCGAGTCCCACTACAGGCTGTCTGCATGGAGCCTGCTTCTCCCTCTGCCTCTGCCTCTCTCTCTGTCTCTATGAATAAATAAATAAAGTATTTTTAAATAAATAAATAAATAAATAAATAAATAAATAAATACCCAAACAGAGGGATCCCTGGGTGGCTCAGCGGGTTTAGTGCCGCCTTCAGCCTAGGGCATGATCCTAGAGACCCAGGATCAAGTCCTATGTCGGGCTCCCTGCATGGAGCCTGCTTCTTCCTCTGCCTGTGTCTCTGCTTCTCTCTGTGTGTGTGTCTCTAATGAATAAATAAATAAAATCTTTAAATTAATTAATTAATACCCAAATAGAGATGTCAGCTAAGAGTTGTAACTAGAAGTTGGAGTTCTGGAGAGAGGTCTGGATTGGAAGTATAAATCTGGGAGTCATTAGCTTAGAGGAAGTTTATAGAGCCAAGAGGCTGGGCTTTTGCAACTGTGGTCCACAGACCAGCAGCAACAGCAGTGTCTGGGAACTTATTAGAAATATGGAATCTGGGATCCCTGGGTGGCGCAGCGGTTTGGCGCCTGCCTTTGGCCCAGGGCGCGATTCTGGAGACCCAGGATCGAATCCCACATCGGGCTCCCGGTGCATGGAGCCTGCTTCTCCCTCTGCCTGTGTCTCTGCCTCTCTCTCTCTCTCTCTGTGACTATCATAAATAAATAAATAATTTAAAACAAACAAAAAAAAAAAGAAATACGGAATCTGGGTCCCATCCCCAGACCTACTCAGATTCTATATTTTAACAAGATCTACATATGGTTTGTGTACATGCTAAAATTTGAGAAGTGCTGTTCTAGGGACTCAGCAGAGAAGAAAAGGGGCTGGAGCATGCTAGCACTTCAAGGTGGCACAGAGGAGAGAGAGCCAGCAGAGGAGAGAGCCAGTGAGCAAGGCCTGCCAGTCTGGCAAGATTTGAAACCTTATGAACCAGGGCTTTTGCTCCTGTTATTTCTCAGCCTCTCCACTTTGTAGGTTAGAATGCCAAGGCCTCAGAGGTAAATAAATCCTGTTAGGATGGAAGGAGTTTTGTTTTGTTTTTTAAGATTTTATTTATTTATTCATGAGAAGCAGAGAGAGAGAGAGAGGCAGAGACAAGCAGAGGGAGAAACAGTCTCCCTCCAGGGAGCCCAATTAGGGGACTTGATCTCAGGACCCCGGGAGCACAACCTGAGCCAAAGGCAGACACTCAACCACTAAGCCACCCAGGTGCCCCAGGATGGAAGGAATTTCTGACACGAGCAGCTCAGCTTCAGAATTGGCCTAAGCATGCAGGTTCTGAGCTAGCAGCCTCACCGTGGGAGCAGGGAAGGCAAGGGCTAAGGGCTGTGAAGTCCCAACGGCTAAGAAGCCCTCCTGAACACCCACTGACACACAGTGCTGACCCCTTGAGACTCAATTTCTCCATCTGTGCAGCGAAACCAACATGGTCTGTCCTGCCCACCACACAAGGTTGTCCTCCCTTGGCCTCTTCACACCAACTGGAATCCTGAGCATCATCCCTGACTCCTTCTCCCACTTCCCACATCCACTCTGCATCCTAGCCCCATCAATTCCATCTCCTAAATATTTGGGGGATTTATCCCTTCCATCCTCCCTGTCCTCATATTTTTGTTCTTTGCCACAGCCTACTAATTCCCTCCAGTCTTATGTGTCCCCATCATCCTTTAGAATTACAAATCCAACCCAACATCTGCCCTGGAGTGGCTCCTCATAGTCCACAAGATAGAGTTCAGTCTGACAGTGTCCTGTGTGATCTCGCCCCTGCTGAACATCAGCTCTTATAACTTGTCCTCATACTGCTCACAAAACCCAAACTTGCCATGCTTCTGCCTCCCCTGGATTCTGTCTATGTGTTTTGGTTGACTTCTAATCACTTTTTAGGAAAATTTGACACTTCCAAGAAACCAACTAGCATACACCACGCAAACTTTAGCAGTCCTCCTTTGGGATCCCCAGATACCTTCATGCTCCATTTCTTTGTACATCACACTGTTTGGAAACAGCTGATGATGTCTTCCCCTCCTCCCTCACCAGACTATGAACTTGAAGGTGTAGACTGTGTTTTGTTCATTTCTGTACCCCAAGCACCTACCACCAGGCCTGGAACACAATATTTTTGTCCTTAGCTAGTGTTTGTTAAATGCATGAGCACAAGAGAAAGCAGGAACAGACTAGACTAGACTTGGTGGTGAGTGGTACTGGAGGAAGGGTAGATACTACATCATCAGAGTTGCAGAAGCCTGGAAAGGCATCCAGGGAGGAGGAAGAGAAGCTGGTGCTCTGAGGCCCAGGGCAGTTCATGTCTTGTCCCAGGCACCAAAGGGAAGATTCAAGAACCAGGAATTGGTGATGGGTGGGGTGGGAGCCCATAAATGTTTTCTTAGCAGCTGAACTCTAAAGCATGAAATGCTTCACCTCTCTGAGCCTTGGTTTCCCCACTTGCTAAATGGGATCATAATTCATGTCCATCTCACAGCACCACCTGAAGATCAACGAGCAAGTGAATATGAATATTTTTAGGAAGTTAAAAGTACAGCTTGTACCATTAAGCTTGTTCTGACTTTCACAAAGTCAAGACAGCTCCCCAGGAACTTAGTGGACTCTAGAAACAGTTCCCAGCTGCCAGCATCTCAGCCAGGAACTTCCTTCTTTGAGTGTTGACTCCCTGGGCAAAACCCACTAATAGAAATAACCTGGCTTGGGGGAACAAATTGTCAGTCCATATGTCCCTAAATTCTAGAGTCATTCTCCCTTTTAATGCTCAGTAACAATCCCTGAGCTCCCACCCTGTAGGACACCTCTTCCCATGAGATATTGGCTCATTAAACAAATGAGATATTGAGCATTAAACAAATACTAGAGGTGCCTGAGCAACTCAGTCACTTAAGGGTCCAACTCTTGATTTTGGCTCAGGTCATGATCTCAGGGTTGTGTGAGTATAGAGCCTGCTTAAGATTCTGTCTCTCCTGGGGTGCCTGGGTGGCTCAGTTGGTTGGGCATCCAACTTTTTGTTTCAGCTGAGGTTGTGGTCTCATGGGTCATGGGGTTGAGCTTCTAGGATCCCTGGGTGGCTTAGTGAGTCAAGTGTCTCCCTTCAGCTCAGGTCATGATCCCAGGATTCTGGAATCAAACCCTGGGAGCTCTGGGTTGGGCTCCCTGCTCAACAGGGAGTCTGTTCCTCTGCCCCTCCCTCCTCTCGTGTGGTCTCTTGTGCTTTCTCTCTTGCTCTCTCTCTCGAATAAATGAAAAATAAAATCTTAAAAAAGAAAAAGATTCTCCCTCTCCCTCTGCCCCTCCCCCTCTCTAAAAAATGAATGAATTAATGAATACTAAGTGGAGGTGTTGGACACCAAATGTTTTCCATGCTTTACTTCATTTGATCCTCATGTGAAGGAGATACGATTAATTCCACTTCATACATGAGAAAATTGAGGCTTGGAGGTTGACTTGCCCAAGGACACAGGTGAGTGGCAGAGCAGAACTCAAAACGAAGCCTGTGTGATTCTGAAACTCACTCAGTGAGTGTGCTGTCCCACCTCTCTGCTTCTGAGAAAGCCCAAAATCGACTTAAATGTTCCACAGATTCATCTGGTTATCACTCTTCCCCTCAGGCATATGGTCATAAACGTTCCTATAATGTTGGGGTTGGGGTCTCAATTAGAGGATGTAGCTGTTACACAGTTACATTTCCCAGCTGGCAAACACCAGAGAACATGCTGGGAAATGCAGGGAGTTTCCTATGCAGTCTTAAAAGGTAGTGAGTTCCCCATCACCTGGGCGGCATACACACAGAACTAATGAGCCTTATCAGGATCTTAGAAGAGTTTCTTGTTCCCTGCTGGGTACTGTTTAGATGGTCTTACATGTCCCTTCTGAGTCAGAGACTCAGATTCTCAATTGTTGGCACAGGCATTTCTTATATTTTACCCACTATGTACCGTGTTCTCCGCTATTGTTTCTAGGATAGCCATCCTCAGAAAAAAAGGCTAGTTTCCTACATATGATACCCAAACATTTGGTACTTTGGTTAACACTTAGATTTTTCTCACCCAACCCTATAATAAAAGGCTACCAAAAGACCCACCAATCTGTGATTTGGCCATTCATTTAATGGCCATAATAATTAGCAACATGATTCGTTGAGTTCTTTCTTTAGACTGAGCACAATATACATGTCATGGCTAATGCAATTATCCCCCATTTTTCAAAAGTTCACGATAGGCCACTTTGCTTTTACGAAAGACCTACATTAGTATCTGGTTTTGCTAACTGAAAAAAATTTGAAGAGGATTTTCACTTATGCAAAAAAGCAAAAACAAAAAGCCTTCAGCATTTGTTTTACAGTGAACTCTTATAGAGGCAATGCTCACCCCAAGCAGCTCCACCAAGCTACTCCTGGGGGAACTTCACTCAGCATCAAGCTGCCATAGCTTGCTTACTTCCTTGCTTGCTTGCTTGCTTTTTAAAGATTTTATTTATTTATTTGACAGAGAGAGAGCTCCAGAGAACACAAGTGGAGGCAATGGCAGAGGCAGAGGCAGAGGCAGAGGGAGAAACAGACTCCCTGCTCAGCGGGAGCCCGATGTAGGGCTTTTCCCAGGACCCTGGGATCAGGACCTGAGCCGAAGGCAGACACACAACTGACTAAGCCACCCAGGCACCTCCTTTCTTTCTTTCTTTCTTTTTTTTTTTTAAGTAAGCTCTACACTCAATTGGACCTTGAACTCAGGACCCCAATATCAGGAGTCACATGCTCTACCATCTAAACCATATCTTTGAACTATGTCTGTGAGCATCTGTGCTTTATCTGTTTGTTCTCTGCATCCATTAGCAAAATGGATTCTTTTTTTATAAGATTTTTCTTTTTCTTTTTTTTAAAGACTTTATTTATTCATGAGAGACACAGAGAGAGAGAGAGAGAGAGAGAGAGAGAGAAAGAGGCAGAGACATAGGCAGAGGAAGAAGCAGGCCCCACAGAAGGAGCCCGATGTGGGACTCAATCCTGGGACTCCAGGATCGCGCCCTGAGCCAAAGGCAGGCGCTTAACCTCTGAGTCACCCAGCCATCCCTAGAGGGGTTCTAAGGGTATCAGAAAAACCTAAGAGAGGGTACTTTTGGGGCCTCAGAAAGCTAAACAGTTTTTTCCATACAAATTAATGTTAATTGCTTCTTCACTTTATGTCATTTTTGCTTATAGTTTTCATAGAAGCACTGTGCTTTAGTGGAGGAAACCTGCACTTAAAGCAGTCTCATGAGGTAGGTATTATAATTTCCATCTTATGAGATTTAGAGAGAAAATCTGCCCACAATCCCCCAGCAAGTTGGTAACTGAGTCATGTTTTGAACCCAGGTCTATTTGGCCCCAGAGCTCATAGTATACCACTCTGATGCACAGGCTGGACTTCATCCCACAGTGACTCACAAAATCTCACAGTCAAAAGGGCTCTAAAAGACTGAGACCCTATCTCCACCCACTACAGGAATCTCCCATAGATGGTTATCCAGTTCTGCTCAAATACCGCCAGTGACGGAGACTCCACCACATCACAAGGTAGTCCCTGCACAGTTGGAAAGTTCTCCACTTTAAAAAAAAAAAAAAGAAAGTTCTCCACTTTGAGGTCAAGTAGCTTCTATTTCTTGGGGGATTCCCACTAACTCCAAGAGACTCAAGGGAGAGATGACTCAACAGTAGTAGGAGAGAAATCGAAATGAGCACCCCCTCACCCGCAGTGAAGGTAGCCGCGTCAGCAGGATGCTAAGGCCATGCTGCCATGAGAGGAAGACCCTCTGAGGCAAGCGAGCAGGAGGGCCTCTGGCCATCCCCCAACCCCAATTCCTGGGCCCATGCAGGGGGCCCCTACCTGTTCCCTTCTGCCCTGCTCCTCTGTGAAGGCAGCAGCAAGTTAGTAGTGGGAACAGCATTGGACGTGGGGATCAGACCTGGAATCACACTCCAGCCCCAATGCTGACCTGCTGTGTGACCTTGGACAAGTCATTGCACTGCTCTGAGTTTCCCTTAACTGTCAAACAGGACGATTGTGAGCCTTAAAAGAGAGGGTGTGTGAAGTGCCTACAGAGCTACTCAGTTACAAGCAAACAGCAACCAGGATATAGAAAGCTATCTAGAGTTGTGGTTAAGTGCAGACTCTGAGGTTAGGCTACCCTGGCCTTTTTTAAAAAGATTTTACCCATCCATCTGAGAGAGAGACAGAGAGCGAGAGCATGATCAGGGGTGGGGGGAGGCAGAGAGAGAGGCAGAAGCAGACTCCCCACTGAGCAGGGAGCCCAACACAGGGACTGATCCCAGGACCCTGAGACCACAACCTGAGCCGAAGGTAGACGCCCAACCAACTGAGCCACTCAGGTGCCCCTAGTCGTTTAAAACTTCTTTTTTAAGGGATGATCCCTGGGTGGCTCAGCGGTTTAGCGCCTGCCTTTGGCCCAGGGCACGATCCTGGAGTCCTGGGATCGAGTCCCACGCCTGGATCCGGGTGTGGAGCCTGCTTCTCCCTCTGCCTCTCTCTCTCTGTCTATCATGAATAAAATAAATCTTAAAAAAAAAACCTTCTTTTTTAGTTGGGGGGGAAGGAGAGAGAGAATCCTAAGCAGTCTCCACTCTCAGCACAGAGTTGGGCAAGTCATTTAACCTCTCTGCTTTGATTTTTTCTTCTGACACATATGAAGTACTTAATCCACTTAAACTGTGTTGACTGCTACCCATCCCCTCCTCCCAGAGCATAGACTCCAACTTCTCAATTCTCTCTCTCACTCTTTCTTTCTCCAACACCCTTTTAAGTAGAGGGAATCACATCCAAAGCCTGGAGAGAAGTCCATCCAGCCAAGCATTTTTGTCCCACAGGGAAAGGATGAAGCCCTCTCTGAAGGACCTTCTCTTTCTTTTCACCTCCTACCCCAGAGCCTCACTCTTAGTTACACTTCATGTTTATGACTCAGTCTGAAACTTCTTATTATAAATCGTTTCCGCTGTTTCTCTTCCCTTCATTTGCTCCACACCCACTGCCCAGGCTGTGGGCCAAATTGAGAAATTGAGGGGCAGATGACACATATTTGAACTGGACATGAGAGCTGTACTTGTGATGGGCCAAGAGTCACTTACCCATCACAAACTCTTCCGACTAGGGCTGGGTTTGGTCAAAATCATTCCTGCTCTCACGACAGAGCTTTACAGTTATCAGACCCTTTGCACGGACTTCAGAAAGCACCTGAAAGAGCTAAATTCTCACCTGGAGGAATGAGTAGAGGACTGGAATCAGAAGGCACGAGACTGAAGTCAAAACTCAACACCAGCCATGACTAGCTATGTGATCGTGGGCAAGTAGATTGGCCTCTGAGCTCTGAGCCTCATTTTCCTCATCTGCAAACTATCCTCAAAGGGTTATAGGAAGAAAGGCTCCGGCAGAGATTAGGTACAGAGCAAAGGGTAGCCAAGTTGCAAGAATGCTTGACAGAATATTCAGAGCTAGGTGAGACCCTCTAGAACCAGAGGATCTCAAATCGAGGTCCAAAGGCTTTCCGAAATATGGAAATTATATGTGCAGGTAAAACAGGGCATATATGTGTATTTTTCTGGGAGGAAAGGGCACAGGGATGCCATCAGATTTCAAAAAGGGTTTGTGATCCCCCTAAAATGTTAAGAACTATTGTCTCCAGGAGCGCAGATAACTAGCATTTTTACTTCCTAAGTATGCAGGACAGACTCTCTGTTTCCGCACTGGGCATTCGTTCATTCAGAAGACATGTATGTTCCAGGAACTGAAGATACAAAGATAAATGCTCTTAGCTTATCTGTAGCACTGCAGATCAGAGAGGTTAAGTCATTTAGCCAAGGTCACACACTTCCGAAGGACGCCTACTTAGGATTGGAACCCGAAATCTCTGACTGCAAAGCCAGCCACTGTGTGTCTCAGTGGAGGGGCCTTCTCAGGTCTGTGGCTTGCCAGAGTTCCCTCTGGTCCCAAGACCAGCAGGATCAGCATTCCATAAGAAACGTCCTGGAGTCATCACGAATGAGCCAGATTTCGCCAATGGGCGCACCTGCTGGTGGTGATGCCAATGAGGACTGTTTCCCTTCCTTAAACTCCAACTGAGGCTCCAACCAAGAGGGAATTCCACATGTGTATTTATATCAACCATATCGAGGTTTGATTTACATACAATAAAAATGCATACTCTGTGTACAGTTGAATGACTTTTGACAAATACATACACTGGTGAAACCCATAACACTCTCAAGATCTATGTTTTCATAACCCAGAGAATTGCCTTGTGTTCCTTTCTCAATCTCCTCCAGTGTCAGACAGCCACAATTCTGATTTTTGTCACCACAAATTAGTGTTGCCTATGTAGAACTCGTATACATGGAATCGTAACAGTATGTGCTCTTTTGTGTCTGACTTCTTCTGTTCAACAGAATGGCTATGAAGATTCATTCTTCATTCCCTTTTGCTGCTGAGTTGTATTCCACTGAATGAAGAGATCATAATTTGTTTAATCCATTCATCTGTTGATGGGCATTTCTCCCCCCACACACACCCAATTTCCTAACAGGAATATTCATGTAGGATCTTTGTGTTGGCATATGTTGTTTTTGTTTTTGTTTTTTGTCTTGGGTAAATACACACAAGTGGCAATGCTGAGGCATCTGGGTGGCTCAGTGGTTGAGCAACTGTCTTCCAACTCAGGGCATGATCCCAGGGTCCTGGGATTGAGTCCCGCTTCAGGCCCCCCTACAGGGAGCCTACTTCTCACTCTGCCTCTCTCTGTGTGTCTCTCATGAATAAATAAATAAAATATATTTTTTTAAGATTTTATTTATTCATTCATGAGAGAGAGAGAGAGAGAGAGAGGCAGAGACACAGGCAGAGGGAGAAGCAAGCTCCATGCAGGGAGCCCGGTGTAGGACTCGATCCCGGGTCTCCAGGATCACACCCTGGGCTGAAGGCAGGCACTAAACTGCTGAGCCACCCAGGGATCCCCAATAAAATATTAAAAAAAAAGAAGGAGGAGGAGGAGAAGGAGAAGGAGAGGAAAAGGAGAAAGAAGAAGAAGAGGAAGAAGAAGAAGAAGAAGAAGAAGAAGAAGAAGAAGAAGAAGAAGAAGAAGAAGAAGAAGAAGAAGAAGAAGGAGAAGAGGAAGAAGAAGAAATGCTGCATCACAGATTAGGTGTACATTTAACTGTATAAAAAATTACTCTTTTCCAAAATACACTTTACACTCTGGCCAGCAATGTCTGAAAGTTCCAGTAGCTTTATACCCTTGTCAATCTTTAGTATCATTACTCTTTTTAGCTTTAGCCATTCTAGTGGGTGGGAAGAGGTTTCCTTTTGTGGTTTTAATTTGCATTTCTCTAATGACTAATGATGCTAAATATCTTTTCATGTGTTTCCTAGTTATCCCTATATATTCTTCTGTCTGTTCAAACCCTTTGAAACAGGTTTGAACTTTAAAAGTTAAATTATCTTATAGATTGTAAAAGATTTGTTGTATATTCTAGTACAACATCTTTGTCAGATACACGTATTGTGAATATTCCAATCTGACACTTGACATTTTATTTGAAGAGCAGAATTTCTAATTTTGATAAAATACAATTTATTTCTCAAATTTTAATATTGTGTGATATTTTCCTTTTTTTTAAGATTTTATTTATTTATTCATGAGAGACACAGAGAGAGAGAGAGAGGCAGAGACACAGGCAGAGAGAGAAGCAGGCTCCATGCAAGAAGCCCAATGTGGGAATCGATCCCGGGTCTCCAGGATCAAGCCCTGGGCCAAAGGCAGGCACTAAATTGCTGAGCCACCCAGGGATCTCTGTTTGATATTTTCCTATCCAAAGAGGTTTTGTTTTGTCTTCCCATCTTTTTTTTTTTTTTTTAAGATTTTATTTATTTATTCATGAGAGACACAGAGAGAGAGAGAGACAAAGACACAGACAGAGAGAGAAGCAGGCTCCATGCAGGGAGCCTGATGTGGGATTCAATTCCCAGACTCCAGGATCACACCCCAGGTGGAAGGCAGACGCTCAACCACTGAGCTACCCAGGCGTCTCTGTTTTCCCTATCTAATGGTCACAAAGATTTTCTTTTAAGGGATACCCAGGACTGTAATGAAAATTGTACTAACAACCACTGAGCCTTTTGCACCAAGCACTGTGCCAAATCATCAGAGTGACCACTATGAGGATTATTATCATCTCCACTTAAAAGATGAAGAAACCTAAACAATGGGAAATTAAATAATTTACTCAAGGACTCACAGCTAGGAAGAGTCAGAGTTGGGATTAAACTCAGGTTTGTCTAAACTGGAATTCCCTGATCCTAACCTTCACTGCTTTCCTACCTCCATAATTTTAAACCTAGGTGATGGTTAACCTGGTAATTTTAAAGATCTGTAAATTTTTTATTGGAATTGCCTTAGGTCTATAACTTAATTTGAGGAAAATTAACATTTTAACAATACTGAGCCCTCCAATTCATGAACACAGTGTATCTTCATCTCTTGAGGTTTTATTTTTATTTATTTTACGCTTTTATTTGTAAGTAATCTCTACACCCGACGTGGAACTCAAACTCACAACCCCAAGGTCAAGAGTCACATGCTCCACAGATTGAGCCAGCTAGGCACTCCCATCTGATGAAGTTTTATTTAATTTTGTAGATGTCAGTGTTCTGGTCTTGCATACCTTTTGTTGACTTTTTCCTTAAGATTGCAGTGTGTTTTTTGTTTGTTTGTTTGTTTGTTTTTAAGATTGCAGTGTTTTGAATAATGTTATCAATGGCATTATTTCTTAAATTTCAATTTCCAAACGTGTTGCTAGTATATAAGAATACAATTTAATTTTTTTAAGATTTTATTTATTTGTGTGTGTGAGAGAGAGAAAGAGAGAGAGCGCACAAGCAAAGGGAGTGGCAGAGGGAGAGGGAAAAGTAGGCTCCTGTCTGAGCTGGGAGCCCAAGGTGGGGCTCAATCCCAGGACCTGGAATCATGACCTGAGCCGAAGGCAGACACTTAACTAAGCCATCCAGGAGCCCTCAACTGATTTTTTAAAAAAAGATTTTATTTATTTATTCATGAGAGAGACAGAGACGCAGAGACACAGGCAGAGGGAGAAGCAGGCTTCATACAAGGAGCCCAACATGGGACTCCATCCCAGGTCTCCAGGATCACATCCTGGGCTGAAGGGTGCGCTAAACCGCTGAGCCACCCGGGCTGCCTTCAACTGATTTTTATATATTGACAGTGTACTCTCCTATTTTGCTTAGCTTACTTATTAATTCTAATAGCGGTTTTTGTAGATTCCTTAGAATTTTCCACATAGACAATCTTGTCCTCTGCAAATAAAGATAGTTTTATCTACTCCTTTCTTAAAAAAAAAAAAAAGTATTTATTCATGAGAGACACACAGAGAGGCAGAGACATAGGCAAAGGGAGAAGGAGGCTCCCTGTGGGTAGCCTGATGTGGGACTCAATCCCCTGACCCCCGGATCACGCCCTGAGTCCAAGGTAGACGCTCATCCACTGAGCCAACCAGGCGTTCCTCTCTTTTCTGATTTGTATGCGTTTTATTTCTTTTTCTTGCTTATTACATTGACTAGAATCTCTGGTACAATATTAAATTTCAAACATTTTTGCCTTGTTCTCAATCTTGGAAAGCACTCAAGTCTTGCACCGTTATGTATGATGTTATCTGTGGATTTTTCCTAGATATCCTTTACCAGGCTAAAGAAGTCCCTTTCCTTCCTAGTTTGCTGAAGGAGTTTTTATCATCAATGGATTTTGGAATTTGTCAAATGCTTTTTTTGTACCTATTGAGATGATCATATCTTTTTTGCTCCTTTTTGTTGTTTTAGTCTATTGATGTAGTGATTATATAGATTGATTTTAGATGTTAAGCTTTGCATTACTGAGATACACAGCTATTCTGGAATGGGTGTCTATTCTGGAATGAATTTGGTCATTTGTATCTTTCAAGGAATTTGTCCATTTCATCTAGGTTATTGACATCTAATTTACTGGCATAAAGTTGTTCATAATATTCTC
The DNA here is from genome assembly GCF_053574225.1 of Canis aureus. Taxonomy (NCBI): domain Eukaryota; kingdom Metazoa; phylum Chordata; class Mammalia; order Carnivora; family Canidae; genus Canis; species Canis aureus. The sequence continues at coordinate 74,294,545 of NC_135615.1, read as the reverse complement.
TTATTATTTTAATGTCTGTGGTGTATATAGTAATGTTCCTGGAATGTCTTTCATTCAAATTTTAGTAATTCATGTCTTGTCTTTTTTTTTTCCTGATCAGTTGGCTAGAAATTTATCAATTTTACTGATACTTTCAAAGAAAGCTTTTGTCTTAATCAACTTTTTGTATTGTTTTTCTGTTGTCTATTTCATTGATTCTTGCTTTAAAATCTGCAAAATTTATCCTGCTTCCTTCATTGGAAGCTGACTAAAATGCCAACTCTGCCTCATTCTCATAAATTGCTAGTAAAAGTGCCTGACCTTTCTGGAGGGCACAGTGCAATAACAAAATGTTTTAAATGTGCACAAAATGCACATACTCTTTGCTTCTGAAATACTACTTTGAGAAACTTTGTTTTTTAAGATTTTATTTATTCAAGAGAGACACAGAGAGAGGCACAGACATGGACAGAGGGAGAAGCAGGCTCTTTGCAGGGAGCCCAATGTGGGACTCGATCCCAGGACCTCAGGATCATGCCCTGAGCTGAAGGCAGATGCTTAACCGCTGAGCCACCCAGGCATCCCTTCTTGAGGAACTTATATAGTGTTATACTGGAAAATATTTAACGTCCAACAGGGACAGGGAAAACAGCTTTTACTGATTTTGTGGTATAAATGTTCCCACAATGACCAATTTCGAGCTACTAGCATACATGTGTAGCTGGAAAGAGATGTCCACAGTTGGCTCTCAGGAGCCAGTACAAATAGGCTCCAGAATACCACTGAATTTATGTTAAAGAGAAAATTAGGAATAGATATAAGAAATTGTGTACAAATGTATCCCACAGTGTTATTTTATTTTATTGGTGGGAAATATGATGGGTCAAACTCAATTGGTGGGAAATATGGTGGGTCAAACTCAAATATAATACACCAGTGAGGCAAAAAATGCATTATGGTACAAGCTATATGATAATATCTTACAGACATGAATAAAATTTTGTTTGGGAAAACTATTGAGGACATAGGGAAATATTTATGATATAACATGTTAAAGAAGCAAGTATAATATAGTATATGAAAATTTTTTAAAATTTATGTATAGAAAAAAATCCAAATAATAAACAAAGTGTTTTTTTAAGATTTTGTTTATTTATTTGAAAGAGATAGCATGAGATCATAAGCAGGGAGAGCTGCAGGCAGGCAGGAGAGGGAGAAGCAGACTACCCGCTGAGCAGGGAGCCTAATGTGGGACTGGATCCCAGGACCTGGAGATCATGATCTGAGCTGAAGGCAAACACCTAACCAACTGAGCCACCCAGGAGCCCCTGGTAAACAAAATATTAACAATTATTCTTCTTGGGATGCCTGGGTGGTTCAGCGGTTGAGTGTCTGCCTCCGGGGAGCCTACTTCTCCCTCTGCCTATGTCTCTGCCTCTCTGTGTCTCTAATGAATAAATAAATAAAATCTTTTAAAAAATAAATAAATAAAAAACAATTATTCTTCTTTGCATTTTTAAAAATACTTGACAAACTTCCTAAAATGAATCTACGAATCTAGAAGAAAAAAAAAAAGCCACAAACTCTAAAGTGAAAAGAATTGCGTGTGTAGTTTTCAGAGCCAGCTGTGCCCTAGGCATGTGTCCTAAGAATGGGAGAGGTAAGAAGATTCAGAAGAAACTCTTCCTATGACCATACCCCTATAAAGCCACCTTCTTCTTTCAGGATCTCAAAGGAGAGTCTTGACTAATCCCTAGGGCCTTTGTAGGGACACTATGGCAAAAAGAAAATGATTCCTGATCCCTAAGCAAGAAACTAAAAAGCCTGAGTAGGGACAGGCAAGTGTTCTAAGTGCCTAAAATGCATGTTTGAGAAAAATGAAATAAAAAAAAAGAAAAATGAAATTTATTATGCTGTATATTGCAGTGATGTTGGCATCTGCTCATTTGTCAGTCAACAAACATTTCCTGGACTCCTACCCAGCATCTAATTTTTTGAAGGAAAAAATTATGACTTTGGTTTGGTGTTTCTTAAAAAACAATCTCTCTGTTCCTTCCTCCTATTTACCACATGCTAAGCACTTTAGTAGGGGCTTTAAAGGCTTTTGCTCATTTAATTATTAAAAAAAAAACCAGGGGTGCCTGGCTGGCTCAGTCAGTAAAGCATGTGACTCTTGATCTTGGGGTTGTAAGTTCAAGCCCCACATTGGGTGTAGAGATTACTTAAAAATAAAATATTAAAACAGCAAAGGAGATATTAGTATTTCCATGTACATAAGAAAAAGACTGGAATGTCAGAGAACTTAAATCAAATGGTATATTAAAGTACTTAAATCTCTTAATAGTTCATTTTTATTGAGTGCTTACCCATTGTCAATCACTGTACCAAATGCTTTATAGATATTAGTGCTTTTACTTACTTACCTATGGAGTGAAGGTTTTGATTATATTCATTTTACTTATGAGTATGAGGTTAAATTATTTGTGAGGTTAAATTACCTACTCAATGTCATCCTGTTGGAAAGTGGTAACACTGGTACCAGCACTGGACTTGGCATTTGAAGACTTGTGTTCAAATCTTGTTTTTACAATGTGATTTTGGGCAAGCCACTGAACAGCTCTGAGATTTAGTTTTGGTTTTTTTTTTTCAGCTTTAAGTTTTTAATGAGCAAAATGAAAATGATCGTATCTACTCAGGATATTTTTTTTTTAAGATTCTATTTACTTATTTGAGAGAAAGGAAGACAGAGCATGCTCAACATAAGAGATCAAGCATGAGCAGAGGGAAGAGCAGAGGGAAAGGGAGAAGCAGGGTCCCTGCTGAGCAGGGAGCCAAAAACAGGCTCAAACTTAGGACCCCAGGATCATGACCTGAGTTGAAGGCGGGTGCTTAACTTACTGAGCCACCCAGGCAACCTTCATGATTGTTTTAAAGCCATAAAAGGGCTTTATATACCTCTAAAGCACTTGCACATGTATTGTTATTCTATCAAGAAACATTGTTGAGGGCAGCCCAGGTGGCTCAGTGGGTTTAGTGATGCCTTCAGCCCAGGGCCTGATCCTGGAGACTGGGGATCAACTCCCATGTCGGGTTCCCTGCAGGGGGCCTGCTTCTCCCTCTGCCTGTGTCTCTGTGTGCCCCCGCCCCCCGTGTGTCTCTCATAAATAAATAAATTAAATCTTTAAAAAAAATGTTGATCACCAATTATGTGCAAAGAATATACTGGAGGTACCAGGAGGGTGCATAATTAAATAATTTGTTGCCACTAAAGAGTGGTTTATAGAAAGGAGATGAGATATAAATATAAATAGAATCATAGGTACAAAGGAATCCCATTCTTGCAATAGATTGGGCTCTGGAATCAGACAAATCCAGATTGAAAACCTTGACTCCACCACGCACTAGCTGTGTGACTAGGTAAATTATCCAATATTTCCAAACCTCTTTTTTTCCTCTATCACCCTATCCCTGTATATTATATCTAGTTTGCAGAAGTGTTTCAGAGGACTGAGTTAATTAAATACATTAAATGAACTGCTAGCACCATGTTTGGCACAGAGCAGATGTTCAGTCAGTGGTAATTATTTTATTTTTTAAGTGCTGTAGGCTGTCCTACTTCAGACCAAGTCCCTTTTGAGTCTATTTTCCTCTTCCTGAGCAGCAAGCCAGACTGACTACATTTCTCATGTTCCCTTGCTGTTAGGTGTGGCCATATGACAGAGTTCTAGCCAATGGGGTGTGAACAGACACACTCTGTCCACCAAATCCTCCTCCCTCTCTTCTTTCCTCTTCCCCTACATCCTCTTTTTCCTTTGTTTCTTTTTTACTCTTCTTTTAATTTTTGAAATCAAATATACTGTTATAACTGTCATATAATAAAACACACCCATTTAAAGTATACGGTTGTATGAGTTTTGATAAATATATACACCCATGCAAAAACACCTCAACAAAGAAATGGAACAATTACATTAGCTCCTCAAATTCTTTCACGCTCCTTTGCTGTCAATCTCTCCACTCCCAGAAAATCACTGATATGCTTTCCATTCATTATATGGGTTTACCTGTTCTAAAATTTCATGTAAAGGGCATAATACACCATGTACTCATTTTTGTCTAGCTTCCCTCATTAATTAGCATAATGTTTTTGAGATTCATCCATATTATGCAGAAATCAGTTCACTTTGTTGCTGAGTAGTATTTCCTTGCATTATTATACTACAATTCATTTATCCATTTACCTGCTGATGGATATTTGGGTTATTTCCAATTTAGGGCTATTATGAATAAAACTGCTATTCATATACAAGATTTTTTGGGGGGATGCCTGGGTGGCTCAGCGGTTGAGCGCCTGCCTTTGGCTCACGACGGCATGATCCTGGGCCCGGGGATTGAGTCCCGCATCGCGCTCCCTGCAAGGAGTCTGCTTCTCTCTCTGCCTATGTCTCTGCCTCTCTCTCTCTCAGGAATAAATAAATAAATAAATCTTTTTAAAAAAATGACCTTTTTTGTAGACGTATGTTTTTAGGGTAAATATCTAGGAGTGGAATTGCTGAGTCATAAGTGTATGTGTCATTTTATAAAAAACTATGGAACTGGGGATGCCTGAGTGGCTCAGCGGTTTAGCGCCTGCCTTCGGCTCAGGGCGTGATCCTGGAGACCTGGAATCGAGTTCTGCATCGGGCTCCCTACGTGGAGCCTGCTTCTTCCTCTGCCTGTGTCTCTGCCTCTCTCTCTCTCTCTCTGTCTCTCATGAATGAATAAATAAGTATTAAAAAAAAAAAAAGAAAAGAAACTATGGAACTGTTTTTTAAAATAGCTGTAGGTACCATTTTACAATTCACACCAGCGACATTTGAAAGTGCTAGTTGTTTGATTTTCTCACCAACATTTGGTATTATCAGTCTGTTTAAATTATAGCTATTTTAGGGCACCTGAGTGGCTCAGTTAAGCCTCGGACTCTTGATTTCAGCTCAGGGTTGTGGGACTGAGCCCCGTGCTAAGCCCGGAGTGGGGCTCTGTGCTCATGGGGAAGTCGCTTGAGATTCTCTTTCTCCCTCTGCACCTCCCCTCCCTGCTTATGCTCTCTCAAGTAAATAAATAAAATCTTAAAAAATATATAACTATTCTGATGGATGTATACAGATATTTCATTTTACTTTAAAAAAAAAAAAAGATTTGGGACACCAGGGTGGCTCAGTGGTTGAGTGCTTGCCTTTGGCTCAGGCCGTGATCCCGGTGTCCTGGAACCGAGTCTGCATTGGGCTCCCTGTGGGGAGCCTGCTTCTCCCTCTACCTCTCTCTGTGTCTTTCATGAATAAATAAGTCTTTTTTAAAAATATATTTTACTTATTATTTGATAGAGTATGAGAGAAGGGAGGGTCAGAGGGAGAAGTAGACTCCCTGCTGAGCAGGGAACCTGATGTGGGGCTTGATCCTGGGACTCTGGGATCATGATCTGAGCCGAAGGCAGATGCTTAACTGACAGTGTCACCCAGGCGCCCCTTCATTCTAATCTTTTTAAAAGATTTTTTTTTTTTGAAGATAAGTAATCTCTACACCCAACCTGGGGTTCAAACTTACAACCCTGGGATCAAGAGTCACATACCCTACTGACTGAACCAGCCAGGTGCCCCTCGTTTTAATTTCAATTTGCATTTCCTTAACGCTTAATGATGTTGAGCATCTCTTCATATGCTTATTGGATGTTCATCTATCCTCTCTGGAAAAGAGTCTGTACAGGGCAGCCTGGGTGGCTCAGTGGTTTAGTGCTGCCTCCAGCCCAGAGTATGATCCTGGAGACCTGGGATCGAGTCCCACGTCTGGCTCCCTGCATGGAACCTGCTTCTCCCTCTGCCTGTGCCTGTTCCTCTCTCAATCTGTGTCTCTCATGAATAAATAAATAAAATCTTAAAAAAAAAAAGAGTCTGTACAAACATTTTGCTTATTTCTCATTGGATTTTCTTATTATTGAGTTGATGAATTCTTTACATATTCTGGATGCTGATTCCTTGTCAGAAATATATGTTACAGGGGCACCTGGGTGGCTCAGTCAGTTGAGGATCTAACTCTTGATTTTGGTTCAGGCCATGATCTCAGAATCAGGGGAATTGAGTGCCACAACAGGCTCTGAGCTTAGGGGGGAGTCGGCTTCTCTGTACATCCACCTGCCCCCCTCTCTCAAGTAAGTAAATAAATCTTTTAAATTTTTTTAAAAAAGAAATATATATATTATTCCCTAGTCTACCGCTTGCCTTTTCATTTCTTGAATGCTGTCTTCAGAAAGGCAGAAGATTTTTGGGTGCCTGGGTGGCTCAGGAGGTTAAGCATCAGCCTTTGAAAGCTCAGGTGGATAGACTCCTGCTCCATTGGGCTTCCTGCTTGGTAGAAAGTCTGCTTATCCCATGCCATCTGCCCCTCCCCCACCCCTTTCTTTCTTTTTTCTTTTTTTTTTTTTATTTTGGCTCCCCCACCCCTTTCACACATGTTCTCTCTCTTTCTCTCAAATAAATAAATAAAATATTAAAAAAAAAAAAAGAGGGGAGTGACGGGTGGCTCAGTTAGCTAAGCATCTGCCTTCAGCTCAGGTCATGATCCTGGGATCCTGCGATTGAGTCCCGCATCAGGCTCCCTGCCCACTGCCTCTTCCCTCTGCTCATGCTCTTCATGCTCTCTCTATATATATCTCTCTCGCTTTCTCAAATAAATAAATAAATCTTTTTAAAAAATAAAAGAGGAAGGGCAGAAGATTTTAACATCAAGTCCAATTTATCAACTTTTTATTTTAGGGTTTTCTTTTTTTGTAAAAAAAAAGCTTTGAAAGCTTTTTCTAGTAAGGTTAAAAAATTCTTCTGTTTTCTTGCAAGAGTTTTAGCTTCTATAGTTAGGTCGATGATCCACCTCAACTGATTTTTTTTATACAGTATGAGATAAGGGTTGATATTAGTTTTCTTCTTATGTATATCCAATTTTTTGGCATCATTTTTTAAAAAAGACTATCCTTTTTTTTTTTTTAAGACTATCCTTTTTTAGCACTATTGTTGAAAATCAATTGACTGTGCCTCTGTTCCCAAACTTTATTCTATTGGTCTATGTCTTTATAATATCACACTGTTTTGATTACCATAGCTTTATAGTTGGTCTAATATCAGGTAGCTTAAGTCCTCTTCATTTGCATATTTTTGTATTTTCTCTTCTCTGATTTTGTGCAGTTTCACTATGATGGGATTCTTCTTTTTTTAATATTGACCTAGGAATAGAATTACTGGGACCTAGGCTATAGCCAAAATGAATTTGACTGTGTTCTGGCCGTTGCTCTCCAGAATGGCTGCACTAATTTAACATTCCCACTAGAGCCCTATATTCTTCCCTTTTTGGCTAACACTTAGCATTACCTGGCTTTCTAATTTTTGCCAGTCTAATGTAATAACCTGATATTTTCATGATGTTTTTAAAAGCAGCTTTATTGAGACAAAACTGACATGCAATAAACTGCACAGAGAATAATTTAACGAGTTCTAACATTTGTATACACCTGTGAAACCATCTTCAGAAGTCGATAATGAATGTATTCTTTATCGCCAAAAGCTTCCTTATACCCCTTTGAGTCTGAGCTTTTTTATCTGCAAAATGCAGCTCGGTTTTGAGGACATATGGTGTTAGCCTAGCTTGAGTTCTGGCACATAGAAGGTACTAGGGAAATAGAGCTAGTATAACTGCAACCACACAGTAGCATAGTTAAGTATATAGGCCCTGGAGCCAGACTGCTTGGGTTCAAACCCATTTCTGCTATTTGTTACTTGGACAAGTTATTCTATGAATCATCTTTTTCATCTGTAAAATGAGAATGATAATGTGGTACCTATCTCAAAGGATTGTTATGAGGATTAAAAGAGTTACTATGTGTGAAAAAAATTTTTTTCCCTATCACAGGATTTTAGCTAGCCTTTTTTTGAAATTCTGAAAATATTCATTAGTACCTTCTCTGACATGTACAGGTTTGGGACTCCAGCTTGATAACCTCTGAGCTAAATGTGGGCTCTCAGTGGCCTCTAGGAACTCTTACAAATCTGATCCTGTAAGGTTTAGGATATAAGTGGCAATGGTGATTCTAAGAACAAGGGGGAGTAAGAATTTACTCTTGTGAACTGAGAACAATCCAGTATTTTTTTTTTTAATCTACCCACTTGGAAATAACAATATTGGTATCTGAGCAACTAGCTTCTTAGTATGTCACATCCAGGGCTGATGTGAGTAACTCATTGCTAGTGTTTTGTCCATCCTGAGTCTCTGTGGTTGAGCACTATAATGTACATACGGACAGAAGGACTAATGAATAGCCTTTTGGAGAATAATCTGTTGAATAAGTGGCAGCAGTGGCAATAGTAGTACTAGTAGTACTATTAATAGCAGCCAACATTTATTGAGTGCACACTTTGAGCACCATTCTAAGTGTTTTTCACTACCTATCCTATAAGGTAGGTATTCTTATCATCTTATTTCTCCACTTCAAAGATGAGAAAATTGAAAAAGGGATCAAGTCCCACGTCAGGCTCCTTCTATGGAGCCTGCTTCTCCCTCTGCCTGCTTCTCTCTCTCTCTCTCTCTCTCTGTGTGTGTGTGTGTGGTGTGTGTGTGTGTGTGTGTGCCTCTATGAGTAAATAAATAAAATCTTTTTTAAAAAATGAATTGTATGGGACCCCTGGGTGGTTCAGCGGTTGAGCATCTGCCTTTGGCTCAGGGCACAATCCCGGAGTCCTGGGATCGAGTCCCATAGCGGGCTCCTTGCATGGAGCCTGCTTCACCCTCTGCCTGTGTCTCTGCCTTTCTCTGTATGTCTCTCATGAATAAATAAATAAAATCTTAAAAAAAAAAAGATAAGAAAATTGACACCCAGAGAGGTTAGGAGGCTTGCCAAAGATCATGTAGTCATTAGAGGGATTTTTGGTTAATCTAAGGAATCCTGCAGTAGGAGAAATAAAAGAGAGCCTATTTTGATGGAAGTCTTTTTGTCTCTTACTTCCTTTTGACACTCAATAGGACTCTACTAAAAGTTGCACAAATTGGCAAATGAGCCAACCAGACATGTAGATAAACACCAAAAATAAGAGTTCCCAGTAAATGATTTTACCTAGTCAGCCTCTTATGCAACCAACAGAAAAACACTGAGTTTAGAGTTAGAAGAGGCATCCATCCACTTGGTGGAGGGACGCCTGAATGGCTGAGAGGTTGAGAGTCTGCCTTTGGCTCAGATTGTGATCCATGGGTCCTAGGATTCAGTTCTGCATCAAGCTCCCCACAGGGAGCCTGCTTCTCCCTCTGCTATGTCTCTGCCTCTCTCACTATGTCTCTCATGAATAAATAAATAAAACCTAAAAAAAAAAAAAAAAAAAAAAAGACTTGGTGGAAAGGACACACCTTTAGAGTGAAAGTGACTAGGTTTAACTTCTGACTCTTCCAACTGCTGTGTGAATGTGTATAAATTACACAACCTCTCTAAGCCTGTTTGTTCTGGTATAAAAAGATTTTAAATGCATATATTTTATTTATAGAAAGTTTGTGAGGTATAAATAACCTAGCTTTTGTACAAGCATCCAAGAGTTTCTAGCATATAGTAGGAACTAAGAACATGCTTAGTTGGATGCCTGGGGAACCTCAGGAGGAGACCCTGAGACAAGGAGTACTGAGTAAGAGATTTATTAAAGAAGTGTTCTCAGAAGCCAGTAAGGGCGTAGGGAAAGCAGGGCAGGAAAGTAGAAACCAAGCAAAAATAAGATTTCAGGCAGCCCCACAGAGGGCAGCTTAATCCCTTAGGAAACTCAGGAGTGTAAATTCTACTGGAGACAAGTAAATTGGGCTTTCAAATTCTCACATCCAATTAGTCATTTGCTGGAAACTAGAGAAGAGGGAAGGATCAAAGCCATTCTGGTAGCCTGAGGACCATCCTCCTCAGAAGAGCCTCAGGTACTTGTTATTGGAAGCAAAAGCAAACGGCAACCAAGGGAGGGCAGCCACCAAGGGAGGACCGGTAAGAGATCTGAAAGGATCTGGAATGAGCAAGAATAATATCTGCTACAGGGTTTGGATTTTTTTCCTTACTTTTAGAAAAGCTGGGCTCAGCTGCTTGTTTTGCCACTTACCAGGATCAAATAGAACAATATAATCAAAGCCTTCTAAAGTTAAAATGTTAGGTGACGTTGTTTTGTTTTGTTTTTTATATATAAAAACAAAACTATAAATCAGGCATAGTACTAAGTGTTGGGATATATACCTTAATATGAGATTTATAAACTCCTAAGGAACTTTTAATTTAGTGAAAGAGTGAGATAAATAAAAAAAATTACCTGACTCTATGATAAGTGGCATTATTAAAGCATGGTGGAGAAAGGGAGCCAGTGGTAGGAAGGAGAGTATGGCCAGTTCTATAAGAGGGGCATGGTTTCAGGGAAGGTTTCAAAAGGAGCTGATGCCTAAACTGAGTCTCCCAAGATAGGAGTGGATTTGTCAGCCAGCCAGCCAGAAAGGGCATTCCTGGAGAGTGAACAGCCCAAGCAAAATCAAAGAGGTATGAAATAGCCTGACAAATCAGGAGACTTGAAAGTTCAACACAGAGACCTTGGATGCCAGGACTAGCAGTTTGAAATTAATCCCGTAAAGCAGTGGGAACCATTGAAGGATTCTGAGCTGGGGAATTGTTCGATCAACTTTGCATTTTATTTTTTAGATTTTTTTTTTTAAGATTTATTTATTTTATTATTTATTTATGATAGACAGAGAGAGAGGCAGAGACACAGGAGGAGGGAGAAGCAGACTCCATGTCGGGAGCCTGATGTGGGACTCGATCCTGGGACTCCAGGATCGCGCCCTGGGCCAAAGGCAGGCGCTAAACCGCTGAGCCACCCAGGGATCCCCAAGATTTTATTTTTTAATGTTAATCTCCACCCCTAAAGTGAGGTTCAAGCTCATGACCCCCAAGATCAAGAGTCGCATGCTCTACTGATGAGCCTGCCAGGTGCCCAAACCTTGCATTTCAGAATTATCACTCTGGCAGGCACTAGTGTAAGCAATACTATAGAGGAAGAGAGAACAAACAGGGAGATCAGACAGGAGACAATACAGGCCAAATCAGGAGCTCAAAGGAGGCATCCGTTGGACTTGGATTACTGAATGGAGAGTGGTGTCTTTTACCAAGATTATAAACTATTATTTTGCCAAGAGAGAGGGGAAATAAAAGTTTTTATATTTTCCCTATTGATTTCAGATCAACAGGGAAACCAGACTAATGGAGAAGATTGGGGAAAACCTGTGGACAAAATTAATTATTAATAATAAATCATATGGAATATCATACTCCTTAAAGTACTTTCACATCCATTATTGGATTGATCCTTGAACAAGCCTGAGAGGGGAGGGAAGCAATTGACAGATGAAAGGCCTGAGCCCTAGAGAGCTGAAGTGGATTGCCAATGGTCATGGCAGGACTTGAAGGGTTTTCTAATGTTTTTTATTAAAATGTGGAATTAGAACCTTGGCATCTTTTAGGAGAAACAAGTTTTTTCTCCATTACACAATTTCCTCCATTATACATTATACTTGTGAAAGACCATTTGGAAAAGTCTAAAAAGTAGGAAAAAAATGTTTAGTCCCTTATAGCCTCACAAAGAACTACTGCTAATATGTTGGTGTGGCTTCCCCCCCCCCAAAAAAAAATATTTTCTATGCTAAGATTTTAATCCACTCTTTCAGTTTTTTCTTTCTTCATGTTGCATTATAATATAAACACTTCAGGGGATCCCTGGGTTGCTCAGTGGTTTGGTGCCTGCCTTTGGCCCAGGGTGCACCATTAGGCTCCCGGCATGGAGCCTGCTTCTCCCTCCTCCTGTGTCTCTGCCTCTCTCTCTTTCTCTGTGTATATCATAAATAATAAATAAATAAATAAATATCTTAAAAAATAATAATATAAACACTTCATCATGTAGTCACAATTTTAAAAATACAATTATTTTTCATAGCTTCAGAATATTCCACCAAGTGAGTGGTTTTGATCATTTACTAATTGGTAGGTATTTGAGTTGCATATTTTTTCAACATAAAATGATCATTGTGATGAACAACTTCACACACACATGGCTTCTTCTGAATTTTGAATTTATCCATTAGAAGAGGTTTCCATAGTGGAATGATTAAGTCAGGGTAAAGAACATTCATTCTACTACTCTTAATACAATATTGCCAATTGTTTTTCAAAAGGATTATACCAGCATTTCTGGGTATAATTTTCAGCATTCTTGCTATGAATCCCATTTTCTCTATCTCGCAATAATAGTGATACTCTTAAAAGAAGGAAGATTTTAGCTATGCCTTCATTAACAGAGGGACATTTTACCTCATCCGTCCCATTTGTCTGCTGTTATTTCTCTTTTGAACAGCAGATGGCAGGATAATCCCACAACAGGTGGTCATGACTTAATTTAATTGCACTGAGGAAAATTGCTTCTTTTCCCACATGTATTTCTTTCCTGAGATAAACAGCATGTAGGGCATCTGCCTCCTTATTGAAAGTAAGATATGTAAGAAGGTGGCTTTTCAGCAAGGAATATCAAGGTAGCCAATATAAATCCTGAGCCTTAGGTTATTACACTCTGTGCAAAACCAAATTTCTCAGAAAGAAGCAAATGGAGGTTGAAATTACACATATTCTAGGTTTCCCCAGTTAATAATCATAAAAAAGTTTATAGCCAGAAAGTCACAGAGGCCCTTCTGTTGTAATTGTTAGAGTTTAGAGTCAGTGGGAACACCCTTCTCACCCAGGGGATTTTAAAAGCCAATCCCACCCCCTCCCCACAATTCTCTCCCCTAGCACTCATTTCCCATCCCTTCACAAAATTGCCAGGGTAATTGACTCTTAGATGAGATGAGTTTGACTTTCTACCCTGATTTTGTAACAGAAGTTCTTTTGGTGAGGTTCTTTGTTTGAAAATGCACAATAAAAATGGCTTTAGAATGACTTCAGAGGGCTCTCTTTTTCTGGTGCCAACAACAGATTCCAAAGCAGCTATTATTCGAGGTGGGTGATAGGATCCCTTGAGACTGTTTAAGTATCGGTTTTCAAAGTGCTTAGGAACCTGAAATGTCCTGTATGGTATATTTGCAGGTGCATAATTGGCCAAGTGCTCCAGGGGTTATAAAGACTGCCTTCCTGTAGTTGGAATAGACACATTTAGCCTCTTACTGAAATTGAAGGCTGCAATGTCGATAACAAATCTGATTCTAACTCTCCCGTGTCACTGCAGCCCAAAGGTGCCTTTGTCTCCTAGGAGAAAGAGGTTGGAGGTAAGTGAATGGCCCTTAACCAGAGCCATGTACAAAACACTGCTAAGGAAAACTTTTGTCCTGAGAGTGTAGGTTTAGGCTGTTGTGTGTGAAGCAAATTTGCTTTGTTCACAGCCAACCTGCATGAATGCAAGTATTGCGAGATGGCTGGAGCTGTGGAGCAGCAAACTGCTTTAAAAGCAGGCTTTCAGTGGGAAACTTTAAACATACAATGGCTTTATTTTTGTTAGACATAATTCTCCAACCTGGCTTTTTTATTGCACTAACCAAAATAAATCTGGATAAACTTAAAAGGCTGCCTTGATGTCAGAAGAAAATGGATATTGTCTCTCCCAAATGTGTTTGAATGGTAGTACATAATCCTAGCTACATCCAGATAAGAATACACCTCTTCCCATAGAAAGCTTTCCTGGAACAGAATATCACCAAGAGTATTCACTTTGCAGCTTGATGGTTCCAGCCTGTCTTACTAAAACTTCTAAAGAAATAGTTTGCCCACTCTTTCACTCTTATATTTCTAGTTAATACTTATGTGTACTTAGTGGTGTTCTGAACTTCTTTTATTTTTCAAGGCCCCTGGCATTTGATGATACCTGTGCAGCAGGAGCTTTCATCATAACAAATACAGGGTAGTATTAAGTGGAAAGGGGGCCAGGAGAGAGGAAAAATCACCCATGCATTTCCTTAAGTCGCTTGAGTTAGGAAACCAGTAGTCTCCTTTTTAAGATTAAATGTATCTTTAAATATTAGGGTCTTTGGTTATGAAGACATGGAACTGTGAAACTGCTTCCCTCAGACAAACCTGAGGTGGAGGATGTAGGTGTCACATAGAAATCAAAGAGGTGCCTCTCAACGGGGAAGATTTAATCAGCTCTCCTTCCCAGGATCGGCTGCCAGGTTTGAACATTTACTTGTCTGTGTTCCAGGCAGGAGACACTGCTAATTATGGGAGCAATTCCCATGGATACAGAGAAGAATTGTCTAAGCTGGGGAGTCAAAGCTCTGATCAAGAGGGTGCTGAGAGGAAAAATGTCCCCAACATTCTCAGAGGAAATTCCAGAGTTGTCAAGGAACATGCCTTCTCCACAGGAATGCCCCCCATATCTGGTATTTGAAGATCTGGAAACACGCTTTCCTTCACCTTCCTAACTCATGCACTAAGAATCCCTTTATTTGAGAAATGGAATTTAGAAAGTATTTTCTTTTATTCAAACATTACCTGATAAGGTTATCTTAAAACACACACACACACACACACACACACACACACCAGGCATTACCAAGAGTGATTCTCACAAATGACAGTACCTGAAAAGTGGCAGACTTGGCCATTAGAGCAGCCAAAATGGCACAAGCATCTGAAACCTGTTGCTTTATCCTTGGCAGAGATACCACTGGATCCATTCCACTGTATGTAAAGTAAGCTGTGGCAAAACTTACCTTTATCATGGTACAAAATCTAGACTCACAAGTGAGCTTCTCCAACATCAGTTTGAATTTATATTCTGTCCCTCTTCTTTCTCCATTATGCAGAGCACCTGCTCCCTGTCCCTCCCCCACTCCTCCAGCTGTCTGTCTGTCTCATTTGTGTCAATTAAGAATTCAATACTGCTTGATTTAATTGAATGACTTTCTCTGTATAGAATCCCAACCACAGATAGAGCATCAACCATCACTCCCATTGCCCAGAATAAAAACTCTAAAAATCTAAAGGCATGCAAGGGCTTTGCCAGTAAACTGAAGAAGGTAAGGAAGGCAAGACTGGATTCCCTGGCAATACCAGTTATGTAATTGGTGGCCTACCAAAAGGCAGCATTGCATAAACCAAGATCATTTGGGTCCACTCAATTTACTTAAGGGTTTCAGAAGTGGTTCTTAAGGCTTAGAAACCAAAGAACCAACTGAAAAAAATAAACTTCCACACTTTAGTTTACAAAGTGTTTTCCCATCCTCAGAAGATTGACTTTGAGTTCTGTTGGTGTTGTTGTTTTTTAAAAAGATTTTATTTATTTATTTGAGAGAGAGAGCAAGAGAGCACGACTGAGATAACACAACCAGGGAGGAAAGGGAGAAGCAGGCTCCCCACTAAGCAGAGAGCCTGTGGGATCATGACCTGAGCCAAAGGCAGACGCTTAACTGACTGAGCCACCCAGGCACCCCAGAAGATCGACTCTGATTTTCTGTTCATTCATTTATTGGACAAATAGGCTTTGTTCTTTAGTCCCCTGCCACTATTCGTTGAGTATCTACTATGTACCTAAGAGTGTTCTAAGAAGAGAAAATAAAGTTCCTGTCCTCATGGGACTGATTCTAAAGGGCGTGGGTTGGGGATGGAGCAAACAATAAACAAGTAAACAGGTAGTGTACTAAACCGTAATAAGGATTATGAAAAAAAAAGGATTATGAAGAACCAGTGAGGAGAGTTAAGGGAGATGGGGATTATGGTTTAAGCAGAGTTTTTTAGTTTAGAAAGGATGTCAGAGAGGACTCTCTGAGCTGAGACATAAAAAAAAAGGGAGGGAGGGGATCCCTGGGTGGCGCAGCGGTTTGGCGCCTGCCTTTGGCCCAGGGCGTGATCCTGGAGACCCGGGATCGAATCCCACATCGGGCTCCCGGTGCATGGAGCCTGCTTCTCCCTCTGCCTGTGTCTCTGTCTCTGTCTCTCTCTCTGTGTGACTATCATAAATAAATAAAAATTAAAAAAAAAAAAAGGGAGGGAGGAAGTTATACAAATATGACAAGGAAGAGAATCCCAGATGGAGAACACAGCAAATGCAAGGGCCCTGAGACAGGAGTTTCCTTGTGAAGGAGACCAGTGTAGCTGAATAGAGTGAGATGTAGAAGATAGGTCAAGGAAGTGGGAGAGCAGGCGGCAGACTTTGTAAGGACTTGTAAGTCATAAGTCATTGTAGGTTTTTATTCTGAGATGGAAAGCTACTAGAAGAATGACGTATTTTATGATATAATTTATGTTTTAAAAGCTTTATTCTGGCTGCTGTGTAGAAAACAGGAGATAAGAGTGCAAGAGCAGAAGCAAGAACAGTTAGGAGGCAATTTTGGAATGTCGGCAAGAAACAATGGTGGCTTAGGTCAGGATGGCAGCACTGCAGATGCTAACAAGTGGTTAGATTTCGGAGGCAAAGGTGCCAGGAATTGCTAGGGAAATGACGGGTATAAAGAAACAGAAAGGAGTCAAGTATATTGTGGATGTTGGGGCCTGAGCATCTATTAGAAAATCTAATGGAGGGATCCCTGGGTGGCTCAGCGGTTTAGCGCCTGCCTCAGCCCAGGGTGTGATCCTGGAATCCCGAGATCCAGTCCCACATCAGGCTCCCTGCATGGAGCCTGCTTCTCCCTCTGCCTATGTCTCTGCCTCTATCTCTGTCCCTCATGAATAAATAAATAAAATCTTAAAAAAAAAAATCTAATGGAATAAGCAGAGGCCTTGAATCAGGTGAAACTAAATCTCAAATCCATGGCTTCTGGGTTTTGTAATCTTGGGCAAGTCATTGAACCTCTCTGAGCATCTGTTGCTTTATCAGTAAGAAAGTGATAATGATGATAGTAATATGTCTCTTACAGGTCTATGGTGAGAACTGAATGGCATGTGAAAATTTTTCTTTTTTTCTTTAAAGATTCTATTTATTTATTCATGAGAGACACAGAGAGAGGCAGAGACACAGGCAGAGACACAGGCAGACACTCCCTGCAGGGAGCCTGATGTGGGACTGGATCCCAGGACCCCTGGATCACTACCTGAGCCAAAGGCAGATGCTCAACCGCTAAGCTCCCCATGCCTCTCGAAAATTCTTTTTTTTTTTTTTCGAAAATTCTTAAAATAACTCCTGATATGGCATTACTCAATATATGTCATTTGAATACTGTAAGCAAATAATATGCCTTTTAAAATACTATGGATCAGATGTCTTCTCAATTCTCCTCAATTCTGTCTTTATTAAATTTATAACCTCTAATGGCTTCCCATTGTATTTTGGCTTTTTGGTTTTTTGTTTGTTTGTTTGTTTTTCCCATTGTATTTTGAATAAAATCCAAACTCCTTCCAAATCCCAGAAGACGCTACATGGTTTATTTTCTGGGATGGGTCAATAAAATTTTAAAAAACAAATTAAAAAAAAAAAAAAAAGACTGCATGGTCTAGCCTCACCTCCATGTCCAACCCACCAACCACACAACCACATTGACCTTCTGTCTGGCTGCTAATAGAACTTGACAACTTTCCAGTTTCAGAACTATCACATACTCTCTTCTCTCTGCTTGGAATGGCCCAGTAGTTGGTGTCTCCTCAGCCTGCAAGAAACTACTTCCTCAGAGTGGTCTTTCCTGACCATCAATTTATTATTCATTCATTCATTCATTCATTCATAAGAGACAGTGAAAGAAAGAGACAGAAACACAGGCAGAGGGAGAAACAGGCTCTATGCAGGAGCCCTACGGGAACCGATCCCAGACCCCAGGATCACACCCTGAGTCAAAGGCAGACACTCCATGGCTGAGCCACCCAGGCATCCCTACTGACCATAAATTTAAAAATAGGTTCCACCATTATTCTTTCTTTTCATTCAGGGTTTGTTCTTTTTATTCAGAAAAGTAAATCACAATTTATAATTCTGTTTTTCTGTTTATCACCTGTCTCTTCCACTAGACTGTAAATTCTAAAAAGGCAGGGACTACCAAGTGTATGGGCAATGCCTGGCACAATGCTTGGCTCATAGTAGCCTCTTAATAGGTATTTGCTAAAAGACTGAGTGACATAAAAGGCTCTTATTAGTATTCTGCTGCCATTCTTTTTCTTTTTTAAAAATCTCACTTTCTTCACATTTTGCACAATTCTATATTGCATTTTACTGCTGAGTGGAAACACTTCTCCCTGTTGAATAGGAAAAATCCCTTGACTCTTCTTCTCTGTACACTATGCTGTACTTCATGTCTATGTATAGTACTAACACTGATTTGTTCTATTTTTTATGCTCACTTCTCAAGGCTGTACTTGCCTTCTTCATAGGCAGATGACAAGAATAAATCTAAGCTCAGATAATCTTAAAACCCTCATTCTTATCCATCCAAAGTATTTGTAGACAAAGGGAGTGGGGAGGGCATTCCAAGAAAGGGAAGGTGTCACCAAACGCATGCAGCATGTATGCGGGATCATTAGGAAACACACAGAGTTTTTGGTGGTTAGAGTAGGAGTGTCAAAGATCTGGTTGGCTAGAGAAGGACTAACAAGTTGGAAATATTCTTTCTTCTATTTTCTGAAAGATTATGTGTAAGATTTATGTTACTTCTTCCTTAAATGTTTGCTGGAATTTGCCAGTGAAACCATCTGGGCCTAGAGCTTTCTTTAGGGCTGATTATTAACGACAAAATCAAATTCTGTAATAGATATAGGGCAATTCACATTTTTCCTTTCATCTTGTGTCAGTTTTAATAAGTAGTATTAGATAAGGTCTTGAATGCTGAACTGAATCTTTTCTTGAAATTAACTACATTTTGGAATCATAAAGTGTTCTTATGCAAAAGGGTGACAATACTTCAGAAAGATTAATCTGGAGAATGTACAATAAAGGTTTAAGAAACAAGTCAGAGAAAGGGGAGAAACAGAGCTGGGAAAATCAGATAGCAGACTTTTACAGAAATGTGAGGTATATGTGAGTAGGGCCCTGACCATAGTGGTTTTGGAAATGGGAGGAAAGAAGCAAATTCCAGAAATATAACCACTTCTTTATCTATATCTCTTTTTGCCTGAACTAGGGTATTGATAAATTTTAGTGCTTAATGGAACATTATGCTGTTTCTCAGCATCTACTCTAACCAAGGTGGAAAGCATTCCTTGTACCAGAGCCCAGTGGTAGAAAGGTATAATATTTCTTCTGTGATTTAGACTTCCAGCCTTTAAAACTGAGGCCTTAGGAACTGGTGCCAGCTGTCTGTCCTTTTGGTTTTAAGTTTAACTTCACAACTAGCTTTTCCAATATACTGTTGATATTTTTCTTTTTTATGTGACAGATGTGGTTTCACAGGGCATCTAGAGGTTGCTTAAATTCTGTAAGTAAATACTGTGGTGTAGCTGTTTTCCTAAATTGAGAACTAAAATGGCAGCTATGATAGAGGGAAGAA
Organism: Canis aureus; assembly: GCF_053574225.1. Classification (NCBI taxonomy): domain Eukaryota; kingdom Metazoa; phylum Chordata; class Mammalia; order Carnivora; family Canidae; genus Canis; species Canis aureus. The sequence continues at coordinate 74,275,099 of NC_135615.1, read as the reverse complement.
ACATGGGATTTAGAGTCAAAAGGCCTGAGTTTTAACACTGGCTCAACCAGTTATTAGCTGTGTGACCTAAGGCAAGGCACTTAATCTCTCTGAGCTTTAGCATTTTCTTGTATAAACTGAACATAATATCAGTCTTGCACATTGCACAATTTATTCTGAGAACCAAATGAAAGAGACTATTTTTCATTTTTTAAAATAAATAACCCATTTAAAATCCAATGTCTAATTATTTCTGTGAATAATGTTTTAGCTAAACTAAATTACCATAAATGAAAATCTTTTGGCTGAAAATTTCAAGAAGTTTTATTTGTTTGTTCTTTGGGGGTAAATCTCTATACCTCTGAGCAACAACAGTAGTACTATTTGGCTTTCAGAGAAAAAAGCAAAATTTACTTTTTGACATGAAAATTTCAACTAAACCTTAGAAGACTTTAAGGGCTGAGTAACCTTCAAAGGGGAAATTATTGTGCATTTATTTTTTTTTAAAGATTTTATTTATTCATGAAAGACACACAGAAAGAGAAAGGCAGAAACAGGCAGAGGGAGAAGCAGGCTCCCTGCAGGGAGCCTGATGTGGGACTGGATCCCAGGACCCCTGGATCACTATCTGAACCAAAGGCAGATGCTCAACCGCTGAGCCACCCAGGTGTCCCAATTATTGTGCATTTAGCAAAGACGCTTGAGTTAGGTTAGAATTTGTAAGTCCTAACTCTTAACCTACTCTTAACTTATGTTCTGAGAGGTAATAAACCAGTTATGGGGAATTCTCTTTTGTCAGGTATCTATATGGCTTGCTTGCTTACTCACCTATTTCAGGTCTTTACTCCAATGATACCCTCTCAGTGAGAGCTTCCCTGCTCACTCAGTTTAAAATTTAACCCCCCACCCCCCACCAACACTTCTCATTTCCATTCTATGCTTGTTTTTTCTCCACAGCATTTATCATTTAACATATTATGTAATTATTTATTTTGTTTATATTTTGCCCTTTCCTGACCCCGTTCCCCACTATAATGTAGCCTCCATGAAGTTTATCTATTCATTGCTATCTCTCTAGAATATAGGACAGTACTTGGGATACAAGGAATTGATAAATATTTGTTGAATTAATTAAAAAAAAACACTTCATGGGTTCCCTCTTTGAATTTAGTATTATAAGAATATGGAAAATCCAGAGTATGGCATTTTAACAAAGCAGTGATGGACTCTGTGAGACAGATGCTTCTTCTAACACTAGCCACAGCAGACCAACATGTCCACATTTAAGCAGAAAGGGTCTCATTCGCTCAGCTCTGAAAACAATGATTGGAAACTTTTATGGTCACTGTTTATTGATAATGGTAGAGTACAGGAGGTAGCAGAGGGGTGTTCTGGGAGTCATCTTCTGAGAAAGTGTTCTCCCAAATCTTGGGCTCTGGCACTCTGCCTATCAAATAAGGTTGGGAGTCATTAATATAATCCTCTCGTCTTACTTCCAGAGGATTCCCTTTGAAACACAAGTACCCCAAGAGGGGATCACAGCTTAATCCTTCATCATTTAACACTTGAGTCGGATTTAGGATATGGGGTGAAGACTGGGCAAGAACATTTTACTAATTTTGCAGTTGTCTCTGGGGCAGAATCTGACCAGCTTTTTTCACACGCTAAAGTCCTCTTGCCCCTAAATATATCACTCCACAAATACTACAGATTGCAACTAATGCAAAAGGATGGGAAATGAGTCTATATTTCTAACCAGGTACAACTGCATCCATTCTATCAACCTGATCTCTGCAATTGTAATTACAAAAAGATCATAAGGTGAAAGGAGATATGGATGTCAAACATACCAGACTGATGCCATAGAAGGTAAGCCAGGTCATCTGCCTTCCAATTCATGCCCTGAGCTGTAAATTTGGCAGTATGAATGTCCATTGATTAGGTCACTATGTGATATAAATATGTACATATTTCCATACTCAAGCGAGTGACTTTTTTACTGTGTATTTTGAGCAATGATTCTCCAGCTCCTATCAAGGGACTGACTACACCTGGAGCACCTGCAAAAATACAGATTTTTGGGTCCCAGTTTAGACCTAACAAAATGGAATCTCAGGGAGGATACAAGCTTATAATTTGTGGCTGTTTTTTTTTTTTTTTTCAAAGATTTTATTTACTTATTCATGAGAGACACAGAGAGAGGCAGAGACACAGGCAGAGGGAGATGCAGGCTCCATGCAGGGAGCTGGACATGGGACTTGATCCCGGGTCTCCAGGATCAGGCCCTGGGCTGAAGGCGGCACTAAACCACTGAGCCACCCAGGCTGCCCCTAATTTGTGTTTTAAAACAAACATCTGATGATTATCATGAATAACCAGGTTAGAGAACCCCTGTGAGGGATACCAAGGATATGATATGGACCCTGACTTTAGGAACTTTGTCGTTTACTTGGAAAGTTAGAAATAAGAAATACGTGAGTATGGGTTCATCACAGTGATCAACATGTGGTACATTACATAAATGTTATCAATATGAAGATCAGAAGGGGAGACATCAGTGGTGGTGAAGATTGAGTGGAGGAAATAAGATCTTGAGTTTTGGATATGATTTGAATAAAGGAAATAGGAGCATGTGGGGGAAATCAGTAGGGAAATGAATAAAGGTTCAGAGGCAGCAACACAGCAGCATGTTCTTAGAACCAGGAGTCTGACCAAATTAGAATACATAGTTGAATGAAGAGTTAGAAATAGGGATTGATGGGTAGGGTTGGGTCAGATTATAGAAAGTCTTGAAAGAGTTTAACCTGACTGAGGTGGGAAAATAAGAAGTAAAATTAAACCACCCATTGAACAAAAATCCATTCTAAGTGGCAGAAAGGGTATGGATTCTGGCGCACACTTGATGGCTAAGACTAGCCCCTCCTCTTAATTCTGAGACTGTCCAGAAAGGGAAAACTGCCAGAGGGACCCGTGTGTATTTTCTTACTAAACTCTCTTCTACAATTTTTTTCAATCTCTGATACAAATTGCCTTTGCCTCTTCCTTTTAAAATCAACAGGAAAGTTCCCAGGGAACCTGAAAGCTGCTTCACAATTTAGGGCAATGCTTACTTCTAATGGTAGAAACCCTTTTGGGTCTGTGTGTACCCCTAAGGTAGTTTTCTAAATCCTGAAAACATATTGGGCTGGAAATTCCCCATAACTGAGAAATAGTTTACTTACACTGATTATGAATATATTGCTCCCAATTCTTCTTGTAAAAGGTCTTGTGAACTGTGATCCTATAGAAAACCATCTTGAGGAAAGAATGGCATCCAGGGGATATGGTGTGTACCTATGAAGGTAAGATTTCTCCCCTTCTGTTTCTTTGCTCACTACTGTACAAGAAGTTTCAGAAGCCAATGCTCAAGCCAGAAAGCCAAGCTCCTGAGTGATTGAGGATTTTCTGGTTTCAGATTAAACAGAAAACTAAATTAGCAAATTAATTGTTGGATGTGTTTTCCTGGGCCCTTCATCAGCTGCTGCAGGACCGGTAGCCAATCAAAGAAGACTTTTAGGGGCCCTGGAGAGGGGGCAGGGTTCAGAATCAGGTTCTGCTAGCTACCAAGTGTCAGACATGTTAATTTTAAATTACTTTTGTACAGCTTGGTGTCAAAATGATTAAAGCATGAAGAGAAAAACAGAACCAAAGGAGAGAAGGGAAATTATTTACCTTGCATTTGGAACAAGGACACTTGAAATTCTATTTCATCTGGCCTTCTATAAATTATTTTAAGTTCTAAGCATCACCTTTAGTGACCACCTGAGAGGATTGTGTGGTGGTCATGGCTCTCAATTCTCTTTGTATAATATTGCTATCTCTATACAGCAGAATTTATATCACAAACACTAATATGGCCACAATTTCTTCCCCCTCTTCTCCAGTAAAACTTTATTCAATAATGTCTTAGTTATTATGTGTCAGACACTGTCCTAACTATGTGTGTGTGTGTGTGTGTATACACATTTTTTTTTAAGATTTATTTATTTGAGAGAAAAAGGAGGAGGAGGAGAAGGAGCAGAGGGGGACAAGCAGATTCCATGCTGAGAATGGAGCCCCGACACAGGGCTCTATCCCAGGACTCTGGGATCATAACCTGAGCCAAAATCAGGAGTTGCTTACTTAACTGACTGAGCCACTCAGGTGCCCCCTTAAGTATATTTTATGTATAACATATCCTATAATTCTCACAAAAGTGCTATGAGGGGGATCCTATAATCCCTCACAAAAAATGCTAAAATCCTCACAGTGATGCTATGTATGTTATTATTTCCATTCCACAGATGAGAAAACTGAGGCCTAGAGAGGTAAAGTCATTTGTCCTAGTCACTTACCTAGTAGAGGCAGAGCCTGGATTCTAGTCCCAGCTTTGTCCTACTCCATCGCTGTACTGCTTCCTCTCCATTTTCCCTTTTGGGTTGGAGGAACCAAAAACTTAAGAAAGTCTGATTGCTAAGACAACTTCATTGGTCCTTTTAGCAGTTACACACATTTTCTTTTTGTTGAAGATGTTGCTGAGGTCAGCCTTATTCTCTGTGAAATAGCAAAGTCTTTATAGAACTCGTTTCCAGCAGGTAACCAGATCACTGGCTGGCTTGTCTTTGTCTTTGTACATATCTTTTCCAGTTGGTTTCATGGATTCCATGACATCCCTTGCTCAAGATGAGCCATTTCTGTATCTTGTATGTGAAATGTAAGGCTGACTCAGCTACTATTGCTTTTCAACAGTTAACACAAAAGCGTGCTGCTTGAGTTCTTTTGGTCTGCCAGATTTTATTTTCTCCACTCTTCCTACAGTCACCCCACATTATCTTATCATGTTGTTTGTCTCTGGAATTGCAGTGTAGTGCTACAATTCAACTTTTAAGATCCTGATGGTGTAAAAATCACAATATTGCTCCCTGGATGCAACTAAATAAGTTTTAGTTGCATCAGGATATCCTAAAGTTGCTAAGTGCTACCCAAGCCACCATTCAGGATAATATTGATAATGCCAAAAAGGTGATCTATAAACACAAGCCTTAAATAATTGCCCACTGATAAATTTAGAAATACTAAATCTTAGAACTTCAGGGATGCTATTATCAGCTGACTTTTAGTGAGTACTATCACTTATCACTATGTGCTAAGTGCTTGTCAACAAACTAATGAGGTGAGTTGTATTGTTTTTCCTCTTTTTTACAGTGTCTAAGTGAACGGCAAAGCAAGGATGATAGGCACCTTGAATATTATATAGTCCAGGTACTGGACTATATAATGTGCATTTTCTATGCTTCTGGTGAGGGAAGTGGGGCCTGTTACATTCTAAGACAGTCTATTTCATATTTACATGACTTCTTCCATATTCTGAGCTAAAGCTCCTGATCATCAGTTCTAGTCTTGGGACCTTCCAAGAAAAGCTTAATTCCTTTTTCATACAGTAGCCCTTTGATTATTTCAAGATGGTTCTATTATCACTCATGAATTCTTCAGCTTTCTCTTTTTTAAATAAATATTTTATTTATTTATGAGAGGCACAGAGAAAGAAGCAGAGACATAGGCAGAGACATAGGCAGAGGGATAAGCAGGCTCCCTAGAGGGAGGCTGATGTGGGACTCCATCCGGATCCCCGGGACGCCTGAATCAGGACCTGAGCAGAAGGCAGACACTCCATGACTAAGCCACTCAGGCGCCCCTTCAACTCTTTCTCATAAGCCAGGGTTTCAAGTCTCCTCACCATCTTGGTTGGCTTTATTATATCCCTCTAAAAGTGAACATATTACTCAGATGTGGTCTAAAGGAATAAAGTGGAGCTTTCCCCCCCATCCCTCATTCCAGATGCTATATTTCTACTAATCCACCCTAAAATTCTATTTATCTGAACTCCATGTGGGGGAAAACCCAACCCGACTCCCTCCTGCCTTCCCTTGCCATGTGCTTGGTTTTGATGTTTATGTTCCTTTTCTCATTCTGTCATGATACATGCACATACTTTTCTTCTGCATGACCTTGATCCTTATTCTTTGCAGTATAGTACTGATCTCTGTGTGTGCATATAGGTTACATTTATTTTCTCTTGGTTTCTACCACCTCATCTCTTCCCACTTCCTGGCTCCTACCTAGAGTAAAATCAGAGAATCCAAATCGCTTTCTAATCGTCCTGTTTCTTTATAATGTGAGGTAGGCATGTTCTGAATCCGGTGCATTTGGACGTGTCTATCCTGGTTAGCATTTACAATACATATGCTAACAGTCTTAGGCTGGCTTCCAAGAGAGTAGTTTGATTTGGGAATGCTTTTTCTAAGCAGATAGCAACGAATTTTATTGTACTGGAGTTCCAGAGGAAAAAATGTGGTCCAGGACTTGGTCATATAGGGGACATCCTGAATGCAAAAGGCGGTGAACAAATGGTGGCTCTTCACTCTATGGACAATTAAACTGATAACTAGGCTCAGATAATGAGAAGAATAATGGAAGCAGCCTGGGCTCAAATCTTGACTGCAGATTCCAACCTGGGTAATCATGGGCCAGTTACTTAACTTCTCTGTGTCTCAACTTCCTCATCTGTAAAATGCTGGCAACAATTGTACCCTCTTCTTAGGCCTGTTGTGAGATGTTAATTCATATAAAGAGCTTAGAACAGTGTCTGGCTCACAACATTGTGAAGGACAGATATTCCTGGGTGTTGGATAACACCAAAACAGAAAGGAGATTATTTCTCGCAGGCATTTAAGTTTTCTGCCCGCATCTTTCCAAGCTTTAATTCATTGAGCTTTAGTATAGAGGTTTTGGCTTTATAAGGAAGCAGACTTTCAGAAGGAGGCTCAAGAGTCATTTGTGAATGAATGCCCCTCAATCTGGGGCTGGTGAGAAGCAGAGTAGAATTGTTATTTAAGAGGGAGAAAGGCTAGAAGAATTAAAATCTATCAGGGATGAGATCTAGCGTTATCTTTCTTTTCTTCCTATTGAAACAACAACAACAACAACAACAACAACAAAACTTTCAGACAAAAATGAGTAAATATGAGTCCTCCTAGTGAGGGCTGTGGAGCTACAGATCTTACCAAAAGAATTAAGTGGTCTAAAATGACCAATCTTAAAAATAAATAAATAAAATGACCAATCTTTTGTGCTTTAAAAATCTCTGGATTAAAAAAATGAAAACATGACTTCCTTCTCCCCCTCCCCCCCAACCACTCCTCTTCTTTAGTCTTGGTCATATAGGAGTTTAGTACAGGAGTCTACAAAATGCCAAAGGTTCCACAGAAACTTAAGTTTGCTAATGTTGTGTGATCGTGATCTACAAAGTAGATTCTACACTAACAGAAGAAATTAGTATAGGTTGTGTCAAATCGTGTTAAAACACATTAAATAAATGCAAAGAGCCCAGAACAAAGAAAGTGATTAAGCTGGTTTAACTGCATTCAACCCACTATGCTAAATCCCTGTAGGGGGCTTGAGTTAAACAACAAATTTGGTTTCTTGGCCTAAATCCTTTTCTTCAAAGAATACATTTTTCTTGTAATTCCGATAAATTTGTTTTCATCTTCTTCATTTCTTAGTCCCTAGGGAAGCCGGGGTGAAAATAACCTATCTGACTGGGTTACATTTTAGGAAGAGATGGGCTATGAAGAATGGAATAGACAGGGATCAGTTTATACAACTAAAGAGGCATTGGATGAACCGAGGAATGGGAGGTGTATGATTGTTCAGCCCCAGAAAAAGACCAGCTAGTGACACCCGGGATGAGGATTTTATCCGGCAGTGAATCGAAGACAGAGAGATAATAAGGTGTAATTATAGCAGTGCTGTTAGTGCCTGTTTATGGGGTCTGGCAGCAATTTGGTTGAACACCCCTCATTTTGAGAAATTTGTAATTTGGCAGTAAGAATTCTTGCCTTAAAATTTGGCACAAACCCTCACAGTTTAATATTGCAAAATCTGGGAAATGTTGAAATGTGGCTGCTATTCTAATTGAACTTTTTCAGGCTCTTTCGAATTCGTTTTTTTCCCTGTTGGATTCAGAAACAAACGCCTTTTTAAAAGTTCACGAAGGTTTTTTAGACTACAGACTCAAGTGAGCTTACAGGCAGATGTACTGCTGTACTCAACTCTCACGACTTAAATCTTTGTGTACATACAGTAGCGGGGGCGAGGAGGCTTTAACTTGAAAAGCCCGAGTTCCTTCTGTTTGGTAGCCCTTTAAAAATTCCTCACAATCAGGATTTTGTTTAATTTCCTTTGAGTCGGAGCGGTGCAACGTGGTGTTGCTCTTGGTTTTATCAACCGACTGCTTCCCCCAAAATTATTCCCCGTTGTTTTAAAGTAGAAGGGAGGTCACCAAGCTGTAGTGAAATGTGGCCAACTCCGGCTGGGACCAAGTTGGCCCAACCGGCTTCTCTAAAGTAACTGGAAGTTTTCTGACAGGAAACCGGTCAGTTCTTGTAAGTCTCGGCTCCGGTTCCCACGGCCCCGGCGGCGGCGGCGCCCCCGACGCCCCTGACGCCCCTCACGGGGCCGGGGAGGGGCGCGGGGTGCGGGGCGCTGTGGGCGGCAGGGGGCAGCAGCGGGAACCCGTTGTTCTCGAGGCGGGGGGTGGGGCGGGAAGCCGCCCCCCCCCCCGTTTCCGCGCCCCGCTCCCTCCCCTCCCCCTCTCGCGCCTTCCCTCCCCTCCCCGCGGGGAGGAGGGCGGGGGCGCGGAGCCCTCCCCCGGGACAGGGGGCGTGCGCGTCCCCTCCGCTCCCCTCCCCCCGGCCGGGCTCTCCTGGCTCCCCGAGGCGGGAGTTTCCAGGAAGAGCTCAGAGCGCGGCCGCACCACCGAGCGCACGGAGACATCAAGTAGTCCCTCAGAGCAACCTTAATAGAGAATTCTAGCTGCCAGGGGCTGTCAGAGTCGCAATCCTCAAAAGATAGGGGGCGACACTCTGGCCTGAGGAGCTCAGGAAAAGAGGTCTGAGCTCCCACTCTGCATGGCCGGAGAAAGCCGTGTGGGGGAGGCGGAACGAGTTCCGGCGGAGGGCTCGGGCGCGCCCGATGGAGTGAAGCGCCGCGCGGTCGAAGCGCTCACGGAGTTAAAGTGGGCGGGAAAACCCGGAGCGGACTCTCCCTGACACGCCCAGGACCTCCCGTCCCATTTTTCGTGGGGGAAGGGGAAAAGAGCAAAGGAGAGAAACGTGTTTCCTTTCCCTGCCACCTAAAGCCCCACTGGAGAAAAAAAGGGACGACGCGCCACCATGGGGTACGCGCGGCAGGGCTCTCAGGCCCGGCGGGGCGAGGAGGGGTAGCGTGACTCCTCCTTCTCTAACGTCCGCACCGTCGGCGCTGGGCGCGCGCGGTCAGAAGCCCAGGCCTGTGAGCTGGAGGAGCTGGGCGCGCGCATGCGCGCGGTGGCGCGCGCTTCCCGCCCCTTTCCTGAGAGCGTTCGCTTCCCCCTCCCCCCACGTTCCTCTGCCGCCACCTCAGAGCCGCCCCCGCACCCAGCCCTCTCTTTTCGGGGGAGGTGGCCCGTCTTGCCTATCCACTGACTAACCCCTTCACCTCAGCTTCGCCCCGCCCCCCCGAGCTTCGGTACAAACTCCGCAGCTAGCGCTCGGCTTTCACATTCCCGCCTCCGCCCTCTATTTCCCCTCCCAACCCTGAAGCACTTCCTGCGAACTGCCCTGTTCTCGCTCTTCTCAGCGCGCCGCCTACTCCTTGCCCCAACTGGATGGCTGCTTTCTCGTTGGCGGAGCCTCGGGGTTTGATCCTGTAATTCTTCCTGTCTCTAAGTGGCGATCGCCTGCTCCATTTTACAGATGGGGAAGTTAAGGCCCAGAGCTCTGACACGCTGGATTCTGAGGACTCCTCGAATTCTCCCCCCAAATCACACCATAACTGACACTGGAAAGATAAACCTTCGATTTCCTACAATTTTAAGCAACCTTGGAAAGAAAGCCAGTTGCCCATTCTAGATCTTGGGACCCTCAGTCCTACAGGGCAAGCCACAACAGACCAGTTAGCAAAAGCCATAGAAGCAATTTACCCCAAGTCAACCATGCAGCGTTTGCTACGTCAGAAGGGCCAATTCGAGATTTTAGACACATTAGAATTTAAAGGTGATAAGACGTTATTTGTTCAAAGTGAAATCGTTTTTTACCGTGTTGTGTAATGTTTTCTTGTAATTCTTGTAATTCTCTTAGTCCTCCCCCCATTCGAGATAATTTTTTAAGGTTTTGAAAACATTTTGATGGAATTTGTTTCCTCGATAAAAAAAAAAAAACTACCACTTTATTTTAAAAGTAACTTATCCTTTTTGTTGATGTGGTTGGTTATTATTATTTTTTAATATTTTATTTATTTATTCATGAGAAACAGAGACACAGGCAGAGGGAGAAGCAGGCCCCACACAGGGATTCGATCCTGGGTCTCCAGGATCACACCCCGGGCGGAAGGCGGCGCCAAACCGCTGAGCCACGCGGGCTGCGTGTGGTTGATTATTATTATCCTGAATTCTCCCTCTGCATAAAGTCAGTTCTTCCATGGACTTCAGCTCTAATTCAAGTAATATTGAGTCCGTGAGAGGCTTGCAAGAGATATCACAGAGAATCTTGAAGCACTGTAAACTTTCGGTGTACCACAGACTTTAAAGATATGACTGATTTAAAGGAAATAAGAGATCTGTGTAATTTTATGTATATCGAGAGATTCATTAATTCAGATTCAAACGTTGTTTCATTCCAAGCACTAAAAATATGGATGTTTTGTTACGTTTTGTTTGGAATGACTCTTTTATCATGATTTTCTTCTACTGTAAATATTTCTAAGTTATTTATTGGGTTCATGTCTTCTAAGCATAACCATGGTCTTAAGAACCAGTCCAGATTTGTTGCAAGAGTTTTTTGGTAAGTAGACTAAGAGTGTTGTGTGCTAACACTTTCTGAGCTTAGGTTTAGCAAATGGGTGATTGCTATGTGCGTAGATAGCACTGTTAGGTATTTTGTGGGTTAAAAAATTGGACAAGACAGGGCTTTTTTTTTTTTTTTTTTTTAAGATTTTATTTATTTATTTGAGAGAGAGACCAAGTAGGGGGAGGGGCAGAAGGAAAGGGAAAGGGACAAGCAGACTCCCAGATGATGGTGGAGCCTAAGGTGGAGCTCCATTCCAGGATCCCAAGATCATGACCTGAGCTGACGTCACATGATTTAATCGATTGAGCCACCCAGGTACCCCAACACAGGACTATTCTTAAAATACCATCTAGTAGTGGAGATAAAACTCTATCATAGGATCAAATTAGTGAAAATTTATTATTTCTAATTAATTCTTTTTTTAAAAATAACATAAGTTATATATTAACTTATGGTTTACAAAAATCTCGCCTTTTATTCATGTGTAGTTCTCAGGTTCTGATCATGCGGATCAAGAGACGGGAGCAATGAATAGTTAAGAACCATCTAAACAGGGCAGCCGGGGTGGCTCAGTGGTTTAGCACCACCTTCAGCCCAGAGTGTGATCCTGGAGACCCTGGATGGAGTCCCATGTCCGGCTCCCTGCATGGAGCCTGCTTCTCCCTTTGCCTTGCCTGTGTCTCTGCCTCTCTCTCTCTCTGTGTCTGTCATGAATAAATAAATAAAATCTTAAAAAAAAAAAAAAAAGGACCATCTAAACAGAAAGGAGCAGGAGTGGGCAGTGATTTAATGGAAATATGAATAATGACACAGTCCAATATTGAAAAATAAGATCATAGGAATGGCAGGAAAGAGAAATTTAAGTCTAAGGATGTCCAGATCTTCAGATTTTAAATGCTGACGAAAGATAGGAAAGCCTTAGAAATGATATGCTGTTTACCTTTGCATGAGTGTTCGCAAACCGTTTTTATTTCACGAAGGATAGAATAGTCTTGCATTTAAGCATTTGCCTACATACACAGATTTGCTGAGGAGTTTTAAGGAAGAGCAGTGGTAGAAAAGTAAAATCTAGTTTCCAGTGTAATTCAAACTTCCTAAAGCAGGAGTGGGATGAATCCTTTGATTAGTTTAGACAGACCCAAAACTCTTACCCACCCACCCGGGAAGAAAATAAATGACGAGTCAAGAGATTAAATGTAACTTAAATTTAAATACTTTTGACCAATTTAAAAAGCATTGCATTTGAACTTTATTATTCAAAGTTATTCTTCTAAAATGATTTTTTTAAGTTTTAGCTCCATTCAACTATTCTAAATGTGTCTGCTGGGCTCTTGCTTTTGCTTCCAGAGTTCACTGCAACTTCACCTTGATGTTATATCCTAGTCTGCAAACTGATGCCTCTCATAGGATTGGTGTGCTATAAGATAAGCAACTAGGTTTTCAGCTCAATTTCATTTTGTTTCTAACTTTTAAGTTCAGAAAGTTAAATTATGAGAACCTCAAGAACAGTCTTTCTTAAGTAAAATGAAAAAATTACAAAAGAAAACATACTAGTTTTTATTAAATCTAGAGATGGTTTTCAGAATTCCTATATGTTAAAAAAAGGGAATTCTTTAAAAAAATTTTTTGGAAGATTTTATTTAATCATTTGAAAGAGAGTAAGAGCAAGAGAGATCACAGAGGGAGAAGGAGAGGAAGAAGCTGACTCTGTGCTAAGCAGAGAGCCCAACATGGGGCTCGATTCCAGGACCCTGAGATCAGGACAAGAGCCAAAAGGCAGACGCTTCACCAACTGAGCCACCAAGGCACCCCCCAAAAATAATTCTTGTATGGGACTGTATTTGTTACTCATAATCTGCAATGGTACCACATAGACATTAGAATCAAGCTGCTTTGGTGCATAAGCACTGATCTGGGAGCACAGTGGCACACTCTGATTTCTTAAGGGAAAATCACAGTGTAGACTAGAAAAATGGACACACGTCATCTCCTTTATTCTAATGGAATTCGGGCTTTTTTCTTCTCCTTTATTGTCAACTTCTTTGCCATATAGTATAAACAGATCCTTATTGTTGGTCCTGCATCCAAGCTAGAAGTCATAAGGCTTCCATTTCTTCAGGCATTTTAGAAGCCACAGTTTGAATAGTTGCCTATGAAGTCTTTTCATTCACCAAGTCTTTTTTTTTTTTCTCAAGATTTTATTTATTTGAGTGAGAGATCACAAGCAGTGGGGAAGGTTAGAGGGAGAAGCAGACTCTCCACTGAGTGGGGAACCTGATACAGGGCTTGATTCCAGGACTCTGAGATCATGACCTAAGGTGAAGGCAGTTTCTTAATTGACTGAGCCATGGAGGCACCCTTCACCAAACCTTCTAAAGGTGACTTTTCTGGCTACTGCCTCTGACTGCATTCTTTGTGGGATCCTGGCTATGTCATTCCTCTTATTTGGGCTTCAGTTTCTCTACGCTGAGTCTGGCTGGATCCACAACCAACTCCAGGCTATTCTTCAGGAGGCTACTTTTTTGCCTTGGTGCTCCAGGGCTCTGGACTCCTAAAGCAATTTTTTCTTTTACTCAAATAGGTGTCTTTTCAAATTTTATCTAGTTTTTATATATTGATGGGATAACTTTTATGTTGGAGGATTGAAACTTTGGGCTTGAATCATAATGTGATGTTATGGTAGGGCCTTAGGGAGATTACAATAAGACTTATATCAAGGGTTCTAAACCTGGCATCCAGGATAGAATCTGTTAGGTCCATGAACATAGATGGGGAGGAAATTACACCTTTATTTTCACTGATATTGAAATTTAGCATTTCCTTTTAGTATGAACATTAGTAACAAAATCACAGCAATATTAGCAATACTGGAACTTGTGAATTCCACTGATGGAAATCACAGATCATTTCCTATCACACTGTAGTTGTTGTGGACATGTTGATATAGTTTGCACTCTTTACTACTAGATCTTGTTATTTAATGTGTTAATAAACACATTGTGTTGTAAATTTCTAGTATTTTGATAACAGTTTTGGTATAATAGGTTTCCTTATTTTTATAAGAACATTTTTTAAAAGAGTTTATTTATTTGACAGAGAGAGAGAGCACAAGCGGAAAGGAGGGGCAGAGGGAGAGGGAGAAGCAGACTCCCTGCTGAGCAGGGAGCCTGATGTGGGACCTGATTCCAGGACCTTGGGATCATGACCTAAGCCGAAGGCAGATGCCTAACCAACAGAGCCACCCAAGTGCCCCACAAAGTTCTTTTTGAAAAAATTTCTTTATTTATCTTGTGGGGATGGTGGGTAGAGGGAGAGGGAGAAAGAATCTTAAGCAGACTCTGTGCTGAGCGCAGAGCCTAAGGTGGGGCTCTGTCTCATGACCTCAAGATCATGACCTGAGTCAAAAGCAAGAGTCCAAAGCTTAACCAACTGAGCCACTCAGAAACCCAGGTTTCCTTTGTAAACCTATGTAATATTCTCTGCAATTATTTAATACATTAAAAAACATTCTGACAAGAGGTCTATAGGATTTTCCACACTGCCAAAGGAATCCATGGTACAAAGAAAGATTAAGAACCCCTTCTTTAATAAAAATAACTTGTATTAGTAATGGATTATAAACAATTGAATAAAATAAGAGTCTATGATTCCACACTGTTATAAATAAGTAAAAAAATCATTAGATAAATGTAGGAAAATTGAAGACTTTTTTTTAAGACTATTTATTTGAAAAAAAAAAAGACTATTTGAGAGAGAGCATAGGCAGGAGGAAAGGCAGAAGGAGAAAGATAGGGAGAGATAGAAGCAGACTCACCACTGAGCCCAATGTGGGGATCAATCCCAGGCCCCTGAGATCATGGCCTGAGCCAGTCAGATGCTTAACCAACTGAGCCACCTGGGCACCCAAAAGCTTTTCCTATCAGTAGGATGACAACTAATAAATATAAATGGAATAATGGAGTAAGAAACTCATTTGTAGGGGCTAAAACTGGTAGGTGAAAGTTAGATGAGGAGCAGGATATTTACATGTTAAAGTATATCTCCATAAACTATTTAATAGTTATAAAGGGAAAATAGTGGAGGACCCTCTTTAACACCACCTTAACCAAGTCATCAAGCTTACATCACTGATATGAGGACAAACTGACTTTATGTATCTCTTAATAAGAAGCACTGAGGACACAACATCACTTCACTGATAATCCTGCCAAAAATATACAAACTGAATCCGATCATGAGGGAATGCCAGACAAACCCAAATTGAGAACCATTTTACAAAATAACTGGTCTGTACTCTTCAAAAATGTCAAGGTCAGGAAATGAAAAGAAAAGCTGAGGAATTGGTCCAGATTAAAAGAGGCAAAAGAGACATGACAACTAAATGCAATATGTGACCTTAGATTTGATCCTGGACTAGGAAAAAAAAAACACCTAAATAATGTTTTTAGGACAACTGACAAAATTTAACATGGATTGTGAATCAGATAATAGTATTGTGTTAGTGTTAAGTGTCCTAATTTTTGTGTCTATACTATAGCCACATAAGAGAATAGCCTTGTTCTTAATAAATAACACACTGGGGGATCCCTGGGTGGCTGAGTGGTTTGGCACCTGCCTATGGCCCAGGGCGTGACCCTAGAGTCCCGGGATCGAGTCCCACGTCGGGCTTCCTGCATGGAGCCTGCTTCTCCCTCTGCCTGTGCCTCTGCCTCCCTTTCTCTTGTGTCTTTCATGAATAAATAAATAAAATCCTTTAAAATAAATAAATAAATAAATAAATAAATAAATAAATAAATAAATAAATAAAAACACACCGAAGTATTTAGGAGTAAAAGAGTATAAGTTCTCTAAGTCTCAAATGGTTCAGAAAAAAATACATATATTTATAAGTTCATATGCAAAGATATAATAATAAAGCAAATGGAGCAAATATAAATAAAATTTGATTAGGATAAAGGAATTAGGGGAGCTACTTCTACTATTCTTCAAATTTTCTGTCAGTTTGGAATTATATTGCTTTAGATCGTTTGCTCTAACTCCTCACTTTGAAGAGGTGAAAATTCAGAGTTTGGAAGGTGAAGACTTGCTCAAGGTCATACAACAAGTTAGTGACAGAGTTAGGGGCAAAACTCAGATCTCCAGAAGTCAGTCTGCTTTTTACAACACCGACTGAATCCTTTGGTGTTTGTGTTTGGATGGCAAAAATTGAGCCACCCCTTTTTACTTCTCTTTTTAGTGTCTTGGTTCCTTAGAGCTAGTTCCTCTAGTAGAGAACCACAGTATCATAACTAAATGCCTCTTTCAGTTCCTTCATGATTAGGCAAGGATCAGTTTGAAGTTTCTGAGCTGTACAGTTGGGGGACCCCTATACTCTTGTAGGTTCAACATCTTACTGCCAACCTTTTCTGTACATGGTGGGTTTCTTTTATATGATATTATTTGTACCCCTTCTCCTATAGAGTGATGGTGTATTATTGTTTAAATTTTCCATAGGCCACTCCATTTCAATGTCTCTTCAATACTATGTATACTAAAGAAAATTGTAGGTTTTCATTTCTGTGATTCTATGATTCAGTTTTCTTGTAGAAAATTAAGGCATAATATAGGGGAAAAAAGGGGGATATAGCATCTTAGAGTTATAGTCTTAAGGAGAGTAATCTAACCACAATAATAGATGGTGGGGGGCATTTAATAGTTCTACTAGTTACTGAGTAATATCAGCTTCATAAAAATTAATAACTCAAATCTATTGTTTTATATGTAAATAAGTTAATTATCATCAATATGAAGACTCCTTGTCTCCAATGGGATAATGGAAAATTTTTAAGTTGAACCATATGAAATTGCCATTTTTGTAACAACTGAGTATCAGCAGTGGGCTGTGAACACATTATTAGGTATCAGCCTAATAGCAGTGAGCACATTATTAGGTCTATTTTAGGTTATTAAATTAGGTTATTTTCCCTTTTCTTACAGCATCAATAGAAAAATGGAGAGTGTTCATATGGTATCTGCTCTTGAGTCTTCAGCTTCTCAGTTTCTTTTCTTACCCTAGCTGTTCCTGTCCTCACACTCTCTGTGAGATTCTTGCTAGGCCTCAGATTCCTCCAAATTTCCATCTTGGCTTATATTACCTTCCACTACTTGGGAGCCTTCCATCAATTCTTAGAAAGTTAGAGATGGAATATCAGAGGCAGTTTGTTCAATCTCCTTATACTTTAGATGAGGAAACAGAAGCTAGCATCATAAAGCTGATATCTGAGAGATGTGGCAAGAATGCAGTATCCTGACTCCCAGTACACTGGTCTTTCTATCTCAATACCTGTGTTCTATCTGCATCTTCTATTTCCTGCAGCCTGACTATATGGACTTTTGTCTATCTGTCAATCTCTTTCTCTTTCCTACCCTTATCTTACTTAGTTCTCAATTCTCAATCACCTGGATCTTCCTTATTTCCTCAGTTTTGCGTTCAGCGGGGAGTTTGGATAAGCCCTGACTGATGGATGTAAGAAGTTAATGGAGACTTTGTTTTAAGGCCAGTGTTTGTATTTTCTTCCGTCTGCCCATATAGTTTTTCTAGAAACAGTCTTTGGGTTTCTTTTTGTTGTTGTTAAGATTTTATTTATTTATTCATAAAAGACACAGGAGAGAGAGAGAGAGGCAGAGACACAGGCCGAGGGAGAAGCAGGCTCCATGCAGGGAGCCTGACATGGGACTTGATCCCAGGTCTCCAGGATCACACCCTGGGCCCAAGGCAGCGCTAAACCACTGAGCCACCTGGGCTGCCAAGTCTTTGGGTTTCTTTTATTAGTTTATCTCCCACTCTCATTCCCAAACTCACCCTCATTCTCACCTCCCCGCCATCTTTTTATGTGTAAACCAAACCTTTGTTGAAAGCAATTTATGGCAAAGTTGTACAATTTTCTTTTGAAAATAAAAAATGGATACATATATGGAATATCTCTGGTCTCTTCCTTTTTGAGCTTTAATCACCTTGTTATTCATATACCTGATTTGGAAAAATGAAGACGAGAAAAGATTGTTCATCTGTGGTAAATGGTGTTACCATCAATTATTGTAAATGGGTTTTTAGACACTTAATGATTCTGTCTAATAAAGTAACAACCCTTCATTCTCTAATTTTATCACCTACGAACTTGCAGAGTTTTCTCCAATTATCAGTTGTTCCTGTTAGATAGCCAGAGCTGCAAAGATGTATTTATTTCAGGGTTCTTTCACAATTATGTAGTGAAACTGAGATGTAACAAACAGATTTATTAGTAGGTGCTTTATCAGATATAAAGGAATCAATTGTCCATTACTCATGCCTCTATTCTGCAGTTATTTCCTATAAATACAGTGGAAAATACATTTAAATTTTTTTCACTTTAGCTTATTTTACAAAATAAAGTACTTTTACAAAAATTATTTGTTTAATTTGCTCCAGGACTCTAGAGAAAAAGAGCTTTACTAATAAACTTTAAAGAATGACACTGTTAATAACTACCCTTTCAGATTTCTTCTTGACTAAAGAGTTTAGCTGATGCACCTGACTTAGTGAAGCAGCTACCTACATCCATTATACTTGTTCAGAATTTACCAATCTCTTAAAAAACTTTTTCAAATGTTTTCATCTTCACAAAAATTTGCTAATAAGATGGCCAAGATGATCTTTTCTTCTCTTTTAGTCACTCAGTACATTATACATAGCAGTTTATCAAGCCAGCTAGATTCTTTGAGATACTACTAGGTGTTCAGAGTGAAATAAAGTAAACACCAAATATTATATCCCTCTCTTGAATATATTTATAATTCAAATATGAATATATTATGAATGAATATTAAAGTCTCTGAGAAGGTCTGCAATAAAAGAAATCTGCTTAATTTGTTTAGTCCATTGTACTTCGTAAATACTTTCTAAATTGCAAGTTGTAATTCAACTGTCACTTTCTGCATGAAGACTTTCATGACTCCTTCTGGCAGTATCCAATGTCTCCACCACTGAATTCACATAGCTCAGAGTTACATTTAAAGTGCTAATTCTGGTTTCTCTTCAGATCATATAAATCTTTCGCCTTTTACATTATAAAGTGCTATAAAAATTTAGTT
This sequence comes from Canis aureus, assembly GCF_053574225.1. Taxonomy (NCBI): domain Eukaryota; kingdom Metazoa; phylum Chordata; class Mammalia; order Carnivora; family Canidae; genus Canis; species Canis aureus. Next base: position 74,256,107 of record NC_135615.1, on the reverse strand, counting down.
TCTATTAATATTATGATGTAATCTTTTGATTGTAAGCAACAGAAACCTCATCTCAAACTGGCTAAAACAATTAAGGGAATTTACTAGTCATCAATTGAAAACTCAGGCAAAGTTTGGTCCTCAGTATTGAGGCTCCATGATACTACCAAAGACCTGGTTTCTTTCCATTTCTTTTTCAAAATATTTGATTTTCCAAAATGTGCTCAAGATGGCTTAATATGCTCAATCTCAATATGGCTGTAGCAGTTTCTAGGAGGCTATATGTCTTCCCTCATGTCTAGTAGTAAAAGAACATCTCTCAAGGGAGCTACTTCAGAATAACTAAGATGCATCTTTCCCAGAAGCCTCCAGCAAAGATCTTTTCATATCTCATTGGTTTGAATTAAGGTCACTTACCCGTCACTGAACTAATCAATGTCCATGGAGATAGGATGTGCTGGACTTAAGCCAAATATATCTACCCTGGATTTGAGTGTGAAGTCAGCTTCCTTGGAAACTTCTTTATGTTATTACACATAAGAGAATATGGTACTGTTAATTTTTTAAGTTTTTCTTTTTTTTTAAGATTTTATTGTTTATTCATGAGAGACAAACAGAGAGGCAGAGACACAGGCAGAGGGAGAAGCAGGCTCCCCGCAGGGAGCCCTGATGCAGGACTCAATCCCCAGATCCGGGATCACTACCTGAGCTGAAGGCAGATGCCCAACCACTGAGCCACCCAGGCGTCCCTTTAAGGTTTTATTTATTTATTCATGAAAGGCACAGAGAGAGCAAGCGGCAGAGACATAGGGAGAGGGAGAAGCAGGCTCCCTGTGAGGAGCCCAATGTGGGACTCACTCCCTGGACCCTGGAATTATGACCTGAGCCAAAACCAGACGCTCAACCACTGAGTCACGCAGGTGTCTTGGGTACTGTTATTAATAAGAAGGAGGAATAGGCACTGGGAAGCCAAAACCAATAAAACTCCACTACGGGATGCTTACTACATTCCATTACTTCTGTGTCAATACATTGATACACAGTAATTCATACATAATTAGTACATTAACTTAGTTCATACAAAATCTTGTACACAAATGTTGATAACAGCAATATTCGTAATAGCCTAAAAGTGGAAACAATCCAAGTGTCTTTCAATTGAATGGATAAACAAAATATGGTATAGCCATATAATGGAGGATGCCTGGCTGGCACAGAAAGCATGTGACTCTTGACCTTGGGGTCATGAGTTTGAGCCCCACATTGGGTTTAGAGACTACTTAGATAAATAAAACTTTTAGAGGGATCCCTGGGTGGCTCAGCGGTTTGGCGCCTGCCTTCGGCCCAGGATGTAATCCTGGAGTCCCGGGACCGAGTCCCACATCAGGTTCCCTGCACGGAGCCTGCTTCTCCCTCTCCCTCTGCCTGTGTCTCTGCCTCTCTCTCTCTCTCTCTCTCTCTCATGAATAAATAAATAAATAAAATCTTAAAAAAAAAAAAAAAAAAAAGCAATAGGGGATGCCTGGGTGGCTCAGTGGTTGAGCATCTACCTTCAGCTCAGGGTGTGATCTCAGGGTCCTGGGATCAAGTCCCACATAGGGATACCTGCAAGGAGCCTGCTTCTCCCTCTGCCTATGTCTCTGCTTCTCTTTCTGTGTCTCTCATGAAGAAGTAAATAAAATATTTTTTTAAAAATGCAGTGGAGGGCAGCCCCGGTGGCGCAGCGGTTTAGCGCCGCCTGCAGCCTAGGGCGTGATCCTGGAGACCCAGGATCTAGTCCCACGTCGGGCTCCCTGCATGGGGCCTACTTCTCCCTCTGCCTGTGTCTCTGCCTCTCATTCTCTCTCTGTGTATCGATGAATAGATGAATTAAAAATCTTTTTTAAAAATACAATGGAATATTATTTAGAAATAAAAAAAGAATGAACTACTGAAACTTGCGACAACATGGATAAAGCATGAAAACATTATGTTCAATGTAAGAAGCCAGTCTAAAAAGGCCATATATTGTATGATTCTGTTTATATGAAATGTACGGAGTACAAAAATTCATAGAAACAGAAAGTAGATTAGTGGCCAACACAGGCTAGGGGGAGGTAGAAATGGAATGTGGTTGCAAAGTAGATACAAAGTTTCCTTGGGGGTAATGAAAATGTCCTGGAGTTAGGTAGTGGTGATGCTTGCACAATTTTGTGAATATACTCAAAACCACTGAATTATATGCTTTAAATTTATTTATTTTTTAAGATTTTTATTTTTAAAAATAATCTCTTCATCCAACATAGGGCTTGAAGTAATAATCCTAAAATCCAGAGTTGCATGCCCCACAAATTGAGCCAGTCAGGCACCCCTGTACACTTCAAATTTAAATGGTAAATTTTGTAGTACATGAATTATATTAATTCAAAAAAGTATATACATCTATACCTTGAAATTAGAAGCTCATTTTCACCTTTTATTTTCAAACCCCCTCACCCCATGGCAACCCCAGTGCCTTACACATAGCATGTTCTCAAAAAAATATTTGAATGAGGGGCGCCTGGGTGGCTTAGTCGGTAAAGCATCTGACTCTTGATTTTAGCTCAAGTCTTGATATCAGGGGCTTTGGACTGTATGCTCAGTAGGGAGTCTGCTTCAGTCCCTCTCCTTCTCCATCTGCCCTTCCCTAACTCCCTCTCCCCCCACCTCTAAAATAAATAAATAAATCTTTACAAAATATATTTGAATGAATGAGTGGAAAATTAAATTGAAGTAATTGATTATATTTTTATCATTAGGATCTAGAAAGACATTTACCTAGTTCTCTCCTTAAATTAACAACATATATGAATGCAGATAAACATCCTTGATTTATTTTGTTATTTGTTGGGACACTTGGGTGGCTCAGTGTTTCAGCGTCTGCCTTTGGGCCCAGGCTGTGATCCTAGGATCTGGGTCGATCGGGCTCCTTGCGGGGAGCCTGCTTCTCCCTGGGCCTGTGTCTCTGTGTCTCTCATGAATAAATAAATATTAAAAAAATTATTTTGTTATTTGTCACTTGTACAGATACCATTTGGTCATGTGTCTTTACAGAATTGAGCCAGTTAGTCCACGTTTTCCGAATTTCCACAGTATTTATTTTCTTGACATATAGAAATTGCTTTCACTTCATTTTCAGCTTTGAGAGTTTAACTGGAGCTCTGAATTTGTTTTGTTCCATTACTGCTTATAGTATTTGTGTTATTTCTTAAAATTATTATCTTAGGTTTGTGTTTCTTCTCTAGAGGGCTTTCATCATATTAGCACCTTTCAAGTTAATGGTCTCTGTATTTATCTTCACAAAGGCAGGATGTGGAGGAACCTATGTGTGCAGGTGGAATTATTGGTAATGCAAATGATCATGAGTCTGAAGAAAGAAGGTCAGAAATAAATTTATCTTCTAAGTTCATCCTGGCTTTATTTAAAATGGCCACTCCACCTCCTTGCCACCCCAGATTATAAGTAAGATATAGAGCCTGCTTAACTCTCCCATTCAGAAACATTAGATACTTTTTTTATTTTTATTTTTATTATTATTTTTTTTCATTAGATACTTCTTGTAGCACTTCCATCATGAGGGTTGGGTGGGGCATATAGAGCAGCAGATGCTGCTAGTCTTGATTTGAGATTTCCAAGAAACTTTCTGCAGTAACTGTCCTTGTACCATAAATCTGGCTTTTAAGAGATGACAGTTCTAGTATGGTCAGTAAATCTTTATTCTGAGCTAGAGAAGTACTCTTTTATTCTTCTTTCCAAACTTTTAACTTTTTACAAATTTCAAATCTTTTATTTTTTTTAAGAGATTTATTTATTCATGAGAGACAGAGAGAGAGGCAGAGACATAGGCAGAGGAAGAAGCAGGCTCCATGTGGGGAGCCTGATGTGGGACTAGATCTCAGAACTCCAGGATCATGCCCTGCTGAGTCAAAGGCAGAGGCTCAACTGCTGAGCCACCCAGACGTCCTTAACTTTTTACAAATTTCAATTCTACATGGAGATGAGAATAATGCCCTGACCATGCCATATACCTTCATCTAAAGTTATCAATGTTAGCATTAATATTTTACCTTATTTACTATATATGTATATGTATATATCTATTTAAAATACACACACATATACTTTTAAAAATATTTTAAGGGCAGCCCTGGTGGCTCAGCGGTTTGACACCGCCTTCAGCCCAGGGCCTGATTCTGGAGACCCCAGATCGAGTCCCACGTCGGGCTCCCTGCATGGAGCCTGCTTCTCCCTCTGCCTGTGTCTCTGCCTCTCTCTCTCTCTCTCTCTCTCTCTCTCTCTCCCTCTCGTGGGTGAATAAATAAAAATCTTTAAAAAAATAAAATAGGGATCCCTTGGTGGCTCATTGGTTTAGTGCTTGCCTTCGTTGCAGGGTGTGATCCTGGAGTCCTGGGATTGAGTCCCACGTCGGGCACGCTGCATGGAGCCTGCTTCTCCCTCTGCCTGTCTCTGCCTCTCTAATTCTCTCTCTCTATGAATAAATAAATAAAATATTTTTAAAAAGGTTAAAAAGGGATCCCTGGGTGGCGCAGCGGTTTGGCGCCTGCCTTTTGCCCAGGGCGCGATCCTGGAGACCCAGGATCGAATCCCATGTCGGGCTCCCGGTGCATGGAGCCTGCTTCTCCCTCTGCCTGTGTCTCTGCCTCTCTCTCTCTGACTATCATAAATAAATAAAAATTTAAATAAAAAAAAAAAGGTTAAAAAATAAAATAAAAAATATTCTAAGAAGCTTTCAAAAGTAAATTGCAAGTGGCAGGCATAATGGCACTTTTTGTTTTTTTTTTTAATTTTATTTATTTATTTGACAGAGAGAAAGAGCACAAGCAGGGAGAGTGGCAGGCAGACGGATAAACAAATAGCTAGCAAGGAAGTGTTAGGAAGGAAACCAGAGATGGAGCAAGTGGTTGATTACACCTTGAGCACACTCTTTCTTCTTTTTTTTTTTTTTAAGATTTTATTTATTTATTCACACAGAGAATGAGAGAGAGACAGACAGACAGAGGGAGAAGCAGGCTCCATGCAGGGAGCCCAATGTGGGACTTGATCCCGGGACTGCAGGATCACACCCTGGGCCAAAGGCAGGCACTAAACCGCTGAGCCACCAGGGATCCCCAAACACACTCTTTCTTTTCTTTTCTTTTTTAAAAGACTTTATTTATTTATTTATTTATTTATTTATTTATTTATTTATTTATTTATTTCAGAGAGACAGAGACACAGGCAGAGGAAGAAGCAGGCTTCATGAAGGGAGCCCAACGTAGGACTGGATCCCAGGTATCCAGGATCACGCCCTGAGCCAAAGGCAGACACCCAACCGGTGAGCCACCCAGGCGTCCCGACACACTCTTTCTTAAAGAGCAACTGGCCACTTCTGTAATATTTTTCCCAAAATGTTTAACTTTTTTTTTTTTAAGATTTTATTTATTTATTTGAGAGAGAATGAGAGCCAGAGAGATCACAGAGGGAGAAGCAGACTCACTGCTGAGCAGAGAGAGAGCCCAATGCAGGGCTGATCCCAGGGCCCTGAGATCATGATTGTGATCTGAGCTGAAGGCAGATGCTTAACCAACTGAGCCACCCAGGAGCACCTGAAATGTTTAACTTTAATCATAAATAAATAATCAGGGATCCCTGGGTGGCGCAGCGGTTTGGCGCCTGTCTTTGGCCCGGGGCGTGATCCTGGAGACCCGGGATCGAATCCCACGTCGGGCTCCCGGTGCATGGAGCCTGCTTCTCCCTCTGCCTGTGTCTCTGCGCCTCTCTCTCTCTCTGTGACTATCATAAATAAATAAAAATTAAAAAAAAAATAATCAGATTAATAAAGAGACTTGAGGACAAAATGTAATCCCGAATCAAAAAAAAAAAAAAAAAAAAGAAAGAAAGAAAGAAAAGGGAAAAAAAGGAAAGAAAAAAAAGCCATAAATTATGAGGAAAACTGGGAAAATTTAAATATGGATCATATACTTGGTGGTAAAATTGTGTCTGTGTTAAATTTTGTAAGAATGACAATTGTAGGGCACCTGGGTGGCTCAGTTGGTTAAGCGTCTACCTTTGGCTCAGGTCATAATCCCAAGGTCCTGGGATCAAGTCCCACATCAGGCTTCCCATGGGGAACCTGCTTCTCCCTCCACCTATGTCTCTGCCTCTCTGTGTTTTTCTTTAATAAATCTAAAAAATCTTAAAAAAAAAAAAAAAAGAGGTAAAAATGGGGGGAGGGGACTGGAGAGGGAGGTGGGCAAAGTGTGAAGTAGCCATAAAGCTAACTAATGAATTTGAAGCCTTGTTTTCCAAGCATGAAAACAAAACAAAAAAACAAATCAGAATCTGAAAGTACTAAATCTAATACTTTCTTTTCTAGTAAAAGAAACTAGGAAATTGCCTCTAAAATGATATCATTGTCTACTCACTCTCAAAGCATATCTGTATTATTTATTTTTAGCAGGAAAAGGAAAAACGTTTTTTTTTTTTTAAAGATTGTATTTATTGGGGTGGGTGGGGAGGGGTTGTGGGGCTGGGGCCTTGCTTCCCCTCCACCCCCCTCCCCTGGTCCCCTATCCCTGGGGCCGTTTGTTAAAAAAGAGTAATAAAAGGATTAAAAAAAAAGATTGTATTTATTTATTCATGAGATATACAGAGAGGAGCAGAGACACAGATAGAGGGAGAAGCAGGTTCCTTGCAGGGAGCCTGATGTGGGACTCGATCCCAAGACCAGGATCACGCCCTGAGTCAAAGGCAGACACTCAACCGCTGAGCCACCCAGACATCCCAGGAAAAAGGTTTTTATAACTTTTAGTAAGGTCTAGTGAAGGGCAAACCACTGAAATAAGTTATTTTTTGGAGTTGGAATTTTATGGAATCATGTATCGTAAGATCTGAGGAAACCTAGAAAAAAGTTGTTCTTTACTCACATTTATTCATTTCTTCAACAAATATTTGTTGAATGTGCCTGGTACAATTTTAGGTAATATCAGCAAAATAGTAACAATAATAATAGTAATAATAATAATAATAATTCCTATCTATCAGGATAGAATAATTGCTATGAAAAGATTTATGCACATTACAAAGAGCATATAGAGGAAGAGGTGTCTTTTTATTTGTTTTTGTTTGCTTGTTTTTGAGATAAGAGTTGAAAAAGGAGTTTCCCTAGTGAACAGAGGGGAACAAATCCTAGGCTGAGGAGACAGCACATGAAAAAGCACAGGAATATGATATAGGAGGGTACATTTAAAGAACATCATGTAATTTGGTATATATTAAATATGCCAATCATTTCTTCTATGCTCATATTCCCTTCTTAGGAAACTGCCCTTCTCAAAGCTAGTGAATGCTGTGCATATTAAACGACCTTCAACCCCTGGCCACAAGAGCAGAAATGGGCCCTTGACTGGAGCTAATAAGATTTTCTCTTTTTTTAAAATAAAGATTTATTGGGGCAGCCCGGGTGGCTCAGCAGTTTAGCCTACCTTCAGCCCAGGGTGTGATCCTGGAGACCTGGGATCGAGTCCCATTTCGGGCTCCCTGCATGGAGCCTGCTTCTCCCTCTGCCTGTGTCTCTGCCTCTTTCTCTCTGTGTGTCTCTCATGAATAAATAAATAAAATCTTTAAAAATGTTTTAAAAATAAAGAGTAGGCTGACTTCATGTCATCTAAGCAGTCCAAAAAAATCTCAGGTGGGCAGCCTGGGTAGCTCAGCGGTTTAGAGCCGCCTTCAGCCCAGGGTGTGATCCTGGAGAACCGGGATCGAGTCCCACGTCAGGCTCCCTGCATCTCCCTGCATGGGGCCTGCTTCTCCCTCTGCATGTGTCTGTGCCTCTCTCTCTCTCTCTTTCTCTCTGTGTCTCTCATGAATAAATAAAATCTTAAAAAAAAAAGATTCTCAGATACTGACTTTAGGATAAAATTCTTTAAAAAAACAAAACAAAACAAAACAAATCTCAGGGCCTAAACTTGTATTAAATTGGCTGTAATTGCTAGTTGCAAGAGTAAATAAAAATCCTCTTTGAAGAAAAATATCATCATCCGTAGCTTCAAATTATTTACATGAAAAATTGCTTTTTTCAAATACAGTGTCCAGAGCAACGATAACCAGGCACACAAAGAGACAAGACACCATGAGTAAGTAAGAGAAAAAACAGATAATAGAAACAGTCTCACAGGGCAGCCTGGGTGGCTCATCAGTTTAGCGGCGCCATCGGCCCAGGGGGGACCTGGAGACCTTGGATCGTGTCCCACGTCAGGCTCCCTGTGTGGAGCCTGCTTCTCCCTTTACCTGCATCTCTGCCTCTCTCTCTCTATGTGTGTCTCTCATGAATAAATAAATAAAATCTTAAAAAAAAAAAAAAAGAAACAGACTCAGAGATTCTGTATGTTGCAATCATTGGACACTAACTATAAAATGATTCTGTGTACTATGTTCAAGGAGATAAAAACCAAACTTGAAAAACTTGGCAGACAACTAGAAACTATGAAAAGTGACATAAAAGAGGTGCCTGGGTGGCTCAGCCAGTTAAGCTGCCAACTCTTGATTCCCCCTCAGGTCATAATCTCAGGGTTCTGGGATCAAGCCCCACATCGGGCTCCCTGCTCAGGTGGGGAGTCTCCTTTCCCTCTTCCCGCTTATGCTCTCTCTTTCTCAAATAAATAAAATCTTTAAAAAAAATAGAATATCTTAAGTTTTGACACTACCACATTACTTTACCAATTTTCATTTTCTTTAGCAATGTTTAAGAGTTCTCTTTACATTCTTTTTTTTTTTTTTTTTTTTTTTAGGATTTTATTTATTCATGAGAGACACAGAGAGAGGCAGAGACATAAGCAGAGGGAGAAGCAGGCTCCCTGCAGGGAACCTGATGTGGGACTCCATCCTGGGACTCCAGGATCATTCCCTGAGCCAAAGGCCAACACTCAACAACTGAGCCACCCAGGCATCCCTCTCTTCACATTCTTCCAATACTGAATTTATTAATTTTTTTAAGATTTTATTCATTTATTCATGAGAGACACAGGGGGAGAGAGAGAGAGAGAGAGGCAGAGACACAGGCAGAGGGAGAAGCAGGCCCCATGCAGGGAGCCCCATGCAGGACTGGATCCCAGATTTCCGGGATCAGGCCCTGGGCTGAAGGTGGCTCTAAACTGCTGAGCCACCCGGGCTGCCCCATCAAAGTTTTGTTATATTGCCAGTCTGAAGAATTAAAAATGGTATTTTAAAAGTCTACTTTGCATAAAAATGGACATGATCACGGAATAGAAAAGAGAATCCAGAAATAAACCTTTGCATATATGGTCAAATGATTTTTAACAAGGTATCAAGACCATTTAATGGGGAAAGAACAGTCTTTTCAACAAATTGTAGTGAGAAAACTGGATACAAAAGACTTACCTTATACCCTACACAGAAATTAACTAAAAATGGATCAAAGAGGGATCCCTGGGTGGCGCAGCGGTTTGGCGCCTGCCTTTGGCCCAGGGCACGATCCTGGAGACCTGGGATCGAATCCCACGTCGGGCTCCCAGTGCATGGAGCCTGCTTCTCCCTCTGCCTATGTCTCTGCCTCTCTCTCTCTCTCTCTCTGTGTGTGTGTGACTATCATAAATAAAAATTAAAAAAAAAATTAAAAAAATAAAAAATAAAAAAATAAAAATGGATCAAAGAGGTAAAATGTAAGTACAAAAATGATAAAACTCTTAGAAGAAAAAATAGAGGAAAAGCTTCATGTCGTTGGATTTGGCAGTGATTCTTTGGATATGATACAAAAACACAAGCAACAAAAGAAAAAAATAGATAAATTGAACTTCACCAAAATTCAAAACTTTTGTGCATCAAAAGATACCATCAGCAGTGTAAAAGACAACACACAGAATGGGAGAAAATATTTGCGAATCATATATCTAACAAGGAATTAATATCTAGAGTACATAAAGAACTTCCACAACTCAACAAGGACCAAAAAACAAAAACAAAAACAAAAAAACAAAAAACAAAAACCCTGAAACAACCCAATTAAAAAATAGACAAAGAGGGGCACCTGGGTGGCTCTGTTGGTTAAGTGCCTGTCTTCTGCTCAGGTCATGATTTCAGGGTCCAGGGATTGAGCCCCACATCAGGCTCCCATCTCAGCAGGGAGTCTGCTGCTCCCTCTGCCCCTCCCTTGCTCATGCTCTCTCTTATTCTCTCTCAAAGAAATAAATAAAATCTTTTAAAAAATGGTCGAAGGACTAGAATAGACATTTTTCCAAAGAAGATATACAAATTGCCAACAAGAACATGAATGATGCTCAACATCATTATTCATTAGGAAGATACAAATAAAAACCACAGTGAGATATCACATCATATCTGCTAGGATGGCTATACTATGAAAAAGAGGTAATAATTATTAGTAAGAATACAGAGAAATTGGAACCCTTATATATTGTTGGTGGGAATGTAAAATGGTAAAATATTTTAGAAAACAGGTTGGTGTTCCTTGAAAAACTAAAGAATTATGAGTTTGGGGGTTTAGGGAAAGAAAAATTGAGCTGGATTATAAATTAGGCAGCCTATGGCAAGATTTGAAACTGTAAAATTAGATGGGATCACCTAGGGCAAAGTATGGATAGAGCAGAAAAGAGCCAAAGGCAGAGTTAAACTTCAATAGTTAGAGGAAGAGGAGGATCCAACCAATATGATTGAAGTGTGACCAAGGAAGCAAGAAGAAAACTAGGAGAATGGAGTATTCTACAAACCAAGAAAAAAAAAATGACTTCAAGAATGGAATAATTAACAGTGTTGAATACTATTGAGAGGTTAAGATGAAAGTAGAGAGATTGCCATTGGGTTTGGTAAGATAGAAGTTATAATGACCTGGAAAAGGCAGTTTCAATAGAATGGTAGGGACAGGGATGTCTGAGTGAGTCAGTCAGTTAAGCAAGTGACTCTTGATTTCAGTTCAGGTCATGATTCCAGGGTTGTGAGACTGAGCAGGCCCATGATAGGTGTGGAGTCTGCTTAAGATTCTCTCCCCCTCTGCTCCTCTCCTGCCTCTCTTAAAAAAAAAAAAAGAATGGCAGGGACAAAAACTATGTTTTAATGGATTAAAGAGAGAATGGAGATGAGAAAGTAGGAAAAGCAAATATAGACACATACTTTGTGTAGTTTTGTAAAGAAATAGGGTGATAGGAGGGAGGTAGGACAGGGAAAATTTTAAAAATGTTTTTAAATAAAAACAAAAATTTCAATAGATTACATTATATGGTACAAAATGGTATATAATGAAAATCTCACTCCCATACCTTTTCCTCAATCACAGTGTTTTCGTCCCTCATTTCAATGTTTCCAGTCTCTCACAAATCTTTCTGGAAATATTCTCTGTATATATGAGAAAATACTTACATATATTTATTTTTTAAAGATTTTATTTATTTATTCATGAGAGATACACAGAGAGAGGCAGAGTGAGAAGCATGCTCCATGCAGCCTGATGTGGGAATTGATCCCAGGACTCCAGGATCATGCCCTGGGCTGAAGGCAGGTGCCAAATCGCTGAGCCACCCAGGGATCTCTATTTACCCAGGGTTCTATATTTAAATATATATGTATATATGTATGAATATATAGAAAATATGTATGTATTCATACATATATCTATGTATATCTATGTATGTATTCTCTATATATTCATACATATATACAATATATCCTATATATTGTATGTACATCTATGTATATATCTGTGTATATATTTTCTATATATTCATGTATATATATATTCTTCTATCTTCCCTCCTTTTAAACACACAAATGGTAGCTCACTGTACACTGTTTCTTCTCCTTTTCTATTTATCAATATATCTTGAAGATTGTTCTATTGGGATATAAAAATGTCTTCTGCTTTCTTTATGGTTGCATATGGCTTTTTTTTTTAAGATATTATTTATTTATTCATGAGAGACACAGAGAGAGAGGCAGGAGACATAGGCAGAGGGAGAAGCAGGTTCCATGCAGGGAACCCGATGTGGGATTCGATCCTGGGTCTCCAGGATCATGCCCTGAGCCAAAGGCAGAGGCTCAACTGCTGAGCCACCCAGACATCCCTGCAATAAGATAATTGCATTATTATACAATATTATACAATAATTTATTTATTTAATCCCCTAGTGATACCTACTGATTAATATTTAGGGGGTTTCCAATAATTTGTTATTACAAATAGAGCTGCAAATAATAATTTTATACATAGGTCTTTTCACATGTGTATAAATACTTATCTATAGGATAAAATTTCTTAGAATTGCTGAGTTAAAGGGTAAGTACATTTGTAAGTTTGATAGATATGGTGCCAAATGTTTTTTTTTTTTTTTTAATTTTTATTTATGATAGTCACAGAGAGAGAGAGAGGCAGAGACACAGGCAGAGGGAGAAGCAGGCTCCATGCACCGGGAGCCCGACGTGGGATTCGATCCCGAGTCTCCAGGATCGCGCCCTGGACCAAAGGCAGGCGCCAAACCACTGCGCCACCCAGGGATCCCCATGGTGCCAAATGTTTTTATATAATTTGTACCAATATATTTTCTACCAGCAATGATGAGGCCTGTTTCCCCATACTATATGTTAGCAATTTTTTTATCTTTTCCAATCTAGTAAGTGAAAATGATTTCTTGTACTTTTGATTTGCATTATTTTACTTTGAGTGAGGTTGAATATATTTTCAAAAGCTTAAAAGCTATTTTTATTTCTTTGAATTGTCACTTCCTCCCTTTTATTCATTCTTCTAATGAGTTGTTGGTCTTATTCATCTGTAGAAGCTCTTAATATATCAGGCACGTTAGCCCTCTGTGATATGAGTTACAGATATGTCTTTTCACTTTATTTATGTTTTCTCTCCAAAAATTTAAAATTTTTACATAGCTGAATTTATCTAGGTTTTGTATCATACTTTAAAAACCTTCCCCATTCCAAAAGGATTTTTTAAAAATTCCCAGAAGAGTTTTTTTGTTTTTGTTTTTGTTTTTGTTTTAAGTATGAGGAAGGTGTTAGTAGAACATATTTACATATTTTCAATAGAAAGGGAGGAATCAATGATGCAGGAGAGATTAGGGAAAGTTTCAGGAGCAAAGTCCATGCCTAGACTAAAGAGGATGGGACACAGAGCCTAAATGAATTAATTGGCCTTTAATAGGAATAGGGACACTTTCCCTTTGTTACAGGAAAGAAGACAGAGAATATGAGTGCTGATGGATATAGGATGGTCGATTTGGCGGTGAGAGGATGAGAGAATTCCTTTTTTTTTTTTTTTTAAGATTTTATTTATTTATTCATGAAAGACACACAGAGAGAGGCAGAGGGAGAAGCAGGCTCCATGCAGGAAGCCTGATGCAGGACTCGATCCTGAGACTCCAGGATCACGCCCTGGGCCAAAGGCAGGCACTAAGCCACTGAGCCACCCAGGGATCCCAGAATGAGGTAATTCCAACTGATTGCCTTTCTTTTCTCAGTGACACAGAAGGCAAATTCATTCACTAAGTTCAGGGTAGGAAGAGGGTTTAAGGCTTAAGGAGAGATGAAGATTTAGAAGGTTTAGAGGCTATGTTGGATTAGATGTTCTAACTTCTGTTCATTTCTTCTCCTCTTGAACAAAAGATAATTTATTTAACATTTTTATTAATACTATGATTTGACCTGATGAAATGACTTGGTTTCTCTTTGCAAAGTCCTTGAAGAATGCTTCATATGGTTAGAACAGTATCATATGGGTGATACCATAGTAGTTATCATTTGTATCACTACTAATTTACTAGTATCAGTAGTAGTAAATAACTTCCCCCTAATGTGCTGTGCATGGGTTCCTTGTTGGGTGAGCTTGTCTTCAAGGGGTGTTTGGGTTCACTCTTTAGATAACAACTGAAAGCTTCTTTACAAATAATTCATGTTGCATACTTACCACAAACCTGCTAAAATCTCGACAACTTAGCCTTCAGTTACTTGTTTTCCCTTTATTCACCTGGCATTTGTATGTCCCTAAAGACAGAATTTGAATGGGTTGACTTGCCATTATTTAGTACTGAATGCTGCTTTCGAAAACAGCTACTGCTACTGCCTCAACATTAGTTGGCTAATGTATATGTTGTTGCCTTTGGCTCATGTGTTAATCAACTGTGATAGCAAGGTTTGTTTCATTCAAAACAGGTTGTATGAGTCATAGCACTTGAAGAGGAAAGAACAGTTTGGATCACTTTGCCTAGAAGGGGGCCATGTACCTGGCAAGTCCAGATGGCTGCACGGACTCCTTTAGCCCTTCCAGCAAATTGCTTATATTCTTTGTCTCAGTAATTAATTCTACTTTTGGAAATCTAACCTAAGGAAATGATCCTTAGGAGGTAGTTCAGAGAGTGGTTAAGAACACACAGTCTCTGGAGTCAGATACACTTAGAATTGAATCCCAAGTGGTGGTGATGTTGAGTATGTATCCACTAGAGATTTATATTTTTTTTCCTCAAGTCATCATATGCAATTTTTAAAAAATGTCTTCTTTGGGATGCAATTCACATACCATAAATTTACTCATTTGCAGTATACAATTGAACGGTTTAAACATATTCACAGAGTTGTGCAACCATCACTACAATCGATTTTATTTTATTTTATTTTTTTAAAGATTTTATTTATTTATTCATGAGAGATACTGAGAGAGAGGCAGAGACACAGGCAGAGGGAGAAGCAGGCTCCATGCGGGGAGCCCGATGTGGGACTCGATACCCGGTCTCCAGGATCACACCCTGGGCCAAAGGCAGACGCTCAACCACTGAGCCACCCAGGCGTCCCTACAACCGATTTTAGAATATTTTCATCTCCTCAAAAGAAATCCTCTGTTCATTAATCACTCCTCATCTTATAGAACCCTACATAATCACTAATCTTTTTGTCTCTATAGATTTGCCTATTCTGGAATTTTCATGTAATGAAATCATACAATATGTGATCTTTTGTAACTGGATTCTTTCATTTAGCATAACATCTTTAAGCTCATTAATGTTGTAACATATATCAATCTGTGATTCCATTTTATTGGTGAATAATAATTCTAGTATTTGAATATATCACTTTCATTTATCCATTCATCAGTTGATGAATATTTGGATTATTTCTATTTGGGGGCTGTTACGAATAATCTTCCTGGAACATTCACATATACCTTTTGGCATACAAGTTTTTGTGTGGACATATATTTTTATTTCTCTTGGATATATTACCTAGAAGTAGAACTGCTTAGTTATTGGATAACTCTGTGTTTAACCTGTGAGCAATTGCCAAACTGTTTTCTAAAATGCTATATCCCTTTACAAACCTACCAGCAATATATGAGGGTTCCAGTTTCGGCATCCTCACGAACACTTATTATAGTCTGCCTTTCTGATTATAGCCATCCTAATGGGTATGATTTGATATCTCATTATGGTTTGTTTTTTTGTTTTGTTTTGTTTTTTCTAAGTAGGCTCCATGCCCAGCACAGAGTCCAATGTGGAGCTTGAACTCATGACCCTGAGATCAAGACCTGAGCTGAGATCAGGAGTCTGCTGCTTAACCAACTGAGCAACCCAGGTGCCCCTCATTATGGTTTTGATTTGCATTTCTCTAGTGGCTGATGATGTGGAGCATCAATGCATGTGCTTAGTGGTCATTTACATATCTTATATGGAGATTGTCTATTTAAATCCTTTGTCCAGGGGCAGCCTGGGTGGCTCAGTGGTTTAGCACTGCCTTCAGCCCAGGTCCTAATCCTGGAGACCCAGGATTGAACCCATGTCAGGCTCCCTGCATGGAGCCTGCTTTTCTCTCTGCCTGTGTCTCTGTCTCTCTCTCTCTTTCTGTGTGTGTCTCATGAATCAATAAATAAAATCTCTAAAGAAAAAAAATTCTTTGTCCATTTGTAAAAAATTGGGTTACTTGTTTTTTTGTTCTTGACTTGTAAGAGTTTTTAATGTATATTCCATTTACCAGTCCCTTATCAAATTTGTAAATATTTTCTGCCATGTTGTAGGTTGTCTTTTCACTTTCTTTCTTTGTAAGATTTTATTTTTAAGTAATCTCTACAGCCAACGTGGGGCTCAAACTCACAACCCTAAGATCTAGAGTCTCACACTCCAGTGACTGACCCAGCCAGGTTCCTGGTCTTTTCATCTCTTGATGGTATCTATCATTTGCATTTGTCCAATTTGTCTATTTTTTCTTTTGATGCTTTTCTACTCAATGTTTTAAATTTCTTTTCTCTCTTGATCCTACTCCAACCAGGCTTTCACCCTTACCAGTGCATCAAAATTACTCTTCATAAAGTCACCAGTAACCTCCATATTATTGATCAAATGGTCAAGACTCAGCCTTCATTTTTATTTGACAGAGCTCTCACCCCTTCCTTCTTGAAAGCAAATACTAAGCCATATTCATTAGCTTCCAGAATACTACTCCCTCCTGGCTTTCTCCTACCC
Organism: Canis aureus; assembly: GCF_053574225.1. NCBI lineage: Eukaryota > Metazoa > Chordata > Mammalia > Carnivora > Canidae > Canis > Canis aureus. Next base: position 74,239,629 of record NC_135615.1, on the reverse strand, counting down.
CTCTCATTGGCTTCTCCATCTCAGTCTCCTTTGCTGCTTCCTCCTCATCTCTCTCACCATTAAACACTGGAATGGAGTGCAGCAGGATGCACACCTTGGATTTATATCTCTTCTCAACAGTCACTCTGCTGATGATTTCATCTAGCCTAATGGCTTTTTTTTTTTTTTTTAAGATTTCATTTATTTATTCATGAGAGACACAGAGAGAGAGAGGCAGAGACACAGGCAGAGGGAGGAGAAGGCTCCATGCAGGGAGCCTGATGTGGGTTCGATCCTGGGTCTCCAGGATCAGGACCTGGGCTGAAGGCAGCGCTAAGCCGCTGAGCCACCTAGGCTGCCCAAGCCTAATGGCTTTAAATATCATCTGTATGCTAATACTACCCTGACTTATATCTCTGGCCCAAACTCTCTGCCTAAAACATTCTTCCCCCAGATAGGTGCACTGCTCACTGCACTTCTAGCTATGGGCTGAATTGTGTCCCCCACCCAAAATTTATATGTTGAAGCCCTGACCCCCAATGTAACTATTTGGAGATAGGACCTTTATGAAGGTAATTAAGGTTGAATGAGGTCATGAGGGTGGGGTTCTGATCCAATAGGAATTAGTGTCCATACAAGAAGAGACACCAGAGAGCTCCATGTGCACACACCCAGGAAAGGCCATGGGAGAAGACAGCAAGAAGGACCATCTGCAAGCTAGGAAGAGAGCTATCAGAACCCAGCTATGCTGACACTTTGATCTCAGATTTCTAGCCTCCAAAACGGTGAGAAAATAAATGTTGTTTAAGCCCCCCAACCTATAGTATTATGTTATGGCAGCCTAAACTGATTAATAAACTCCCACACTCACTTCAGATTTTTGCTTGATGTTTCCTTTTCACTGAGGTATTTCCTCATTGCCTGTTTAAAGTTGCAACCTTGCCTAACCCTGGCATTCTTTATCCCCTTTTCCTGTTTTATTTTTCTCCATCATATCATCAGATATATATACTACCTATACTTTATTTTTTAATTATCTGTCTTCTGCCACTGAAATGTAAGTTTTTAGGGGTAGAGTCTTCTGTTTACTTTGTTTACCTGTGTATCCCTAATACCTAAAACAGTACCAGGAAAATCATAGGCCTTTATTTTTTTAAAAAAAGGCTTATTAATTTATTTGAAAGAGACCTCATGCACACACATGAGCCAAGTGGATGGAGGGGCAGAGGGAGAGGGAGAGAGAATCTCAAGTAGACTCCCCACTGGGCATGGACCCCGACAGGGGTCTCAATCTCAGGACCCTGGGATCATGACCTGAGCTGAAATCAAGAGTTGGTTGATTAACCGACTGAGTCACCCAGATGCCCCAATTATAGACCTTTAAAAAATAAATGTTGAATGAATGATTGCCATTGTAGCCTGAGAATATGTGATGAAATCAGATATATTAAATTGGGATTTAGGGCAGCCCCAGTGGCCCAGCAGTTTATCACCGCCTTTAGCCCAGGGCATGATCCCACACTCCCAGGATCGAGTCCCACGTAGGGCTCCTTGCATGGACCCTGCTTCTCCCTCTGCCTGTGTCTCTGCCCCTCTCTCTCTCTCTGTGTCTCTCATAAATAAATAAATAAATAAATAAATAAATAAATAAATAAATAAAATATTTAAAAATAAATAAATTGGGATATAATGAAGTTGGCTACTTCTGTGAGTTATAATTCAGGCCTTCATGGTTACTTCTTAGGAACTATTAATTAACAGCTTAGCTAGCTTTATCAGTTAACAAAGTTCCTTCCCTCGTGATCATTGCAATGAAAGATTCTTGGTGAGCAAGCCACAACTGGGGCTGAGATACTCTTTATATAAACAGAGCCCAGTCCTAAAGGATCATGCTTGAATGTTCTATTCGAACACCAGATATATGTTGGTGGGTCCTCTGAATTTGTTAGGAGGTCATCTTCAAAGCTGTGTGGTCCATCACTGGCATTACTGTGCTCTCCCCTTTTTAGTGACCTAAATGAAAAATGTTTTGGCATGGTAGTACCCTCAAAGAATTGGCTTAAATGTCTTTGGTTCTTTACTAGGATCTGTATTTCATACTGGTCATTACACTTTGACCCTTTAAGATAGATTTGTTTTTGTTTTGTAGCAATTCTTTTTTTTTTTTTTACGATTTTATTTATTTATTCATGAGAGACACAGAGAGAGGCAGAGACGTAGGCAGAGGGAGAACCAGGCTCCCCCCAGGAAGCCCAATGTGGGACTCAATCCCAGGACCCTGGGATCATGCCCTGAGTGGAAGGCAGACTCTCAACCGCTGAGCCATCCAGGCATCCCTGTAGTATATGGCACAAGAAGGCATCAACAGAAGGATCACTAGTGAAAGATATAACTTCATTATTTTGATGATGGAATTTTATATAGATACATTAATATGAATAAGTTATATTAGTAGCCACTGCAATAGGAACTCTAAGTAACGGGAGAAAATTAACTGATTCAGCTTGCAGTCATCCCTAAATCAACTGATACTCTTGCTAGTTTTAATTAGAGTGTATATTTATTGTATAATTTATATAAGCAGCTTTAGTTGAAGTCAGGACAGATCATTGTTATGTTCTGGTATACCGTGTACTTTAGATGTACTTTTCTTTAATAGTTCTCTTGTAAATTTTCACAATAAAATAAAATGAAAATTAAGTTAATTTTTTATTTGTAAAGTAAACCTAATGTGGGGTTGAACTCACAACCCTGAGATCAAGAGCCACACGTTCTACTGATGGGGCCATCCAGGTGCCCCAAAATGAAAATTAATTTTAAAAATTTCTGCTAACTTGTTGACACCATCATAATGGTATTTTCATCCATGGCCATTTGTAAGAATTACTGTAAATACTATACAGTCTCAAGGCATTTTGCTCTGGGCTTTACTATTGCAGGTATCATTAATTATCCAAATCCTATTACCACTTGAACTTTCTAGTATTTTGAATGGCATTGTCTTTTAAGAGAGCTCTTCTAATTGCAGAATCTTCGTATCCTTGGATTTGCTGGTTCAGCATAAATAGTGGTTGACTAGTCTGTAGATCCACATGTCTTATGAACTGTCTATTTCCTGTGTTCTCTACCTGCTGAACTGGAACAGCATTTGGAAAAAAAGATGCTACTATCTTTGCTCTGATTTACTGTCTGAGTAGAATCTCTTATTTAAATATGGTTTGGTCAAGAGGCATTATTTAGTGGATTATATATATATATATTAAAGATTTTGTTTATTTATTCATGAGAGACACAGAGAGAGGCAGACATATGGAGAAGTAGGCTCCCCAGGAGAAGGTCAATGTGAGACTCAATCCTGGATTCCTGGATCATGCCCTGAACCAAAGGCAGACACTCAACCACTGAGTCACCCACACGTCCCAAGAGGATTTTATTTTTTAATTCAGTATAATTGATGATATTACAACAAAGCAAAGAATCCAAACTGCAATACTGAGTGATATGGCACAATTTCAAGTCTCGTATAGTATCATGGGAAGTCCACCTTTAGTCATTCCACAAATCGATCACTTAATTTATCATTCAGCAAGCATTTATTAAATATCTTTGTGGGGAGGCACTTGCAAATATTGGAAATACAACGTGATAAGCTAAGGACCTTGCCCTAATGGAGTTCATAGATGGTCAACTCCTATTTGGTGTGATAATGCTACAATAGAGGCACGTAATTTTTTTTTTTTTTACGTAAATGTTTTAATCCTATGTGAAGGATGATTTTTGGAAAGACATCATTATAATATGTTTTAGGGAAACAAAACATTGGAGCAAATCACTTTTAGGTTTAAGATTCTCTATTTTGTTTGTTACTAGATATTTACTAAAAATATACATATATATTTGAATGCCTCCTGAATGCTGGGAATTGTGCTTAAAGAAAAATTAGAGGGCAGCCTGGGTGGCTCAGTGGTTTAGCGCCGCCTTCAGCCTAGGGTGTGATCCTGGAGACCCAGGATTGAGTCCCACGTTGGGTTCCCTGCATGGAACCTGCTTCTTCCTCCGCCTATGTGTCTGCCTCTCTCTCTCTCTGTCTCTCTCATGAATAAATAAATAACATATTTTAAAAAAAGAAAGAAAAATTAGATGTGGTCTCTTCCCAATGAAAGAGACAGACATTGAACAAGTATAGAGTTAGATATTTTAAATATTAGAAGAAATCCCAAAGAGGTGTTCTGAAAGACTATAGGGATTTTAGATAGAATGAGAGCCACTTAGCATATTGTATGTTATCTATCCCTGTATAACAAATAATTTCCAAAATTTTAAGACAATAGTAAACATTCTCATATAGCTTTCATGGGTCAGGATTTCAGGAGAGTCTAAGTAGTATAACTCAGAATCTCTCATCAGTTTATAATCAAAATGTCAGTTGAAACACTCATCTGAGGCTTAACAGAGGATGGGAAGATCCAATTCCAGCATGGCTCACTCACATTGTTATTGGCAAGAAGCCCTATTTCTTTGTTCCATGGACCACTCCGTATAGTTGCTTGTCCTCAAGAGAGAGTGATCCAAGAGAGAACGAGCTAGAAGCCTTATGTCTTTTTTGACTTGCCCCAGAAGTCATACACCTTTATTTCCATAGTATCTTATCAGTTACATAGATCATCACTGTTCAGCATGGGAAGGGGCGTGAGTACCAGGATGTAAGGATTACTAAGGGCCATCTTGGAGGCTGGCTAACACATATATAAATCTCCAAATGCAAACTTGCTGAAATGAAACTTTTCAGAAGAATCTAATGCAGGTATTTTATAAACAACTTCTGTTCATGTTCAAGTTCACATTCACTTGCCTATCAGTAGAAGATTTGCATGATTCTATTTCCTGCTTAATAAAGAACCTACCTCTTCCTAATTTCTTCCCCACTTTTCCAGAAATGTTTACAGAGTACCTATAATCATTAGGAGTTCAGTTTTGCTCAGTTCAGAGAGGTGTAAAGATAGAATAGTTTCCCTCAAAGCACTCATGGTCTGATGGAGGTAAACTTACAGTACAAATGTGATAATGGAGGCATGAACAATTAGGTTGGAAAAGAAATATCTAAGTAGAGTAGGGGTCAACAAACCATAGATCATGAGCCAAATCTAGCTCACTGCTTGTTTTTTTAAATAAAGTTTTATTGATGTACAGCCACTCCCATTTGTCTATTGTCTATGACTGCTTTTGCACTGTAATGGTAGAGTGAAGTCATTGAAACTGAGGCATTGGGGATCCCTGGGTGAAATATTTTTCCTTCAGATTTTCAGATTTATAGTTTGTCTCCTACTTGGACTTTTGGACACCTACTACTCTTTTGCCTAGAAGATGTGAAACATCTCATCTTCATTGTGGTACACAGCATTGGGATTCTAGGGGTTCTCCTTTCTTCAGGTCCTCTACCCCATCAAAGTTGGGTCAAAACTCAGTAGTGGTCAAATCTCAGTTGAACTAACAGTTAACCAAGGTCAATAATTCACCCTTCAGGGGCACCTGGGTGGCTTAGTGGTTGAATGTCTGTCTGCCTTTGGCTCAGGTCATGATCTCGGGGTGCTGGGACTGAGTTCCACATCAGGCTCCCCATAGGGAGCCTGCTTCTCCCTCTGCCTATGTCTCTGCCTCTCTCTGTGTGTCTCTCATGAATAAATAAATAAAATCTTAAGAAAAAATTCACCCTTCAAAGTTTCACTTTGGCTCTTTGTGTGAGGAGGAGGAGATGTGGGCTAAGAGCTATAGTGCCATGTTTACATTATGTCTCATGTTTTCTTTTCTTTTCTTTTTTTTTAAGATTTTATTCACTTATCCATGAGAGACACACAGAGAGAGAGACGCAGAGACACAGGCAGAGGAAGAAGCAGGCTCCATCCAGGGAGCCCGATGTGGGACCTGATCCTTGGTCTCCAGGATCACGGCCTGGAACGAAGGTGGCACTAAACTGCTGAGCCACCCGGGCTGCCCTACATTATGTCTAATGTTTTCTTATTTGTTTCTTGTTGCCTAAGTTCCAATAGTTGTAAGCTGCAGTGATTGAGGGTTAACCTAGTGTAGTCTTACTCCATTAAAGACTCCTCTCCAATGTATTATGATATATCCCTTCATACCTTATCTCATGATGCTCCCTTCAGCAAAAGTACTTTTATGGCTCCTCCAAGTCTTATCTCCAATGTCACCTGTGTGGGAAGCAGTCTTTAATTTCTCTAGCTTGGTGTTGGCAAATATTTTCAGTAAAGAACGAGGTAGTGAATATTTTATGCTATACAAGCCAAGAGCAATGAGAGTGCCACTCAATGCCTCAGTTTCTTTCTTTCTTTCTTTCTTTTTAAAGATTTATTTATTTATTTATCATAGACAGAGAGAGAGAGAGAGAGAGAGAGAGGCAGAGACACAGGAGGAGGGAGAAGCAGGCTCCATGCCGGGAGCCCGACGTGGGACTCGATCCCGGGGCTCCAGGATCACGCCCTGGGCCAAAGGCAGGGGCTAAACCGCTGAGCCGCCCAGGGATCCCTCTTTTTTTTTTTTTTTTTTTTAAGATTTTATTTATTTATTCATGAGAGACACAGAGAGAGAAGCAGGCTTCATGCAGAAGCCTGATGTGGGACTCAATCCCAAGACTCCAAGATCATGCCTTAGGCCGAAGGCATGAGCCACCCAGGGATCCCCTGAACTTGTTCTCACTAAAATCTCAACCCTTTATTACATCAACCCAATATTTGCCTTTGCAGTCTGGATGAGGTGTTTATGCTCCTGGTAGCCTAATATTTGACCATCTGGCTTTCCTCAGGTGGCTTTAGATCTGCTCTATGGAACCCAATAATGGCCTTTAAAAGATATTGGCCTTTGCCTCAAGCTAGGCTAGTCTAAGTCATCCCCAACCTCTCCTTTGGGGGGAGATTCTAGTGGCTGAAAAGAACCACTTCCACCGTATCTTCAAGTAATAATTGCTGATTACAGACACAGCTGGTTGGTTACATTTATTACCAATAGGTCCACGGTCAAGTTGATCACAATTATAGAATACATGCTGAATACTTTCTTATTACCTCTCACCAATAGTATAAGGAAGGCTATTCGGCTTAATAGAAAATGTGCAGACTCTGAGAGTACCTTTCTAATGGGAATGAGAGAGTGGGAGGTGGGTGGAGGTAGGGAGATGGGCAACCCTTGTCCTTAACCCTCATTCATCCGGAGCCACCCAGATCCCCTATTTCTTCTTTTCCTCAACCCATGGCCATTTAAAGTTTCCCTTGCCTGTTCCTGTTTGGCTGTTGCTGATCCAGAGTAAGTTGGAGCAGATGTGCCTGAGACTTGAGTTTTCACCATGCAGCTGAGGTGAAATCTCCATAAGAGAGAGCAAAGCAACAAAACGAAAGGAACCCAAGTCCTGATTGACCAGGTGGAGCAGAAGTACCTGCAGTCAAGAATCTTCCAGGCTGTTATTTGACAAATAAATTTCTTATTCTGTCTTTAAAAAGAAAAGAGAATCCAGACTTTTGATTCAGGATTAGATTTGAGTCTCAGCTCTTGTTCTTACTATTCTTGTGACCCTGTTTAAGTCACTTAATGTCTATTAGCTTCAGCTTCCAACAAATGTAAATTAGGATTGTTACAAATTTTGCAGAGATGTTATAAGTATAGGAAAGAAGATGGTAAGTTTAAGATGGTAGTTGATACATTTTTAAAATTGAGTATGTTGGATTTTTTAAGATTTTATTTATTTGAGAGAGAGAGAGAGGGAGAGAGCACAAGCAGGGAAGAGAGGGAGAAGCAGGCTCCCTGCTGAGCAGGAAGCCAAATGTGGGTCTCAATTCCAGAACCCTGGATCATGACCTGTGCTGATGGCAGATGCTTAACCAACTGAATCACCCAGGTGCCCCGAGTACATTGGTTTTAACTTAGAACTACAACTCAGACATTTTTCCTATCAGAAAAAAAATACCATATTTTGAAATCTCTCTGTAATCTATAAGAAGATCTTGAAATACCAGGTTTCTAAGTTATTTAGGTTTTCTTTATGCCCATACTGGAAGGACTAATGGTTTCAAATCAGAAATCAGGAAGAGCTAAAAAGAACAATTTAAAAACAAGGAAGAACTTTTGATGAAAAAAATCGTATCTGGCTGAACTGTGTTAGCAGAAAAGTACTCTGGTAATACCTGAGTTTTCCACAGCAAGTAATTTATCTAACAATCTAGGGTATTTGTAGGGGAATTGAGAATACTGGAGCTGGAACACCTGGGTGGCTTAGTGGTTGGGCATCTGCCTTTGGCTCAGGGTGTGATCCTGGAGTCCTGGGATCGAGTCCTAGCATCAGGCTCTCCCTACATGGGCTCTGCTTCTCTCTTTGCCTGTGTCTCTGCCTCTCTCTCTGTGTCTCTCATGAATAAATAAATACAATCTTTAAAAAGAGAGAGAGAGAATATTGGAGCAAGTAAAAAGGAACATTGAACTGCCTTTGAAAAGCTGGTACTACTAACTTTTAGGAAAGACTCTCAGATTCAAAACCTATTTGCTCTCACTTTACACACAATGCTAATAAACCTGGTTATCTGGTTTCCTAGGACACAGATTAGGTAGAGGATTGCCAAAGCCAGCCAATCAGGACATCATAAGAGGTACTACCTAATATCTTAACAAAATAGGGGCCAAAAAGCCAAAGGAAAATTATTAGTATGGAGGCAGCCCAAGTGTCCATTGATAGATGAATAAAGAAGATGTGATACACAAACACACACACACACACCCCACATATGGAATATTACTCAGTCATTAAAAGAATGAAATCTTGCCATTTGCAACAATGAGTGGATCTACAGAGTACACTGGTAAGTGAAATAAGTCAGTCAGAGAAAGACAAAACCATATGATTTCACTCATATGTGGAATTTAAGAAATAAAACAAACGAACAAAGAAAAAAAGGAGATAAACCAAAAGCAGACTCTTAACTATAGAGAACAGATGGTGGGCAGGGGGATGGGTGAAATAGGTGAATTAACAATACACTTACTTCTCAGGGATGCCTGGGTGACTCAGTGGTTGAGCGTCTGCCCTCAGCTCAGGGTGTGATCCTGGAGTTCAGGGATCAAGTCCCACAACGGGCTCCCTGCATGAAGCCTGCTTCTCTTCCCTCTGCCTATGTCTCTGCCTCTTTCTGTGTCTCTTGTGAATAAATAAAATATATTTTTTTAATAAATAAAATCTTGGGAAAAATGTACACTTATCATGATGAGCACTAAATAATATATGGAATTGTTGAATCACTGTGTTGTATACTTGAAATGAATATAACACTGTATGTTGGGCAGCCGTGGTGGCTCAGTGGTTTAGTGCCGCTTTCGGCCCAGGGCCTGATCCTGGAGACCCGGGATCGAGTCCCACATCGGGCTCTCTGCATGGAGCCTGCTTCTCCCTCTGCCTGTGTCTCTGTCTCTCTCTCTCTCTCTGTGTCTCTCATGAATGAATAAATAAAAAAAATCTTAAAAAAAAACACTGTATGTTAACTCTACTGGAATTAAAATTTAAAAATAAATAAAGTGAAGATTAGGAAGGCAAAAAAAAGGAAGAAAAAATCATTAGAAGGACATAAAAGAACACAAAACACATCAATCTTGGATCATTTGGGGTACAGCAAACAGCTGGGCATATTTCCGTGTTTCTTTTTTTTCTCAAGATTTTATTTATTTATTCATGAGAGACACACAGAAAGAGGCAGAGACATAGGCAGAGGGAGAAGCAGACTCCCTGTGGGGAGCCTGATGCGGAACTCGATCCTAGAACCCCGGGATAACACCCTGAGCCAAAGGCAGACGCTGAACCACTGAGCCACCTAGGCATCCCTATTTCGGTGTTTCTTGAGGATGCATCACTTTGCACTCTAGTTCTGAATGCTAACAATGACCAAGAAAGTAAGAAGGTAAATTATATTTGCTATACCTTTCAAGAATGCAGAAATTTATTTTATTTAAAATATTTCATTAAAGGCAGATTTTTAAGCGTTTTATACTTAAAGGGCTTACTTTCAATTATTTATTTATTTTTAAAAGATTTTATTTATTTATTCATGAGAGATACACAGACAGAGAGAGAGAGAGAGGCAGAGATACAGGCAGAGGGAGAAGCAGGCTCCATGCAGAGAGCCTGACGTGGGACTTGATCCCAGGTCTCCAGGATCGTACCCTGGGCTGAAGGCGGCGCTAAACCGCTGAGCCACCTGGGCTGCCCTACTTTAAATTATTTAGAAAACAAATTCAGATTCTTCACATTTTTCAAACGTGTAGATAAATGGAGCTTTTCTGAGTTGTAATAGCAAAGTCAGAGTAAATACACACCAGCCTATGTTGACAGGTCTTCTAAATGCGTCTTTAGATCTGGTTGGTTGCTTTGACCCCCAAGCAAGAGAAAATAAATAATGCATTCCACTACAAGCTGACTAACTGTAAAAGTTTAACAAGCTCCCATTGGCAGGGCCAGCTCTGTGGAAAATAAAAAGTAGAAAATAGTAAAGGTATGCAACACCTTGTTCTAAGTTCCTAAGAATTAAATGATGATCACACAAACAAACCCACAATGTAAAAATTTTTTTAAGATTTTATTTATTTATTCATGAGAGAAAGAGAGAGAAAGAGAGAGAGAGAGAGAGAGAGAGAGAGAGGCAGAGACACAGGCAGAGGGAAAAGCAGGCTCCATGCAGGGAGCCCGACTTGGGACTCAATCCGGGGTCTCCAGGATCACGCCCTGGGCTGAAGGCGGTGCTAAACCCCTAAGCCACCCGTCCTACTCCACAATGTAAATTATTTATGCTGCTAAATAATATGGAACTATATAGGGATACCTGGGTGTCTCAGTGATTGAGTGCCTGCCTTTGGCTCAGGGCGTGATCCTCGAGTCCTGGAATCGAGTCCCACGTTGGGCATCCTGCCTGGAGACTGCTTCTCCCTCTGCCTGTGTCTCTGCCTCTCTCTCTCTCTCTCTCTGTGTCTCTTATGAATAAATAAATAAAATATTTTTTTAAAATATGGAACTACATAAATTAACAAAGATTATATATATGAATAATTTTTTAAATATTTTATTTATTCATTCATTCATTCATTCATTCATTCATGAGAGACACACAGAGAGAGATAGGCAGAGACATAAGCAGAGAGAGAAGCAGGCTCCATGCAGAGAGCTCGATAGGGGACTCGATCCCGAGGCTCTAGGATCATGCCCTGGGCTGAAGGCAGGTGCTCAACCGCTGAGCCACCTAGGCGTCCCATATAAGATGAATTTATAAATAATGTGTAATACATACAAACTATTATTTAAGTGAATTCAATAATATCATGAAGTCCATTAATACTATGGTTCTTTGCCTTTGTGATACCTTATGGCTCTCAGAGGGTTATTCAAGTGTCAGAGTGATTGAAGGTTCTGCAAGGCTACCAGTCAGGACCACATGAGCCCATCTGCTTCTCTTCCTTGATGTCCTAGACACCAAGGTCTTCCTTGCCTGCTTCACTCAGAGAGAGTGAGATTCATTAAGATATGCTGTGGGAATCCGCCATACACATGACAGGTCTGTTAGGGCTGCAGTGTACCATAGTATTTCCTCCTTCACATCCCCTTGTGCAAAACGCCTTGAGAATTGGATCCTTGTCTGCCTTGTGTACAGCACAGGGCTGTTGTGTAGTAGTATCCAAACATTTCTTGAACGAATGTGATAGAGTGGCAATGAAAGCTTGAGGTACCTAAAGCCTTAGTTTGGAAAGCCTTTCTCAGGACTAACGGCACGACCCGGGCACATATGGGCTACTTGGGAGTACAAAATAACCTACAACAATCTGTAGTCAAAGTACATACCCCGAAATTAACTCAGGCAAGGTTCCAAATCCAACCACCAGCAACTAGGAAAGTGTTTTTGTTATTATGCTGGTTTTTCTTTGGGACTGATAATTTATGTTTCGTATCAAGAAGTCTTCATTTATTAAAGTAGAACATCTTGATTTTGGAGAACAAGAAACCCTTTTCCTTGCTCTGCTATTCAGTAGGGCAGAAAGTTTAGACCAACTCTCTCTCTCTTTTTTTTTTTTTTTTTTTTTTACTTTTTTAAGAAGTAACTTAGCATGCCCAAATGTCTAAGTACACAACTGTTGTGCTGCTGTAAGCACAAGAGAAAACAGTCCAGGTAGAAAGGAAAGGAGAGAAATGTTTAGGTTCCCTATTCTCTGAAGAATAACATAGGGAAATGAAAGTGAGCTAAAGAGAGGAAGAGAAATGGTAGCTGAAGAAACAGCCAAGAGAATCAGGAAGAGAGATTGCAAAATCATGTCCCCTTTACCCCTAGTGCGTTTGCACTTGCTTCTTTCTCTGCCTCTTCGTTGTTTGAAGGTACCAGGCATGTGCTCCCACACAGCACACCCTCGACCTCTCCTGGTCACACTCTGTCATGAGTCACAACCTTGATTGCTGTGGAAACAGCAAAGAGCAGGGCTCTGGGGAGGAAGACAGTGCCTGACCCAGTGTCCACTACTTCAAGAAATGGGCATAAGGTGGCAGCACTGGTAGTGCCTGCAGGTGTTGTGGAGAAAAACTTGGCCAAGGGCCAGCTGTACTCGAGCTGCTAAATCCCAGGGAGAAGATGGGAAAAAGGAACTCTGTTAAAGACCTCTTTATTAGGGTAGTTAGTAATGGGAAGAGCATGGCTTCTCCTAGGGGAGCAGTGACACTCAGGGGTTCCATGGGGAGGAGTGGCTGAGGGGCCCACCCACACCTTTGTTGAAGGAATAATTCCCACTTATGAGGAAAGATTAAGATGGCTTTGATGAACAACATGGATGAACTCTGAGAACATGGTAAGTTAAAGAAGCCAATCAAAAAGATCATATATCATATTGTATTGTATGAAAGATCCAGAATAGGCAAATCTGTAGAGACAGAAAGATTAGTGGTTGCCTAGGGTTGGGGCTGGGGAGTATGAGGGGTGACTGCTAAAGAGTATGGAGTTTTATTTTGGGGTGATGAAATGTTCTAAAATTGATTGTGGTGACAGTTGCACAACTCTGAGTAAGCTAAAAACCATTGAATTGTGCACTTTAATGGGTCAATTTTAATATATCTCAATAAAGCTGTTACTAAAAGAAAAATAATGACTGATGAACATTTATTTTAAAAACAGAGAGGAAAGGTAATAATATAATAATATGAGTGTGCTTTTAACATTCTCTCTCTCCCCATCTTCGGAATAAGGGCGGCTTCGGTGTGGGGGAGGGGCATCTCTTTTTCTGGAATCCCTCATCTCTAAGACAGTGCCATGGTAAACTTGAAGTTGCATACAAAGCACCTAAGGATCTTGTCAGAATGCATATTATGTTTCAGAAGGTCTGAAATGGGACCTGACATTGTGTCTTTCTAAGAAGGTCCTAGGTAATCCTGAAGCTTCTAGTCTTAGAACTACATTTTGAAAAAGAGACTCTAAGACACCCAATGAAATTGTGTTTATTGTCTGACTGGGATCAGTATCATGTCAGCTTGGAACTAAAGCTAAGAGATCTGGGGCGCCTGGGTGGCAAAATTGGTTAAAGGGTCTGACTCTTGGTGTTAGCTCAGCTCTGATCTTAGGGTGGTGAGATCAAACATCGTGTCCTGCTCTGCACTCAGCCTGGAGTCTGCTTGAGTTTCTCCTCCTTCTCCCTCTGCCTACACCCCAGCAACTGCTTGCACTCTCTCCCTTTAAAATAAATAAGTAAATCTTTAAAAATAATAATAAACCTAAAAGACCAATTAAATAGTTTTATTTTGACCTCATACTTGATAGTGGCATTTATATGTATAGTGTCATAGACACACACACACACACACACACACACACACACACACATATGATGCTTCTTCTAATAACAGTTAATACCAGTATCTTGAAAAAGTACATTACTAAAGTACATTATGGGATTTATTATCTATTTTTATTGAAAAGTTAGGATTTGGAATTTGTAAGAAAGCTAGATTAGAATCCTGACTCTGTCATTTACCAGTGTCATGGCTTTGGATTACTTTATCTGAGCTTCAGTATCTTCATTTATAGATTTATAGAGATAACACTATCTTTCTTAATGGATTTTTGTGAGTACTAGAGACTATATGGTGTGCACATAGTGGTCACTCATGAGATTACTATTATTGTCACCAAATATGTGTGAGATAGGAGGATCTACCCTTCTTTCTTTTTCATGTCTGCGTCACTCCATTTTTTTCTTCTAAATCTCCTAGATCTTGAAATTTTGGCAGTATAGGAGATGCTTCTCTCTCTCTCTTTTTTTTTTTAGATTTTATTTATTCATTTAAGAGAGAGAATGCACATGAGGTGGGGTGGGACAGAGGGAGAGGGAGAGAGACAAGCCGGCTGAGCTCTGAGTTGAAATGGCCCAATCCCAGGACCCTGAGATCATGACCTGAGCCTAAGTCAGACGCTTAACTGATTGAGCCACTCAGGTGCTCCAGGAGATGCTTCCTTAAGATTATTTTTCTTTATCCATTTGAAAAAGGCATTGTAGGGATGCCTGGTGGCTCAGCTGTTGAACATCTGCCTTTGGCTCAGAGTGTGATCCTGGAGACCCAGGATTGAGTCTGCATAGGGCTCTCTGAATGGAGCCTGCTTCTCCCTCTGCCTGTGTCTCTGCCTCTCTCTCTGTGTCTCTCATGAATAAATAAATAAAATCTTTTTAAAAAAAAGAAAGAAAAGAAAAAGGCACTATAGAGCTCTAGTAAAATCCATATGGAATATAATTTTTCATATGTAGATTTGTGCTTATTTTTAAATATTAAAGAATTCAAAGGGGGATCCCTAGATGGCTCAGCGGTTTAGCGCCTGCCTTTGACCCAGGGCATGATCCTGGAGTCCCGGGATTGAGTCCTGGGATCAAGTCCCACATCGGACTCCCAGCATGGAGCCTGCTTCTCCCTCCTCCTGTGTCTCTGCCTCTCTCTCTCTCTATGTCTATCATAAATAAATAAATAAATCTTTTTTAAAAATTTTAAAAATTCAAAGTAAAAGTTCAGATCTTCAATAAGGAATTTTGGTCTCCTTGACTTTTTTTAAAAGTTTTATTTATTTATTAAAGATTTTATTTATTTATTTATTTATTTATTTATTTATTTATTTATTTATTTATGAGAAAGAGTGGGAGTCAAATGGTGGAGGGGAGTGCGGGTAGGAGCAGAGGGAGAGAGAGAAGCAGACTCCTTCTTGAGCACAGAGCCCTATGCCAGGCTCCATCCCAGGGCCCTGAGATCATGACCTGAGCCAAAGGCAGATGCTTTACCGAATGCCACCTACGCATCCCATTACGTTTTATTTATTTAGGTAATCTCTTCACCCAACATGGGGCTCGAACTCTTGACTCCAAGATCAAGAGTCACATGCTCTTCTGACTGAGCAAGCCAGACACCCTGGTCTCCTTGATTCTTAAGTGTGAAGCTGAAATAATTCAACCACAATGATCTTTACTTTTGTTGAGAAAATTTTCAAATGGAGTTGCTTAATTTCATTTTAGGGCCTGTTATTTTCCTTTTCCTTTATAGGTACAGCAGGCAAATTCTCCTAATGCCTGGCCCTCAGGGAAGCCTACAGAGAGAGGCAATTTGGAAAACCCTGTTTTGGAACAGAGCAGCTCCTTAATAGCTCCCCGTGGAAGAGGGATTCCTGCTGCAAATGACATGACATCACAGGCACACAGCTCAGGTTGGAGCCAGGACAGCCATTCCTTCCTTCTTGAGGCTCTCGGACCTAGGCGATCCCTGGCCTGCACCACTAGGTGAGTACTCAGGTGCCTTGTTCCTCCATGTTACACTTGGGTTATTCTTTGGAAGTTACAGAGATACAGGGGCTGCCCGATATGTGTGTTTACTTTTCTTTTCATATTCTTTTGACTTTTAGGCTGACTTAATCTCCTTGGTTTTCCTGGTTTCTGGAAGAAAATGTGGCAGACATTATCATTGGCAAGTTCCTGCCATGCAGCATCAGTAAAATTTGTTTCTTCCCTTTTTTTTTTATCCTTTTATAAATTTAACCTCTTGCCAACAGATTTCGATCACCATGTACTTAGCATTACCTGTATGAAGGCCGAAGCAATATGAAGACAAGAATTTGTTTTCTTCTCTATTTGATTTTTAAATTATAGAAGACTCTAATGCTGTCAACTGGCAAATGTTTAGAGTTTAAGGTAAACATCATTCCAACTTTTATAATGTTTAGATTTTAAGGTAAACATCACTCCAACAGAAAACTAGTTTTGAAGATGAACTTTTTTTAAAACCTATTTTATAAAGAATTCTCCTGAACACATATTTTCAAATTTGAAAAAGAAAACAAGGGGTTCGTAGTTCAATGCAGCTCTGAATATTTAGGATTTCTTCCATTAACTGTTCTGCTTTGTGTCACTGCTGCATGAGGTGCTCCAAAAGACTGAACTGAGGACACCAGCCCTCTGAAAGGAATAGCTATGTGTTCAGGGAGGGAGGAAGTGCTAGCTGCTGGCTTGGGACTTCCCAGGTCACTAATTTTGAAACCCTCCAAACACTGACCTAAAGATCAAATTCTTGTCCTCAATAGCAAGGATCAAAATGTTGGAAGGCTGTATTCTGTTTCCTCATCTAGCACCAGGACTCTGTTGGGAGAGTTGCAATTAAATGGACTCTAAGTCCAGCTTGTTCTTTTCTTCCTCATCTGTCCAATTAAGAACATTATTTGATTTGGTGCATCTTAGCCATTCGTTTTGGTGGACACTTGTTTCTCTCATTAAAAAGACCAAAGACCATTCTAAGCTCGGAGTCAGCCAAGTAGGCAGAATAAGTATCTCATCATTCCACGTAGTAGTTGCCTTAGGAGCACTGGGTTCCAATCTATGCAGGAGTCTCTGTCATAAGTGTTGTTATGTACAGGAGCCTGAGCTTTGAGGGCAGCTGTGTGGCATAAATTGTACCTCGTGGACATCTTTGTACTACTTAGTCCAAGTACACTTACCCATGGTAAGAGCCTATGTGATACTGAGATAAAAAAAAAGAGAGAAGAGAGAAAAGAGGGAGGAGCAGAAGTTATCTTAATTCACTTCTCTTAATTCTCACTAGGAGAAAAGAGTGACTAAAATATAACCTGCATATATGAGCATTAGTAATATTAATAATAATACCTTTGATAACGAGGCCAGTGATTTCACAGTACTTTTATCATCCATTATTTTCTTGTACTCACCAAAATCTCAAGGACCCATAGAATGAATATTGACATGTCTTAAATTTTTCTTTGTTTCTCTTTTCTCTTTCTTCATCAACTTTCTTTGAAAATGAAGGATCTTGACCTGAGTGGTAGGAACTTACAAATTTTGAATGAAAAAAGCCTATATACTATTTCGGAGGCATTGTCTTTCCTCGTAGGTAGACAATAGCTCGCAATGTACTTTACAGGAGGTACAAAGGTAATGTGTACACAGTATTGTACATCATAGCAGAGTGATGTCAAAGGGCCTCCCATTTGTAGTAAACTGAATGAGAGAATTTATATCCAAAATCAAAAAGTGGAAAATTCTAGACTGGTTTCAAAGCATCACAGTTCAGAGATAGTTGACTCAGTTCAGAGATAGTTGACTCACAGAGAGTCTCCGCTCCGATGCATCTGAGCATACATAGTTCATATGATTAGATTGCGTGAATCTCTTTAAAATTTTGATCATTACAATTTATAAACAAAAACAGCCATTTGGAAATCTGACTTAAAATGAAAGTCTGAACATTTGTCTCAAATGCTGAGATAGCTCTCAAACTGTAGGCTCTTTGCCTTGAATATTAGGTAGGTCATCCTTTCCTTTTTTTTTTTTTTTTTTTTTAAGATTTTATTTTTATTTTTTTTTCTTTTATTTATTATTTATGATAGTCACAGAGAGAGAGAGAGAGAGGCAGAGACATAGGCAGAGGGAGAAGCAGGCTCCAAGCACCGGGAGCCCGACGTGGGATTTGATCCCGGGTCTCCAGGATCGCGCCCTGGGCCAAAGGCAGGCGCCAAACCGCTGCGCCACCCAGGGATCCCTCTTTTTTTTTAAAGACTTTATTTATTCATGAGAAGAGTGGGGAGGCTCCATGCAGGAAGCCCAATGTGGGATTCGATCCTGGGATTCGATCCTGGGATTCCAGGATCACACCCTGGGCCGAGACCACTTGAGCCACCCAGGGATCCCCACTTATCCTTCTTTAAATCTTGTCTTTCCCTAACTCATCCCCACCCCCACTCTTCCCAAAAGAAGACCTCTAACAGTTTTCATCCGTCTTTGTAGCACTCCATTCCTGTAAATGCCTTCTCCATGTTTTTGTTCTGTTTCATTTAGTTTGGAAAATGGTGGTATAGAGTATTTTTAATAATGTTTGATATAACGCTAATCCCGGCCAGCATCTGTGATCCCTTAAAAAAAAAAAAAAAAAAATATATATATATATATATATATATATATATAATGTATATTCATGTGTGTGTTCTGCAGTTGAAGTATAGAAGTAAAAACCTTAAAGTAGAAAACAAATGTCTCTTATTATCCAGTCCCCTCCACAGTTTTAGTTTAGAATGTTTCTCCTGTTCCTGTTAAATATTTCTTGTTTTGGTATGACACAATAAAACATGATGTCAGAGTATGTGTATGTGTGCATGTGTGGGGTAGAGGTAAGGGAGAGACTAGGTCAGATAGTAATATTTGCAATGGTGAAGAACCTACTAAATTAATGAATCTTCAATTAGCAGATCATTGAAAATATGGACTACTCACAGGAAGTCAAAAGGTGATGGCAATGAACGGTTATGGATCAGCATGACTGTTCCTGTTTGTTATTGCATTTACTCCTAGCATTCTTGCTATTGCAAGGCTGTCCTGTGAGTTTTATTGTGGAACTTTAGAAATGTCTGTGCAAAAGGGGTGCCTGGGTGGTGGAGTCAGTTGAGTGTCTAGCTCTTGATTTTTGTCTTAGGTCATGATCTCAGGGTACTGGGATCAAGCTCCACGTGGGGCTCCCTGCTCAGCAGGAAATCTGATTCTCCCTCTTCTGCCCCTCCCCTCCTATTTGTGCTCTCTTTCTCTCTCGAATAAATAAATAAAATCTTAAAAAAAAAAAAAAAAGCCAGGAACAAAATACTTAATGAAGTATATCAATATGGCTTTGGAATGATCTTGTTATTAGCAATAGTCATGCTATTAATTTCTGGTTGGAAGAATAATATGCTCACAAGATTTCTGAGCCTTAGAAGACCCATTTTGGTGTAAATTGGGCCAGAAAAGCACACGCGACTCAAGGATTGCTCAAGGGGCAGGTGCATAGGGTAGAGTTGCTTCATCATGAAAAGGGAGTATTTAAAGGGGAAACTGAGTGCCCTTGATCTATAATATTTGGTTAAGTTTATAAAAATGGCTTCTGTCTGGGACGTCTGGGTGGCTCAGGGGTTGGGTGCCTGCTTTCGGCCCGAGGCATGATCCCGCGGTCCTGGGGTCAAGTCCCGCATCGGGCTCCCTGCATGGAGCCTGCTACTCTCTCAGCTTGTGTCTCTGCTTCTCTCTCTCTCTCTCTCTCTCTGTCTTTCATGAATAAATAAATAAAATATTTTTTTAAAGGCTTCTAACCTCTCCATGATCAGGTACAAATTGTGCTAATGATGGATTACTAAAAACCCTCAGTAGCCAATCAGTGCTTACTCCTTACCTCTAAGTTTTTTCCTAGAGAGGATCTTTTTGAAGGCCACATAGTACTCCAAGTCTCCTATGATTCCATCTTAAAATGCTTTTTATTTATTTATTTTTTATTATTTATGATAGTCACACACAGAGAGAGAGAGAGAGGCAGAGACACAGGCAGAGGGAGAAGCAGGCTCCATGCACCGGGAGCCCGACGTGGGATTCGATCCTGGGTCTCCAGGATCGCGCCCTGGGCCAAAGGCAGGCGCCAAACCGCTGCGCCACCCAGGGATCCCTGTGATTCCATCTTAGAAACACTTGCTGCTTAGTTCATAAAAAACAGAGAGTAGGTGTGGAGTCAACTATAATATTTCTTTTCTAGAATACTTTGGCCTTCCAACTTTAGCTGAGCGAAAGGGGAAACACAACGTTAGCCATAAACTCTAGTTTTTGCTGGGCAGAGTGTCCATATTTTTAGGTAGCTGTGGTTGGTTGGGGAAAAAAATAAATGAGCTCTTGGACTGTTCTGAGGTCAAAAGGGATCTCATGATCAAGAAGTATAATCTACATCTTGGTCTTAGTGTTTGGGGCAAAAATAGTGCCTAATGTTATAGGGCATTGCGTATTCTTTTGTTTGAGTGTAGTTTGTGGTTGGACTCTATTAATGAAAACACACAGCGGTAGACAAGAGTATGTGTATGTGTGTGTGTGATCGGGGGTTCAGTGCTGTTTTTCAATGGCCTGTCGGGGATAGGCTTGATGAAGTGTGTTGAGTTGTTTCTTCTTTGTCTTCTGTTCTCTCCCTCCACAGCAAGACTGGCAGAACAACAACACACATGTATACAGGTTTCCAGTAGTATCTCGGAGCTGTAGGACAATGAGAACTAACCTGCTGGTTTCCACCCTCCTGCCCCTCTGATGGCTTCCAAATCCAATGTTGGTAAATTTTGGGGCAGAAAGTGATAATTTGGAAAAGTGCCAAAACCCACTGTAGTTTTTCCTGGCAGTTTTCCTTTGGTGTCATTGGTAAGCTCTGCATTTCACTGGAGTGCTACCACGCTACCATTACAGTATCCCACAGATCACTTTTTTGTTTGGCCCACTTTTCTTCTATCTTTGGAAGAAGCCATTTTCTTTCTGTAGGGATAGTTGGGTTTAAATTCTATTAAAGCTAGAATGCTTTCCCTTAGGGGCCATTCACTTCCTGTCTTATGCCTAATAGGTTCCTTTGGATTTTCTTTGATTCTTACATAAAAAGCCTGGGATGATCATGCTGGAATATTCTCTTGAGGTAGCTGTGTTGCAGAGAACAGGCAGCATATTGGCTGTTTTAGCCTCCCATCCTGTTGTACAAGCCGGCCTCCCTCCATTTTGTCAGTGCTCACACAGCTTTTCCTTCTCTTTCCCACTCTCTTCTACATAACTTGTGTTGGAGCAAAAGACTCCATTCCAGATCCATTCCAGAGTTGCTACGAGAAACTTCCCCACTCACTGGATCTTTTTCCTATCTCAGTAAAATGGCAGTGGAAGAAAGCTTTACCCGATCAGGGCTGAAAGAA
This sequence comes from Canis aureus, assembly GCF_053574225.1. NCBI lineage: Eukaryota > Metazoa > Chordata > Mammalia > Carnivora > Canidae > Canis > Canis aureus. The sequence goes on along the minus strand of NC_135615.1, from coordinate 74,218,375 downwards.
ATACCCACCTAGAATATTTGATTTTCCTTCTGATTTTCTGCCCTCTACCCTCCACTTTCAAAAATTTCCCTTACAATCATTTTACATGTGTGAAATTTTCCTCGATTGGTTTTAAAGGAAAGTAAAAACAAAAGCAGCCTACATTGGTTTAATATGGGAAGTCAAAGATAATAGACTTTTCCTGTTCCTGGGCAATAGCCTTCAATATTAAGATTGCTGACCTTATCTTTCCTTGGTAATATTGTTGGTACTTAGCTCTCCAAATCTAAAAACAACTTAGTGTAATATGTACCAAGTACAAAATCATTAAGTTTCTCTTCTGATGGAATATAAAGTGGCTTTCAATCTTTTTTGGAAGTAGGTTTCTCATATACTATTTTTGTGTCAGTTGGTGAATACAAACCTTTGGTGGGGCTCAGCAGAAATGTCCAAATTCCTGATCTGTCCAATGGTTTTATAAAACTCCAGTTCAGGTATGTTTGTTTGTCTTTAAAATATTGTTACCAGTTGTACTCTGGTTTCTCCAAAAGAATAGCTGGCAAGCTCACCAATGAGATTGGCGGATAAGGAAAAGGTACATATTAGAATGTGAGAATTGATACCCATTTCCTCATGTTATATTGAACCTAGGTTGTTAGGTTTTGTTTGAAATCTGCCACAAACCAGACCAGCGTGGATCTTTATTTTATTTCTGATTTTAGTTTTTGGGGAGGTGTCAGTGAAGGTAATTCTCATTTTATGTTGGTACCAAAAAAAGCAAGCTGATTGGACATTCAAAGGTATTTTTGCAGAGCTACTCTTCCGATGGAGGGGGAAAAAAAGAAAGCCTCATTTAGAAATTAACATTTCTCAAAATGTGTTCCTTATTATTCTAAATGTAAATTCCTCCAAATTATTCTAAAACTTTGAGATGAATGGAAGAAAGCATCTACACAAATAGTTGTTGAGCGCCCGCCAAACTCGATGCCTCTGGGGTTGCTGCTTTATCATTCTAGGTGCCGGGCAGGCACAATTTTACCGCTAAGAGCTGTTGTGCGCCATTTAGACTCCATTCCATTTTTCTCTGTGGCGATCCAGTTCGTGTCTTACAGCTCCCGTCTGGGAGCCGATAATATAATGAATTGCCTTGACTCTCGCTTCAATCCACTTTCCTCGCTTAATATGCAGCCCAAAGTTTTGCTGCTCGCTGTCAGATGGTAGTGCTAGACTTTCACACTGCTCCCAAAGCCTCCGCTGGGGCTGTTTCTGAACACGGAGTTACAAACTTTAAGAAGCAGGCAGTTCCAGACGGAAATCCACGCCGGGATTTGAACTCTGCTTCTGGCTTCCGTCAACTGACATAGTTGCCCTTTTGCTCAAACTCGCAGCTCCAGTTCGCACTCGGGAGAGCTCCGCTGGGTGTCTGCTGCTTTGCCGCGGCGGGGACGCGTGTGGGGGCCACAACCCGACTCTCCTCCGATTCCCTGCGCCTTTTTCAGAACCAAGGCAAACCCTCACTAGGGTCCCGCGGCGTAAAACGTTTTCCCCCAGAAGGAGTGGGGAAAGGAAGGAGCCGAGCCCCATCTTTTGTTTGTTTGTTGAGTTTTGTATTTCGGACACTGAGGGGAAGCAAATTGCGAGAAAGGAAGGGCTGTCCTCCCAGCAAACGTTTCCCCCTCTTAGCAAGCCCTCCAGGCCTCGGTTCCACATTTTGCAGTTGACTGCGTGGATTTTAATAGGTTGTTCCTTTATTTTCGGGCCCAATCCATGCACACTGTACAAGCCGGATAAAATGAGAGCACATCCTCTGCCATTTTCAGGCGGTTTGCCCTGGCAGCCCTGCCCCCCTCCTTGGCTGCCGCAGCCGCTGGAGTTAAAGCTGAGCGCCGAAACTCCGCCTGATCCGTTGGGCGGGAGATCCAGTCCACGTTTGCCAAGTGCTGTGCGGTCGGGGATGGCGATAAGAACTCTCTTGTGAGGGAGTGAGCAAGACTTTAGTCCGGTTTCCATGTCAACGATTCAGTCCATATTTGCCATCAGGCTGTTGGTGGCTGAGGCGCTTTCGTGAGGGTAGCGCTGTCCTAGTCCTAGTTCTCCAATCTGCGCCGGGATTCCTGAGCTGCCTGGGTGTGGGGTTAAAACACTGGGGCTGTGGGGGAGAAAAGTCCACGGGGAGAACCCGCAGCCCCAAACCTGGGTCCTGGAGCTCCGGCCAGCCACGTGCCCAGTACCTCCCCTCCCCCCTTTCCCGCTGCCATTGCCCCTAGGGAAAGCTGATGGGCCAGTTTCTAAGAAAGTTCCCTTCAACTCGGGAGTCCTTGGGATAGTGGCATAGGGCTCTAAGGGTAGGGGTGGAAGAGAATCCTAAAGGATTGGAGATTTAAGACAAATGGGAAAAGAGAAATTCCACATTGCCTCCTCCAGCCCAGGTGGATAGATTGTTAAATGCACTTTACCTTGTTGCTAGATAAAAATGGTGGCTGTTTTCAAAACAGCTCGCCCACGTGTAGGAAAGGGATTTGGGCACTTTCCGAATTTCACAACCATTGAAAAAGGGATGAGGGCTTTCTCTGGAGACAGATCCATTTTGGCTTCCAGATTTTCACTGGGCTCCAGGTTTCCCATTACACTCCAGCTCTGAGGAAAATGGCAGGGTAATTGCATGTAAAAAGTCCTCATTTGTGTGCAGGACTCAGGACTGTTTGCCAGCTCAGAAGCAGTTGATTAAATAGCCAAGCTCCATTTATGAGGCAGCCTATAATTTGGTTTCTAGGACCTAATGCACCGGGAGAGTAGTTGCCCCTGAGGACTTCAGTGAGTGAAACGAGGGCACTGGCCCATTCCAGTCAGTAAGAGCCTGATAGTTTGATTCTTGGCTTGAGACAGAACCCCCCACCCCCACCAGTCTTAGATTAACAAGAAGGTTTTGCCTTTGTAGTGTAAGATCATATTATGTTTTCTTCAGAGTAGGGATGACTTCAGGTTTTTGGAATTACTCACGGTGACCAGTGGCATGGCTAGAACTTGTCGAAGGGGCCTGCATGATCTGGAAGTTCTAATATAATGGATCTGTGGCCATGAAGTCTCCATTTATAAAATCTGAGGGGGAAAGAGGCTCTGGTGTCTAGTGACTATAGCCTGGGCCTCTCCTAAGGCAGCCTTGGGCCTGGTGAGGAGCTGGAATCCCCTCTGGCTTTTGTAGCCTGTCACGTCAGAGCATTCCAAGTCAGCATGAGGAGGAAAAGGCTGCTGCTGGGATTTGATAGGGCCTGTAGCTCTATCTAGAGTTTTCTATGTATACCTCTAGCTCAACTGGCATCTCTTGGAATATAATAGTAAACTTTGAAGAATCTTTACACTGGAGGATAGAAAACAAATTTAGTTGCATCCATTTTCTAAGTGACCTGTTAGACTGCCCCTTTTCTCTCTTTAAGGAGAAAATGGGGGGCACCTGGGTGGCTTAGTGGTTGAGCATCTGCCTTTGGCTCAGGTCATGATCCCAGGGTCCTGGGATGCAGTCCCTGCAGGGAGCCTGCTTCTCCCTCTGCCTCTACCTCTGCCTCTCTCTGTGTCTCTCATGAATGAATAAAATCTTTAAAATAATAAGAGAGAAAACGGATTCCCTCCCAGCAGCCATTCTTCTTCTGCACTGGTGCCTTTGAACAGTTTCCTCCAGTCCCTGGAGCCTCTTCTGTCCACTGCTCACATTCTTATAGGTATTGTCTTCAGAGACTGGGACTATTGGTCATTGTGGGCTAAGTTCTCCCAGGAGGAAAAGATCGGGCTTGAGTTCTCCTGAGAAGGCTGTCATATGCCCCCAAAGTAGTTTCAGTGGTCATCATCTTATGTCGGCGTTGAGATGATCTAAGGTTGAGATGATCAGCTTTGATCTCAAACCCATTCTTCTGTTCCCATTGTTGGATACGGCACACGACTTGATTGCTTTTTTTTTTTTTTTTTTTTTAAGGCTAAGTAGATGGGAAAACTTGGGGAACTTGGCTACTTTTTAAAATCACCCTCTGCCCTCTGACAGGGCAGTCCCTTTCCCTCTGTGTTCCAATTCTCTAAAATGGGGATAATCGGACCTCATGGCCCCCCAGGCCCATGGGCCTTATGAGGCCGGGCTAATGAGGGTAGGGGAGTGGGAAAACGGAAAGTCTGAACAATGATCTGTCATTCCGTTGGGCTTGCAAAGGGGATAAAATGTAAGGCCCTGCTCGCTCACTCAGCTGGGTCTTTAAGACCGGGTTTGTAAAAGGCTTTGAAGAAAAGTGCTGTAGAGGTGCTAAGTAGCAGCCAAGAGACCAGGCCCGCTGCCAGGGGGTCAGGCCTGGGCCGAGGCGGCCGCGGTCTCGGGCTCAGGCCAATTTTGCAGCCGCGAGTAAAGTTCACGCTGCCCGCTCCCCTCGGTGCGGCCTGGAGGGGACCGACCCGGATAGGAACGCCAGAAGGGAGGCGGCGCAGGCTCCGAGAGGCGCGGGCTCCGGGCCGGGTTTTCCCCGAAGCCTTCAGCGGCGGCGCTGCCGAGCGAAAGCGGCAGAGGGCCTGCCGCCGCCGCGGCTCGTTCTCTCCCCTCCTCCTTTGTGAGGGGAAGGGAGCGAGTCCGTTCCATGGCCTGCGCCCGCTCCGCGCTCCATTCCGGGTTTGCCAGGCGGCCGCGACGGCGCTGGGTAAAATGGCAGTGCTGAGCCTCGTGTCGGAGTGAGGGGGACTCGGAGGAGAGTGGGGCGCTCTAGCCGCTCAGTCCGGCCGCCCGCCCGCCCGCCAGCCCGCTGCCGCGCAGCAGCCTCGGCCCGCGCCGCGGCCGGGGAGGGGAGGCAGGGCGCCCGGCCCGGCCCGCGCTCCGACTCTGCCTCCCGGCGCCCGGGCTGCTGCCGCGCGCCCTCCAGCCCGCCCGTCCCGGGTCCCCCTCCCCCCGCTCCCTCCCTCCCTCCCTCCCCGCCCCCTCCCCCTCGCCTCCCTCCCTCCCTCCCTCCTCCTTTCTCCGGCAGCAGAAAGCGGAGAGTCACAGCGGGGCCAGGCCCTGGGGAGCGGAGCCTCCACCGCCCCCCTCATTCCCAGGCAAGGGCTTGGGGGGAATGAGCCGGGAGAGCCGGGTCCCGAGCCTACAGAGCCGGGAGCAGCTGAGCCGCCGGCGCCTCGGCCGCCGCCGCCTCCTCCTCCTCCGCCGCCGCCAGCCCGGAGCCTGAGCCGGCGGGGCGGGGGGGAGAGGAGCGAGCGAGCGAGCGCCGCGCAGCAGCGGAGCCCCGCGAGGCCCGCCCGGGCGGGTGGGGAGGGCAGCCCGGGGGACTCGGCCCCGGGGCGGGGTGGGAGGGGGGGAGAAGACGAAGACAGGGCCGGGTCTCTCCGCGGACGAGACAGCGGGGATCATGGCCGCGCAGGTCGCCCCCGCCGCCGCCAGCAGCCTGGGCAACCCGCCGCCGCCGCCCTCGGAGCTGAAGAAAGCGGAGCAGCAGCAGCGGGAGGAGGCGGGGGGCGAGGCGGCGGCGGCGGCAGCGGCCGAGCGCGGGGAAATGAAGGCAGCCGCCGGGCAGGAGAGCGAGGGCCCCGCCGTGGGGCCGCCGCAGCCACTGGGAAAGGAGCTGCAGGACGGGGCCGAGAGCAATGGGGGTGGCGGCGGCGGTGGAGCCGGCGCCGGCGGCGGGCCCGGCGCGGAGCCGGACCTGAAGAACTCGAACGGGAACGCGGGCCCTAGGCCCGCCCTGAACAATAACCTCACGGAGCCGCCCGGCGGCGGCGGCGGCGGCAGCAGCGATGGGGTGGGGGCGCCTCCTCACTCAGCCGCGGCCGCCTTGCCGCCCCCAGCCTACGGCTTCGGGCAACCCTACGGCCGGAGCCCGTCTGCCGTCGCCGCCGCGGCGGCCGCCGTCTTCCACCAACAACATGGCGGACAACAAAGCCCTGGCCTGGCAGCGCTGCAGAGCGGCGGCGGCGGCGGGGGCCTGGAGCCCTACGCGGGGCCCCAGCAGAACTCGCACGACCACGGCTTCCCCAACCACCAGTACAACTCCTACTACCCCAACCGCAGCGCCTACCCCCCGCCCCCCCAGGCCTACGCGCTGAGCTCCCCGAGAGGTGGCACTCCGGGCTCCGGCGCGGCGGCGGCCGCCGGCTCCAAGCCGCCTCCCTCTTCCAGCGCCTCCGCCTCCTCGTCGTCTTCGTCCTTCGCTCAGCAGCGCTTCGGGGCCATGGGGGGAGGCGGCCCCTCAGCGGCCGGCGGGGGAACCCCCCAGCCCACCGCCACCCCCACCCTCAACCAACTGCTCACGTCGCCCAGCTCGGCCCGGGGCTACCAGGGCTACCCCGGGGGCGACTACGGCGGCGGGCCCCAGGACGGGGGCGCCGGCAAGGGCCCGGCGGACATGGCCTCGCAGTGCTGGGGGGCTGCGGCGGCGGCGGCGGCGGCGGCAGCAGCCGCCTCGGGAGGGGCCCAACAAAGGAGCCACCACGCGCCCATGAGCCCCGGGAGCAGCGGCGGCGGGGCGCAGCCGCTCGCCCGGACCCCGCAGGTACACAGCTGAGTGGGGAGGGGGCCGGGGCGAGCGGGGTCCTGGGAGTGGGTGGCGGCTGCGGGGAGCAGGCCACAGCCTTGGGCTACCCCCAGTCCGGGGCCCCCACTGCTGGGGAGCTGCCATTGTCTGGCTCTTCTCTTAAAATGGCTGCCTGTCTGCCTTCCTCTCCTTCCCTCCTTCAGCCTTTGTGTGGGGCTTTCCCTGAGGTGTCTGCTCCCCTTCTCCCTCTCCCCTGGTCCCTTTGCGCTCCTGGGGTCTTCGAGGGGGTGCGGGGCAGAATGTGCGGGGAAGGGCCTGGCCCGGGGTTGAGGGGTGTGTTGGGGGCTCAGGTTGGGGTGTGCAGAGCTAGGAGCTCGGGAGTTGAGTGAACAATTCTTAGCTCACCTGCCGCTCCTCTCTGCCCGCCCTCCTGCCTTCCTCTAGGCCGTTCCCCATCTGTGCTTTCAAGGAGGGGCCCCTCGGGCTCTGGGGTACCTCGGGGGAGGGCAGGGGCCTGCTTGGGGGCAGCTAAAGGCCGGCTGCGGTTCACCCAGGGCAGCCCGGGCCATCTCCTGTCTTAGTCTCCGTCGGCCCAGTGGCCTGGGCTTCTCCCTGGAAGTGCTGGTAAACAGCTGAGTGATTGGAGTAGTAAGTGCAGATTGCTTTGGTTTGGGATTTGAATTATGGAGGTAAAATCCTTCTGTCAAAGCCAGGAGACAGTTGGTCTTAGGTTGACATCCTATCTGTGATCTGATTGGCTCCCCATCTCCTGCTCTTGGCCATTTATAATTGCCTCTGATGTAATGGTACAACAATCCTGATGAGCTCATAAACTTTTACACTCTGCTTTTCTGCCAGTGATAACCCAAACCATCGCTGCCACTATCTGCCTTTTATTCCAGAGCTGAAATTGGCTGTGACCTTGAGGAGGAAGGTTTAAGCAGCAATACTGTATCAGCAGGAGCAGAGCCCCAGACAGGCTGCCCTTGTTACATTGTGCCGAAACAAAAGAGGAGGCAGTGGCATTTTGCTTGTACCTTGGATTTATTTTGCTTGTTATGTTTTATGCAGCCTGAAATAGATTCTGTGTTGTCAGAACAGTAGCTGAGTTTTTCTCTACAATGGGTTTGCTGTTTGTTTTGGTTTTGTGACTTTCCTGGTGGTATAAATGACTTCTTTGATGGCTCTGAAGATGCATTTGTCTTGAGTAATTTTGACCCTGTTCGCGTTGCAGAATTGAGATTATTTTACTGGGATTTTTATTGAGTGACAAATGTGGGATCTTTATGGGAGGGGGTAGAAGAAAACTTTTTTTTTCTTTTTCTTTTTTTTTTTTTTGAACTGGAAGCTTCCTGAGAGAATTTCATATTACGTTCAAGTGTTCTGTTTTAAGGAAGACTGGCCTCATTCTTTGTTTACATGTTGAATCTTGTTAACTCTTTTGTTAATTGAACTTTGAGAAAGCAGCTCAATTTAAAGAGAAGCCGATATCTTTTATGATCTTGGGAGGGACTTTCTCCTAAAGGCCTGGTTTGGTAAAATTTATCATTTGTTCCTGGGATATCAAAAAGGCTAGTTTTCTGTTTTGTCATCAGTCACTTTAGAGCTTTGAGATAGAGGTCAACTAATTTTTTCTTTGCATTTTAAGGTATGTTCCATTGTGTTTTCTGTGTTCCAAGATAATGAAAATATCACCTATAATGATACTTGATACTTGCTTAGAAATGACAACGTTTAGGTACATTTTTATGCATTCTAGTTTATTTTGCTCTTAATATCCCTTCATGTTCTTACTTCAGTGCTTTAGTCAAGAATATTGGGTATTCTGTGGAGTCCTGTATCTTTTCAGAGAGAAAAAGCTCTTTGTGCCCCCCCACCACCACCACCCTAGCAGTACCCAGTTGTACCTTCCTGCTATTAGATTTTGTTCACTGATGAGCCGTATTCCTTCCTCATCCTAGAACTGCTTTCCTCTTCTATTGAGCTGGGAATTATGAAAATAGCTGTATTAAATGGCAGATTTAGATCTCTGTGCCTTGACTCTACATTGTCTGTAATGTTCTGTGTTTGGGCAAGAAACGGAAATTTTAAATTGAATTTCTGGTGCTAGAGGATTAAGTTTTGTCTTAGAAAAGAGAGTATCCTCTTGTCTCTGGATAAGAGACCTATTACATCTTTTTCCCCTTGAGGGGAGAGGGTCTGAGCCATTTACCTTTCTTAAATTTTTAGAGGAAGTAATTTGGGTAGGTCCAGACTCATTTAAAAGCAAAAATTAGTTTGAATTATGTTGGTTTGAGGGTATTCAGGCATACACTTTGTTTTTGGGGGGGGGGATAAAACCAACTTTTGCCATATAGTGATTTCTGGTTTTCAGTCATTAAACAAATATTTGAGCACTTTTTATGTGCTAAGTACTATGCTCTGTGCTGAGTAAATGGTAGAAAAATAGATGTAGTCCCTCTCTGGAAGCTTGTCTGTGCTGCCTCTGGGTGAATTTTTTGGATTCACTTTTAACACTAACTGTTCTTAGCACTTCATGCAACATAAGTTCCTGTTCAATTTCAGTTCACTTGCTTACTCCCCTGATACCCAGAGAATGGGCTGGTGAGTGTTCACTTGTGGGAAGAGACCGTGCAACTTTTTCAGTTTTGTGGTAGGCTCCATGCGGCATGTAGGTGGATAGATTTTGATATGAATTCCTCTTTGCTACTTAGGGATAAATCTCTAGTCAGACGATGATGGCTTATTCTTAAGCATTCTTAAATAATAGGGTCTTGCTCTGTCCCATTCTCAGTCTTGGATTAAGACTGTTTTGCAGAGAATTGATTGACACAGCTAAGGTGGTAATGTTCTCATTTGACTCTTCCTTTATGAAATAAAGATTAGCTAAGTGTTTGTATTGTGGCTCTGTCTTTTTCACAGGAGCGGGAGGATCCAAGCAGGCAAACTTTTCCTTTATCGCTTTCCATAACTAATAGTGTGTCTCAAGGTGTTGAATCCTGCTACTGCTGAAATACTTTTTGGTCACCTATGCACTTGAACCTCATGTAAAGTTTTTTATTTGGGATGCTGTTAGCTCTCATACCTTGAGAGTAGTATCAGCTCATCAAAGTAAAAAATGAAATAGAATATGTAGTCCAGGATCAAGATGGATTTGATTGTAGAAGTTTGGCTGTTAGTTCTTGGTATAGAAATATAAAATGATATTTCTTACTCCTGGGAAACAAATACAAGAATCTTGGGCTTATTATGGGAATGCCTACTGGCAGAAATTCTGGGCTGGCTAAAATACAGGACTCTTGGAGCTCTCTCAAGTAGGAGGGACCAGGAAAACCACACTGAGACGGCACTTAGTTGTGAGGCTTCATGTTTCTCTACTGTCCATGAGAGAACTAGGGATGATGGGGGTTGGGATGGTGGCAAGTGAAGAGAAAGCATCAGAACCAAGGTTGGCTTCTTTGTATTAGGCCCTGCAAGGACTTTTTAAGGTTCCTTCCTTTGTATGTGACACAGAGTAAACCATGACAAGTGGCACCTGCTGTAATAAGATGTCTTGGATTGCATTAAACATTCATCTGTTGGATTGATTCCTGTAGGTGTGCTGTCTAAAGTAGGCTTTGGCAGCAAGGTTAGTGAAACTCTTTTTTAAAATGTGGAAATAGGCTAACAAAGTAATGATCAGGGCCCTTTCCCAATAGCTCCCCCACCGCCGCTGCCCTGCTCCCCCCTTCAAGGTTGTATTGGTTGGCTTCAAATCCCAAAATTCTAGAAGCAACTGAACCAAGCAAATGTCTGGTTAAAATATGGTATTCAAAATACGTTGGGACTGAATTGTTCTTTCCTGCCAGTGAGCTAGGATACCTTGGTCTTTAAAATGGAGTCCTGATTCTCATGGCTTTTATCTCTGGGTTTCTCCTTGTTTAGATTGGTCATTATCATTATTGATGCACACTGAGTTGTGTGTGACATAGTGGTGAGGGATTAAGAGCACAAGACTCAGGAGCAAGAGGCTTTGGTTCCACATGCAGCTCTAGATTGAGCTGTGTGATTTGGGGCAAGCCATTCACCTCGGTTTTATTTTCTCTTCATCAGTAAAGTGAAGTTGGTGGACTGCATGGCCTTCTTTCTGTCTGATGCTACATATTGGGCTGTGCTTTCATACCTGACTTAATTATGAGGGCAGCTTCTTCCTGTACAGGTACCGGTAGGGGTCTTGAGACTTATCTTTCTTCCTGTGGGCCTGAAGAACTCAAGGCTGTTTTTCTCCTAAGGATTTACAGGAGCAAGCTCTGAACAGTGGGTACCACAATGATCTGTGGCCCTTTACGGAAAAAGCGCTACCAGACTATTTTGCTTTGAAACTTTATGTTTGTCATTAATCATTCCACCTGGCTGGTTGTTAAAACACTAAACATTAATTGAAAAATTGGGCAGACTTCATTAAAGCAAGACTTGAAAAACAGTTGCTTCAGAATCTCCAAGAGGGGATTTTGGGAGTAGATTCATGGTAGGGTAGGGAGTAGATTCTCTTAATATTAACACTTTGCATTTGGTGGGATAGAAAGCGGGGGAGAGATAGCCTTAAGTTTTCCAGACTCTCTGGGTGTTTGGGCAGGTCTAGGTCTGGTTTGGGCAGTTGATTGTAATCTGAGTGCCTGAACTTGCCCTGTAAGTTTTGCTGAGAGAGGAGCAAAAGTTCCTGAGACTGGAACAGGAAAAGCCAAGCATTTACAGGGTCAATTTCATAGGCCTGTTGCCTTTTCTCATACCTTTGGTTTTTTGAAACTACATGGTGTGATTTGCAGGTGATCCTGGGAATGATGTTCTCTTCTCCAGCACACCTGAATTTCCATTCTTTCTCCTCCTAGCTTAGTTAGTTTAGAAGTATAATTTAGGCATGTTAGAAGTATGCTTGAAGGGAGCTTTCCTTTATAAAAGAGGGGAAAAGGTAGAGGAAAAGGTGTTTGATAATTCTCTGCTTGACACAGCAGCTTCTTCCTTTCTGAAGGAACCAAATGTTTCAGAGCTTTGTGTAAATACTTGCTGAGCTGTCAATATGTACCCAGGAGGTTTCTGTAGTAAGATGTAAACGGCTCTATAGAATGTTTGACAGGCAAATTAATAAACAGTTTTCAAGCAAAGATAATGCTAGTCTGTTCTCATGTGGTGGAATAAAATAACATTGGAGAAAAAGAAATGTGGGTAGGGAAGAGGTAGTACTGGGGTTATGGAGACACGGAGAGATGATCTAAAAGAGATTGGAAGTGAAAAGATGCTGCCCTCGAAGAGAAGCCTCCATGGTCCTGGCTCTAGGCTAAGTTCAGGGCAATGGAGCCCCTGTTCAAAATGGATTGCAGTTTCAGAGTAAAAATAAACAGAAGTTTGGAAAGAAGATTCTAAGTTTCAGTATTGAGGTAAGTGTGCTCCAAAAACTTGGTTTATGAGACTTTGAGTTTGACTTATGAGCCTCGTTCTTTCGGAAAGGTTTTGTAGTTTGGTGAGATGTTTTTAGGGTTGGGTTTGCGTTTTTGGAATACCAGAAAGGAGGGGAAAAAAAGATACTGCAGCTTCTGGGTCGTCCTCGGCTTCTGTTTTGCTGTGGCTCTCAGAATTATAAGCCCACTTTACAGGTTGGGTTTATTGTATAGTTTTTACTGGACTCCTTCTGTGCATCATACATACATATATTAAAATTAATGCTCCCAGGTTCCTGGGTTTTTAGTACAAAGTCCAAATGTTTGGGGACTCACTAGATCCTGCCTGAAGGGTTATATGGGTAGATTCAATCTTTGTTTTTGAAATTGCCATTTTAGGATTAAAAACATTTCTGGGTTCCTTCAGTGAAACATTCTTTTTATGGAGGAAGAAATATTTTAGAAGTATTTTAGCTGTGTGCCTGTAGTACTCTGCTTTGGTAGCCTTGTGAGATAACCATATTTATCTTCTCAAAGTCTCTTTTTAAACAAAATCCATTGACTCTGACACGAATTTTCTTCACAAGAAGTGTTTTTATAGACCAGAGTCCTGGAAATGCCTGTTTGACTTAGCATAGTAGTAGGGAATATGAATGTTATTATGGCCCTGACCATAATTTTTAGGTTCCTCTAACTTACCAAAGGCTATCAGCTTGTTTTAAAACAAAATACAAAAACTTAGGTTGACATGGACATTGGTTGCCCAGGCCTTTCTCAGTGTTGTGGTGTTAAAAGAGTATTAGAATATGAGGCTTGTCACTGAGAGTATGATTTCTAGCTCAAGGGGATTTGGAGATTCAAATGGGAGTAGGAAATAGCCCTGTGTGAACACACCAGTTAGATACTAGGAAGGGACTTAGAAACTGCTTCAGAGGAATTTCATTTTCTTGGCGAAACATGCTTATATGCACACATCTGGAAAACTTGCAAAGCAGGGTTTATAAATTGGTATAGACCAAACGAAGTGTATGGGCTGAAGGAATTCAAGAATAAAGGAGCAAAGTTGGGCAAGGTTAACCCGGGACAGCTTTTCAGAGGCAGTGTTTCATGAAGTTTAATGTTCAAGAGGGGGAAAGTTAAAATATTAATTTGCTTTTTCATAATGCTACCCTGAGTTCCATGGGCTTTTATAGGAACCACGTTACACAACCATCTCCAGACCCGTAGTTGCTTCATTCTAGTGACTTTGAGAATTTGGACTGTAACTATAAAATTCCGTGAAAGAGAGTGGCTCCAGGGTCTTAGTGGTTCTTGTGGTTATGTGGGGCCTTTAGTACAACCTGCCAAGTTCTTGGCCAGTTTCAGGGGCTCTTTTGTAGTAATTTTGGGTTTGGAAGGTCTTGTCACCTTCAGAGTAGTGTGTCCTGGACAACTCTGCAGTGACGACGATTCAACTTTAGTTGGAGAGCTTGGGTTTTTTTTTCTTTTTTTGGCAGAGTTAATTGATTTTTCTTAAATAAAACAAGAGCTATGAAGTACCTGTCCAGACACTTAGGCTGCTGCTATTTCTAAAGAATTGGGAGCTGTGCTGAAGCTGAGTTGCTTGGATCAGACCTTATATTGAGGGTTGATGGGTGGGTAAGCCTGCACATATGCAGTTTGCCCATCTGTTCACAGAAGTAGCCTTTAATATTGTTTTTGATTAGATTGGCTGTGGCCAAGAAGCTCATAAATGCTGCAAACACATGCTTATTCCTTACGGGAGCCTCTGAAATGCAGTGATTTTGGTTTCTCTTTACCTGCTGGTTCATGTGCAACTGGACCACACATGATTTGGCACTTTTCAAGGGCTGTAGGTGCATGCTTAACAGCTGAAGATGTATGGAGAGACCAGTGCCAGGCTGCTACAGTGCTTTTACCTGGAAGAGAAGGCCAGGTTACACTGTTCCAGTATGCAAGTATGGAGTCTGGAATACAGATTCTAGTTTAGAAATCTCTCTTCCAATTTCTTTTGCCTTGCCATTCTGGCATTTTGTAAAGCGAGTTTCTAGTAACTCGAAATTGGGACACAGTGGTTCATCTGCCGTGGATAGCAGGGGAGTAGGGGCTTGAGATGAACTCCTTAGTCTCATCTAGGTTTTAGAGGAATCCAAGTTAGGGTGAATGTTGACCTAACATACCTTGAGTATCCTTCTCTGAAATTGTTCCTCCTCCCATTCAAGTGGGATGGAATTAGTTTTTTGAATGTAAAAGGACATCTGAATGAACTTTCATTTGTTTTTGTTAGTCATTTATACATACTAGAAGATGGTCTTGGGACAGGTTGAGTCTTTATTTCCCAGTGGCTTCTGGATTTTCTAAGGGTGTAGTGCAATGAGAAGTCTAATGCCAAGAATGCATTCCAACATGCTGCAGAGTAGGAAATTTGATCCCTAAAATGTTGACTTAGTGTTGGTTATGGTACATATTAGAAATCACCCAGTAATCCAGGACAGATTTTTGTCGCCCTCCAGGAAGCTAATGTTGATATGAAATACTAAGGGGCTTTGGGTACCGGGGCTATGTGCTCCGCAGGCCGAGTGCTGCTTAAATTGCCACACATATGAAGAGGAAATGTGCCATGTGCTTTTTTTTCCTCTTTTGCATTTGGGCTTCCTTATGGCTTCATTGCTTCTGGGTTCCCAAGTCTGCGATGTTAGATATTAGACTTCCTCCTCCCTTGGCACGGGCACATTCATGATTTTCTGTGGCTCATCACCGGCAGCCAAGATTTTTGTATGCTTTTTCCCTCTTAAACTTGTTAGCTTTCAGCTTGCTTGTTTATAGACATCTCTGTTAAAAGGAACTCCCTGCTCAAGATCTAGCACCAGCATGACGGCAGCAGGGGAGCTTAGGGGTTGGTGTGATATCAGTCATTTAAAAACCCATTTTGCTGTGTGCTTGGTGGTTTTTATTTTGCCTCCTGTTTTCCTTGAGGTCACAACTTGCTTGCTGGGCATGAGTGCATCTGGGTCCAGCTGTTTACTCTCAACTGACTTACGCCTGGTATACTTTGACTTTAAGCAGAATGTGAGTTCAGCCACGTGGTAGATGATTAAAGGCTCCATAGTGCTGGGCACTTCCTTTTAGAGGAAACAAAAATGTCTTTGGGCTCTTCTTGAACAGTGATTTCCCCCTCTCTCTGGGTAGACCTTATTATGGCTTTCACTTGTCCTTAGTGAACAAATCACCTGAGCAGAAATGTGAGAATTAGTTGCTGTTTGTTACTGTGTCTTGTCTGATGCATACAGATTGCTTAAGGTGGTAGAGCTCTTGGGTTAGTCCACCACTAATAGGCCTCTAACTTTTTACCTGTTTAGGAATCTGGCTGCAAGAGATAACTCTATTATAAAGGATTTGGGGAACAGTTCTATAGGCAGTTGATATATAATTTTGTCCTGGTCTGGGAATAGGCTGAGAATCTCACTGTGATCCCAGTTTTCAAATGATGGCATGATGTAGGTGAGTATTAATGACAGCGACCATGCATTTGAGCACCTAACAGTGAGCCAAGTTTTTGCTGGGTCTCTCCATGAATTTACTTATTTAATCTTCAAAACCACAACAGGTGGGTTGTATTGTTACTCCTCCCACTTTACAGATGAGGAAATAGAGTAAAAATGAGAAATTTGCCCAAGGGCAAAAAGCTAGTAAAAGGTAGAGTTCTGATATGAATAAAGGTTTGTCTGATTCTCTAGAGCTGTAACATAAAATACTAAATTTGTTTCCTCAAAATAAATTATTTAAGCACTAAGACTTACTGGGACATTATTTTTGTAATAGCCTGGAACTCTTAAATGGGGTGAAAGATTAAAAGCCTTTATTTTTTTTAATTGATTTTTTCAGTATCGGATACTTTATTTATTTATTTTTTTAAGATTTATTTATTCAGAGAGAGAGAGAGGCAGAGACACAGGCAGAGGGAGAAGCAGGCTCCATGCAGGAAGCCTGATGTGGGACTCCATCCCGGGTCTCCAGGATCACACCCTGGCTGCAGGCGGTGCTAAACCGCTGCACCACTGGGGCTGCCCTAAAAGCCTTTAGTTACAGTTGTACATTATGCCTAAATTTCTGTCCATCTAGAATTTTATTTAAGTTTCTGATAAATGGCCATGTCATCTCAATGGTAAGAATTGGCAACATTTGATCCTCAAGCCACTTTCTTTTCGAGAGGGATCTTTGAGTAGAGTGAGGGTAGGGGTGGGATTGAGGCTCATAGAGTCCTTCACTTAGATCAAAGTGAGAGTAACTTGCATTATGGGAGTATTTGCAGAGTGATTTTACTTTCTATGACTTGGAGCACTTGCAGGAGAGGCAAGGATTATTGTCTTAATTTCCATTAGGGGAAAGTGAACACATAAAGATTAAGTACCTCACACAAAGTTCCATGGCAGAAACAGCTCTATAACCAAAGTTTAAAGTTCCCTTAGGCTGTGTGACTTTAGGTAAGTCACTTAACTTCTTTGAATCTGTATCCTCAACTATATAATGAGGAAAAAAATACCAGGCTTTAATAAGTATTAAAAAGATATATGAAAGTACTATTATCAAATAAAACTTGAACATGACTCCTAGTTGGTAGAGAGGCCCCTGCTTGAGAGTGGGATAGTACTGATGGGTTAAAGACAGTTGGTCTTCACTGAATTAAAACCTATCCTATAGTTCTTAGCTAAATATAAGTTATATTAATGCTTAAAAAATTTTTTTTATTAAGTACTTGTTCTAGTTTGAGAAATAGATTAGTGCAGTGGTTCTCTATGGGGTTCCTAACATCAGCATCAGCATTACCTGGGCCCAGTTTAGAAGAGTAAAGGGGCGCCTGGGTGGCTCTGTCAGTTAAGCTTCCGACTCGTGATTTTAGTTCACATCTTGATCCTCAGGGTCATGAATTCAAGCCCCACATTGGGCTCCATGCTGGGTGTGGAGGTAGCTAAGAGAAAGAAAGAAAGAAAAATGCAAATATTCATCCAAACCTACTGAATCCAGAACTCTAGCAGGGTGTTTTAACAGGTCCTCCAGGCCATTGTGATGCATACCCAAGTTAGAGCTACCACATTGGTGCATTTATGCTCAACTGGGCTACAGAGTATATCTGAATTACCTGAGGGGCTTTTTCCAGTTTACATCATAGGCTGATATTTCAGATGTATCTGCTCCACTCATGATGTGAGAGAGTTACTGGATAGAGAAAAGGTTAAAAGTGTTTGGGGTTGTGGGAGAAGAAAGGAAATACTTTTGAGATGGATCTTCTATGCAATAATGATAAACTCCAGTGACCGAACAGATCTGTTTCTTTATAGGGCTTGGGGACTCCTTGCCTTGCATTTCTCTTAGCTCTTTGGTGACATGTAGCATGAAGATAATCTGAATCTGTGGTACTGGTTGTTTGATGAAGGTGGAAAAGTTCATTGTAGGATGGTGACTGTGTGGTCACTAGGTATGACCAGCCAAGTAAATTGCCTAAGAAAGTGATTCTTGAAAATGCTGCTCATAGGCCAGTTTGGGAGCTTTGGTTAAATGTTATGATGTCCCTTCTGCTCGTGATGGCCAGCTGATCTGAGACCAGGGCCTGTGGTGATCTGGTGGTCTCTCGGTAGGTCATCCTTAATGACCTCCCTCCCTCTCTCACCCCTTAGTCCCCAGTGGCTAGCCAGAGTTTTGCTGTGATTCCTTTCTTTGTGTCCCTTGTTGTGAAGTTCTAACAAATAAACCCTGTACATTAACTCCATACAAGCTGCCCATCTTTGAAGTGGATGAGGTCTCTCTGATGAGTGAACGTTTGAGCCAAGACCTGTCCCCAGTTGTATAACTTAATAAATAATGATTGTGCTTGGCATAGAAATGGAAGTTGAGAAATGGTCAGGTAATAAACAGTAACAATGCAAAACCTCGTGGAGAACCAGTGTTCTAGTACAATTGTGCTTTCTGAAAGCCTGGTGTGGTTTCTGTATCGATCTCATTACAAGTTTCCTTGTACCAGGCCTCTTTTCCCTCCTAGCCTAGCCTAGGAGTGACGGTGTGATCACCGTGACCCAGCTGCGATGAAGGCCAAGGCTTCTAGGAGGCAGTGTGCTGACAGTTTGATCTGTGATTTGACATTTGTAGGTACAGACAAATAATTCTAGTAGGGAGTCATATGTTCTTTGTGTGTGCTTGTGTGTGTGTTTTAAACTTTATCATCCCTCTGCCTTCTAGCTTGATTTTTCTCTTATTTTTTCTCTTTTTCATTCTCTCTTTTGGTGGTGTCTAACTAAGTAGAATGCAGAGCACATGGAGACCTAGTTTTACCACATAGAGCTGGTAAAATGTCTTTAAAGTACTGAAGATGCAACTTAAACCACTTTCAGATCAACATCAGTTCAGTGAAAAGATTCCTGGTCTCTCTCTACCTCTGTTGGAGGTACTTGCCCAAGTAGAGGCAGGAAAGGCCTTTGTCTAACTAATAAACAGAAGTTTTCCTAAATGATCTCTACCTCTTCTCTCTTTTCCCCACTTTATTGGTCTGCAGACTGTTTCTTAGCCCTCCTTAGTCTGTTTACGGGGTTGTGTTGGTACAGGACAGATTTGTAACATATTGTTTTTCTTTCTAGTCTGTGATTTGAATCTTTTGCTTTTCCAAAGCAATGTTGAATCGGCTTCTTTAAAACCCCTACATAAAACCTCAAGTGACCAATATGTGGTCTCATTATGGTATTTTGGGTTAAAATAAAATGAGATTGAGATAGCTGGGTTCATCCACCCAGACACATTCACCAGAAGGGAATTCTGACTATCAAGATAGTCTTGAATAAGACTATCTCCAAAGAGTATATGAGCCAGAACAGACTTGGGGATGGGGAGGGGGGTGGTGGTGAAGAAGAGATAAATTTTAGCTAGATTTATATAACTTAGCATGCCAAGTATCCATCTCAATTTGATTATACTGGCCAGAGATAGCAAATAGAGAGACAAATAAGCTTCAGAAAAGATAGCTGGTAACTTTGGTCTGGTTCAGTATATTTCTGGTATAAATGATGAAGCCAGGGACTCTGGGACACATTCTTGTGAACAGTGGTATAGAGGAGGTGGGTGCCAATGTACTTTTGGAGCTGAAAAGAGCTGGAAAACATACAGGACTCTACGGCTTTTCATTTGGGGAATTGCTGACCTTAAAAAAGCCTGAGGATTTGGAGGCACCTAATCTTAATAAGGTTGGCTGTGCCCTGGGCCATTCTTTAACTTACTTGATTGTCCCCGTTTCAGTTCAGAGTAGACTTAAGGGGACCAGGTGAAAGACCTTCATATTTGGAAAGTGGTCCAAGGCAGCCCCAGGAATTAAATAACCATAGTGGCATTGCTGCTTCTCAGTGTCTTTACAGGACTTGATTGGATTGGTGACAAACGGAATCTCCGACTGCATGTAAATCAAGTTCCTACAGCTCAGTGATGTGTCACAGATACCTTTTTTAGTACAGAAGGAGAAATTTTGGCAGGATGTAGAACTGTGCACTTAGAGAAATTTGGGATCTTTTTATATAACCCATGCAAGACCAGTCCAAGTTTGGAGTTAGAGATAAAATAAAAGGAGTGTGTGTGTGGGGGGGATGAGAGCTTTTTAAAGAGAAAGCAAATGAGGCCTTAAAGTTTTGCAACTAGGAGCAGCTTTGGCCTTTGCCTTTTGTGTTTGTTTTTGAGCAGTTATCTGCGAAGCAGTTTAATATGGGAGAAGGAAGAATATTTTAGAAACTAGGTCAGAAGAAGTAGGTGTGATTTAGAAGTGTTGTCTTTATTGAAAAGTTGCTATGTACCCTCCTGGGTGAAGCTCTGTTTATAACGTTACACGACCCTTGTCTCTCCGTGTATTCCTTAAGTGTGCCATTTCACTTAATGATAAGGGATAAGTAAGCAGGGCAGAAAATATCTAAAAACCTGTGCCTCTCAGTTCGGCTTGTGGTCCATCCACTAGTAGAAACACCAAAGAATGGTTTGTGGGAGGAAGTATCTTTTACTGGTGTCAACTCATACCACCTCATGTGGGTAGCAAGGTCTATACATTGTTTTTAATTATTGAGCATGTATTGGGATGCAGTAACCCAACCTATCTTTCTTGCATACATCAAGATTTCCTAGACTTTGATCATATTCCCCATTTCTCAGGAATTTTCAGGAAAATAACTTTCTCTTAGCTCGCTTAATTGCCCAGTCCTGGTATTGACTTACTTGCCAATGTAAGAAGTCTTATAGCAGAACTTTTATTGGAAAACCTGTGAGTACCTACCTTCCATTTGCCGGTTGCTTACAGTAATGCAACAAATACTTACTGAACTTCTACAATGTATCTGTCACTGTGTTGTGAACATAGGAGTCCTAATTTCTGCCTCCATGAAGTACTTTCTAGTGGGGAAAGATGTAAGTAAATAATTACAAGTAACCATAATTGTAATAAATGTGCTGGAGAAGTACCACCTTCAGTAAATTATCTTCCAACTATTTTTTAAAGTGAATTTTTATTTATGATTACCTTGGCTACTGGGTGGCTTTGTAATATTGGGCTCTTGGGATGGGTACTGGTCAGTTCTGATTCCCTTTCCCTTCACTGCTCCAGGGTCAAGTGTTACAGGAAATTCTCCATCTAAGATTGGACTTGTAATGGGCTAGAGTCCATTGTTTCTCATCGAGGCTCTTCTTTGTGTGGAGATGCATTGCAGGACATTTGGCATCCTGCTCCCCAGGTAATAAATGCCAGTAGCACCACAGAGTTGATGTGATAACCAAAAAAAAAAGGCACTTGCATACATTTATTTCCAAACACTTCTCAGGGGTTTAATATTGTCCTGGTTGAAAACTATTGGGCTTTACTGTCAGGATTCTTGGGAGGAGAATCCTTGGGATTCCTTTGGGAGAACAGACTGAAAGTAGGTAGAGCTTGAAAACTGGACTGGTCAACCCTTTTGATGTCTGACCTGTATGTTCTTGATTTTTAAGCTGGTATTTTGAAAGTGCTTCCAACTTATTCTGCTTTTTCTCTTATTGAGGGTAGAGGGAACTAATGTCTGTTGTATGTGTAGTTTATGAATTGGTACTTTAACAAGCATTTCACATATTTAATCATTTCAATGGTCTTACATCTTTGTTAGTTTTTAATCCCCATTATATGGATGGTTCTGGTGCCAAGGGAAGTGACTTGCTCAAAGTAGTTTCAAAGCCTGTGCTTTTTTTTCTTTTTTAAAAGGCATAACCTCAGTCTATTTGTTAGTTAACCTCTAGTTGATCACTTTGGGTTTCTAGTCTTGAGAGTATGTGACCAGACCTTAAGTGTTCTAGTTGCCTACCCTTGTTTCTGGAAATTTAGGACTTGATAGCAAAATTGTGGGTGCTAGAGGATATAACAATTAAACACACATCTACCTCTAGTACCTCTTGACACATACCCACTAGCTTATCTATTCTAGTCTAGGATATAGACATTAAACAAGATCAGTAGTAAACCATAGTCTTCTAGTGATACATGCTCAGGAGAAAAGTTAATCATGGACCAGGTCTAAGGTGTGCAGGATTGAAATTTTGTTTATTTATTTATTTTAAAATTTTATTCATGAGAGACGCAGAGAGGCAGGGACCTAGGCAGAGGGGAGAAGCAGACTCCCTGCGGGGAGCCCAATATAGGACTCCATCCCAGAATCCTGGGATCATGACCTGAGCTAAAGGCAGATAGATGCTCAACCACTGAGCTACCCAGGTGCCCCACGGGATTGAAATTTTAGATGTGTTCACCAGGGAAGGCCAAGTTAAAGTGTTACTTGATGTGGAAGAGAGCTATACTAATATACCTAAAGAAAGTGTATTCCTGGTGGAGATGGGTGAGGCCAGAGTATGTCCAACTGGTTTGAGGAAGAGGGTTTTGTTTTAATGTATTAACTCGGTTCATTCAGCCTAAAGAGTGCTACTATTGTCTCTATTCTGTTGATGCAGAAACTGAGGGATGGAGAAGTCGAAGACCTTGCAAAGGCAGAGCTCTTAACCATTGTTTAGGACTGGCCACCCAGGGCCAAAGCATTTTCTCTGCAAGAATGAGGTTAGGAATTGCAAGGCCTCTAGAATTTCACTTTCTCTTCCACAGTCCTCTTTCTTTTCCTACTTTTAAAGAAGGAAAGTTTGTTTTACACACAAGTCTTTACCAACCTGGAGCTTATAGTCTAGCCTAGGATAGAGACATGAACAGGATAAGTATATAGTATGTTAGTGATACATGTTTAGGTGAACAAGACAATGTAGGGACTTGGTAGAGGAATTTGGGAAAGCTTGGCTTTTGACTGAGAATGCTGCTTATTTATTTGGGAATCTGGGAATCTGAGGTGCATTCCTGGTGGTTTCTCTATTGGCCAGGCACTGCCCTCTTTAGACCATTGTTTGGTTAAGGAAACTGAATGTGGATCTGAGTTCTAGAGTCCTTGGTACTGGAGATGGGAGGAGTTTTGGAAAGAGGGCATGTGGCCCAAATGCTCCCAGACTGGACATGAGAATCGCCTGAGGAGATTCCTGGCCTTGTCCCAGAGCTGCTGATTCAGAATCTGGAGGGCAGGATTCCACTGTGTTGCTGAGGAGGTTAAGGTACATCCTGGTTAGTACTTTGCTACCGCTCCCCTCCCCCCACCCTGCCATCCCCAGTCTACCCCAGGGAGTTGGTCAGAGAACTAGGAGAGGACCCAGGTGTCCTTTCAGTCTAGTACTCTTTACCATGTTGTGCTGCTCCCTTACTCTTGAGATTAAAAAGTTGTAAAGAAGAGGATGTTTAATTTTATCAAATGGCATTTCAGTTCCTGTTTAATCATCTTCTTGGGGCCTTACTGTTTTTAAAACCTGGGATTGAAGCAGTACCTAAAGAGGAATTCTTTTTCAAGAAGCTGTGTGGTTTCCTCAGAGGCTTTTGTAATTCGTTGGAAATGGGAGAGATTGGTTAAATTTGGCCTTTCAAAAAAGTGATCTTCATCATTTTCAGAAGAGCATATTCTCTGTGAAAGGTGGCTAATGAAAGTGCTCTGGATGAGGACTTTATCATTTGTTGAGTTCTTTAGTTTGGTGCTATTGCTGCATTATTTGAAGGACTCTTTCTGGAACCAAAGAAGAAATAAAGAAAATAGCAGCCACCTGGTTGTGGTTTTTCTGGCATGCCTCATTTGGGTGGACAGCTGTGAGGTGGTTATTACAGTTGGCTCTCATAATCTGTTTGAGTTTGCTAGGTGATTCAATAATTTACCTCTTTGGTCTCTTTTTTTCTACCCTTAGAGAGTTTTCTCTGATCATCTGATTTGGAAAGAGCATAGTTAGCCTAAATATCTCTGAGCCAGGGAGAGAGGCACCTTGTTCTCTATCACTTTAGAGACAAGTATGGTTTGGAAGGTCAAGTCTGATGTCTGAGTGCAGCCCCTCCTAGGGATTTGGTTAGGCTGGTGCTTCAGGTGATGGCTTTGAAATGAGTTCTTAGTCTGCAAAGGAGGAACACGCCCTAATTTTCTAGAATCATTTCTGTAAACAGAATAGGGTTGATAGAACTTTTCATTGAGTTGGATTTTTAAATTTACATTCAATTTGAACACTTAGAGAATTTTGTAAGTTTTTTTATACCTCTTTGCAGTGATAGTGGTAATTTCTCTCCCAGAGGCAGATGACCAGTTGCTTAGAACTTGAATGAACTAGAACTAGAATGAATTGTTTTTCATCTCTCGTAAAGTAGAAATTTTGGGGTGTGATTCTCAGGTTAAGGAGGATAACAATTTTAGGCTGAGTGGGTTTGATTTCCTGGGTCAGGTGTTGGTCTGATGAGGTTTTTTTTTTTTTTTTTTTCCTATCATCAGCTTAGCTTCAGAAAAATCTTAAATACTGTCTCTGGGTGAGGCCAAATTGGAGGTTAAGGAATGTCTTATTGTCATCCTAGGCCCATGAACAGTAGGGAAACCTGACTGCTTAAAATGCAAAACAAAATAAAGGAAGTCTCCTTATTTTAGGAGACAGAATCTGAGGATGGAACTAAACAAGCACGTTTCTGGGCAATTTCTCTTCAGGTTGGGTAGGGGTCCTTGACCAATTTTCCCAGCCATGAAATACTGGAAGAGTAAGAAAAGGATGAAGAGGTTTGGATACAGATGTGGCTGGGGAAGAGGGCACAATGAGAATAATTTACTCTGGTTAATTATTGTGTACCAAGGTAAAAAGGGTAGTTCTTTTTAGGGGAGTCTACTCTGTCCATCCTAGGATCCCAGTGGAGCCACGTGGAGCTTGGGGGAAGCTGAAAGCGTTGATTGGGAGAGGCCTTACCTTTTATATTTGTCCCTGCCTGGAATGCTCCTCAACAGGGGAGGGTCCCAAACGGGAACTGGATCAACAGCTGCCGCCTGTCCCTGTAATCACAGGAAGCTGAGGCCGGGTGCCTTTGTATGGGAGCTCCGCAGCCAGACAATAGTTTGTGCTGGCGGGGCCATGTGGCGAGTCACGTGACCTGGGGCTGTTTTCTGCCGGGGTCCTTACCCATCTGTTCTCTCGGCTCTTTCTGGGTTATCAGGCCCCAGTCCAAGTCCTCCCAGGCAGCCAGCTTCATGGCCAGAGATTACGAGCACTAACCTTCCTGGCAGGGGCGGTGTGGCTTCGCGTTTATGCAGATTAGCCATGTGTTTCTCACTTCAAGGCGTTCCACAGGAAAAGCCTTTTCCTGTGTTTGGCTCTCAGTGGGCGGTTCCCAGCTTACTGTACTGGGACTCAGCAAGCAGCAGGCGTGCACGAGAGGGATCACAGTACACTGGCCCCCTCCCATTCCACCTCCAGTGCTACGTCACCACAACACAACCGCTCGCGCTCTCATACTGTTGGTGTCATTCATTCGGTGCCAAGATTGCTTTAAAAAATTCCCTTGGCCCCAGTTCAAACAGGAGTACAGCTGGGATGTGTTAGATTTTAGGCAGTCTGCCCTCAATTTGAGATGAGTTATAAATAGCAGTGCCGACTTCCTTAACTACCGCTCTCTGAGGTAAAATGCAGGTTAATTACTGTGGGAATCAATTAGGGGGTTCTTTCGGTTAAAGAGCCAGGGATGCCTTTTTTTATTGTTATTATTAAAAGTCATACAACAAATCTGGCCAGGAATGAATTGAAAGCACAAGGAGTAAGAAATAATATTTAAATGTCCAAATTCCAGGTTATGGCACTAAGTTTATACTGACCCCAACTAGTTGGCATTTAGGATGACAGAACAAATGGTAGTCCAGGCTTGTTTCTGATGGACACCTTTTCTGCAGCCCTGGCCCATCCATCTCTACTCCTGTTCTTTCCAGTCTTTGGGTACCAAATCTGGTTCCTTAAACATTTGCTGCCTGGTCACTTCCTTTCTGTATCTTTGGGTTGAGACTGAAGCCAGAGCTTTCTTAGGTTGGACTTTTATTTCAGGAAAGTTAAGTTTATCTTTCTTGGTGCCACTACAGAATGGTGTGATACATTTTGGTGAATAGTATCTTTCTACTTGGAAGTTTGAAGGAAGAGGGCATTGAGGGTGGTCTTCTCTGCTGTCTTCTCAGTCACAGTCAGAATTTGAAAAATTTGAAGTTTGTTCTATCTCAGGAATCCTGAGGGTTGTTAGGGCTTTCCTTGGTGCAATAAGAAGTTGTAAGGGATCCCACCATTAGCCCACTGGTCTGGAGGGGCATATAATTTCTTTTGCCTGGAATAGAGGGACTCTAAGCAAATGCTTAGTCAACAAGCTGTTCTGAATATTCAGAGGATCTAGCCTACTAGGCATCCTTGCCTTTGATGCCCCTAAACTGCATCTTCTGATGCGTTTTATTTGGCACACAGTTTGTGACATGGCCAGTGATCTGGAAAGAGATAAGTGGTAGATGGAATTGGATTTTTTTTTCCTTATGGCTCTTTCCCTCTTTTTTATTTTTATTTTTTAATGGATGCAGGAGAGTATATAGCAAGGGGCCCTACTTTCCTGATCAAAATGACAGCATTTTCCTCTCATTTATGTGTCTTTGTGGCAGAGCCTTTGCTTTTGAAGTGTAATCACAGTAATCTACTCCTGTGGTTTCCTATTGAAAGAGTTTCTTCTCCATCATTCCCAGAGTGGAATCTCTGGCTCTTTGCAACCAGAGTTTGGTGTTTGCCATCCCCTGCCTCTTCCTTGGTGCCTGCTTGACTGCTGATACTGGCTTTTCTGTCTTGTATGTAGTAGGAATTTTTCTGGCTTAAAATTGCTATTTTTCAATAAAACTGATTAGTGATGATTTAAGGCCCCCTTCTCTGTTATGAGAGATTGTAAGATGGCATTTCATCTATAACTACAAATCACAAATCTTTCACAATAGTTTTAAATGTCAGAAGTGTGAGTTAGGTCTCTACCTCTTCTGATACGAACAGATGTTTAACTTTGACATGAGACCAGAGTAGTCAGATTGTTTGAACTGAGTATATTTTAGTTTGCAATGCTGCTGATTCTGTTGGTGATAAATGTTTGGTGAAGGGAAGGGGTCAGAAATCTGATGTCCAGGAAGGGGAAATGTCTTAATTTTATTTTTAGAATAAGAATTTCTTTGACTTGCATTTATTTTTGGCCTACAAAGATTTCCTAAAGTTGATAGAGGAATCCTTGAAACCTTTATTATCTATCCCCCTCTTAAGTAACTGTCCTCCATTGGGAGTACAGGAACCTAGATATGAGGGAGCAAAAGGTGACTTTTTGTTTTTAAGCAGTATGTTTGAGGATGTCTTTGCAGTTTGAAGACTTCTCTGGTGTAGGATGGCACATAAGAATCTTCTCAAAAGTGTGCTTGTTTTCCCTTGGCTGTTTGTTCCATCCTGCCCTCTTTTTTTCTTTCAGTTCAATCCACATTTTTTTTTCTTCCCTCAAAGTCATAGCCTGGTTTAGGGTGCACCCTGGCCCTATGGCTAGATGATTTGATCTGGGCTTTCTCCCCATAGTGTCCCCTACCTACTTTTTACAGTAGGGCAGCCTAGCACATTGGAGTTACTGACCCCTAGCTCTGCACTAAAGGACTTTGAAGGGAAAAACACCCAATCTCTGGCTTCCTAGTCTTGAGAGATGCAGTCAGTTAACTAGACAACGAAGTGGTAAATCTTACAATTCTGACTGAATTTACTCTAGGACATTTAGAAATGTGGCAGATTGAGAGTGTGTTGAAGAATGGGAAGTGCCTTCCTGTTGAAGGGTTGTTTCTGCTAGTGAAAGCCATTGTGGATAGGAGGGCGAGGCAGGATACCATTGTGTAGAGCTAGGCATGCCTAGGTTGATGTGAAACTGAAAAATGTGTAGAACTGGAGCACACTGTGGAGGGCTTTAGAGCCAGGCAGAAGCACTATTTATCATTATCGATAATAGTTACTACTTATTGGACATTTAAATACCAGGCACTGTGTGTAGTGTGTTATGTGCATTTTATTTTTGTTTTTCAAGATTTATTTATTGAGGGTGGGGAAGGGGCAGAGGGAGAGAATCCTAAGCAGACTCCCTGCTGAGCGTGGAGCCCCGGGGGCGGGGCGGGGGGGTTGATCTCACAACCCTGAGATTATGACCTGAGCTGAAGCCAAGAGTTGGGTGCTCAACTGACTGAGGCACCCAGGCACTCCAAGTTATGTGCATTTTAGGTGAAAAAGTTTTCTCTGTTTAGATGGACTTATGTTCAAGATCAGACAGTGATAGAGTTAGAATTTGAGCTCAAGTTTACAGACTTACTCCATTCTTTACTGTTTCTATGCAATACTGTACCGGATATAAATAGGAAGTTTGGAGCTATTGGTGAACAGGGAAAGATGAAAACGATTTGTGAGCATTGCTCTAGAACTGTGCGGTCCAGTATGACAGTCACTAGCCACATGTGGTTATTTGAATTTGATTAAAAGTAAATAAAAATAATTCAGTTTCTCAGTTACACTAGCCATATTTTTAAATACCTGTCACATGTCACAGAAAATTTTATTGGACAGGGTGTCTCTAGATCTCAGTTAATAGTATACATTAGAGTCAGCCAAGAATCTTAAGGGGTGGAAGGGGTGGGGAAGCCCAAGCCCTTCCAGATTTCACTAAGTTGGAATCTCTGGGGAAAGACCCAGGCATTTGTGCGGCCTCACAGAAGATTCTGATCTGTAGCCCTGGTTGATAGCTACTGCTCTAGAAGCTCCACAGTAACCATGGTAATGACTGCCCCTCTTGTGTTATGAGGAGACCTGGATTGACAGAGATACCTAGAGTGGGCTAGTCTCTCTGTTCAGCAAATGTAGTCTCTTCACCTGAGGGCCACATGGACAGCAGCTGCAGTTGGGGATGAGATGAGGATCTGGTCGTTATATGCAGCATAATGTGGCTGTGTAAGCCCCTGAGCTCTTTATGGGATAGACTGGTGATGTTTTGGCTTCATTGCTAAGTGTATCTGGGGAAGACCACATGCTATTTATTACTCACTAGTCCAGTTGTTGTTAAATTTGAATTTCCTAAACAGTCCCCAAAGAATTCATGTAGCTCCAAAATTAATGACAGACTTTTTTGGGGCTTCTGATACAGAGGGAGGACTTGCGCAAATATTGTTTAGGTGGGATTGTTAGAAACATCACTTTAGTAATATTGACATGCAGTAGTGATTTGGGATACAATTTACTATTACTATGGTTCACGGTAGTTTAGAAACTTGAAGGGTGCTTCCATCTTCACTGTTACCTTTTTAGCTCAGACTTTGCTGCAGCCTAAGAATTTGCCTTTGCTTTTTCCCTCTTGGTGTTTAGAAGAGTTTCTGTGGCTTTTGTCTTACCC
The DNA here is from genome assembly GCF_053574225.1 of Canis aureus. Taxonomy (NCBI): domain Eukaryota; kingdom Metazoa; phylum Chordata; class Mammalia; order Carnivora; family Canidae; genus Canis; species Canis aureus. Next base: position 74,189,663 of record NC_135615.1, on the reverse strand, counting down.
ATTTTCCTCATGACAGTTCAACTCTCCCTCTATTATAAAAATATTTAGGTAGTACTCTGCCCCCAAAAGAAATGTGCAGAGAACCAGTTATCTGAATGTGCCTCCCTCCACTTATCTTAGAGGGCTTTTGTTGTTTTTTTAAGGTCTTATCTACCTTAAGTTATAGAAAATTAACTACTGAATAGCAGTAACAGGAAGGGACCTTAAGTTTAATCTAGACCAGTGGTTCTTAAAGTGTGGCCTCTGGACCAGCAGCATCAAAATCACCATGGAACTATTACCAGTATATAATCTAGGCCCGACCCTGAACCTGTAAAATCAGATACCTTAGGGATGAGTCTCATCAGCCTATGTTTTACCAAGCCCTGTAGGTGATTTTGATGCCTGCTAAAGTTTGAGAACCACTGAACTCCTTAATTTCAGGGCTAATGATATTCAGGCCCAGAGTATTAATATCTGTTCCCCATTCCCAATTTAAGATTCAGTTCTCAAGTTTTGTGTCAAGTCCAGGCCTAATCTTCAACTTGGGTGTATCTATTTAAGGTGTTTAGAGACACCCCCTACTCTTATCCCCATTGATATAGGTAGGTATTTCTGGCTGGAAAACATGCTGGGTCTGTCCTACCTATATAGATCCAATAGGATAGAATTGTGTCAGAAAGTGAATGAGCTGATTGAATCTGTTGTCCCACAAAGAGCTGAAAGAAAGCTGTGTTTGTAGCCAAATACTTGTGAATTGTATTTTGAACTTCCATTATTGGTGTACCTCTATATCTTGTCCTTTAAGGAGACAAAGGTTCTATCCTCCGTACACATTCAAACTCTTGAATATTAAAGGAGATGAACTTTTTAGTTGAGATGCCCAAGGCTCTAAATTCAGAGTCAACAACTATAACTTAGCCACAGTATCTATTTGGAAGAAAGCACAAATGTAAGTGCTTGTGCCATAGTGTGAACAGGTTACAGATAGGCAAGAAAAAAGATTCCACTATTAAAGAATGGAAAAGTCTACATGCTTATATATTTGAATCCCCCCCCCCAAAAAACAAGGGAATTCCCAACTATAGTATTGAAGCATTAGTTTTGGTGGTGTTGAATAAGATCTTGGCAGAGTATAACAGCACCGTCTTTTCCCAATGAAGGGTCTTTGTTCTGATTTTCTACACCACAGAGTACATATATTCATTGCTCCACACCTGGCCTGTCCCTTGGATCTCAAGTAGTACCACACTTATAAAGGTAGTGCATAGCTTTCATGGTGGTATTCACATTTTGCATATGGCAGAATCAAGGTTCTGAGGAAGATTAAATGACTTGCCCAAGGATTACTGGTCTGTACCACTACTTTTTCACAGTAACTGTTTTCCTTTGTGGCATACAGACCTGTACGCTTGGGTTTATGTTCATATTGGCCAGAGGCTATCAAAGCTTCAGGTTAATGAAATGCTTTTTATTTTGTAGCCATCCAGTCCAATGGATCAGATGGGCAAGATGAGACCTCAGCCATATGGCGGGACTAACCCATACTCGCAACAACAGGGACCTTCATCAGGACCGCAGCAAGGACATGGGTACCCAGGGCAGCCATATGGGTCCCAGACCCCGCAGCGGTACCCGATGGCCATGCAAGGCCGGGCGCAGAGTGCCATGGGTGGCCTCTCTTATGCACAGCAGGTAGATGATGACTCCAATTACCTTAACCCTTGTTGCTGTCCAGGATGTGGTCTTGAGCTGTAGAATCAGAATGAGTCTTTGGCATCTAAACGTCTCGAAAGGAGCATAGGCCAAGAGCTCAGTTGGCTACAATGCTACTTACAAGGCCAAGATTGTGGGCATCATCCCATGTATGCACAAAGAAAAACTGCTCCCTGGCCACAGGCTGTACATATCTGTGTCCTTTGACCTGGTTGGCCTGCTGATACCCACTGAGTAGTGATCTCTGAAGGAGGTGTGGAAAAAAGGCAGGAGCTGGGCACCTATCTACTACAATCAAGAAAAGCCCTTTATTGTGTGCCCTGGGGATGGAAAGGGCCTTTGATGTTTCCTGAAGTCTTCAATATATAGCATCTGATTTTAAATGATTAGGAGGGACTGGGAATAGAAGAAAAGCGGAAGATTGAACAGTAGTGATGCTAACAGTGCTGTTAAAAATGTTAAGATTTCCCTCATCTCCTTTTGTCTGGCCATCTGCACCATTATCTTTTTATTGTCATTTTTTGTTTTGACAGCATTTTCTATCATTTATATTTGAGTAATACTCATACTGAAAACAGAGATGGATAGAATATAAAGCCTAACTTTACTTCTAAGAATTCTAGCAAAATATGCCCTTAAATGTGGAAAATAGGATACTGTCACTTTAGGGAGTTTTTTGTTTTTTGGGGTTTTTTTTCCAATGAGAAGATGGAGAGATGGGTGGATATTATTGGATGTTTTTTTTTTCTTTTGGCCAATTTATCAAATACACACACCCCACCTTGCCCCACCCTGCAAATGCTAGAATTGTGCCTGGTACAAGTAAGCAGGTAGGCTCTCAGATATTTTTTTAATGAAGACTGAATGAAAAGAGAACCAGAGTAGCTTAGTGATTTGCATGCTGTCTGGGTTACTAAACCCTAGGTTTTCAGTCGCCTTAGCCAGGCTGCTATTGACTATTTGTTGTGGCTAGGATATAGATTCCTAATGCTTATAGAACAGTCTTAAACCATGGTAAAGAGGAAGTTCATTGGTGAAAACGGCTGCTCTTGAACTCTTGTTAAGTTGCCCAAATGTTAGTGTAAGTTTTCTGTGAATGAATGCAGTCCACTTGTAGACAAACCAACTAGTAACCCAGCTGGGCTGTCCTTCCTGGCTCGGTTTAGAAAGGCATAGTAGGAAAAACCATGGATCTTCTAGATGGGAGGCTTGGCATACCTGCTTTTTATACTCCTCCTCAGACTGTAGCTTCTGACGGAATACCTTTATTCATCCAGAAGAGTCTGTGCTAAAAGTATCCTTTCCTTTTCTACAGATTCCTCCTTATGGACAACAAGGCCCCAGTGGGTATGGTCAACAGGGCCAAACTCCATATTACAACCAGCAAAGTCCTCACCCCCAGCAGCAGCAGCCGCCCTACTCCCAGCAGCCACCGTCCCAGAACCCTCACGCCCAGCCTTCCTATCAGCAGCAGCCACAGTCTCAGCCACCACAGCTCCAGGCTTCTCAGCCTCCCTATTCCCAGCAGCCATCCCAGCCTCCGCATCAGCAGTCCCCAACTCCATACCCCTCCCAGCAGCCCACCACCCAGCAGCACCCCCAGAGCCAGCCCCCCTACTCACAGCCACAGGCACAGTCTCCCTACCAGCAGCAGCAACCTCAGCAGCCAGCCTCCTCGACGCTCTCCCAGCAGGCTGCATACCCTCAGCCCCAGTCTCAGCAGTCACAGCAAACTGCCTATTCCCAGCAGCGCTTCCCTCCGCCGCAGGTAAGGTGGCCCTGCCTCTCGCCCTTCCCCGTGTGTGACCACAGGCAGCTCGGGGCTTGGTGTCAGGAGGACTTTGCCATACAAATTGGTTCTCTAATGTGCACTTAAAAACCAATTAAACTCTGGGTAAACATGCTAACTAGATTGATTGAACTAATAAAGGCATAACCTTCTTAACTGCATAAAATACCTGTGGCTCTTCTTACTGATGAAGAAATAAGGCAATGGAAAATTACATAGACAGATAAGAAACTAAAGATAATGGGACTGTTTTTGTTTTTATTTTATAACCTAGCATTCAGAACTTGATCATCCAAGTGAGTGTTTTTTTTTTTTTAAAGTTACTTTAGGAGGCTATACTGTACTTTCATTCCAACTGCCATCACATTCTGCTATTGCTCAAAATATTTTGGACCCCTTCATTTGAAATTGCCATCAGAGCTCACATTACATTCTTTAGAATATTCTCAGTGGTGGCAAGTCCTTTCATTTGTTAAAGGTGGATTTGATTTTAGGAAATAGCGAAAATACGTTTGTAGCCATGTCTCTGAATAAGGTAGATGAAGAAGCCTAAAAATAACAATTTGGGCTTTATTCTTTAAAGAGCAAAAATGAGAAGAAGTACCCGAGTCCTGACAGGTCCACTAATGATTCTGGCCATTATTGGAATAAATATCTTATCCTAAGGCAATGTCTTTGAAGGAAGCAGTACTCATTTTAATGCAGAGATTCTACCATGAGGTTGTTTTTTTGGTTTTGTTTTTTAATTGCTTTCATTCCTTGATGGATAAAACTTCTAGTTAGCCATACTTCAGCATTTAACCCCAAGGAATAGCTATCTGTGCTGATAGATGGTCAGCAGTGCTGTTCAGAGTCTTAATCCACTATTGACATTCTTTTTTTTTTTTTAATTAAGCCAGCAACTTTGTTTTTAAGTTTTTATTCTAATTCCAGTTAACATAGTGTTAAATTAGTTTCAGGTGTACAGTATAATGATCGAACAATTCCATATGTCACCCAGTATTCATTGATATTCTTGTCTTATGAGCCATACCTTATATTTTTCTGCTTTCAGATAATATAGAGGGCACTTGGGGAGTTTCTTGCTCCCACCTGTCCTCCGTGAGACAGTCAGTCCTATAGCCCTTTTACCATGAAGCAAGCTTGCCTGGTTTACCAGTACCAGGCCTTCACAGCATTTGTTTTTCTTATTTTAGGAGTTATCTCAAGATTCATTTGGGTCTCAGGCATCCTCAGCCCCCTCAATGACCTCCAGTAAGGGAGGACAAGAAGATATGAACCTGAGTCTTCAGTCAAGACCCTCAAGCTTGCCTGTGAGTATTCTTGCCAACCTCTGAAAGGTGATGGAGCAGAGAAAAAAAGCAAAGAAAACTGGTTTCTGGTTGGATGTTTTGGTGGTGTGGCCTAAATAAACAATGAGCTATTTCTTGAATTCAGGTTGAAAATTCTAAATAGAAATTTATGGATAACTTGTGGAATGTCTGTTTTGGCTTGCTGCCTGGGAAGTAGGTTTGGTGATCTCTGTAGAGTTTTTTTAATTTTGTGTTTTGTTTTTTAAATCTTGGGCTCTGAGGCATGGACCAGGTAAGGGACAGAGAAGATGAAGATGTTATAAGCTCTGTCTGCTCTCCATCAAAGTTGAGCGAAGTTTTAGGGTTATTTTGACCTTACTTTTGAGGGCTAAATTTTTAGGGTTTTGTCTTAATGTTTGGCTAGGAGGTAGGATCTGGGGTGCATCCAGCATGGAATGTCACACTGATCATGGGCTGAGTAAAAGCAGTTTTTCTGGTCCTTTGTGTGAATAGGTTCTTTTGTCTAGTGGAGTGCTTGGTGCCCAGATGCTTGATTGGTGTTTATGGATGGACTGACTGTATCCTGAGAAAGGCAGTATGGTCTGATGATGAAAAGCTTGGGCTCTAGAGCCAGAGTTCCTGAGTCTGCATTTTGACTCTGCCACTAACTCTGTAGCCTTGGGCAAGTCACTTATTAACCTTCCCATGCCTTCTTTTTTGCATCTGTAAAATGAACCTAAAGAACCCACTTTGTGGGGTGGTTATTAACATGAGATAGATCAAAATAGAGTGTTCATGCATTGTGGGCACTGCATTAATGTCAGACATTCTCATCCTCTCCTCAGAGGACATAGGGACTATATTTGATACCTGAGAGATAGTACCAACTAGATAATAGTAGACAGGTTCTGGGAACATTTACCCCTAGTCTTAGCTCTAGTGGTATATGTGAACAAGTTACACAGGCTCTGAAAGTTAATCTACTGGGCACAGGAATGAAATGGGCTACTCTAAAATCTAATAAGATAGTTGGTAGCAAACCTTCCATTACAAATCCTGCTTTAGTAAATAGAAATTCAGCCATACATGTCTAGATAAGTCTTTTGAAATCTTGATTCTACTCAAAGGTTTCTCTTTGGTTCTTCTGACTTGGGAGAAAATGGTTTCTGGATTTTTAAGGAATAGGTAGGAGGCAAGAACTCTCTTCATCACAAAGCCTCTTGTGGCTTTCCCTGAAGATCTCTGAGCATTACCTGGATAGGGCAAGGTCTACGGGATCCCTCAGTACCTGTTATAACAGGCATCTCAGGCCAGGGTGCATAGCCCCTGTCAGATGGGACCCTGAGACTGTTGACTCTCAGTTAAGGAATTGGGTGAGGGTATGTCTGAATAAGGCAATCCCTTGTTGTTCCCTTTTCATTAATTACTGTTGCAGTCCTTTTCTGCATCCCAAACTTGACTGGAAGGTGTTTTTTAACCTGATTCAGTCAGAAATGTAACTACTCCCTCATCATCTGTGGTCTGTAGCTAAATGAGTGAGGTGCAACTGTGGCAAGAAACCAAATCAGTGGATTTTTGTCAATGTTTTAAGTTGTTCCCCATCAAAAAGTTTCTGCTTGCTCCTAGTAATCTTCCAGCAGAACTGTATTTGTTATTTTTCAGTCCTGAGAAAGCCTAGCATACAAACACATTGCATGTCTTCTAAGGGTTGAGAGCCTTGTATTGTCAAATCCAGGGCTTCTGATTTGACCTGCTGAAGTGAAGGCACTGGCAGCTTCGTGGGCCCAGGGGAGGATTGTTCCTGGGCAGCCTATCACAAGGAGCATTCCCAAGCTCAGGCTTCTACTATAGATTCATCCAAATGGGTCATTTGCTCTGTGGTAGAAGCTCTATGTGGGAGGTGAGCTGGCTGGGTTATTGGCATGTTGTTTGTTGAATTGCTTTTTATCCCTCTGCTACTTGGACTAAGAAACAAAAGGTGGTTATTCTTTGAAATTTTGGTTTGATGCCAGATTTGCCTAGCCAGGCTGGGAAACGGTCACATTTGAAGAAAGAAGTCGGGATTCCCTAGAAGAGGCCCATTCTTTTCTGAAGCAGTTGTGTCAAGGAATCCCTAGGTTTGCTGGTGCATTCCTTCACTCAGCAGATGTATATGGGGCACCTCTTTGTATTTGGCTCCAGAAGAGAAGCTAAGCCTCTCCCATTTTCACATTCCCCTCTTTGCTCATTCACCTTATCCATTTAGCCCTAAGGGCATTATGATTGTGACCCTTGATTTAAAGACTCATGATTTCTGATCCTGATTATTACAAAAATTAGATTTTGAGGAGTGTTTGCTCAGCTATTAATGCCAAACCATTTAGCTGCTTTTATCCTGGTTATGTTATCCCTCTATTTAAAACTTCTCAACTGTTTTTCATTAATCTTAGAATAAAATCCAAAATCCTTAATATTATATAAGCTGCCCCCCGCTTCTGATTTAGGTCTGGAAGGAGGACTGAGACTACATTTCTAACAAATTCCTTGATACTGCTGATGCTACTAGACCAGGGGTGACACTTTGAGAACATCTACTTCATAATTCTTTGCCCTTTGCCTTGCTATGGACTTTGTCTAGGTTTTGTAAAGCCCCATGCTTTTTTCTGCGTCTAGATCTCTGCACAGGCCTTTCCTTTTGTCTAATACACATTTCCTCCTAACTCCTCTTATTCATATTTCAGACTACATCTTCAAGATTATTTCCTCAGAAAACTCCTTCCTGATCAAATGTCAAAACTCAGCCTAAATAACTGCTCTGATGCCCTCACTGGCTAAAGGCAGTTTTTACCTAAAAACAAACAAACAAACAAACAAAAACCTCTGCAATATTTAAGACTTCTTAAAAGGTGTAAAGAATGATTTGGTGCCTCAGGACCCATCTTTAGAAAGCAGACCTTGGGGCGCCTGGGTGGCTCAGCGGTTTGGTGCCTGCCTTTGGCCCAGGGCATGATCCTGGAGTCCCGGGATCGAGTCCCACGTCAGGCTCCCTGCATGGAGCCTGCTTCTCCCTCTGCCTATGTCTCTGCCTCTCTCTATGTCTCTCATGAATAAATAAATAAAATCTTAAAAAAAAAAAAGAAAGAAAGAAAGCAAGCAAGCAGACCTTGCTAACATAGGTAAAAGCACCTTATATAGCCCTCTGGGATCACTTCCCTACCCGTGTACCAAGAAAAATACTATCCTATATCTGAGGTTTGTTTGCTTCATGTCACCAGAGCAGTTTGCTAATACCTCTACATTTGGGTCTCTTCATTTGATGGTAAGCTTGGGGGAGCAGGCACTGTGTTACTGATCTATGTGCCCCTAACACCTATCACATGATGCCCCAGACCAGTGGTTCTCTACCTTGGCTGCATCTTAGAATTACCCGAGGAGCAAATGATCTTTCAAAACCAATGGCCAGGGGATGCCTGGGTGGCTCAGTGATTGAGCATCTGCCTTTGGCTCAGGTCGTGATCCTGGGGGCCCTGGGATCAAGTCCCATGTCGGGCTCCTTGCATGGAGCCTGCTTCTCCTCCCTCTTCCTATGTCTCTGCCTCTCTGTGTCTCTCACGAATAAATAAAATCTTAAAGAAAAAAAAAAAAAAAAAAAAACAATGTCCAGGGTTCACAGAGTTCTGAATCATTTGAGGGGCTGGGGGAACTTGGGCTCTGCTATGGTTAGAAGCTGTGATTGATTTGTAGCCCTGGTAGAGATTCATAATCCAAACTGTGTCAGCTTCCTTTGCTAAAACAGACTATCGTAGCACCCATGTTTTCAGTCAGTATTTATCTTAAGTGTAACTTCAATTATTTAACACAAGCTCAGTGTGGGCTGACTGTCTCTGTCTTGCTCTTGGCCATCATAGTGCATGGCATAAAGTAGTCTCTAATTCAGTGAACAAATGAACCTGAGCAGTATTTATTACATTGTTCATTCACAAAGTGTATGGCTGACAGGGGACAGCTTGACCATATTGTAAAATTGTTGTTTTTACTGCTAGGGCAAGGCAGGTATCACAGCCTTATAGGAAGGCCCAAACTTCATTTAGAGGACAGATGAATTTATTTATGCTTTCTAATAGTTGCTTTAAGAAGGGGTTAGGGTTTGTCATCTATCTTATAAAGAGCCACTACTTCACCTTATGGTAAGAAAGTTCTTGTAAGGAATGGGTGAACAAACCTTTAGGTGTTTCTTTTCTTTTTTTCTTTTTTTAACTTTTATATATTTATTTTTTGAAGATTTTATTTATTTATTAATGAGAGAGAGAGAGAGAGAGAGAGCGCGTGAGCGGCAGAGACACAGGCAGAGGGAGAAGCAGGCTCCATGCAGGGAGCCTGACGTGGGACTTGATCCCGGGTCTCCAGGATCACGCCCTGGGCTGAAGGCAGCGCTAAACCACTGAGCCACCCGAGTTGCCCAAGGTGTTTCATTAAGTCTCTAATTTTCTTGAGCGTGGGGCAAAATCTTTAAGGGTCTTATCTGAAAATTGGTATCTGACTTTCAATTATAATCATTTCCGGGAATGACTTGGAATTGCATCTTTAAAAGCTTCTGTTTAGGGATCCCTGGGTGGCGCAGCGGTTTGGCGCCTGCCTTTGGCCCAGGGCGCGATCCTGGAGACCCGGGATCGAATCCCACATTGGGCTCCGGGTGCATGGAGCCTGCTTCTCCCTCTGCCTATGTCTCTGCCTCTCTCTCTCTCTCTCTCTCTCTCTCTCTCTGTGACTATCATAAATACATAAAAATTAAAAATAAAAAAAATAAAATACAAGCTTCTGTTTAAGTGATTCATTCAAGTATGTGTGGTTTCTCTAGTGAATGTTTCCCAATTTTTTTCTTACTGAGGCACATTTGTAAATTTACATTTTAGGCTTGAGATAGAGTTTCCATTCAGTGGTGGAAAATGGATATAGGATTGAAAGCCCAGATCTGGAAAGGTTAACCAGATCAGTGCTTCTCAAACTTAAGCATGCACTGAGAATCATCTGGAGATTAATTAAAACATAGATTACTGACCTCTACCCAGAGAGATTCTAATTAAGTGGGTATAAGGATGGGAGCTAAGAATTTGCATTTCCAGCAAGCTCTCAGGTGGTGTTGAAGTTCCAAAAACCATACTTTAATAACAGTGAGTTTAGGGATCCCTAGGTGGCAGAGTGGTTTGGCGCCTGCCTTTGGCCCAGGGCGCGATCCTGGAGACCCGGGATCGAATCCCACGTCGGGCTCCTGTTGCATGGAGCCTGCTTCTCCCTCTGCCTGTGTCTCTGCCTCTCTTTCTCTCTCTCTGTGTGTGACTATCGTAGATAAATAAAACATTAAAAAAAAAATAGTGAGTTTAGGTAGTAGCCCTTTGAAAAGAGAAGGAAAAAAAATTACTAGACTAGGAAACCACAGTGGTAACCGAATATAACAGTGGTGACTCTTGGTGATCTGGAGGGAAGGCTATGGCTTGAAAATGGTGGAAAGAAAAGAGACTTGAGAGAAACACTGTGTGTAGTCTTTGCACTTTCAGTACCACCCTGGAAGTTTTCCATGTGGCACACATCACTGGATCCCTTCCAAAAGTTGGTCATCTCCTCCTAGTCTACCTCAGAAATGGCTTTCGAATCTGGCTTCCCCTGTCCTACCCATTGCCCCTGCCCCCCTTTTTAAAGGCCCCTTTTACCTCCTACCTAGTGCCTTGCCCCTGGTGGTTCTGTTTATTTTCCTTCCATAATCATCAGACTAGTCATCTTAAAAAAAATCAACCCTGGGGGCACCTGGGTGGCTTAATTAAGTGACTCTTCTTGGTTTGGGCTCAGGGTCCTGAGATCGAACCCTGCATCATCATCTGGCTCCCCACTTGGTGGGGAGTCTGCTTCACTCTCTCTTTCTCTCTCTCTCTCTCTCTCTCTCAAATAAATAAATCTTTAAAAAGAAATCTGGCAAGTTAACATTACTGCTTTAAAAACCTCTGACTAGGGGGATTCCCTGGGTGGCTCAGCGGTTTGGTGCCTGCTTTTGGCCCAGGGCGCGATCCTGGAGTCCCGGGATCAAATCCTGCGTCCAGCTCCTGGCATGGAGCCTGCTTCTCCCTCCTCCTGTGTCTCTGCCTCTCTTTCTCTTTAAAAAACAAAAACAAAAACAAAAACAAAACAAAACCTCTGACTACCTGTTGCCTATAGGTTTAAGCCCAAGGGTGATACAAGTTCTTTTGTGATCTGGAGGATGAGAATATTTAAAACAAAAACAAACAAAAAACAGTGAATAAGGTTCCTGTCCCTCGAGTAAAAGCTAGCACACTGTTTGCTGTGGGTATTCTATAGAAGGCAGACAGGCATTAGACAAGGGTTAGACTTTGATGCCTTCTGAGAGGTAGCCTGTGATATGACATGGTTGCTGCCCTTGAGTATCCTCTTTGTTTCGTTAATAAAACAAATAGAAGAATGTATGCCTGAGTGTTACAATGGGTGCTTTCTGAAAATTTGGTCAAGTCGGTGATCATTTATGTCTGAGTAGTTGAGGGCAGAATTTAAACATCATGGCAGAATTTAAAATGACCTTAGTTATGGACATACTTGGGAGGTTGGAAAGGAAAAATCTAGCCTGAGCAGAGGCCAGATAGGGGTGGGGTATAGTATAGCTGATACTGAGGGATTGATGAGATTAGGCTTCTAGGGGGTAGGGAGTAACAGAAAGGAGAGCTAGATTACAGGGGTTAGGGCCCTAGTGGGCCTACTAAGCCATATGAATTTGATCTTACAGACCTGCAGATAGGCTATTGGAGCAGTAACATGATAAAAATAACGTTAAAAAAACAATCCATTCGTGTATAGTGTGGTTTGCAAAGGAGAGAGTCTGGAAGCAAGGGAAGAAGTTCAACTGTTGGAATAATTTTGACGAGAGGTATGGAGTTGTTCCCCTCTGTCTCTTTGCATAGCCAGCCTAGTCCCAGCTCTGATTTGTGCAGGAAAGACTATAGACCTGAGATGAGGTGGGGAGAAAGATCTCATTGACAAAAATAGAAAGGTTAATAGGAAAACACATTTTTGGAGGAGAAGGTAAGTTCCATGTAGTGAAATGTTTAAAGACAAATGTTTAGCTGCTAGTTGGAGATAGGAGACTAGAAGTTGGTTAAGAGTGGAGTCTGGTTCGAGTTGGGGAGATGTCTGTCTGTGGTGTAATTCATAGTTAACAATGGAATGAAGGAGGCCTCCCAGGCCATGGCTTATGGAGAGAGGAGCCAGTGAGAGCCCTGGACAGTGCCTTTGCCCAGCAAATAGCTGGTGAGCTTGAAGGAGGACCAGGATTATCATATTTATGAAAGCCAAAAGAAAGGGGGAATGGTCCACATCACATTTATATTTCAAAGAGTATAAAGTTGGATTTGTCAGGCAGCAGGTTATTGGGATCCTTTATAGATGTGGAGAGGACCTGATTTCTGAGGGCTAGAGGAAAGGAAATAAACCGGGAAAGGTATAAAGACAAAGAGCATTCTTGAAAGGCATTGAAGGGAGGGGGCAGCTGAATCAGCCCAAATTCCTCCACTTCATCTGAAGACCCGCATGTGTATAAGGCAGATAGATAGAAGGGTGGAGATGCTGGCAGAATATTAGGAGGGTATAAACAGACTTCTCTTTCAGGAGTTGTGAAGGAAAGCAATCAAGGGCACTCCCTGGGTTAGCTCACAAAGGACACTATACCCTTGACTGGAAAAGTCTTAGAGACTGCTGTCAAAGTGCTGGATCATACTTGTTTCTTCTGGTTAGGTAGGAGTGGAGGTTATTGATGCTGGATATTAGGTGGAGAAGAGGATTAGGATTTTTAATGTTCGTTAAATTAATTACAATTTTTTTCCTTTAAATCACTTGGGTTTCCAAGCCCCTCCTTTAGATTTCACTTAATAACACTGTAGCTATTAGCTAGCACTCATGTTTTACTACTGTGATGTTCTCAGAACTTGGGTTACAGTGATCTGGAAAGAGGAAATGGGAGGGGAACTATGTTGTTCCTGTAGAATCCAGATATTAAGAGGGCAGGAGTGAGGCCAGGAACAGAGCTTACAGGCAACACCAATCCTCCTAGAAGAGCAGGAATTGAAACATACCTAGTAACCACTCCTTTTTCGTATTAGAAGAAACTAAGAGGAGGGGTGCCTGGGTGGCTCAGTCAGTTAAGCATCTGCCTTTGATTCAGGTCATGATCTCAGGGTCCTGGGATTGAGTCCCATGTCAAACTCCCTGCTCAGCAGGCATCCTGCTTCTCCCTCTCCCTCTGCCCCTCCTCTCTGCCCATTTTCTCTCTCTCTCTCTGATAGACAGAGAGAGATAAAACCTTTTTTTTTTTTTTAGATAGATAAAATCTTAAAGAAGGAAACTAACGGTCAGAACTAGGATTTTAGTCCAGCTCTATCTGATATTTCAAATTAAGTATTTCCTCTAGCATCCCACCCAGCAGAAGAAAGGCTTGGACAATCTTAATCCTCTCTTCAAGGTCAGCCAAAAGCCTCAACCCCTATACCATCTAATATTTACTAGACTTGTCCTGAAGGGATTTCACTTTTGTTTTCCCTGGATTTCTTGTCATGGAGGCACAGATGAGTTATGAAAAGGACAGCTGAGGTACAGGGAGGGGTGGGAGAGGGAACATGCCCAAACTGATAGGACGGGTCAGCTAGAGGAACTAGGGAATCACCTCAAAATGTGAAAAGTTGACTAGAGTTTGGTTCCCCTTGGGTTGGATGGAAGCAAGCCTTGTTCAGTGCTTTTCTTCTTAGAGCACAGTGTCCTGATTAATGCTGATGTTAATCAGGTAGATCCTTGCTCCTGAAAAAATGTGGTCCATTATCTAGCAGCACAGACATCACCTGGGAATTGTCTTAGAAATGCAGGTTCTTGGGTCCCGCACAGCTTTATTGAATCCCAACACCGTTAACAAGATCCCCAGGTGATTCATTTGTCTAATGGTTTAGAAGCAAGGAGTTAGACCCTGAGAACTGAGAGTAAAATTTTCAAATGAAATATCAAGCTGGGGACTTTGGAGTTTTACTGTGTCTAATAAAATTTCAAGAATCTCTGAGTGTGGGGGGATAGGAGTGGGAGACCACCACCTGTTGTTCTACAGTGCTCTGGGGGCCCTGGTTCCCTGTATCTACAGGCCTGACCCCATTGTGGGGCCATCTGCAGCTCCCAGCAGACCTGTGTAGCCTCTTCTCCAGCCTCTTGGGTGTGTCTCAAGCTCCTCACAACCCCCGGTCCTTCCTGCCATTGTCTTCTTGCTAAAGATGTCTGCCCACCTACCCTCCCACTCTCTTTGAATACCCAGCAGACTCCTACTGTGGCTTCAGAACCTAGCTGGAATACTTTCTCTGGGATTTCTTCCCCAGTTTCTTCATGTTGGCCCAGCATTATGCAGGCACCTCTGCTTGGACATCAGGTCTGCATCTAGTGCCTGTGCCAGGGCAGCTAGTCCCACTTGGTAAACCTGTGCTGGGCAGACCCAGGTTCTTGCTGCCCACCTGAGCTTGGGAACCAGCTTTTTGTTGTGTAGGTTTCCTGGGGGGAGTGACAGAAATCCTCTGAAGGTTTAAAAAATTGAAATGCTTGAAGGATTTAAATTTTACACTGTGTTGCCTTTTGTCATATTTCATGGTAAAAGGAAACAGGCCAACAGTTTTTGCCTAGGCTTTTGATGGCTTATTTTCAAGGGGGTAACAAAAATGCCACTAGCAATTTTGGTATTCAGAGAAGCTGGGCCTTTCTGAGGTTGGTGACCTGTTTTCTTTGTATCTGACTGGGTATCTATGCTTGCTCCCCTTGAATTGTAGCCCAGGTGCTCTTAAAAAGTCTCAGAAAGGAAATTCCCACCCCCTCTGTCATATCTGCCCAGACTGCTCAGAGCAGCGTGTACCTTGTGCAAGTAGCCATCCCTTCTCTAGAACGCTGGTTCTCTGGCAGGGCTAGCCAATCCGCTTCTCCATCTTAGTCACGCTGTTCCAGCCCTTGGTACTGCCTGGTGCCTGCCAGAGCCTGTGCTGCTTGCAGCACATTACTGTATGCTTGTTCCTGGGCCCATTTCCTGTTTCTATTCTAGTCACTGGTGGCTCAGCTCTGCTTCCTGCCTGTGTGTCTCACACAGATTCCTCTTGCTAGAACCTTTTGTTTTCTTCAGAAGAACTTCAGTCTGAAAACTAACTGAGCCTTACTTCTGGTATGATGGCTCCTGGGATCAGTTAGCCCTTCTGAGGACTGGCAGGAAGTATACCTCTTTCCCACCTAGCAAACCATACCCCTTGGATTTGACCTTGTTCTTCAGTTTGTCCCTAGCCCCGCTACAGGAAGCTGGTGGCTCATTGCTTAGACCAGAAATTGCTACAAGAAGATGAGCTGGGATTTTTTGTACCCAAACCTGTCTTCGTTCCTCAGCTGTGCAGTGTTGTCAGGACTGGTTCTTTTTCACCTGGAGCTTTACAAGCCTATTTCTTGCTACTGCAGGAGACACTTGGTACCCTTTTTATCCCAAACCTCCCTAAAGTCCAGAGAATACTTACATGGGGTTGGGCAGGTAATGCTATCCTCAGCAGAGTAAAAGCTTGCAGAGAGTATAGTGATGGAAAGAAAGCATGTGCTGACTCAGCCTTCTATCCTGTGTGAGCAGTTCAATAGCCACCAACCCCCCCCCCCCCACCCCGCCCTGGGGTTAGAGTGGGAGGGAGAAAGTACAGGGAGGTTTTAAAAAAGGGAAGAATTGAAGGAGCTTGTTCTGGACAAATGTATTGTAAAGTTCTAAGGCTCTTCCATCTTACCCATTTTCCCCAGAAGATGTCTTAGTAGAGAATATGCCTTGTGAATAATTCTGTCCTTCTCTCTTCTTCACAACTACTCTTTGGGGGATCATCTGATAATCCTGTGTCAGATGGAGTGGTTTCTATACCGAACCCTAGGCCTAGGTATGTTTAATAGAGAGGGATTTAATATAGGGAGTTGAGCTTACAAAATTGCTAGAAAGATTGAGGAAGCAAGCATGCTCTAGGCTTGTCCTTCAGGAGCAGGACCTAAAACTAGATTTGACCCACCAGGGAAACTCCTGTCTTTGAGCCACTATCATATTAATTGCCCTAAGTCTGCTATCCAGGGATTAGTAAGCTAGAGTCAAGAAGGAGCAGCTGCTGCCACCAGAAGCAGCATCCAGTTTACTGGAAGAGGAAGCCAAAATGCTGTTGTAGGAACAAGTAAAAGAGACAGAAATATGGTCTCTGCCATACTTTGATCTAATCTTGAGTTTGCTTCTAATTAGTAGAACCTGAATTGTATCTAAACCCATTCACAAGGGATTCTGGGAAATGTGGGGTTTTTTTTTTTTTTTTTTTTTTTTTTTTTAGCTTTTTAACCTCAGTGGGATGGAGGTAGCCTGAGCTAGTCCACAGAATATTCACTGCACCAACACAAAAATTACAACCATCCCCCTTATTCCTTACCTTACTTACATATGAGGAACCGAAGGCCCAGAAAGGGCAATGGACTTGCCCAAGGTCATTTAGTAAATCAGAACGTTCAGTTCCCTGACTTCTAGTCCAGTGTTTTCACTATTAGGACCAATTCCTATAAAGGATCGGTAAAGGGGCACCTGGGTGGCTCAGCGGTTGACCATTTGCCTTTGGCTCAGGTCATGATCCCGGGGTCCTGGGATTGAGTCCTGCATCAGGGTCCCTGAGGGGAGCCTGCTTCTCCCTCTGCCTGTGTCTGGGCCTCTCTCTGTGTGACTCTCATGAATAAATAAATAAAATCTTAAAAAAAAAAAGTATAGGTAAAAAGCTGAAGAGAAAGAAAAAATGCCATATTCTCTTCTCTTTGGAGAGGAGGAAGAGGTGTGTAGAAATGTGGGGCTGAGATTTCTGGGCAAAGGTAGTGATACTGTAGCTTCTGGATTTAGGTCTACTCTCCGGGAAGATGTAGGAAATATTCTGGAAGGAAGAAACCTCAAAAACTAGAATTTCCTACAATTCCTGAGTCAACATATGGATGAACTCAGTTGCCTTGGTGACCATGGCTTTCTTCCACCCCCTACCCTACTTCCCCCTCTCTCCTATTGGTGCTTTTATAACCTTCTGCAAAGCTGTTTGGGAGATTACCTCAGTGAAGTACATGCGCTGGCTTCTGCCATTGTCCTTCTCTAAAAAGACCAGCAAAATCAGAAAGCTAGCCCCCAGATGTGTGATTGCCAAGCTGTTTCTCATTTGTCCTTGGGGGTTAGAGGGGTATTGGGCTTTTCAAACAAGTAATAAACCAAGCCCTCCTAGAAATGCTATCCTTCAGAAGCCATGAGGACCCTCCTACACCAGAGTGAGAATCTGTTCCACCAAACTTGGTCCAGAGGGGAGGACCCCTGGTATATGGAGCTATATTAACATACCTGATAAATCAGGCATAGAATTCTGTTGTCTTTCTTTACCGCCCCATGTTTCTAACATATTTGGCATTCAACCTTTGGGGGCCAGTGCTTGCTCTCTTATGCCATCTACTTCCACAGCCTGAACTTCTCCATCTTCCCCAGTTGGTATCCACATGGAATTGGCTGGTATTGTGACATAGTCACTGATTGCCATTGGGCAGAGCTCACCTTCATATGGCTAGCTTACTTCCCATTTGACCTTTCCCAAGGAAGCTAAGAAGCCAGGTCTTGTTGAAAGTGGAAACTAAGAGTTGAAGGCTCAAGCTGAGAGTCAGCCAACCTGCCCTTTAAGGCCAGCTTTGATATGGGAGGAATATTGAATATTGTTTATGGAGATAAGTGAAGGTAATTTCCTGACATTCTGGGGAAGGTAGAAGAAAAAGTTTGGACAAACGGGATCAGTGTTCAGAGGAACTCTTAAGAATAGTTGGTCATGGATGCCTGGGTGGCTCAGTGGTTGCGCATCTGCCTTTGGCTCGGCGTGATCCCTGGGGAGCCTGATTCGGGACTCGATTCTGGGACCCCAGGATCATGCCCTGAGCCAAAGGCAGACGCTCAATCACTGAGCCACCCAGGTGCCCCTCATCTTTTCCTTTTAGAACTTGACTGTGTCTTTCCTTGTGTTCAGAGTTGTTCTTCTGGTTTTGTGCGTTTGGGTTGATGCCTGTCTTTTCTGGCTTAAGATGCTATTTGTTCCCTATTTTCAGATGTTTCTTCCATACCTTCCCCCAAATCTTTGGATTTTATCTAAACCAGTAGGCCATAGTAGGGAAGACCACTGGCAAATATAAATTTAGGGGATTAAATGCCAAACCAAGGAGGCCATTGAGCTCTGTAGACCTTGGTCTAAGCTGTGTTCAGCACAGTGCCAACCTTGCCTTCCCTGTTTATGCACACTGCATCCTTGCTTGCTTTCT
Organism: Canis aureus; assembly: GCF_053574225.1. NCBI lineage: Eukaryota > Metazoa > Chordata > Mammalia > Carnivora > Canidae > Canis > Canis aureus. The sequence continues at coordinate 74,171,519 of NC_135615.1, read as the reverse complement.
GGTTGCTATAATTCTGAGGGGCAGCTAGAGGAGGTGGAAGCCTAAGGCCACACCCCCTCTCCCTTAGACTTCTCATATCTAGAACTCTGACTTCTTTTCTGTTTCCTTCCTCTCCCCCTTTTCCCACCCTCCTTGCTCAAGTTCTAGGATTTCAGCTGATCATGGTGGAATAAGGTCTGTGTGGTTGGCTTTCCTAACAGGAAATGCTTAACTTGGGGAAAGTAGGGAGTTCCTAACTTCTTTGCTTTCTTGAGCTTTACAGTGCTCGTTTCCTGCTGGGATTAGAACAGCCCTATTCCATAAATATGCACTGTTCTTGACTGCTCTAACTCAGGCCCAGCTCTGACCCAGTTTCATTTTTTTTTTTCTTCCAGATTTGAGTCTGTTAGCTAGTGACCCTTAAAGCACTGTACATTTTTGGCCAAGAGGTGGTTTCTGACTAGTTAAGACATTCTCTCCTGGCCCAAGTGAGAAGCCTTTGCAGGGGAGGGGTGTGTGTCCAAGGCAGGTCAGGTAGGTAATACACCTGGTGGGGACTGTGACAAACTGGAAAACAAGGTTTCAACCAATCGCTACACTGTGGGAGTTCTAGGATCTTTTTCTCTTTCCCCCACAAGTTGGGAAACTAGAGTTTTTAATGTAAAATCTCAGAATTATTAGTAGGGTCTGTATGGGAGCCTTAGGCAATGGCACCTATGGGTCTGTCCCTGCAGCTTCGTGCGAACTGCCCATGTAGCTTTGGCTCCCTTGGAGCTGGTATTTAGAATTTTTTGGCGGTGGGGGCCAGCTGTGGGGAGATACATCTACCCATTGCTGACTCCCCTTGTGTTTGGTGTTTGTTTTATTGGTTTGGGGAGTGGGAAGTGCAGGGGAGATGTTGGGCTGAAGCACTCAATGTGATTAAACCTCTAGCCGAGCAGATCTGTGGGAGCAGAATATCGACCCCTGGAAAATCAATGGCTGCTGCAGTGGCCGAGCTGCTGTTCGCAGGGGCTCCCACCGCGGGAGTGCAGGCAGCCCCATGGTCTTTCTTCTCCCCTTTCTTACTTCAGAAACGCCCTCGGCCCCCACCCAAAGGGGCAAACCTACCTCAAGAGATTTTGCCGAGGTAGATTAGAACAGCGGGTTCTTGTATTTTTGTAATTAGATTGAAATTTCTCCAGTGACACAGAGCCCCGCCTCCCGACAGCCTCCTTTCCAGACGTTCCTTCCCTGCACTGCAGTTCTATCAAGTGCTCTTACCCAAGTGGCCAGGGCCTATTTGGGGGTCGTACTTTGCAGTTTTAGACAGGAGAGTTTGTTTCCTCCATGCCAGCACCCAAGAATCCCCTCCATGTGGAGGTCTAGAGCTCAGGTATGGGATTATGGTGGGGGATCAAGGTTAAAGGAAAGAAGACTACTAGAGAATGGGTCTAAAGAGGATGCTTTTGAGTAGATTATTCATTGAGTAACTCATCAAACATGTTGTCTTTTGTGTGCTTGGTGTTTTTCTGCTCACTGATAATTTAGGGGAGGATCTGGCCTGGTCCTGCTCTGGTCCTACAGGCAGAATCTGCACAGTGCCATCAGTCCTGCCACGGTGGGTCCAGAAGAGTCCTTGGAGGGGCTGTGAGCATTGTCCCTAGGGTGAAGGTGAAGGGCCAGGGAAGCTGTGCTGGCTGTGGAGGCGTTGTCCCCACAAAGCTCTTCCTGTCTTTGAAGTCTCCAAGGCAAAAAATGATTTTAGTCTATAGCTGCTGCACCTGTAGCTCAACTTCCAAGTAATTGGTCTTCCCACCCAGTTCTCTTCAGGTGACCTGGAAGTGGACCATCCTGCTGTGTTATAGGAAAGCTCTGGTACCAGCCTTGGTGGATCACAACTGTGGACACAGGGTTGAAGCTTGCTTAGCTTCCCTCCACAAAGGAGCTTCCCCACCTTAGAGTTTGGGGAATGGGGCTCCTAAACAAGGCCTAATTGTCCTGCAGTTTGGAATGATAGCTGCAGGGCTGGATGAGGGTTTGAAATCGCCTGAGATGAGGCCATCTAGAGGCCAGGGATGTTTTGACTTCTCTCTCTGGGCCACACCCCTGTGTCTGATAATAGGCATAGAGCACATTCAGTGTGAATACCAGCAAAGACCAGATACCAACCTTCACAGGACTTAGCTTCCAGAGGGTCTCCCTAGATTCTAAGTCACTCTCTCCCTCCCTATACATTAAGTACCCTTCTAGGGGATCCCTGGGTGGCTCAGCGGTTTGGCACCTGTCTTCGGCCCAGGGCGTGGTCCTGGAGTCCTGGGATCCAATCCCGCATCAGGCTCCCTGCATGGAGCCTGCTTCTTCCTCTGCCTGTGTCTCTGCCTCTGTGTGTGTGTGTGTGTGTGTGTGTGTGTGTATCTCTCATGAATAAATAAATAAAATCCTAAAAAAAAAAAGTATCCTTCTAAGGACCCAGAGGTAAGAGAAAGTACTATACCATTTAGTGTGGTGAAAGTAAGTAAGTTTAAATTGAGAGTTACAGATGAAAGGGCTGATTTGAAATAAATCACGAAAGGAGGTTTAGAAAGGAGAAATGGTTTATAGGAGGAGCGACTATGCAAGAGGAAGTGTGTAGCATTATAGACTTACATGGTTAAATTACCTAGTTTTACTCTTTCCTTCTACAGAGGAGCCAAGCAAGGCTTAGGGTGGTTTACTTGTTAAAGCCATGGATGTAGTAGTCACTCAGCATGTCCAGAGGCAGGTTGTGACCAGGCTTTGTTTGGCATATGGAACCCAGCTTCTGAGAGTGGCAAGCTTCTACCTTATAGTAGAAAGAGCGCAAGCTCTGGAATCAGAATATGGGTTTGAACTCCAGTTCTTCTGTATGATAGCTCTCTGTCCTTGGGCACATTTTTTAACTTCTGAGCTCCTGCTTTGGCAAAAAAACAGGGAAGATACATGCTTCTAGAAGATGGCTGTGAGAATTAAATGTGAGCCAGCTGTGTACCTGAGGGTTAAGCACATGAGAGTCCTATATTTGTTTCCCTTCAAGAGGGAGATACAAAGAGACTTCCTTTATTCTTCATTCCAGCACCCTTTGAATTTGGAGATTTGGTCTCCTTAAGTTTTATTTATGTTCTGATGTGTATATATATATAGGGGATTTCCTCTTAGAGGTGGGCCCCCAGAAAGCATTCTGGGTACCAGATGAGTTCTGACTCTTCTTTACTATGCATCCCCCACCAGGCAGCCAGAAGGTACTGGGAAGAAATGACCCATTATCCCCAGAATGATAGCCTATTGTGAAAAAGAGAAGAGGGGGTTTGGTGAGGGGCTTTTGGAAACTTCAGGTAGGGGTTAGGAAATCACATTCTCTTAGCCTTTCCCAGAGCACTTGCTGCTATTCCAAACTGTTGGTGTAGTTCAAGCAGGAGATGGTGTTTGGTCCTGAGCTAGAAAGATAGTGCCAGCTTCTGTGTCTTTCCTTTCCCCTTCTTAACCACCTGTTAGCCCCTGACTCAAAAGTACACCAGTACTAAGAGGCAGTTTGTTCTGTTTATTGATTCATTCTTGGCATTTCAGCCCGCACCAGATAGCCTGTTCTCTGGACAGGGACAGCAGCTCATCTGTTGAACTGTGACCACTCATTGGAGCAAGTGCAGTTCTGTAATTCTGGAGTCCCTACCAGTCTGGGGGTCAGATCCCTTAACTTGAATTTAACAAAGACTGCGGAAAAGAGGGCCTACGACTGAAGCTTTATTATATTGAATATTTTCTAGAAGTGTTTGGCAGAGATAGCCTCTTCTCCCCTGACCCTTGACAAATAAGTTGCTTAAGGAAGTCATTATGAAAAACCAGGTCTCAAAAAAAAAAAAAAGAAAAGAAAAACCAGGTCTCCCCAAAACTTATTTACCTTAAGTAGTTACTATGTAATTATGTTTGCTGTACTTTTTCCTTGAAGTTTGTCTCCTTTCCTGCTGTCTGCCTTTCTTCAAGGGTCAGGTCTTCCAGTCTTTTCTGTATTCTTCAGGATTTCCTCCCATTCTCCAGCATGGGAGCAGCCTCCTGCTGTGGCTGTGGATCTGTTAGGTACACTGCTGGGAAAACACTTGATAAATGCCAATGCAGATTTGGTGATTTCAGTCTGTGCATTTGGGCTTTTTTCATTCAAGGAAAAGTCATTTAAGTAAGTGTGGCTGAATTGCAGGGTTCTCAACACACACACACACACACACACACACCCTCTAAGTATGTATGTAGGATTTACCTGGTTCCCTTGGTAGGTGGTTTCCCCGCCAGTAGTCAGCACAACTTGGCAAAAGTTCTTTTCAACTGAAAGAGGACAAGAACTCCATCTGGGGGTTAACAAAAGCTCCATTTCTCAAGGACTCATCCAAATTTATGAGAAAACTCTGAATTGAGCATTTCCGTGAGCCTGTTCTTTAGACTTGCCTGTTGATGTTATTTAATCTGCTCGGCAAAATGAACTGATGTCATTCTTGGGCTCTGTCAGGAGACTGTTTAAACTCCCTTCCTCTAACCCTGATCTGGTATCTTCCTGCTTAAAAATGTACTTCATCAAGCAGCCAATTCATGTTAGAACTTGCAGCCCTTCCTGTGAGAGCACTAGCAGGCCTCCCCCCACCCCACCCCCCAACGAGGTATGGACTGTGTGATTTCAGGCATGGTTTTGTTGTGGTGTGAAGAAAAGGTGTTAGCTGCCGAGTTCTGTTTGTCAGCAGAGCCTGACAAACCCATGCTGGCACTTGCTGGGGCTGGGCAACCAATCACAGCTGGAACGGTTATCGTCATGGAGTCCCTATGGGCTTCCTCTATCAGGTCACATCCCAAAATAACATTGGGCAGTATTTCAAGTGAAGAAACGAAGGCTTTCGGGGCTGTAGCCAGCCTGGAGTGTGAGATTCTGTGTGAAATAGTTGGACCTGCTCCAGCGCTTTTGATCTGCATGGTAGATGAGCAATAAAATGCATGAAACACGTTGGAAACACGTGAGGAAATTCTCCCTGGCCCTGCTGCTTCTTTGGAACTGGCAGGGCACTGAGTGGGCTGATCCTCACCTCCCATCTCTCAGCAGGATTATGCTTGGAAGAGAGCAAACCCGGAAAAAGAGATCTTTCCACTTAGGGGCAGTGCTACAATTCTTTCAGTAGACCTCCTGGAAGGTACTTGTTAGGTGGGCCCTTTTGGAAGAATTGAGACACCCTGACTTTTGAAATGCTAAAAGTGGCCCCCACCAGGGAGAGTGGGGGCTTGGGTTGATTGAACTTTGTGTGATAGGTGTGTTGTGGAAAGCCAAACTTGTTCGGTACATTGAGGTCTGACTCAACAACCAGACATCCGGCTTTTTGTGGAACAAAAGACCTGAAAAACTGGCTTTTTGTGGGGTAGAAAGCAGAGGTGTGTCCTGTGTAATAAAAGGATATGGAGTTCAGAGCAGTATCTGTTCATGTAGATAGAGGGGAGACACTTCTTTTGGAGTCTTCCTCCCCACTAGTCCCTCCCATTTCCCAGTGAAGACATATACTGTGATAAAGCTACTGGAACTGATTGATACTTCTTACATCCTACACTGCTGTGTATTGTCAATCTCTCATTCCAGGCTGCTACTGCTGGTACTGCGTATTCTATATGGCCCCAACCCTTTGTTTCCAGGGGAGTTTCATGCATACGGCCCAGGGGTACCACCAACTCAAATTTGTCCAGTCCACCTATTGTATAACTGAGAAAGCCAGGCAGTTTGTTGCCAGCTTGTCTAGGGCCACAACTGATAAGTACCAAGAACTAGGCCTCGGTCTTCTAACTCAGAGGTGTGGTATCATATAGTATAGTATCACAGCATAATGGAGAGAGAAAGAACATAGGCTTTGGGGTTCAGGAAATCAGGGTTTGAAATCTATTTTCTACCACTTACTTGCTGGATAACTTGGGCACATAACCTAATCTCTCTGAGCAGCAGCATGCGCATCTTCAACATGTTAATGGTAGTAGTACCTGCTTTCAAGAATGGTAGAAAATTAAGGAACTCCATAAAGTGTCAGGCCCATCATACATGCTCAAATGGTAAATGGCAAACGATCTGTCCCTTCCTATGCTAACATTCTAGTTCTAATAAAAATAAACAAAAAAAAAACTTTTTTTTTTTTTTTTTTAAATCACCTACCCCCATGCTATAACTTGCCATCGCCTGAAAATGACAATTTGAGAGATTGGCCTCAAACCAGCCAAATCAGAGAGATAAGATTAATGCTGCTTCCTTCCCCACTATTTTCTATGCCCAGGCGTCCCAGCCCACGTGGAGCTACTGTTGACAGTGGTTTATTTAGCACTTTTTCTCTGAGGAGCTCAGGGCACAAAACTGACAGCCACCCTCAGAGTGTTTCTGTAAAGGAAGCCACCACACTGCCACCACAGATACCTCAAGGGTCCTGCAAGCCTAGTCCCAGGGGCTGCCTGTTTTCCTCAGGCTCCTAGGATCTCTCACCTGGACTAGAACATTCACTTGTGGATCTGTGGGGAACCTGGTTTTTAACAGAAGTGTGGCTGAAGAAGCCCTCCATAGGCTCTGCCCCCACCTATAGCATGGTTGGTGGGTTGTTGTTGGTTTTTTTCCTTCCTTTTTTTCTTCCCTCCTCTGTTCCTCAGAAGATTTCCAAGGATAGATACCAAATTGAGCCGGGGTTCCTCAGTTGAAGGCAGCAGAAAGGGCAAAGGGGAACTTGGCTTTACCTATACTATCTGAACTGTTTTTACCATGATGATATTCATATTTTACTTGTTTAATTAAAAACAAAAATATTGGGCACCTGGGTGGCTCAGTTGGTTGAGCATCTACCTTTGGCTCAGGTTTGATCCCAGGATCCTGGGACTCTGGCTCAGCAGAGTCTGCTCCTCCCTCTCCCTTTGCCTGCCACTCCTCCTGCTTGCACTGTGTCAAATAAATAAATAAAATCTTTAAGAAAAAAATATTCAGGGGAGCCTCAGTGGCTCAGTTGGTTAAGTATCAGACTCTTGCTTTCGGCTCAGGCCTGATCTCAGAGGTCATGAGATCCAACCCCACATCGGGCACCTTGCTCAGCAGAGTCTGCTTGAGTTTCTCTCTCTCCTCCTCCCTCTGCTCTCTCACCCTCCACATGCATGTGTTGCCTACACACACACACACACACACACACACACACACACACTTAAATAAATCTTTAAAATAATTGTTTAAAAAAATAAGGGATGCCTGGGTGGCTCTTGATTTCAGCTCAAGTTGTGATATCTCGGGGTTCTGGGATTGAGCCCTGAGTTCTGCCCACAGTAACAAGTCTGCTTGAGGATTCTCTCTCTCTTAGCTTCTGCCTCCCCCCTTGCACGTGTGAGCACCTGCATGTATTCTCTCTCTCTCTCTCTAAAAAATAAGAATAAGTAAAAACAAAAATGTTCAAAACATTTAATTTTTCAAAGCCATTTGAATAGGGCCAAGTTCTTATGGATGGATCTTGATTCCTATTCTATTTCAAAATATACTGACTTCTTTTTTCTGTAAGCAAGTAGTTCTTGTTACCAGAAGCTGGCAGATCAATAAGGACTGGGGGTGGAAGGAAGGAAGGAATCCTGAGGGAACTGACTGGTCCCTAAAAGAGAGCATTGAACTGTGGTTTCTGTTATAGATCAGGGCCTAACAAGTGGTTCTCAAGGTCTACACACAGTTGGCTTCTCTTCTCCTCTCGCTCCCTCTTTGAGTTTATTCTCCTTGGCTCAGTAGCCAGGTGTCCCTGATAAAGCTTAGCCCTCAACATGAGGGTGGAATCCTCCTTTCTTGGGATGAACCCAGGGCTTCTTAGAGCTCCAGGTACTTTAGTCCTTCGGAAGAAAAGACACTCTCTGGTATTACCTACAGGAGGGCCTTCTTGAATTCTTGTCCATGCTGGGACTAATTCTAATTGCATGTTTAAATAAAGCATGCTATGGTATGCTAGGTCTGCTTCTTATAGGAAAGCTAGCATTTTCCGACTTCTGAACTAACTAACATTGGAGAACTGGACACAGGTACAAATGCATACTTATCTCCCTGCCTTGCCTTCAGGGCAAGTTTTGTTCCCATAGAACTCAGCAGAAATGTTCCCAGCTTAAAGTAACCAGCTGGTTTTACAAAAGGTCCAACCAAGTCAGATACTTGGGGAGAGGCTAAGAGGTGCCCTCTGACCTTCAATGTTACTGTCAGACTCCAGGGTCAGTGTCATCTCAAACTACTCTTTTCAGAGTGAGCTTGTTGTAGGAATAGGAATAGACTTAAATCAGGCCATTTTGGATCTCTTCAGATGTGTCTCTTTATTAATTAAAGAGAACTTATTTCTTAACCATTTGACCATTAGGTTTTTCCCAGACCTGAGCCCATACCCAAAACTCATCCTTTCTTCTGGGTGCAGTTAGTCCCCAGCCTGAAATTAACGTGTGGTGTTGAACCAGTAGTATTGCTAGAGAATGAAGTTGGGGCTGGGTGTGCATTTCCTGTGGTGAATATTTTTCATATTGAGCTCCTGGTTGCTAATCTCAGCTTGCTGACCTAGAGTGAACTCTGTACTGATTAATTCAAGGTAAGTGAACCCCTCCCCCCCCAATAAACATCAAGTTCTCACTGAAAAAATAAGCTAGGAGGAAAACTGGATTTGTTCATTTGGTAAACATTCGTTCATCCCTGTTGTGGGCCAGTTGTTAGGAACATAGTCTCAGACCTTCTTGGCAATTAAGGAATTGTCTTTCCTATACAGTATATCCCTTTCACACGTCCTACGCTTTATGTTTACTGTATGGTAACTTGGAGTAAGTGCATCCTGGTAAATGTAGGTTCTAATAATCTGTTACAGAGGGGATCTGTGAACATTGCTCAAACTTGTTTAACAGTCTCCTGCAGCGCATTAAAAAAAAAAAAAGTCTCCTGCAGCTAGCTCCTGGTGCCATCCTGGCAATGTTTTGTAAAGTTTCCCCACCAGAAAAGAACTGAAGCCTCACTGAAAGCAGCTTTCTTGACTGTAGAAGTTGGGGACAGGAAAGAAGACAAAAGTACCAGGTGATCTGCTTCTAGTAGAAAGACCGTGGGTCAGCTGTCTACAGCTTATGGGCTACTTACTTGTTTTTATAAATAAAGTTTTGTTGGAACAAAGTCACACTCATTTGTTTATGTATTACCTGTGACTGCTTTTGCACTCTGGTGACAGAGTAGTTGTGACAGAGACTAATGGCCCACAGAGTCCAAAATATTTCCTTTCTAGCTATGAATGGAGTTTGCCATCTGTAAGCTTTAGTATCATGATTACATAACGTGTGCAGTATATTTGCTCTTGTTTAAGGAAGATATTAATTGTATAGTACAGCTGTTGAAACAGAAGTCTTTCTGCCTAATATTACTAATCCATATCCTTGTGCATATGTTTCAGGATCTATCTGGTTCAATAGACGATCTCCCCATGGGGACAGAAGGAGCTCTGAGCCCTGGAGTGAGCACATCAGGGATTTCCAGCAGCCAAGGAGAGCAGAGTAATCCAGCTCAGTCTCCTTTCTCTCCTCATACTTCCCCTCACCTGCCTGGCATCCGAGGCCCCTCCCCATCCCCTGTTGGCTCTCCCGCCAGTGTTGCTCAGTCTCGCTCAGGACCACTCTCGCCTGCTGCAGTGCCAGGTACCCTCAAATACTGGGTCTTTGGGGAGAGGGAAAAGGGACTGGCCCCAGTGATATCAGGGAGCCCCAGCCTTCCACTGCCACAAAGAGCATCCCTGGTTCACAATATGCGAGGTTTCTCTTCAGCATTTGAAGAAGAAAGATGGGAGCACTTTGGTCGGGTCCCTTTTGTATATGTGGTATTGGGAGGTGTTTGGCCTTGCCAGGAGCCATTTCCAGCTCTGAAATGACCTCCTAGTTAGAATTGCCAGGCTTAGCCATGATTGGCTTCTTTCTGTATTTGGAGCAGGCAACCAGATGCCACCTCGGCCACCCAGTGGCCAGTCGGACAGCATCATGCATCCTTCCATGAATCAATCGAGCATTGCCCAAGATCGAGGTGAGATTCTGGGTTTTCAGGGAGGTGCAGGAGTCTGAGGGAGCCATTTGATTATCCTGTGCAATAGCTTTTGGAGAACTGTGTGACCAAGAAGCTTAGGACACTGCTACAATAAATTGTGAAGTTAGAGTGGGCTTGATCAACTTGGTATCTCCAGAATTGTGTTACCCCCAGTCTTGTTTTTCAGTGTTTGTGTTCTGATGGATTCCTCCCTACATTGTGTCTCATTTGGTCAGCAAATACTAAAGACTTGGCATCAAATCTTTACCCTTTAAATCATGTCTGATTTTGTTGTTATTGCTGTTTTTCTTTTCAGATCCCCATTTAGTAGAAACAATTGGCATGCCCTGGTTAATGGCTATGTCACTGTGGAGGGTGTCTAAAAGGGCACATAATTACATAGGAAATAAGATAGAGACGTGTTGTACAAGTAGTTGCTAAAGAAAATGTAGATGGTGAGGTCCTACAATAAGGGAGAACATTTGCTCTCATTGTACTGAGGTAATAATTATATGAACACTACCTACAAATAGGTTACATGCAGAGGAACCCCCAGATGCCCCAGTACAGTTCCCCCCAGCCCGGCTCGGCCTTATCTCCGCGTCAGCCTTCGGGTGGACAGATGCACACAGGCATGGGCTCCTACCAGCAGAACTCCATGGGGAGCTACGGTCCCCAGGGGAGTCAGTACGGCCCACAGGGTGAGTATGCTGCCCAGTTAGGAGTATATAGAGGTATATAGAGGTGGAAAGAGAAAATAGTTCATTGTCTCATATGCTGCGATCTGGATGGTAAGAGGACTGCCCTTTGCTTGCTTGCTTGCTTTATTTATTTATTTATTTATTTATTTATTTATTTTTATTTTTTATTTTTAAGATTTTATTTATTTATTCATGAGAGGCACAGAGAGAGAGAGAGAGAGGGGCAGAGACACAGGTAGAGGGAGAAGCAGGCTCCATGCAGGGAGCCTGATGCGACTCGATCCAGGGTCTCCAGGATCAGGCCCTGGGCTGAAGGCGGCGCTAAACTGCTGAGCCACGCGGGCCGCCCATTCCCTTTGCTTTAAATCCACCAGAGCCAGGCCCTAAAATAGGGCAGGACTATCACCATGGGAAAGTCCCTGAATATCCCTGAACCTCTCTTCCATCAGTAAAATGGGGAGAAGGTATTTAGCTCAAGACTGGGCACAGACACTTAATGGTAATTAAAGTATAAATTAATCCTAATAAAATGTATCTTTGCTCAAAATGAGCCCTGGATGGATCTAAAACAATGTTTTACACAGAGCGTGGGAGAGACGGTGGATTACATATGTAGAAAGGAAGGAGTTCTGGGAGTTGAGGGGCCTGGGTAGCAGCAAAGCCACTCTTGCCTGCAGCCAGCCTTGTCCTGTTCTGTGCTATCTTTAGGATGAGAGGACAACTGAGGCCTGCCTTTCTATGCTCCTGGCCTCTTCTTTCTTTTTCCTTTCATTAAAAACTGTTTTTAAATGGGGTGAAGGCTCTTATCAGGCCAAATACTGAGTGATTCCTATCATTTATTATCTTTGGAGTTTTAGAGCTGAGTGAGATTAAGGAGTTGCTGGTGAGTCACTAACCAAGTCTCTGCATTTTCTCTTTTACTTTCCTTCCCAGGAGGCTACCCCAGGCAGCCAAACTATAATGCCTTGCCCAATGCTAACTACCCTAGTGCAGGCATGGCCGGAAGCATGAACCCTATGGGTGCTGGAGGTCAGATGCATGGGCAGCCTGGCATCCCACCTTATGGCACACTCCCTCCAGGGAGAATGAGTCATGCCTCCATGGGCAACCGGCCTTATGGCCCTAACATGGCCAATATGCCACCTCAGGTTGGGTCAGGGATGTGTCCCCCACCAGGGGGCATGAACCGGAAAACTCAAGAAACTGCTGTCGCCATGCATGTTGCTGCCAACTCTATCCAAAACAGGTAAGGCCTGGGAAGTGAAGAGGGTGTCAGCAGAAGGAAATAAATTTGTAAAGTGATTCGGGTTGTTGAGATGCTTCTGGATCTGAATCATGTCATCTTGGTAAATATGTATTTTCTTGAGAGCTCCTTAGAAAACTAGGTTTCCTTGTAATAAAAAAAAAAAACGTAACAAAAGTGCTGATTCTTTTTTTTTTTTTTAAGTGCTGATTCTTAAGCACCTTCAATTGTTATCAAATTTCACGACCAGGATGTTGTATGTAAAGAACTTTATAAAGTGTAGATTATTTTGATGAGTAAAAGAAGAGTTTCTCCATTTCTTCTCTCAATCTAGTCTTTTGGTTTCCAAAAGGATTTTTAATGATACACATGACTTGGATCTCTAGTGTGAGAAATAGAGGATGACAGGGTTGTGGTTTGCCATTTCTCAACCATTCTGTGTGGCTCTTTGTATTTGAGTCTAGTAGTAAAGTACAGAGAGCTCATGTGATTTGATTTATTGACTTCGAATATTCATCCATTCTTCCTTGGACACTCAACTTCTATGGCCGTTCACTTCAGTAAATATGATTATATGGGTTTGTTTTGTTTTGTTTTTTTTTTTTAAGATTTTATTTATTTATTCATAAGAGACAGAGAGGCAGAGACACAGGCAGAGGAAGAAGCAGGCTCCCTGCAAGGAGCCTGATGTGGGACTTGATCCTGGATCCCAGGATCACGCCCTGAGCCAAAGGCAGAGGCTCAACCGCTGAGCCACCCAGGCATACCTAATTATTCTATTGGTTTTTGAAGGCTCTGTCCATGTACCCCATTCCTACAGTTTTTTTTTTTTTTAAAGATTTTATTTATTTATTCATGATAGTCACAGAGAGAGAGAGAGAGGCAGAGACACAGGCAGAGAGAGAGGCAGAGACACAGGCAGAGGGAGAAGCAGGCTCCATCCATGCAGGGAGCCCGACGTGGGATTCGATCCCGGGTCTCCAGGATCACGCCCTGGGCCAAAGGCAGGCGCCAAACCGCTGCACCACCCAGGGATCCCCCATTCTTACAGTTCTTAAAGTAACTCTTGTCTTTTTTTTTTTTTTTTTTTTTTTTATTTATGATAGTCATACACATAGAGAGATAGAGATAGAGAGAGAGAGAGAGAGAGGCAGAGACACAGGCAGAGGGAGAAGCAGGCTCCATGCACCGGGAGCCCGATGTGGGATTCGATCCAGGGTCTCCAGGATCATGCCCTGAGCCAAAGGCAGGCGCTAAACCGCTGCGCCACCCAGGGATCCCAAGTAACTCTTGTCTTACTGGAATGTTGATGAACTAAGGTTTAATAGGGTGATCAGTGGTAAAGTGATGGGTTTGATAGCACTTCAGAATGATGGAAGCATGGAGTTTGCAGTAGGTCCATCAAGAACACACTTCTGGGTGCTCTATGCCTTGAGGGGTCCAATTTGGTTGGGTTTTGATATGACAGAGTGGTAAAGTTGAGTGTTTAATGTAGGCTTTTTGTCATAGAGAGGGCCCTTAGATGGAAATACATTTTTGAGGGATCACTGGGTGGCGCAGTGGTTTGGCGCCTGCCTTTGGCCCAGGGCACAATCCTGGAGACCCGGGATCGAATCCCACATCGGGCTCCCGGTGCATGGAGCCTGCTTCTCCCTCTGCCTGTGTCTCTGCCTCTCTCTCTTTCTCTCTCTGTGACTATCCTAAATAAATAAAAATTTAAAAAAAAAATACATTTTTGACATTGGATGTGCCTTAGAGGCAGTACTTAAGGGACAGAGTAGGTGTCCCCTCTTCAAGAATTGTATTCTTTAAAATTGAGCTATGGTTTCCTGTTTGGAGCCTGAACCATCTTAGAACCTTTTATGGGAGGTAGTAGATAGGAATATCTAGGTCAGGTGTTACATGGTTGTGTTTTGGGAAACTCGTTAAGTTTTTCCTTGTAAGCCTCATTTGATGATCTTGGATCACAAACTGTTTAGCTCAGGTCCAAATATGAAAGCTCTGTGTCTCTAACTCTTGTCTCTCTCTCTCACTTTCCGTCTTTTTCCTCAGGCCACCAGGCTACCCCAATATGAATCAGGGGGGCATGATGGGAACTGGACCTCCCTACGGACAAGGGATTAATAGTATGGCTGGCATGATCAACCCTCAGGGACCCCCGTATCCTATGGGTGGGACTATGGCCAACAATTCAGCAGGTAAAGTCCACATCCTTGCTTACCTCAAGAATTTCTTCCAGAATGATCTTCATGTCACAAACTTTTGGACTTGAGTTTTTTGGGGTTTTTTTTTGTTTTTTGTTTTTTTTTTTTCCTCTTTTATAGGGATGGCAGCCAGCCCAGAGATGATGGGCCTTGGGGATGTCAAGTTAACTCCAGCCACCAAAATGAACAACAAGGCAGATGGGACACCCAAGACAGAATCCAAATCCAAGGTAATGATTTATATCCTGACGCCTCTCAACTCTCTGTCCCATCCTTTCCAGGGATAGGAAGGAAAAAGAAAAAAGGGTGACTAGACGAGCCTTTTATAACACGGACTAGATCGTCTTGGAAAAGGCTGCTCTTGCCTCTTCTAGTCATGAAGGGTCCCAGGCTAATAACTCATTGAATTAGATTTCAGTTAGCCTAAGGGGTCCTGATATAAATAACACAATGTTCTCACAGCTGTCTGTGATAGAGGAAATGCGAGGCCTGCAGTGAGAATTCTCTGGATTGCCCTCTGTGAAACTGTGCACCCTGTCCTCATGCATTGATAGGTGGTATGTGCCATGGGCAACTAGTTGCTCTTCTCTTCCTGGACCTTCCTCAGAGCAGCAGGAATGGTTGGTGCCCTGTGTTCTATAAAGAGGAAGATGAGGCAGGTGGGGTTTGGGTCCTTGCTTGGCCTCCCTGTGGGATGGTCCTGAGTGTGCTGTTGGGTTGTGTGGCAGTCTGGGGACCTATTCAGTGTTTGAATCATTTGAGACATTTCTGCCCTTTGTCATACCACATTTTCCCTATCTTATAAAGTAGGAGAAATAAACATATACAGCTGCCCCTCCTGTGGACCTTCACCTCTGACTCTCAGACCCTTTTAGCCATCCTCCTGTCTTGGACAGGATAATTAACATCCAAAGCCTTTCAGGCAGGTAGGAGACCCTTCCTTTCTTGAGAGGAGGAAGTTTCTTTTCGTTTTAGTCCATCCCATTTTCTCAAAATCATATTTTGAGTTTCTTGAGTTCTCTGAAACAGTCTATAAAAGCATGCCAAGGCTCCTCAGTAATAGCATGGGAGTAGTATAGTGACATTGTTGTCAGGTGGATAAGGGTTTGACACTTAGCTCTGGTACTTAAAAACTATGACATTTTAGGAATGGCCTCCTTGTGCCTGCTTCCTTATCTTTTAAGAGGAAGATAACAATACCTAACATATAAAGGCATCTAGCACAGCACCCAATGCATAATGTACAGGCAGTGTTAGCTTCCTTCCTTTACAGGAAGAATTTCTAGCTCCCTTCTAGTCTTTTGACCTTGCAAAGGCAAGGTATGTGTTAGTGATTACCCCAGAATAAGCTTTACCATTGCCCTAATCAAGGGACTTCTGAGACCCTTAGCATAGGCTTTGAATCTGACCGGTTCCTATGAATCTTGACCTGCCCCTTCCAGAAATCCAGTTCTTCTACTACAACCAATGAGAAGATCACCAAGTTGTATGAGCTGGGTGGTGAGCCTGAGAGGAAGATGTGGGTGGACCGTTATCTGGCCTTCACGGAGGAGAAGGCCATGGGCATGACAAATCTGCCTGCTGTGGGTAGGAAACCTCTGGACCTCTATCGCCTCTATGTGTCTGTGAAGGAGATTGGTGGATTGACTCAGGTGAGTGCCTAGCACTTGGCTTCCTCTGTGGTTTCAACAAGCCTCTCTCTAGGTACTCAGTGGCTTCACCTGGTGCCAAGCATCCCACAGGGACATCACCGTCTCCTGCTCTCTGAGGCACATACTGTGACAGACTGGAAGCACAGGGCTTCCAGAAGATAAGACAAAGACAAGAGGCCGAGACCTCCCTGGGTAGTATGAAGTGTTAGCTTTGAGCTTACCGAATGCCTAGGGTCTCACTGGGGTACAAAGATAGGGGAAAATGTGGGCATTCTGATTCCACAGAAGGCAGTTGGCATAGTAAGCAAGGGCATGGTTTGGAGAGATGGGTCTGGTTTTGAATTCTTTCTTCAGTTACTTAACACTATATGTGACCTTAATCAAGGTGTATGACCACTCTTAGCCCTAACTCCTCTTATTTGTAAAGTAGGGTTAGTGTGTGTGTCCTGCTAGACTGTCAAAAGCTAAAAATAATAATGCAAAGCTTGCAACGAGATTTCTGCCATGTAAATTGGTCTGCAAGATGGTACAGATGTAGCCAGAGTAGTTGCTGACCCTTTCATTCCAATCCCAGTGAAGATGGGATTTCAGGAGCTATTTAATAGAAAGAGTTTAGGAAGGATGAAGTAGGCGGGGAAGTTGTGTTTAGTTACTCCATATGGCATACTTAAGTGAATGAATGCTTTAATCTTTGTTAAAAACCTCTGAACTGAACATGACCCTGAGCCTTGCCCCTGCTCTGATACCTTATAGCTTTGCTTCACACTCAGCCCAGGAGGCAAACAGTTGAGGCAATGCTGTGCTTTGCAAACTTTCTTCCTATGCGTGTTCTATAGTCATCAGATCAGAAGCCTGCTATTGGATCTGAGTTTGTGGCTGAGCTCGGGGGGAGGCGTGGCAGGGAGAGACATATTCCAAACCTTCTAAATCAGAAGAGGAAAACAGCTGTCACCAGCAGAAAAGAAAGTGATTGGAATGAAGCCAACCAACAGTCAGTTATGAATTCCTTCTCCCTTCAGGCTTTATTCCCCTCCCCCACAAAGGAAAACAAAACAAAACAAGACACGTGCACATCGCCACATAACTGGCGTGGGAAGCAGAGCCACAGCAGGCTTCTGAGGTGACCCTGGGCTTACTCCTGCCATTCTCCCCAGTATTAAAATCTCCTAATCGGGCTTCTCCTGCTTGTAGGGAAAGGGAGGGGTTGCCAGGTTAGGTTCGGCATACTTTTGATTGGATGGGCTTCTGGATTCACTGAACCTAGGATGGGATGCAGAGGGAATCCTGAAGCCTGAGCTGTCTTCCAGTTTGCGAAAGGATGCCATCCTTTTAGGTGCTATGATGTAATTGAATGCTCAAGACTGAGTTTAGAGGAGAAAGAGTGTCATTATAAATTAGTTTGTGAAGCTTCCAAGAAGGCAGATGATGAGTCCTGAGCTTCTGTGAAGGATTAGTAGGGTATAGGTAGAGGAAGGGGTCATTCCAATTGACTGGCCTATGTGGCATGGAGATGGGACAGAGTCTAGAATACACCTGACCAGCGCCATCTCCAACCTTCAGGCTTCAGCGCCGATATTAGCCTGCTCTGGGAAGTGTTCTTTGGTCACCACCCTGCCTTCTAGGTTGTCCGTCTCTTTGCTTCCTTATCACTCTTCTCTCTGGTATCACAGGTACCAGGTCAGTAGATACCACAACATACTGAGCTTCCTTTGTGGGTTTAGACTGGAAAGCTGGTGTTCCCAGCCTTTGAGGTGGATGAATAAGCATAAAAATACATGGAAAAGGAGGACCTGCCTGGCTAGAACAGAAAGATCATCTAATTGTAGGGTTTGGGAATGGTCTTGGTCAGTGCATCCTGAAGCTTAGGAATAGAGATTAGTGTAGGCTACTGGGAGGGCACAGAGAAGTTAGAGGGCCTGAAGCATCTCCTGGACAATCAGGACAGTGTCTCGTATAGGAAGGGGGCTTGTAGTTAGTTACATGTCACTGAGAAATAGAGCAGCTGTGGCACAGAATGTAAAATTGGCAAAGAGCCCCACACCAAGAAACAACCCAGATGTGGAAACCTCCAGTTTGACAAAGTAAGTCAAGCAGAGTGGTAGCTGATATTGCCACATCTCTGGAAAAGGTTGATTTTTATTGTTGCCTTTGAAGGGGTTTGCATCTGATGTTGATTTGCACAGCATTTTTCAGAACTATACTTGTAAAGCATCATACCTTCTGAATTCTGTTTTCTCCCACTAATAGTGATCTAAAATTTGTGCTCTTTCAAATAAGCACTGTCTGCTAGCTTGCTAGTTGCGGTGGTCTATGGATAGAACCTGCTGAGGGTAGAGGGGAGCTAGCCTTGGATTTAATGTTTGTTGTGGACTATGCCTCAAGGGGGGTTAACTTTAGTGGTTAATTGAGAACTGCGATTCTATAAAACATGAGTACCTGGTATCCTGGTGGGGGTTTGGGGCTTATTGGCAGGAAGACCAGGTGGAAGATGTACCTCGACTCTTCTGGTTGGTTGTACAGGTCAACAAGAACAAAAAATGGCGGGAACTTGCGACCAACCTCAATGTGGGCACCTCGAGCAGTGCTGCCAGCTCCTTGAAAAAGCAGTACATCCAGTGTCTCTATGCCTTTGAGTGCAAGATTGAACGGGGAGAAGACCCTCCCCCAGACATCTTTGCAGCTTCTGATTCCAAGAAGTCCCAGCCCAAGATCCAGCCTCCCTCTCCTGGTAAGGATCGGGTGAGCCGCCCCACTAAGGCTCACCCTTCGCAAGTAGCATTCAAGGGTCCAGGTTCTTATTCAACAGTGCCTGACTCCAAGGACGTGTGCTTTGCCCAGCACTACCTCAGGGCTTACTATGTTGGCACACTAGGAGCGGGCAGTGGCGACTCCCTTGAGAGGTAGTCTGCAGCAGCCCTTAAGTTTTAATTTTCATTGTGCACCTGGCAACTTGCCAAATGTTTGTAAACTAGCGAGTGGGAGGGACATCAGAGGAGTGGGGAAATCTGACAAATCGCAATGAGGCAGGGCCATCTGGGAGCTTTGGCCCACGGATGTCAGCGCCTTAGAATGCAGCTCAGACTGGAGCCCTAAATTCCCCAGGGAGCTGAGATGCTAATGAATGGGAAGGAGGGAGAGGGGGATATGAATGGAACTCGATGGGAGTGCCTCTGCCCACCCTCCTTTCTGAGAGGAGGCTGGGGCCAGGGCAAGCATGGGGAGGGAGGAAGGCCAGGGCTCCTAGAAGGTGGGTGTAAACACATGTGCCCTGCTATTGACCTCTGAGGATGTAATGAGTGCCTGAGATGACTCATCAGCTGGGGAGGCCTAAGCAGTGGGATATCTGCTGCTGGGAATGGTAACTAATGGAAACATTAATTACTGGTAGTTCTGCTCTCATCAGCTTGGAGGCATATTGGAACCTGAGTGGTGATACAGTGCTAGATACTTGTGAGTAGGAGCTCCTAGGTTCCTCAAGTACACTGCAGGTTTGGGACAAGATGGAGCCTTCCTACTTAGGATTCCAGGGGCTCTTACTGGGAACTTGTGTGCCAGCATTATAGGGTTTAGTAGGTTAGACAGGGGTCCTTGGGGAAATAAAGAAAAAAGTAGTCAGGGAAACTGGCAGGAACTCAACAAAATCACTAGCATGGTGATGCCATCACCACACTACTCCTATTCTCCCAAATGTGAAACAGTAGCAAGGAGCAATAGAAATCTCAGATTCCCCAGAGCACCTGGGTGGCTTAGTCAGTTAAGCATCTGTTCGACTTTTGGTCTCAGTTGAGGTCTTGATCTCAGGGTCATGAGTTCAAGCCCCATGTCAGAAGAAGAACCACCCTCAGATTCTCTTCTTATTACCTGGCCTTACACATCCCTTGCTGAGAAGGGTGATTTAGGCTTTCAAGAACCCCAGCTTTAGCCTTACAACAATCCTTTCCAGAGATGGCAGGGCATTTGTGTATTTCTGTGAGAGTTAAACATTTGCCAGCTCACCCCATATCTCTGTCCACAGCGGGATCTGGGTCTATGCAGGGGCCACAGACACCTCAGTCAACCAGCAGTTCCATGGCAGAAGGAGGAGACCTGAAGCCACCAACTCCAGCATCCACACCACACAGTCAGATCCCCCCCTTGCCAGGCATGAGGTAAGGCCAGGAACAGAGGCAGGTGACTTGGAGGATCTGGGCAGAAGTGCATGAGTTCTTGTGCAGCCCAGGGTGGTCCCTGCTCTGCCTGCTCAGCCAGTGACTCTCATGTGCCCTGCCTACAGGAGGAATTCCTTTATTTGGGGTTTAATTGGCTTTCTTCACTCTGGAGCAGGAGCAATTCGGTTGGGATCCAGGATGCCTTTCCTGATGGAAGTGACCCCACATTCCAGAAGCGGAATTCCATGACTCCAAACCCTGGGTACCAGCCCAGTATGAATACCTCTGACATGATGGGGCGCATGTCCTACGAGCCAAATAAGGATCCTTATGGCAGCATGAGGAAAGGTAACCAGTTGCTGTTAGCCTTGTGCCCTTGAGGACAGGGCCAGGGAAATGGGGAGGATATGTTGAGAGTGATTCAGGGTTCCTGTAAAGCCATTCTCTGAGATAAGGCCTTTCCAGTCCTAACCACCACTCTTAATCCCTACCTCTTGTCTCCCTCTCACTGGCTTCACCTTGCACACCTAAACCAGTACGTGCTCTTTGCTGGTGGTAGTCTCTTTAGATCTCTTTTGAACCTGTTGGGGAAACAGTAGGATCAAACCCGAGCCCTGAAGAGGGCCTGGTGTTCGGGGCAGGCAAGGTGTAGTTTGCTAGGCCTCCTGGCTTACCAGTTTGCTCACTGCCTTCCTTTCTGCGTTCAGCTCCAGGGAGCGATCCCTTCATGTCCTCAGGGCAGGGCCCCAATGGCGGAATGGGAGACCCCTACAGCCGTGCTGCTGGCCCTGGGCTGGGAAATGTGGCAATGGGACCGCGACAGCACTATCCCTATGGAGGTCCTTATGACAGAGTGAGGTGAGCATGGCCCCTGCACGTGTCCCACCCCAGCACCCCACAGCAAGAGTGAACTCAATCCACTTCTCCATTTGTGTTTAGGACGGAGCCTGGAATAGGACCCGAGGGAAACATGGGCACTGGAGCTCCACAGCCGAATCTCATGCCTTCCAACCCAGACTCGGGGATGTATTCTCCCAGCCGCTACCCCCCGCAACAGCAGCAGCAGCAACAACGGTAAGTGAAGCCTGGTTTTAGTGTCATTGTGGCTCAGGCTTTGCCATTTCCCACCCTGATCCTCTGATTCTCTCCCTCCTGCAGACATGATTCCTATGGCAATCAGTTCTCCACTCAAGGCACCCCTTCCGGCAGCCCCTTCCCCAGCCAGCAGACCACAATGTATCAGCAGCAGCAGCAGGTGAGGAGGGAGTGGGTAGCAGGGTACACTGACACACAGATTCCCCTTGAGAGCCCATTAGAAGATTAAGTTGAAAAGTTTAAGAAGCCTCCTTTAGATACTTTGGTGTTCTCCCACCCACATAGTCAGTTCTGCTGAAGAGCCAAGCCCTCCATTTTATCCGTGTTTAGATTCCAGTCCAGTCTCTCTAGTTCTCTAAAAGGACTAGAAACAGACTTTATCTTTTGATTTTTGAACTTTTCTACATTTTTCTACCTAGAGCAAGGGAGAACCAGAGGGGAATAGGTAATGATTCTTGCTTTCAGAAACAACTTCAAAAGATTGTAAAGGTGATTCCTTTCTTCCCTTGGAGTCTGTGTCCTCTTGTGGAGGCACAGAAGTAAGCCTGGCAAGTGTCCGGTGTAGCCATCTTGGCATCTGTGATGGGTCTTGTGTCCCTGCGTGCAGAGTATTAACTTGCCCTCTGCTTGTCCCTGTCTTAGAATTACAAACGGCCAATGGATGGCACATACGGCCCTCCCGCCAAGCGGCACGAAGGGGAGATGTACAGCGTGCCATACAGCACAGGGCAGGGGCAGCCGCAACAGCAGCAGTTGCCCCCAGCCCAGCCCCAGCCTGCCAGCCAGCAGCAAGCTGCCCAGCCTTCCCCTCAGCAAGATGTATACAACCAGTATGGCAACGCTTATCCTGCCACTGCCGCTGCTGCTACTGAGCGCCGACCAGCAGGCGGCCCCCAGAACCAGTTTCCATTCCAGTTTGGCCGAGACCGTGTCTCTGCACCCCCTGGCTCCAATGCCCAGCAGAACATGCCACCGCAAATGATGGGCGGCCCCATACAAGCATCAGCTGAGGTTGCTCAGCAAGGCACCATGTGGCAGGGGCGTAATGACATGACCTACAATTACACCAACAGGCAGAGCACTGGCTCTGCCCCCCAGGGCCCTGCCTATCATGGTGTGAACCGAACAGATGAAATGCTGCATACGGATCAGAGGGCCAACCATGAAGGCCCATGGCCTTCCCATGGTACACGTCAGCCCCCATATGGTCCCTCTGCCCCCGTGCCCCCCATGACAAGGCCCCCTCCATCCAACTACCAGCCCCCGCCAAGCATGCAGAATCACATTCCTCAGGTATCCAGCCCCGCTCCCCTGCCCCGGCCAATGGAGAACCGCACCTCTCCTAGCAAGTCTCCATTCCTACACTCTGGGATGAAGATGCAAAAGGCAGGCCCCCCAGTACCTGCCTCGCACATAGCACCTGCCCCCGTGCAGCCACCCATGATTCGGCGGGACATCACCTTCCCACCTGGCTCTGTGGAAGCAACACAGCCTGTGTTGAAGCAAAGGAGGCGGCTCACAATGAAAGACATCGGTAAGGAGACCTCCCTGATCAGGTTGCTTCATCTGCCCCTTAAAGTCTTGTCCATTTTTCTGTCTCCATCCTGATATTCTGGATGGGATAAAATCCGGTCCAGTGTTGTCTAAAATAGAGCCAAAGAACTTTGGATAAGGAAAACAACTGATTTCAGGCTTTACCAAAAGCAAGCACCATGCAGTGATGTCCTAAGGGAGCCTAGAAGCAGATGCGTGTCCTCTCCTAGATAGGAACTGCCTCCCACCGTGTGTTATCTTCAGAGTAGCCTGACTGATGGGCCACTGGGGGAGCATCCGGCCAACTTGGGCTTGGTAGATGGGCGACATGGAGGTTTATTTCAGGAACCCCGGAGGCATGGCGGGTAATGATGTCCCTCAAGTCTGGGCTGCTGGCAGAGAGCACATGGGCATTAGACACCATTAACATCCTGCTGTATGATGACAACAGCATCATGACCTTCAACCTCAGTCAGGTGAGTATAGGTGCCTGGGAAAGATTGGAAGAATGGGAGGGCCTGGGATCTTCTCGAAGTAGACAGTGCTAAGTGACACAGGGAATTAAGCCATCCCTAGCTAACATGGTCTCCCCTCTCTCTCACTCCCTGGTATCTTCCATGCCAGTGCTTTGATTCTATGCCAGTACTTTGCCACTGGCCATGGGCCCAGAACACTGAGAACAATAATAATTTGTGTAAGGTATCAGGATTGACTTCAAAGGGAATTTGGGAGAAACTTTTTTGGTATTGGTAAGAAATGGAGATTCTGTTGATGTGAGTGAGGAGACCAATTTTCAAGACTACCAAGAAAAACCTGCTGTCTTTATTAGTGAGCATGGCAGTTTCTTTTTCCCCGCCTCACTTTATCCACTGTGAATATAGGAGATCTTTACTGATCCCCTTTTCCTAAGGTGTAGAAGGAGAAATGGAGAAAAGTCTGCTCGTGGGTGGTGGTGGTGGTGGTGGTGGTATTTTAATTATGTTCTTGCAGAGGTGAGTCTCCAGAAGATTCTCTTTCCACAGGACATGCACCTTGAGTCTTCCCAACAGCTGGGAAGAGTTTCTGCTCCCCCATCCCACTCTTTCTTTTGATCCTTAGTATCTTTCAACCCATCTATCAAGGAGCTGGCTGGCTAGAGGGCATTGTTATTAATAGTTAACCATTTCTGGTGCCGTCACTGTGTGCCAGGTCCTTTATATTTTCTTTCATGTCACCCTTGCAGCAGCTTTCAGAGGCACCTGTGGCCTCCTAGAGATGAGTAAATAGGCTGAGTCTTATCTTTGCCCAGATTCACACAACTGTCAGCAGTCTTTCTGATTCCAAAGCCTGACTTCATGTCCATTACATAAATTCGCCACACACACACCACCACCACCACCACCACCACCACTCCCCCACGAGAAGGAAAGGGAATAGATATTGATTGAGCAATTTCTTTATGCCAGGCTTTTGGTATATTTCATTTAGACCTCAGAACAACTGTGTCAATTAAAGGAATTTCCATCATGTTTAATGGATAGATAGAAGCAGCACAGGTTAGAGAGTTTAAATCACATGGCTAGTTCCTAGAAAAGCCAGAATGCAAACCTAGATCTTTCTTATTCTGAAGCCCTTATTTTTTCCATTCTGTTATACTCTTCAGCCAAAAACTAATCTGACTGGAGATTAACACTTTCTTCTAGAGGTAAATGGCCTTTACAGATCCAAGTTGAAATTTAGGTCTACTAGCACCAGCTTTGACTAATGTTTGGAGGACTGAAGCCTCATCCCACTCATTATATTATATGATTGATTCATGGAGGTCCAGGCTCCTGCAATGTTGGGGAGCTTGGAGAAGAGAGCAGGTGAACATCTGTCCACACTTCCTCTCTCAGCTCATGTTGAAGGGGTCATTCCACCATGCTTAGCGTTGGGCTGTGCTTGGCAGTGGAATGTAGAGTGTCCTGAGGGACAGTAGCAATGACGAGCAGGAAGGGACCTGGGCCTGGTGAAGAAGAGCAGGGATTGGTGGGGAACGAGGAGTCCAAGAGATGGTGAGGTACAGAGCTGTTGGTCAATGTGTCCTACCTCTGGCAGGATGGACACACTTCTCTTATGGGAAGGTAGGCTAAGGAGAAGGAAGAAGTGTGTGTTGGGCATAGGAGAGATTGAGTGACTTGCTTTGTGGTGAGCCTTTGGGAAAGGAGCAACTCTGTCTCTTCCAGGAAATATAGGTGTCTGGCCTACAAAGGGAGTGGGGAGATTAGGTAGCAGACCGTGGGAGGCCTCTAAGGTCAAGGATTCTCTCTTTTAGCTCCCTTTCTCCATTTATTTCCTGTTTTTCTCTTTTAGCTCCCAGGTTTGTTAGAGCTCCTTGTGGAATATTTCCGACGTTGCCTGATCGAGATCTTTGGCATTTTAAAGGAGTATGAGGTGGGTGACCCAGGACAGAGAACACTACTGGACCCTGGGAGATTCAGCAAGGCGTGTAGTCCAGCCCCCATGGAGGGGGAGGAGGAAGAAGACCTTTTAGGTCCTAAACTAGAGGAGGAAGAAGAGGAAGAAGTAGTGGAAAATGATGAGGAGATGGCCTTTTCGGGCAAGGACAAGGCAGCCACAGAGAGTAGTGAGGAGAAACTTATTAGTAAGTTCGACAAGCTTCCAGTAAAGATCGTGCAGAAGAATGACCCGTTTGTGGTGGACTGCTCAGATAAGCTCGGGCGCGTGCAGGAGTTTGACAGTGGCCTGCTGCACTGGCGGATTGGTGGGGGGGACACCACTGAGCATATCCAGACCCACTTTGAGAGCAAGACAGAGCTGCTGCCGAACCGGCCTCATGTGCCCTGCCCTCCAGTCACCCGGAAACATGTCACAGCACCAGAGGGTACGCCAGGGACGACAGAACAGGAGGGCCCCCCACCTGATGGCCCTCCAGAGAAACGGATCACAGCCACAATGGATGACATGTTGTCCACTCGGTCTAGCACGTTGACTGAAGAGGGAGCTAAGAGTACAGAGGCCACCAAGGAGAGCAGCAAGTTTCCATTCGGCATCAGCCCGGCACAGAGCCACCGGAACATCAAGATCCTAGAGGACGAACCCCACAGTAAAGATGAGACCCCACTGTGTACCCTTCTGGACTGGCAGGATTCCCTCGCCAAACGCTGCGTCTGTGTCTCCAATACCATCCGAAGTCTATCGTTTGTGCCAGGCAACGACTTTGAGATGTCCAAACACCCGGGTCTGCTGCTGATCCTGGGCAAGCTGATCCTCCTGCATCACAAGCACCCAGAGCGGAAGCAGGCACCACTGACTTATGAGAAGGAGGAGGAGCAGGACCAAGGGGTGAGCTGCAACAAAGTGGAGTGGTGGTGGGACTGCTTGGAGATGCTCCGGGAAAACACCTTGGTCACGCTCGCCAACATCTCGGGGCAGTTGGACCTCTCTCCGTACCCTGAGAGCATTTGCCTGCCTGTCCTGGACGGACTCCTACACTGGGCAGTCTGCCCTTCCGCTGAAGCCCAGGACCCCTTCTCCACCCTGGGCCCCAATGCCGTCCTCTCCCCCCAGAGACTGGTCTTGGAAACCCTCAGCAAACTCAGCATCCAGGACAACAATGTGGACCTGATCCTGGCCACGCCCCCCTTCAGCCGCTTGGAGAAGTTGTATAGCACCATGGTGCGCTTCCTCAGTGACCGAAAGAACCCGGTGTGCCGGGAGATGGCTGTGGTACTGCTGGCCAACCTGGCACAGGGCGACAGCCTGGCAGCTCGTGCCATCGCAGTGCAGAAGGGCAGCATCGGCAACCTCCTGGGCTTCCTGGAGGACAGCCTTGCTGCCACACAGTTCCAGCAGAGCCAGGCCAGCCTGCTCCACATGCAGAACCCGCCCTTCGAGCCAACGAGTGTGGACATGATGCGGCGGGCTGCCCGCGCACTGCTGGCCTTGGCCAAGGTGGACGAGAACCACTCGGAGTTCACGCTGTACGAGTCACGGCTGTTGGACATCTCGGTATCACCGTTGATGAACTCGTTGGTTTCACAAGTCATTTGTGATGTACTGTTTTTGATTGGCCAGTCATGACAGCCGTGGGACACCTCCCTCCCTGTGTGTGTGTGCGTGTGTGGAGAACTTAGAAACTGACTGTTGCCCTTTATTTATGCAAAACCACCTCAGAATCCAGTTTACCCTGTGCTGTCCAGCTTCTCCCTTGGGTAAAAAGTCTCTCCTGTTTCTCTCCTCCTCCTCCCACCCCCACCCCCACCTCACCTCACACCTTTCTGTTCCTTGTCCTCACCTTACTCCCCTCAGGACCCCCACCCTATTTGAAAAGACAAAGCTCTGCCTACATAGAAGACTTTTTTATTTTAACCAAAGTTACTGTCGTTTACAGTGAGTTTGGGGAAAAAAAATAAAATAAAAATGGCTTTCCCGGCCCTTGCATCAACGGGATGCCACATTTCATAACTGTTTTTAATGGTAAAAAAAAAAAAAAGGAAAAAAATACAAAAAAAAACCTCTGAAGGACAAAAAAGGTGACTGCTGAACTGTGTGTGGTTTATTGTTGTACATTCACAATCTTGCAGGAGCCGAGAAGTTCGCAGTTGTGGACAGACCCTGTTCACTGGAGAGGCCTGTGCAGTAGAGTGTAGACCCTTTCATGTACTGTACTGTACACCTGATACTGTAAACATACTGTAATAATAATGTCTCACATGGAAACAAGAGAAAACGCTGGGTCAGCAGCAAGATGTAGTTTTTAAAAATGTTTTTAGTTAAATGTTGAGGAGAAAAAAAAAAGGCTTTTCCCCCAAAGTATCATGTGTGAACCTACAACACCCTGACCTCTTTCTCTCCTCCTTGATTGTATGAATAACCCTGAGATCACCTCTTAGAACTGGTTTTAACCTTTAGCTGCAGCGGCTGCGCTGCCACGTGTGTATATATATGACGTTGTACATTGCACATACCCTTGGATCCCCACAGTTTGGTCCCCCTCCCAGCTGCCCCTTTATAGTATGACGAGTTAACAAGTTGGTGACCTGCACAAAGCGAGACACAGCTATTTAATCTCTTGCCAGACATCGCCCCTCTTGGTGCGATGCTGTACAGGTCTCTGTAAAAAGTCCTTGCTGTCTCAGCAGCCAATCAACTTATAGTTTATTTTTTTCTGGGTTTTTGTTTTGTTTTGTTTTCTTTCTAATCGAGGTGTGAAAAAGTTCTAGGTTCAGTTGAAGTTCCTGATGAAGAAACACAATTGAGATTTTTTCAGTGATAAAATCTGCATATTTGTATTTCAAACAATGTAGCTAAAACTTGATGTAAATTCCTCCTTTTTTCCTTTTTTGGCTTAATGAATATCATTTATTCAGTATGAAATCTTTATACTATATGTTCCACGTGTTAAGAATAAATGTACATTAAATCTTGGTAAGACGTTTGTGAGGCTTTTTACTGTTTTCAGACTATTCAAAAGCTTGACTTTTTGAGGGGGTCAGGGGTTGCTGGTCCTCTTCTTGGTTGAAAATGTCCCTCAGGGTGCTTTTTCCCCTGAATGGTGGCATCCTGGACCGTTTCTTTCTGCACCATATTCCACTTTACCTTCCACAGTGTAATAAGTAAACTTAAAGCATCTGTGATGATTTCGCCTGTAAGGGGAAGTTCTAGGCGTAAAAGGCACATTAGCCTCTTGAAATAATAATGGATATAAATAGCCAAAGAAATTGACAATACTCTAGGGAAAAAGAGCTTTTGGAAATAGTTAGCTAAGAGGAAATCTGCTTTTCTAAGAAATTTTAACAATAAGACAACCATTTATCTCAAGGCAGCCTCCAACTTAACGTTTGAAAGTTTAATTTGAACACCCCTTGAGCTAAAATGCCCTGCTTTCCCCTAGTAACCTGCTTCTCCCATAGTTTTCCCAATAAACAGTAACTCCATTGCTTGGCAAAACAAAACAAAACAGCAAAACAAAACTACTTCCATTTCCATGTCAGTCGTTCGCGCTCTCCAAAAAAGAACCTTCAGTCAAGCCACCACCACAGTAGTTCAAGACATGGTCCTATTGTACTTAAATTCTTGAAATGTCCTCCAAACTGACCTTGCTTCTGCTTTGCCTAGTTGAACCTATTCTCAACATATCAACCAGAAATGCTCTCTTTAAGACCTAGGATCAAAATCCTTCAGTGCTTCTCACTCTGAGTAAATAAAGTCCAGATCCTTCTGATGACCTACAAGGCCCTCAGTGTCTGGTTTGCTGTTAGCTTTCTGGGTCCCTTTCTTCTTCCCCATTATTCCTCCACATAGGAACATATCCATCTTTGGGCCTTTGTACCTACTATCCTCTCTGTCCAGATTACTCTGACCAGATAACTGTGGCAGAAGTCCTCTTCTTTGGGTCTTTGCCTAAAAATTGTGCTGGTGAACTCTTCCCTGGCCAACTTATTTAAAAATAGCAATCTCGGGGGAAAAAAAATAGCAATCTCGGGCAGCCCAGGTGGCTCAGTGGTTTAGCGCCGCCTTCACCCCAGGGTGTGATCCTGGAGACCTGGGATCGAGTCCCACATCGGGCTCCCTGCATGGAGCCTGCTTCTCTCTCTGCCTATGTCTCTGCCTCTCTCTGTCTCTGTCTCTCTGTCTCATGAATAAATAAATAAAAATAAAATCTTAAAAAAAAAATGAAATAGCAATCCCTGCTCCCCCGCCTTATTTCCCTCTCTGCCTTATTTTTTCTTTGTGGCACTTGTTACTGCCCGCTATATTGTATATATTGTATATTGTTACTGCCTCTTGAACAGTGCAGAGGCTATGGGGGCCAATCCACCCCAACCCAGGCAAAAATACTTTTAAATTTTACAAATGTTGCTTTTAATTATTTTAACCTTTTGTTTTTTAACTAATCTTTACGCCCCACGTGGGGCTTGAAGTCAAGACCCCGAGATCAAGAGTCACATTCTGTATGGCCTGAGCCAGCCAAGTGCCCCCCCCCCAGAAATACATGTACAACTTTGGACTCCCCCCAAACCTAATACTTACAGCATACTGTTGACCAAAAGCCTTGCTGATACATAAGCAATGGATTAACACATTTTGTCATATGTATTATATACTGTATTCTTAGAATCAAGTAAGAGGGAAAATCATAAGAGAGAATACATTTATAATACTGCACTGTATTCCCCCCAAAAAATCTGTTTAAGTGGGCCCACACAGTTCAAACCCACTGTTGTTAAAGGATCAACTGTATGTTATACTCTCCTCTGTTGTCTCCTACTAGAATGTAAGCTCTCTGAGAGCATTATTTTGCTCACTGCTACATTCCCGACCTAAGACACAGAGCGGCCACTTAAGTAGTTGTTGAATGAAATTGTAGATGTTGGCCACGCAGTTACTTTTATCAGGCTAATGTTGCAATATACAGCTTCTCTTCATCTCCTTCCTTAGGGCAGCAATAGACCAGAAGCTGTAACAGAAAAATGCTGTTGTGGTAGACCTTAAAAATGAAACTTGAAACAGTTATCTAGTGAGTACCTACTTGTGTACCAGACTACGTGGTACATCAAATAATCCTACAAGGGAGGATTCAAGATTTGTGCCTGTGAGACAGTATTCTGGCTCTGATTATACAGTTGAGGAAAGTGGCTGGTTTGAGCTCATACATGAAGCGGGGTCCTGCTGACCAAGGCCCTCCTTCCTGGGTCAGAGGACAACCAGGAGTAACTGAATCTGGCCGTGGAGCTCAGCAGGCATGATTTGTTTTTGTCGTATCCAGCATGAGGTAAAAATTGTCTCAAGAATTTCAATCAAGTGTTTATCGAGCTAAGCGTGGTTGTTAATATTTGGGTCAAGGACAGGAATGAATAATCAGTATTCCTCTATTGATTGAGTAGGGAGGTGTAGAGACAATGGCTAACCTTCGTCAACCAAGCTGCCTTACTAGGACTCTTCTGGGAAAAAACTACATGGGAAGCTTTTCATATCTATATTTTGGTGAGCAGTGTTGCTAATGACTATTTTTGCACCAGGCCTCTCGAACTCCATTTTCTAGTCTAGAAAGTGCATTTCTGGGCTATGTGTGGAGCATTACCTAGGAGTTTGGTTTCCTGGGTTCCTTTCATCTGCTCCCCTGCAATGCAGGGGGAGCCGAGCCTGGCCTCCAGTTTCTGACTGGAGTTACCACAGTCAGAGAACTGCTAGCCACTGAGCTGTGAGTAATTTGCTTTTGAGAAGTAAATAGAACCTCGCCAGTAGAGAACCCAGGGGTGTGGCCAGTAGTTCTTTTCCCAGGCTCCTCCCTCCCCACCCCCCAAATGACCTTAACCTTCTTTCATAGCTGGACAGCTGCCAAGTCTGGCCTAAACAATACTCTCAACCTCATTGGCTCTTTTGCCTTGCAGCCACTGCCACCCCCAAGTGGCTAAGGCCCTTCCCACTAGGCCTCTCAGTGGGGTCAAGGTTTTCTAACTACTGAAAGGCAAACACCAAAGGAAGGATGAAAAATATTTAGTGTCCATGGCCTTTAAAGGATCAGTGTTTGGCTCCTGCAATTGAGAGGCAGGGTGGGGTCTTTGTCCCCAAGTGGATAGACATCTTCAAATGATACAACAGAGGCCAAAAGGGATGTCCAAAACTTGATTGGTGCCCCCTCAGATTGCAGGATGGATGTCTCACCCAGCCCCCTTGGAAACTGCCAGTGAATGCCCACAGAGAAAAGATGTAGCATGAGGTTCTGGGAAGGCATAGCTGCCTGTCATCACAGGCATTAGCCCTGCCTGCTAACAACCGGCAGTGACAGAATCAGAAGCCAGTGTGGTCACTTTTGTCCCATAATGATGTGGCCTCAAAGCCAAGATCAGGGTTAGCTACTTCATTGTTCCCCTAGGACTGGGGCCATGGAAAGTTTAATGTCTGAAACTGAATTACTGAGAATGGATACACTGGTCTGTTCCTCTGCTCAGTCTGGGGCCAAGGCCATCTTCGGATATGGTTCAGGAGCAAGGCAAGGCCGCTACAGAACAAAATGAGTTGTCAGGTTGCTCCAGCATGGTGAGTGTTCCATGAGAACTACCAAACTTCCTACCTCTGGTGGGAACATCGCTCTTCCCCCTTTTTGTTCAGGTAATTACAACAGCCCATCTTCATGGACTGCTTTGTGCCAAGCACTACAGAATCCATGAGGTAGGGCAGCCCTGGTGGCGCAGCAGTTTAGTGCTGCCTGCAGCCTGGGGTGTGATCCTGGAGACCTGGGATCAAGTCCCATGTCGGGCTCCCCGCATGGAGCCTGCTTCTCCCTCTGCCTGTGTCTCTGCCTCTCTCTCTTTCTCTGTGTCTCTCATGAATAAATAAATAAAATCTTAAAAAAAAAAAAAAAAAAGAATCCATGAAGTAGATATTACTATCTCCATGAGGACAAGGACTTGTCTTGCTAAGTGCTACATCCTCATTCTGTCACAGGAGTCAAAGGGTAAAACAGGAATTCAGTGGAGGAAAGGATAGGAACTGTTAAGGTGTGGTGTGTGCCCTATGCTGGATTCTTGGCATAGCCTATAAAGATGTTGTGTGGAACAAAAGGAAGAGAAAGAGGTATACCTGAGAAAGATTAAAATAGTGTGGAGTGGCAGAAAAAAAAAATAGCCTGGAGATCTGAATTCAAGTTCTGCCTTCGCCACCAACTATATGACTTCAGGCTAGCCACTTCCCTTTTCTGAGCCCTAGTTCCCACGTCCATAAAATATAGGTATCAGGTATAAACAAAGTGATTTATAAACCAGATCTTTACTGAGTACACATGGTGTGTAAGCGTGGGTAATACTTTGGTGAACTGGGCCCCTGCTCTCACAGAGCTTATATTCCACAAGAGGGAAACGGACAATGAAAGCAGTAAAATTCATAGATAGGATAATCAGGTGACAATAAGTACTATGAAGATAACAGAACAGGGGGGATGGTATAGTACAGGGTGCTGGTTGTGACTGGGTAGTGGGAGAAAGCCTCTCTGAGGAGACCACCTTTCAGCTGAGACCTGAAGGTAGTGGGCTGGCCAAAGGGTGGTCTGGCAGGGAGACATTTCAAGCAGGGGAAGCAGCAATGGCAGAGCCAGGCAAGTTCAAGAAACAAATGCTGTAACTTACTTTCTAGGATTCTGGAAACAGTGATGAATTGCTTGTATTGCTTAGGTCAGGGATTTATATTATGAAATCATTTGTTGGTGGTATGGGGTATTTGTTTCTTCATGGGAGTGCCTGGTTGGTATAGCGTCTTTCTGGAGCCCTTGGACACGTCTCTGTCTCCCTGGCTCTCCCACAGTGCTAGTTGCTCAGCTGATTCCCTGTGTAAATGCAGGCTCCATTTTAGCTGCAGACTCTAAAAGCAGACTGGAGAGCTGCCTCCTCAACTACTTACCTACAGCCTTGGAGATCCTTCTAGAACCCCCTCCCACCCCACCTAGTCTTCTCCCATTCTGACAAGCCAGGGCTTTCAGAGCACAAGGTTCAGCTTTCTTGTTTTCCTGTCAGAGCAGGAGCCAGAAAATGAAACAGGAAACAGAGCGGAAGAGGAGGGGGGTGGGCAGCAGAGAAGGAAAGGAAGGAGAAATTGCTGGAAAGTAGAGCTGAAGATCTGGACTAAGTTCTACCTCTAATGGGTGGCAGTTGAGCTGTTAGAAAACATTCTGACTTGTCACAAGAGACCCCTGTCCTTTTTTACAAACAGATTTTTAAGGTAATTTGTTATGCATAGAGGAAACCTTAAGAATGCATGTCTTTTTCCCTTGTGAATTCACAAAGCAGTTTTGTCTTTGCAAAACAGAATGCTGCTGGGAGCCTCATGGACTTCTAGAGATTCGAGCCACAACCTTAGGCCCCAACCACAACCTTAGGCCCCCATGGCGAGTGTGCACCACAGCTTTGCCGGTTCACTCACAAGCCTCTGGAACTGAGAACAAGTGTGTGTCACTGAAAAAACTGGGCAAGAGTCTTCTCCATTTTTTTTTTCCCCCTTCTCCAACTCAGGACTAACATGTGATTTCTACCTTACCCACCTTACACACAACAGTATCTTAGGGCAGCTTAGGTCTCAGAGCCTGAAATGAGTTGTAATCAAAGAGTGCCGTCCCTGTCCCTCCCCCCAACCCCCCCCCAACTGATAGGCTAGTTTTCTTTGCCTGGAGAGATAGCAACCATCCCTTTGTTCCCACCCACATCAGTAGCTGTGGCAGAAGATAAACCCCTCCCTCAGCCAGGGCTGTGGCCAGAGGCTAACCCAGACCCCAGCTCCGTTTAGAGGGCCGATAACTGAAACCACAGAAGGCTTTGGAATCCTGAGAAACAAGAAATCCACCAACGGAGAAGGATTTATTATCTCTTTCCTTGAAAGGAGGGTGCAAATTTGTTCTAACAGTTTCCGTTACGGGGTACCCACTGGCCGCTCCTCCCTAACAGCCGGTTTTGTTGAGTTAGCTGCTGCTGCTTCTTCTTTTTTGGCCCCACTTCCTACGAGAGCAACTGCTTGAATGAGGAAGAAGAGTCCGGGGGGCGGGGGGGGGGGGAGGCGTGCCCTGCACAGTCCTCATTAGCCACCTGAGGTGGGGCTGAGGATCCAAGTAGGACACGAGGTCCCCGGTATGTGGAGGAGGGGAAAGGCAGGGGGATCCCCCACTTTCCTCACACCCGGGACGCAGGGTGCCACTGCTGGCCACAGAAACCCCAAAGCTTTTCCTCCTGTTCAGAGACCATCTATTGTGTGCCGGGCCCCGTGATGAGCGGTTGATGCCTGACGGCAGGGAAAGTGCGGCTCCGGCTTCTGTGAAGAGGCCGCGGGGCGGCCCCAACTCCGGGAGCCTCTGCGCACACGCGTCGAGAACTCAGTGGATGTTTGCGGGATGCGACTCGAGCGAGAGCGCCGACTCTGCCACAGCAGCACGGCCAACGGAAGGCGGGGGCGGGGGCTTGGGGCGCATGAAGGGCCAGAAGGAACTCTTCAGGTGTCACTGAGGCGGGAAAGCGCCAAGGCACACAGCTCCAAGTCTTGGGTCTGAGCCATCCCCGCCCCGCGCGCCCGGAGTCAACATGGCCGCCGCGGAGGGGGGCGGGGCAGCTCCGAGTTCGGGCAGGAGGGGGGCGGGGCCGCCTCGGCGGAGCCGGTGCGCAGGCGCGGGCTGCTGGGGGCCCGGATGGAGGAGCTGAGGTTCGGGCCCCGCCTGGGAGGTCGAGACGGGCCGGCGCTCTGGACCCGGCGCCAGCTCGGGAGCCTTGGAGTTCTCGGGCGGGGGGGGGGGGGGGGAGGGAAGTCGTCAAACGGAGGCCGAGGGAAATGAGGCGGAGGCCGCCGAGAAGTGGGGAGCCCCGCCCCTCCGCCCTAGCGGCCTCCCGGTGCCGCCACTTCCTTTACAGCCTCCCGCCCTCCCCGGCCTTCCGGCCCGTAGGCCAGGTTCGGCCAGGCCCCGCCGGCCCCCTCGGGAGTAGCCCCAGCGCCGTGGCCGCTATGGGGAGAGGAGGTTCCCAATGCCTATTTGGGATTCTGTTAGAAAGGAGAGGGTTAGAATGGTCTCCGGACCCAGCTGGGCTGGCAGAACGCGGCCCCTGGCTCGCCGCAGCCAGCGACGCCTCTGGCCCCGAGGACCGGGTCATGGAGACTTCCCCACTCTAGAAGGACGCGGTCTTCCTCCGAGGGTGCCGGGCTCCAATTCAGGCTTCCCCAGAGTCTCAGGGCCTTCCCTTCCCTAAGCATACCCAGTAAGAGCATGCGCGGTCTTTGGACAAGTATTGGGCTAGGACTTGGGAGACCTGGGTCGTTACCCTGGCTCTGAAAGAGCACATCCCCTTTGGCCCGGTTGAGGGCCGGTGGGAAGACCATGAAGTTCTAAAAGGGGGGGAAAAATGACATTCTCTTTAAATATAGCCCTGGGTGTGCCCCTTGACCCCGATGAGCCTCAGTTTCCACATCCATAAAGTGGCGATGGTAATTATACTGGCTTCACAGGGTCTAATGAGATCTCTGATGTAAAAACCATGGAGATTTTTATTACTCACCACTCTGGGGATATTTATCTCACGGGAAAATAGAGTAAGCTAGTTGCTCTAAGTGTCCTGCCAATTCGTGTCTGATTTCGCAAAGGGCTTGTTGGGAAGTGAGGTCTGCAACTAGCCAAGAGGGACAACTCACTGGCTCTATTTTGTTTTTTACTTGGTTTACCTGTAAGCTGAGTGTAGGTTACAAGTCTCCTGTGGTCGCGGGGCTAGAGCTTGACTCTGGAGAGAGGAAAGGAAGAATGGAAGCCTGGTGAAGAGGCAGAGGTGGGTTAAGCGCTTTTCTGTCACCAACTTTTCTTCTGCATGTGGGTGGGAAGTGAAGGAAGGGAAAAAGTGAATTCACCCGAAGATAGAGAATCGACGGCCGTGCGAGGTTGGCTGTACTTGTTTCTACAATTCCTCTCCATTCCGCGAGTCAAGATGCTGGAAACGTTGGGTGGATTAACAAACTACCGCGGCTCACTGGGGTTTTCAAAAGCTTGCCTTTGAACTGAATTTTGATGAGCAAACCGGTGTGGCGTTGACGGCCCCTCCCTTCCTCCAGGCCCCGGGTGGTGGAGTGGGCAGCGGGCGCCCCCTTGTGCGGAGGAAAGCGTACTGTTGCTATTGGCCAATCTTGCTCCTTTGCTGGTGAAACTGTATTTTCCTGTGGCTTCTGTGACTTAGGTCTTGATCTTTTTTAAATGATTTTTTTTTTAATTTTTATTTATTTATGATAGTCACACAGAGAGAGAGAGAGAGAGAGGCAGAGACACAGGCAGAGGGAGAAGCAGGCTCCATGCA
Source organism: Canis aureus (assembly GCF_053574225.1). Lineage (NCBI taxonomy): Eukaryota > Metazoa > Chordata > Mammalia > Carnivora > Canidae > Canis > Canis aureus. The sequence continues at coordinate 74,135,132 of NC_135615.1, read as the reverse complement.
CCGGGAGCCCGACATAGGATTCGATCCCGGGTCTCCAGGATTGCGCCCTGGGCCAAAGGCAGGCGCTAAACCGCTGCGCCACCCAGGGATCCCCAGGTCTTGATCTTAACATGAGATATGGTGGGAGGAATACTTAAAGCAGTGGCTTTATATCCCGAGCCAGTGAACTAGTGATGCCATATCTTGTTCTTGCCACTTCCACTCAATGAGAACACGGGCTTGAAATGCCTGTTTGTAATGCCAGGGCCTGGGGGTACGGTTGGGAGCAAGATAGACAAAGCCCCTGCCCTCGCAAGCAACTGAAATAAGCAATAGCAGCAAAGACGACGAAGCAGAGTACAATGAGAGCATATCAAATAGTCTAGTGAGCATCAGAGAAGAATTCCAGAAACAAATGATACCTAAAGGTTTGATAGTAAATTTCTGTTAATTTCTCAGTTGATATGTTCTTTGGTTTAGGGATAGTTCACTCCAAATCAGTGAGCTGCCTCTGGAACTCTTGCCACCACTTCTGACTTCCCAGACTGGTGTCTGAATGTTCTCTAGGAGTCATTGCTACTTCTTTTAGCCCAAGGAATTGTGTTTAAAAACAAAACAAAATAAAATAAAAGCCTTAAAGTTCATTCTTTGCCTCAGAATGGCTTTGCAGTTGTTTATAGATTGCTGCCATTCCAACAAAGAGATGGGGAAATAACAGTTTTCTCCATCCCTAGTAGTCGACTCTCTCTTCCCCCCCTGAGTTTGTTTTAGCAATGTGAGCTGGCTGAAGTCCTGCTGGGTGGTGGTTTTCTTTTCCTTCTCCACTTAATTTCACAGACCAGCTGAACACACATCAGAGAGCGAGGCTAGAGTGTGTAGTCATTATGGTCTTCCAGTTGAGTTCTGTGCCCCACTTTTGGGACTCTGGTTTGGGATGTAGTTTATTATTCTGGGCAAGAGGAAAAGGGCACACACCAAATAATAGTAACCACAACATGGGTTTGGTGGTACTTCTTCACACTTTCGGCCACTTTACCATCATGACAATTTTGTGAGAGAAAACAGGCTGGAAAAAAGAAAACAGTCTGATCCTATTTTATACATAAAGAACCGAGGCCCAGTAGGACTGAATGAGAACTTGTGAGTGACAGAGTCCGTACTTGAACCCAAGTCTTTAGTTCCCACACAGGGCTACATCGCGGGCTTTTAAAGATTTTCTGTGAGCTTACCTGCCACCTTCATGCCTATCTGTGTAGAACTTTCCTGACAATACAGTGCTTCCAAGTGACACCTTTTCGTTCATCTAGGCAGTTAGGCGGTTGAGTTTGCCATGTAATGCTGAAGGGAGAGTCTCCTGTGAAGAATGCTTTCAAGAATTTACTTTGGTGGGGGGGAAAAAAAAGAAGAATTTATTTTCAGCCCATGTATGACATTTCTTCCTTGGGTTTTGGAGTTTAGAAGCCTGTGGGAGTTCAGCCCTGGCAGCAGCACCCCTGAGTTCCCAGCGGTGAGAGGATGTGGTCCCTGGACCAGTCCAGGAAAGAGGTGCTGAGGTTTGCAGTCAGCTGCCGTGTCCTGACTCTGGTGCTACAGGTCAGTCTCTGCTCTTTTGTCCTGAACATGCTATTGCCACATGACGGGGCTAGGCACCAAGAACCGTCCCCATAGTCTTTCTGCCTCCCAGGTGTCCTTCCATGTGGATGGAACCATAGACACCTACACCTGATCATTGAAAGGTGGGCAGGACTCTTAGAAATGGTCTGTGTTTTTTAAAAGATTTTATTTATTTTTTTAAGTAAACTCCACGCTAACGTGCACCTGAACTTACAACCCCAAGATCAAGTGTCTCATGCTCTACCAACCGAGCCAGCCAGGCGCCCAGAAATGGTTTATTAATCCCTTGTTTTACATGTGAACCAGCAGAGGCCCAGAAAGGTTCAATAGCTTCCCTAAAGACACATAGCAAGTTAGACAAGGGCCAGAATCAGACCCCAGCATTCCTAACTCCTGAGTTAGTGCTCTAATAGACCACGAGGTTCTGTAACCAGAGATGCCTGTAGGGTGCGACAGCCCAAGGCCTTGCCCTGGGTCCTCTTACCAGGAGACTGAGCATGGTGTCAGTCAGTTGAGCGGCTCTGTCCTGAGACAATCTGTATATTCGGCTAGTCAGCAATGTCTCCAGCTCTTTCCCGGGGCGGGGGAGGGGGTGTCTCCCTTGCTGCCTCACTCATCACAACCTTTGGAATGCATTTGCACTTTTGCAACTCCCTTTGCCCTCCAAGGCTCCCTTTGACACATTTTAATCCAGTTTCACACATAGATGAATTCTGTCTGGTGCCTAGCATAGAGCCTGGTGCTTACCTAGCATGTTCTCAGTGTGTGCTGTTGTTGACTGTATGTCAACGATGCAGGCATGTTATATTAGCATAGTTACGTGTGCTTCCTTCCCCCACAAATGCCATTTTCTGTTTCCTTTCTGGAAACCTCCTTTCTCCCTTCCCGCACTATGAGGCATAGCAGCCTCTATTTCATCCCAGGTTTAGTCAACAGTAGCTTCAGCTTGGAGACTGGGGCTGTTATCTGTTACTGTCACTCCTGTCCCATTCGTTTTCACTGTTTAAAGTGGCCTGATAAAGAAACTGACCAAAAAGAGAAAGAGCCTTCTAAGAATGGGGTTATACCCAAGTTGTGGGGCTGGGGAAACTGATCCAGTGATGGCTCCAAATAGCATCAGATGAGTGATTGGCAGGCCCCCCAGGGCAGGACTGTGAACTGGCATCTGGGATAGAGAACCAAGACTAATTCAGAGGGTGATTTGGAAAGGAGCATATCTCTTCTCCCCTCCTTCAACCACCATGATTGTATTAAGTGCCAGCTCTGTTCCAAGAACTGTGCTAGGTGGTGAGAATGAAAAGTTATGGTGTCTTTTCCTTTAAGTAGCTGACAATTAACTACTGTTGATTTCTTAGTGGTTTCAATATTAATAAAGCTGATACAACTAATCACTATCTCCTATCTTCCCAGCTCACTCCCTCTAGTACCCCAGTTCTAACTGCTCTTTCACCCCTTCAGGACTTATAATCCATTGATTCCACTGTCATTTCACAGTGTCTCACCCACCTTATGGCTACTGTGCCCCTTCTTACCCAGGTAGATTCCATGGTCCACCAGGCATTCGTGCACAACTCACTTGCTTCCCTCTCCCTGGCTAAGTCACAAGACTGAAGCTCAGCTGTGGCTCAGTTTCATTCTGTCTCTACTTCTGCATCATGCCCAGAGAGAAACACATAGTTGTATTGACCAGTCTCTTTCTCTTCAAGATCTTTGGCCCAAGTGGGTTCTTTAGTGCTACCTGGCTATCTTAGTGTATCTCCCTGGCCCTTGCACCCTGCCATTCTCTCAGATTGTTCTGCACGTCATAATAATGTGGGGGAGCTTTAAAAAAATCTCAGTGACGAGGCTGTATCCCCTACTGGTTAAATCATTAATTCGGGGGGAAGGTCCCAGACATGCAGGCATCAGTATTTTTGAAACTCTCTAGATGATTCCAGTGCACGACAGCCTATTTTTATAACTAGGGTCATAGATGACTTATTTTATGTGTTTGTTTTTTTATTCAAGACCTTAACACCTTTTCCCCAACTTGCTTCCCTGAGCAAAAACTCAGAAAAATAGATGCAGTCAGAAGTGACCCTGGGCATGCTCCCACCACATCTGTATCACCTCTGTATCTCTGTGCCTTCACCGGTGAGGTGGGGCTAAACCTGGCTGTTCTCTCAGGCTTGCTCCCCTACCTGTGTAGCAGTTCCCACCCCCTTTTGCCTGTGCCAGCAATTCTCCTCTCTCCCCTGCATACTCAGTGGTTTCCTTTCCATGGGATTATTCCCATTCACAGATACTTCTCTCTCACATGGTTGTTCATCTACTACCCCATTTACAGCCAAACTTATCCAATAGTTGTCTGTATGCACTGTCTTCTTTCTCCTTTTCTCTGAACCCAGTCCAGGCAGTCTTCTCTATCCTCCATAGAGGATAGAGAAATAGCTCTTGTCAAACTTACTAGTGACCTACACACTTCTAAAACCAGCAGTCACTTTTAAGTCCCCAGCTTCCTTGACCTACTAGCAGCATTTAATAGAATTGATCACTTCCTTGCTTGGTTCTAAGACCCCAGGCTCTCTTGGTTTTCCTTGTACCTCAGTGACTGTTCCTTCTTTATCTTCATTCTGGATCCTTACTCTGCTTCAAGCCTCTAAATGTTGACACGCCCAGAGCCCAATCCTCAGAATTTTTGTCTCTAGCCCTACTTCCTTCCCAGGTGATCTCATTCAGTCTCATGCCTTTAAATACCTTCTGTGCAACTATGACACCTGAATTTATGTCTCCAGCCCTGATCATTTTCCTGACCCTCAGACTTATATCTCACTGCCTCGTTGACTTCTGCACTGGAATGTATAACTCAAACTTAGTCTGGAACCGAACTCTTGCTTGTCCTCTAACAAATCTGTTCTTCCTCATTTTATTAAATGGTACTTCTTGCCTTCCAGTTGCTCAACCAAAATCCTAGCTCTCCTTCATCCCACAGGCTCTCTTCAATGCCATCATCCCAGATCACCGTGCAGAAGCCTTCTCTCCGCCTCACTTCACCCCCTCAGGCGTTGTGGACCAACTCGTGGAAGGTCTCCTGGGTGGCCTGTCTCACTGGGATGCTGAACACTTCCTGTTCATTGCCGAGCACGGCTATCTATATGAGCATAACTTTGCCTTCTTCCCTGGCTTCCCCCTGGCTCTCTTGGTGGGAGCTGAACTGCTGAGACCCCTGCGGGCATTACTGAACCTACGGAGTCGCCTGTTAATCTCAGTAGCATTGCTCAATTCTTTGTTCTCCGTGCTAGCCACTGTCGCACTTCATGACCTGGGCTGTCTGGTTTTGCGCTGTCCCCGCCAGGCCTTTTATGGAGCCCTGCTCTTCTGCCTCAGCCCCGCCAATGTCTTCCTGGCAGCTGGTTACTCAGAAGCTTTGTTTGCCCTCCTGACGTTCAGCGCCATGGGGCAGCTGGAAAGGGGCCGAAGCTGGACTAGTGGACTCCTCTTTGCCCTTGCCACTGGCGTTCGCTCCAATGGACTGGTCAACATTGGCTTCCTCGTGTATTCTCAGTGCCAGGGATTTCTGTCTTCTCTCATGGTGCTGAATCCTCTAAGACAGCTCTTGATGCTGATGGGCTCTGTGTTCCTGTCTTTGTTCACACTTGGCCTTCCCTTTGCCCTCTTTCAGTATTATGCCTACACCCAGTTCTGTCTGCCAGGCTCTGCCCGCCCCATCCCTAAGCCCTTGCTGCAGTTAGCTGTGGACAAGGGCTACCGGACTGTGGAGGGAAATGAGCCACCTTGGTGCTCCTGGAAACTTCCCTTAATATATAGCTATATCCAGGATCTCTACTGGAATGTTGGCTTTTTGCGATACTATGAGTTCAAGCAGGTGCCCAATTTCCTACTGGCTGCACCAGTGGCTATACTGGTTGCCTGGGCAACATGGACATATGTGACCACCCACCCATGGCTCTGCCTTACACTTGGGATGCAAAGGAGCAAGAACAGTAAGACCCGAGAGAAATCTCATCCTGGATTCCTCAGTCCTCGGGTGTTTGTGTACCTGGTCCACGCTGCAGCGCTGTTGCTGTTTGGTGTTGTCTACATGCATGTCCAGGTGAGGTGGGTTCCTGGCTGGGGTAAAGGTGTGAATACAGGCAAAACCCCTTGACCAGGGATGAGGAAGGCTGCTAGTCTCTCCCATTTGAGTGACCTGTACCTATTTATTCATTCAACAACTATTTGGGGGCTTTCCTTGTCCAGACCCTAATCAGACCACTGAAGAATGGAACATGAGTGCGATAAGATTGCCGCCCTAGTGGGTCTCATGGTAAAAGTGAGGAGATAGACATTTGACAGATAAAATTCTAGTACAGTGGGATGGAAGAGGAGCTGCTGTTTTCAGATAAAGTATTGTGGAAATGCAGAGGAAAAAGTAGCTAATGGACTGAAGGAGTTGAGGGAGTCATATTAAGGCTGGGTCCTAAAGAGTAAGAAGGAATTGCATTTAAGAGGCAGAGGAAGAACATTCTGGGAAAATGAAGGGTGTGTGTGCAGAGACACAAGAGTTGTGGAAGGATCTGATGTGACTGAGATAAAGGAATAAGCACAGAGGAGAGCTCGGGACCTTCCCCTCCTGTCCTGTTACACTGAGTGTCTACTGGAATGTTGACTCAAGGCACTCTCAGCTCTGGCAGGTGCTCAGTCTTTGAGGAGATCCCTTGTGCAATGTTTGGGGTGGGGTGGGGGATGGACAGAGGGATGGGAAGCCTTTGATACTTTAAATGTTTTTATTCCTGGCTAGGGCCCCAGTTCCCACATAACCCCGTGGAAGTTTTTTCCTCCATGCTGGCCACTCCTTAACAGCTTCTGCCTCTTGGAGGCGCACATTGACTGTTTGTAAAGTTTTCTGAGTTGTATGAGTAAGAGGCACAGGGGAAATAGAAAGTAGCATTCTGTGTTTGTAGCTGGATTAACTAGTAGAGTGAGTGCCAGCGCAGCTTAGAGTTTCCAGCTTAGATGAGGGAGGCCATGTGGAGACTTGGCTCTGAATTCCTCTAGGAGGGAAAATGTTGAACCACAGGATCCTCTGCCCCCTTTTCCCTCCTGTTTTGCCATCCCCGGGGGACGAGGGAACCACTTCAGGTTCCCAAAGCCCCACGTCACAGCATTTAGAGTCCAGGCCCTAGGCTAAAATTGGACCCCATAGAGTTTTTAGTGCTGATTGGCCCATTATTGTAGTACTTAGCCGTAGCTTTGCTTATTTGTAACATTGAGGTCACCTGGCTGGTGTCACACACAGCTCTTTATAAGGCAGATTCTAAGTTCTGCTAAATCTCTTTTCCAGAACACTACATTTCTAGTTATGGGCCTATAGTTTCCTCAGCAGCAGGGAAGTCCCAGGCTGGTCCAATTTGAAGCAGTGATATTCTAATAAATGTGTGGGTTTCCCCCCCTCTTAATGATTTCCAGGTCCTCACCAGGTTTCTGGGTTCCTCCACTCCTATTGTGTACTGGTTTCCAGCTTATTTGCTTCAGAATCAAGAGCCACTGCTGAGATCCCCAGAGACTGTGCCTTGGAAGCCACTTGCAGGGGAATCTGTAGCAAGACAAAAGGTTCCCAGAAATTCTCTTGTGGGACTTCTGTACAACTGGAAAGCCTGTTCACTAGTCACACGATGTATTCTGAGCTACTTCCTGTCTTACTGGCTCCTGGGACTACTCCTACATTGCAACTTCCTACCTTGGACATGACCTGGAATCTCAGGGGTCTGGAAGTACAAATACACACTAGAACTGTGTGTGCTGCCCTGAGACCCTTGTTCTTTCCTTTAGGAACTTCCAGTCTCTCTGAAGGTTGATCAGGGATGGGAAGAATGTGAGCTACGGGAGAGCCCCCATCTGGTCCTGGCTATGGCAAATTTTAGAGCAGTACCCGTTTTCTCTGTAAGGGAAGAAATCTTACTCTAGGTTTAAAGTACACTTGGATTTGTCTTGTCAACCAAGCATAGCAGAGATGATTGTAAACTCACCACTGACCCACATGTAAATTTAAATGTAAATTATTTGAATATGAGTTTCATCAATGGCTCTAGCTGACAGGCTGATAATAGTTGACACATGATGGTGGAGGCCTGAACAAGTGTACTGGCAGTAATAAATAAAGTAGGGCCATCTTTTCTAAATGGGATATTGTTTCTATTATTGTCATGATTTGTTCATTTATTTATATGAAAAAATCTTGATATGCAAATTAAACAACTTTTGATTGTGCAATGAATTTATTTACTTATTTGCTTTTTTTTTTTAAGATTTTATTTATTTATTCATAGAGACACATAGAGAGAGAGAAGCAGAGGGAGAAGCAGGCTCCATGTAGGGAGCCCGACATGGGACTCGATCCTGGGTCTCCAGAATCACACCCTGGGCTGCAGGCAGCGCTAAACTGCTGCGCCACCGGGGCTGCCCTTATTTGCTTCTTTTTAAGTAGGCTCCACACTGGGCAGGACTTGAACTCACGTCACTAACCTGAGCTGAGATCAAGAGTCGAACACTTAACCAACCAAGTTAACCCACGTGCCCTTGAATTACGTTTTTAAAAATAAAACAAAATACTTAGGGAAAGGGATCCCTGGGTGGCTCAGCGGTTTAGTGCCTGCCTTCCGCCCAGGGCATGATCCTGGAGACCTAGGATCGAGTCCCACATCGGGCTCCTTGCATGGAGCCTGCCTCTCCCTCTGCCTGTCTCTCTGTCTCTCTCTCTCTCTCTCTCTCATGAATAAATAAATAAAATCTTTTAAAAAAAATACTTAGGGAAAAAGTCATGGTAAAATGAACATTGCACAAAGAGGCAGGAGACCTGGATTCTAGTCTTCTCAGGAGATCCCCACTTATCAGCTGTGTGACCCTGGCGGAGTTTTCACAGCCCCAGTGACCTCCTCTGAAACTGGGGGAGATATTAGTGTACTGGGAGAGGTGAGGGGGTGGGCCATGTAATATAGTAGGTCCCTTTCTGCTTTAAGATCTTAAGAGCTGCTTTAAGAATGGAATCATCCCAGTCTAAACACGTAGAAGTTCAAACGTGATTTTAGGAGAAAATACCCTGTTCTCCTGCTTTCAGTGCTCCAAAGAAACTCTCCCTCCTTGGGTGCAACTCTGAGGAGTAACTTAAGTGACCTTTCCTCTGAAAGAAGAAAAGCAGCAACACCTGGCAAATAAGGTTCCTTGTTCTGTGTAAGTAAATCTGCTCCAGGCAAGTAAATCGTCTGAGCCGTGACTGGTTTTCCTGCTGTGCCCGAGGGCCTGTGCTTACTTGATTGGTAGACATGGGTCAGAGATGCCAACAAGGCAGCATGAATTCATAAATTGTTGCGCAGTCCAAGGTTGAATGAAATGTTATCTTCCTGGTCCCCATTTGGTTATGAGGCCATCACTGTGCTGGTAGTAAGAGCATTGACTTCTGCTGAGCTCTTTTTGCTCATTCTTTGAGTGAGGTAAGAGGCTTTGCATCATCACCACTCATTCCCTATTTGAGCCAAAAATTCCAACAAGCAGAAACTTCAAAATAGATGGGTAATCATAGCTTCTGGAGAGCACTGAGAATTGGAATTTTGACACACTCCCTCTGACCATGACAGAAAGCTAAACTTGCCAGCTGAAGGGAAGCTCCTGGCTGAGCCCCAACACCCTCTGTTGGAGCCTCTAGTCAGCCTGGCCAATAAGCATTTCCCATCCATTGCCCCAGCTTTAGCACAGCTGAGAGCATTTGGTCCAGAGTCAAATGCTTCTGAAAATGTACACGCAGATTGGGGCAGCCCTCTGCCTTCTGCCAAGACACCCGAGTGCCCTTCTTGGCAAAAGAGGATAACCCCTGCCCTAGTGTCCCTCCAGTTGGCAGAAATTGCTCCCTCCCTCCTCACCAACAGCTGCAAATCCAGGGACTTCCACCCTGTGTGTAGGAAGATTTGAGGTCCTGTTTCAGCTCTGTATTGCAGAGATAGGAGCACTAGATCCTTTGCTCTCATGGATTCTCCTCTTTCTCTCTTTTTGGGGGATATTCAGGACAGATTGCTCCCACAAATACATTCAAGGACCAGAAACCCTATAAATGGAAATTCCACCTTCTCAACTAATACCAAGGAACCAAACTGGTATGCTGCAAAGGCCATTATGGCTACAGTTGAACATAGAGGAGATAACTGAGGACCCCAGCTAGGTGGACTAACCTGGTGTGTGACTTGCAGACAGACACAGTTCTCTCTCTGAACTTGGAGGGATCTAGTTGCTGTTCTCCAAGGATCTAAGGAATGGGCTGATTTTATGGCCAGCAGCTGTCCTTTTACCATCCTATTAACAGTCTTTAATAGTCTGGGAGAGGGACATGAAGGGCCCAAGGCAGGAAGCTTCCTGTTTACCCTGAGGCCTAACAATGCTGCAGCTGGGTTGGGCGTCTACAATTTCAGAGAAAAGTCATTTCCTTCTGAGACCCAGCTAAAACAGAAACCAGACGCTTCATACACCTAAGAAGTAGATGCTTTTTTGTTCTTTAATGAAGGTGGGAGGAGAGGGAGTGTTTGACATGTCTTTACCAGTCCCCTTGGGGAAAAAATCACTTCTTTTCCTGAACAGACCTTCTCACCTTCATCTAAAAATGTAGTGTGCAGGCTCACAGGATTTGAAATTGATCAATTCCTTCAACAATTGTTTATGAATGCCTATTTTAGGAACTAAAGATGACTCTATACCTCCTGTCCTCAAATAATTATATAATAGATTTAGTAGCAGATACACAGAAACTTTAATCAAGATAGAAACTGATAGGGACGGGACACCTGGGTGGCTCAGCAGTTGAGCGTCTGCCTTTGGCTCAGGGTGTGATCCCAGAATGCCTGGATCGAGTCCCATATTGGGCTCCCTGCATGGAGCCTGGTTCTCCCTCTGCCTGTGTCTCTGCCTCTCTCTGTCTTTCATGAATAGGTAAATCAAATCTTTAAAAAAGAAAAGAAACTGACAGGGACACCTGGGTGGTTCAGTTGGTTAAGTGTCTACCTTTGGCTCAGGTCATGATCCCAGGGTCCTTGGATTAAGCCCCACATGTATCTGGCTCCCTGCTCAGTGGGAAGTCTATTTCTCTCCCCTGCTCCGCCCCCCACTTGTGTGCCCTCTCTCTCTCAAATACATAAATAAAATCTTTTTTTAAAAAAAGATTTTATTTATTCATGAGAGACCGAGAGGGGGCGGGCAGAGACACAGGCAGAGGGAGAAACAGGCTCCATGCAGGAAGCCTGATGTGGGACTCGATTCCGGGTCTCCAGGATCACGCCCTGGGCTGAAGATGGTGCTAAACTGCTGAGCCACCCGGGCTTCCCCATAAATAAAATCTTAGAAAAAAAAAAATAGAAACTGGTAAATTCTGGGGACCAAAGGGCCACATAAACTTCTCACTCTGTACCTCCCTCCTTGAACTTTTTATGATGAGAAGGAATTAAAGTTTTGTTTGTATGCTTATGAAAAGATAAGTACAGAATAAGTCCTCTGTAAATTCACCCAAGGTGGAGATCCCTTCTATCTTAGAATACCTGAACAGACTTGGTGGGGAAATAGCCTTTGAGCTAGACCCTAAAAGATGGAAAGGATTTGAAAGTTAAGGGCAGAGAATGAGTATAGGAAGCAGGCAGCAGAACAGGACAGGGAGAGCTCAGTGTGAGTAGGACTGAGGTATTATCATTGAGAGCTGCTGTGGACTGATGTATCAATGTGAGCCAGATACTGAATCTCAGCCTCAGTTTACTCATCTGTGAAATGTGGATAACACTCCACCTCATAGATATGAATAACATTATCTCAGGGTTATCATGGAAATTAAATGAAAAGTATTTTATTTTTTTAATGATTTCATGTACTTATTTGACAGACACACACAAAGAATATGCAAGCAGCGGGAGTAAGAGAGGGAGAAGCAGACTTCCCACTGAGCAGGGAGCCTAGCATGGGGCTCCATCCCAGGACTCCAGGATCATGACCAGAGCTGAAGGTAGACACTCAACCGACTGAGCCACCCAGGTGCCACAAATGAAAAGTATTTAGAACAGTATGACAAAGGAGTAGCTGTATAGTTAGAATATGCTGAGTTTGCAGTGCCAACAGCACATCGATAGGCCGGGAAATGTGGAAGTGGAGACAAAGAGAAAAGTCAGTGAGCCATCCACACAGACATTACAGCCGCCAAGATATTGGATGGGATCGTCAAAAGGAAAAGTGTAGAGAGAGAAGGCTCGTGAGACCTTGGGCAAGTGATTTAACTTCTCTAAACCTGTTTTTTCACCCCCAAAATGGGGTTGATAGCACCTACCACACAGAGTAGTTATGAGGATTAAATGAGACACTAGATAAAGCACTAGCGCAGCCCGTAGCCCACAGTAAGAACATCATGAATGGTAGCTATTCCTCTTCTTCCTCCTCCTCTTCCTTCTCCTCCTTTCACCACCATCATCATCATTAAAGGACTAGAAAAAAATAGTATCAGAGAAGAAAGTGTTTGAAGAAGAAATAAATGATTACCAGGGTCATATACTATTAAGGAAAGGATTAGAAGAGCTATTGAATTTAGGGATTAGAGATATTATTCAAGATAGACTATCTGCTGTAATAAACAACTTCCAAAACTCAGTGGCTTCATCATAAAAGTTCCTTTCTTGTTTACATCGTAGGCTTGTGCAGGTTTGGGGAGGGAGGCCTGTACTACCCAATCATTTGGGACCTGGGCTTCTTCCATTTTGTGACTCTCCCCTCATCTAGATGCTCCCAGTCCTTTGCTTTCAGAGGTTTTAAGAGGCCAGGTGTGGGAGAAATGGACATCAGTCCCATTTCATGTCCCTAGCCTCAGTCACACATCACATCTAACTGCAAGGGAGGCTGAGAAGTAGGGTTGCCAGCTGAAATACAGGATGCTCAGTGAAATTTGAATTTTGGGTAAATACATATTTTTTTCCTGTATAATTATGTCCCAAATGTTGCACAGGATATACTTATACTAAGAAATTTTTTGTTGTTTATCTGAAATTCAAATTTCACTGGGCATCCTGTGTTTTTATTTGCTAAACCTGGCAACTCTAGTGGGACGGGACATGAAGTCTGGATGTGGGTTTAGGAAGAAGAAAACACAGACTTCTTGTGTGTTCCAGTCTGTCTCTGTCTTTCTAAGCCAAATACCTGTTTTTGCTCTTCTCACAGAGAGAACACACCCCTTCCTAAAGGAGATAACCTCAAATCCCATCCAGTCACTAAATTCAGCTCCATGTCTCTCAGCTTCTGATATGGTTCCTTATGAACTAAAAAAACAAAATATATAATGGTAGAGCAAGAATAACCTCAATACAGACATCTAGCCAGGAAAGGAAAGAATTGAAGGTGTATAGCAGTCTCTGGTCCAAAGCAGTTCTGAATCTCCCTGGTCAGACTGACAAAGTCTTCTTCCCTGGGGTTGAGGGTGGGGGCATTCCTTGATTAGACCTTAATTTGTTCTGGAAGGGACTCCTCTATCCAACCTTCTCCTTGCCTCCTGGCTGAGCCCTCTGGCTTCTTGACTATCCCTTCATGGCCACGTCTGAGATGGATGACCTCCTTGGAGAATGTGCAGCGATCACGGTTCCCTTCCTGCTGGTGCCAGCATAGGGGATCTAAAAGTGATTTTAGATCTTAGCCAGCCAGAGGCACCCATGCATGTCTGTGTGTGTGTGTGTGTGTGTGTGTGTGTGTACTAAAATATACATAACAAAATTTACCATTTTAATCACTTTGAAGTGTAACATTCAGTGGATTAGTATATTCATATTATTGTGCAAAAAGCACAACCATCCATCTCTGGAACTTCTTCATCTTCTCAAACTAAAACTTGATACCCATTCAGCAGTATCACCCCTTTTCCCCTACCCTCCCAGCCTCTGGCAATCATCATTCTACTTTATGTCTCTATGAATCTGACTGCTCTATCACAGTCTTTGTCCTTTGGTGACAAGCTTATTCTACTTCACATAATGTCTTCAAGGTTGATCCACACTGTAGCATGTGTCAAATTGTCCTTTCTTTCCATGGCTGAATAATATTTCATTGTATGAATATACCACATTTTGTTTACCCATTCATTGATCAGTGGATAGTTTGGTTGCTTCCACCTTTTTGGCTATTATGAATGATGCTGCTGTGAACATTGGTAGACAAGTTTCTGTTCAAGTCCCTGCTTTCAATTCTTTTGGGTATAGACCCAAAATTGGAATTGCTGGATCATATGGTAATTCTATGTTAATTTTTTTGAGGAACTGTCATGCTATATTCCATAGCAGCTATGCTATTTTACATTTCCATGAGCAATGCACAAAGATTCAAAGTTCTTCACATCCTCACCAACACTTGTTTTACTTTTTAAAGTAGGCTTCACACCCAACATGGGACTTGAACTCATGACCCTGAGATTAAGAGTGGCATGCTCTTTGAGCCAGCCAGGCACCCCTGTTTTGTTCGTTTTATTTATTTATTTTTTATTACTTTAAAAAATTTTTTATTATTCATTTTATTTTTTTTTAAAGATTTTAAAGAAATTTATTCATAAGACAGAGAGAGAGAGGCAGAGACATAGGCAGAGGGAGAAGCAGGCTTCATGCAGGGAGCCCAATATGGGACTTGATCCCGGGACTCTGGGATCGCAGCCTGAGCCAAAGATAGGCACTCAACCACTGAGCCTGTTCTGTTTTAGATAATAGCGATCTGGGGCAGCCCAGGTGGCTCAGTGGTTTAGCGCCGCCTTTGGCCCAGGGCCTGATCCTGGACAACCCAGGATTGAGTCCCACGTCGGGCTCCCTGCATGGGGCCTGCTTCTGCCTCTCTCTCTCTTTCTGTGTCTCTCATGAATAAATAAATAAAATCTTTTTTAAAAAAATTAAATAAAAAAAAATAGTAGCAATCCTAGTGGGTGTGAGGTGGTATGTCATTGACATTTTGATTTTGTATTTCCCTAATGATAAGTGATGTTGAGCATCTTTTCGTCTGCTTATTGGCACATGAAATATATATCTTTGGGGAAATGTTTGTTGAGATCCTTTGTCCATTTTTTAAAAATATTATTTATTTATTTATTCATGAGAGACAGAGACACAGGCAGAGGGAGAAGCAGGCTCCATGCAGGGAGCCTGACATGGGACTCAATCCCAGATCTCTAGGATCATACCCCAGGTTGCAGGCGGCGCCAAACCGCTGCGCCACCGGGGCTGTCCTCCTTTGTCCATTTTTAAATCAGGTCACTTGTTTTTTGTTGTTGAGTTGCTAGAGTTGTTTATATATTTTGTATATTAATCAGATATATGATTTGCAAATATTTTCTCCCATTCCATAGGTTGCCTGGCTGCCTTATCACTTTGTTCATAGTGTCATTTGATGCCCAAAAGGTTTTAATTTTGATGAAGTCCAATTTATCCACTTTTCTCTTGTTGCCCATGCTTTCAGTATTATTTGCAGAGTCATTGCCAAATCCAGGGTCATGAAGTTTTGTTCTTTGTTTTCTTCTGAGAGTTTTATGATTTTAGCTCTTATGTTTAGAACTTTTATCCATTGGGGGTTAATTTTTATATGTGATGTGAGACAAAAATCTAATTTCCTTCTTTTCATGTGGATCTCCAGTTTTCCCAGCACTATTTGTTGAAAAGACTGTTTTTTCCCCATTGATTGGTCTTGGAGCCTTTGTTGAAACTATCTGACCATATATATATGCAAGGATTTATTTCTAGGTTCTTTAATTTATTCCATTGGTCTGTATGTCCATCTTTATGCTGGTACCATACTGTTTTGATTCCTATAGCTTTGCAGTACATTTGGAAATCACGAAGTATGAGACCTTCAATTTATTCTTCTTGTTCAAAATTGTTTTGGCTATTCAGCATCTCTCGAGATTTCATATGAATTTTAGACAGACAAAGCCTTTTTAATTAATTAATTTTTGACAAAGCTTTTTTAAAATTTGGGTTCATGGTTTCTTTGGCAATACAATTGCCTCAAAATCTTTTTTTTTTAAAGATTTTATTTATTTATCATGAGAGACACAGAGAGAGGCAAAGACACAGGCAGAGGGAGAAGCAGGCCCCATGCACGGAGTCTGACGTGGGACTTGATCCTGGGTCTCCAGGCTCAGGCCCCGGGCCAAAGGCGGCACTAAACTGCTGAGCCACCCGGGCTGCCCTTTCAAAATCTTTTTGGTATATAAGTCAGAGTTCTCTAGAGAAACATAACAAATGGGTTGTTTGTTTGTTTGTTTGTTTGTTTATTTATTTATTTATTTATTTATTTATTTATTTATTTATTTATTTATATTCATAGAGACACAGAGAGAAAGAGAGGCAGGTCTCCAGGATCACACCCTGGGCTGCAGGTGGCACTAAACCGCGGCGCCACCAGGGTTGCCCGGGTTGTATATTTATATATGTGTGTGTGCACATATAGCGTAGGGGAGATAACTGGCTCGTGACTACAGAGGCTGGCAAGTCCAAAATCTGCAAGGTAGGCCAGTGGCTAGACACCATGGAGGAGTTGGTAGGCCATTCAAGTCTGAAGGCAGCCTCCTTGGCAGAATTCCCTCTTTCTTAGGGGAAGTCAATCTTTTTTTTTTTTTTTTCTATTAAGGCCTTTGACTGATTAGATGAGGCCCACCTACTTTATGAAGAATAACCGGCTTTACTAAAGTCTACTGATTTATTTATTTATTTATTTTAAAGATTTTATTTATTTATTCATGACAGAGAGAGACAGAGACAGAGACAGGCAGAGGGAGAAGCAGGCTCTGTGCGGGAAGCCTGACATGGGACTCGATCCCGGGTCTCCAGGATCACACCCCGGGCTGAAGGTGGCACTAAACCGCTGGGCCACCAGGGCTGCCCCGAGTCTACTGATTTAAATGTTAGTCTAGGGATGCCTGGGTGGCTCAGCGGTTTAGCGCCTGCCTTCGGCCCAGGGCGTGATCCAGGAGTCCCGGGATCGAGTCCCACGTCGGGCTCCCTGCAGGGAGCCTGCTTCTCCCTCTGCCTGTGTCTCTGCCTCTCTCTATCTCTGTGTCTCTCATGAATAAATAAATAAAATCTTTAAAAAAATAAAATAAATGTTAGTCTAACCTTATGGGACACCTGGCTGGTCCAGTTGGTGGAGCATGTGACTTTTGACCTTGAGGTCATGAGTTGGAGCCCCACATTGGGTGTGGAGATTACCTTAAAAAAAAATTTAGGAAAAAAAAATAAAAAATAAATAAAAAATATTTTAGGGACACCTGGGTGGCTCAGTGGTTGAGCCTCTGCCTTTGGCTCAGGGCACGATCCCAGTTTAGGGATGGAGTCCCACATCGGGTTCCCTGTGAGGATCCTGCTTCTCCCTCTGCCTATGTCTCTGCCTCTCTCTGTGTCTCTCATGAATAAATAAATAAAATCTTTTAAAAAATATTTTTAAAAATGTTAATCTCACCTTTAAAATACCTTCACAGAAACATCCAGAATAAAAAAAAAAAAAAAAAAAAAAACATCCAGAATAATATCTGACCACATATCTGTGTATTCTGGCTTAGCCAGACTGACTGCAAAATTATTACAACAGGTTTCTGCTCTGTTTGCTTCCAGATGCATGTGACACTAACCACTCTCAAGTTCTTTCCTAGATAGAATTATCAAGCTAATGTATTTATTTGCTTTGACACTTCTTGCCTCACTCTTTTTAAAAAAAAATGTATTGAAAGAGCACAAGTGCTAGTGAGTGGGGGGAGAGGCAGAGAGAGAGGGAGAGAATCTCAAGCTGACTCCGCGCTGAGTGCAGAGCCTGACCCGGGGCTTGACCTCACAACTCTTGAGATCACAACCTGAGCCAAAATCAAGAGTTGGACACTTAACTGAATGAGCCACCCAGGCACTCCCCTCCCATCTCACTCTTAATGTAATGATGGCTACACCAAAGTCATGTGAAATGATAAGAGAGAAGGCCACACTCTTCAGCTGATATTTGCCTTACAGGTGTTGACATCTTTCAAGACCATTTTCAGTCTTATACTATTTGTTTTCTAGGAGCAGTTTTTCTGATTCTGAAAGACCCGTTATCTCTGGACTTTATTTCCCTTCCATCTCTGCTTGAAAACCAGCTAATTCTCACCTAAGTTCACCTCTTTTTTCTAATGCTTTGTAAAAGCACCCATCCCAGTTGTTAAGTTACTGTCTCTCAGCTCTAAATCCACTGTTCTGCTTTCTACTATGAGATGCTGGAGCTGGGACTCAGCAATCACATTTCTGCTTTGTCAGCGGGCTCTGTGCTTGGCTCTGCCAATAAGGGCCACTAGAGGGAGATAGTAAGTCCAGAAGAGGAAGAAAGGCTCCCTTCCTCCATTTGCTTCCTTTTCCTGTGAGGTCACTCTAGCAAAGCTCCTTCACCTGGGCAGCAGCCTTTCCTTCTTATAACAGCAGCTGAATCCACTTTGCAGAGTTTTTCGACAATTGCAGAACGAGCATCATGGTGTCCCAGTCAGAGACACCAGCATCAGCCAGCTGGTACTCCTTCCTCAGCGCTGTTGGTCCCTCCTCCACTTTCAGAGACACAAGACACGAGCACCAGACTTAAGAGGTCTGTTTCAGCTCTGTGGAGCCCCTCTTTTAAGTGTCCAAGTTATCATAATTCCAAATGCTTCCCTTTGTCCTCCTAGCCCTATGAGTTATAGACGCCTCCTGCTGTTGCTGCCTCCATGATATCTCAGAGTTGTCTTTTTACCTTTTCAGTTAGTTAACAGCTTTATACCTAGTTAACTCTTCCAACTATTCTTTATATTAAATTCCCTCTGTCCAGTGACTGGTATGGTTTCTGTCTCATTGGCTGGATCCTGACTGATACAGAAAATGGTACTAGGAGGGGGTCCCAGGAAATACACCTCAAAAGATGGGACTAGAGATCTGGTTTGGTTGTGTCATTGAGTTTCAATGTGCTGAGATCTTTGCCAATGAGAAACACAATGCAACTAATCCAAGGCATGCTGTGGTATCATGATTAATCAAATCATCACCTGTGGTTATTTGTGATGACGTGTCAATTCAAGCAAGTGCCTTGGGGGCCCAAATGGTTGTTGCACTTGACTGTTATGGCAGTGATGATGACTATGGGGACCTGGTATTACAGGAATGCTTCTGAATGCATCAGAGTCCTTGCACAAAAATGACAAGCTTGCTTGGGTCTTTAAACTCTCAGCCTAAGTCATGGTCAGAGAGTCCTAGAGCTTTCAGGATCTCTTATTTCTTCTAGCCCTCAGACTTATTTGCTACAAATAAAATACTATGCATGTTGCTGAATTACAACAGTTGAATTCAGTCTTGTTAAGTATTTCTGGTGATTGAGAAGGAGTGGGACCTGAAACTTGGAATGGGCACATCTGGCTTGACTCTCAGTCTCCTCCATTCTTCGAGCAGATGGCAAAGGGAGCAAAGATCAGCCCCTGGAAGTTTTATGAGCTGGCTCGTCATTTCCACTCATATCCCATTAGCCAGAATTCAGTCACTTGGTCACACCTATCTGGAAGAGAGGCTTCTCTCTTCTCTCTTCTCTGGGAACTGTGGGTGTTGGTGAGAATGAGTAGTTTATGTCACACTAGATGGGTCACTAGTGACATTTAAGATAGAAAGGTTTTGGGTTTTTTTAAGATTTTATTTTTAAGTAATCTTTACACCCAATGTGGGGCTTGAAGTTAAACCCTAAGACCAAGAGTTGCATGCTCTTCCGACTGAACCAGCCAGGTGCCCCAAGATAGAAGTTTTAGGGGAGTGATGTAGACAGAGGTTAAATTGTTAAAAGAAATGAATAGGTGACATGGAAGTTGCAGCTACTATTTAAATAAGAGAAAAAGATAAACCTGACGCTAGAGTGAGGAGGTAGTCAAATGGAATGCTGTGTCTGTTATTGGCATTTTAGTTTTGCTTTTTATTTATTTATTTATTTATTTTTAAAGATTTATTTATTTGAGAGAGAGTGTTTGTAGGTGTGCACTCCAAAGTGGGGCTCATCAAACCCCGAATCTTTGGCATCAAGGGCATGGCTAGGCAGCTTCTGGCATGTGTAACAATTAGTGATCCTTGAGGTCACTGTTGTTACCTTTCTATCCCTCTGTATTATGTATTTTTTTTTCCCACTGAGGTGCATTATGTATTTTTTTAAAGATTGATTAATCTTAGAGAGCAAGAGAGAGTGCACACAGTGGGGAGGGGCAGAGGAAAAGAAAGAATCCCAAGCAGACTCCATGCTGAGCTTGGAGCCTGAGCTGGGGCTTGATCTCATGACCCTGAGATACTGACCTAAGCTGAAACCAAGAATCAGATGCTCAATGGACTGAGCCACCCAGGCCTCCCTGCATTCTGTATTTTGATTTTTGTTTCTTACTCTCTCCTAGTTTCTAGCTCTCTCTTTTCCTATACTTTTCCTTAGGTTTTCCAGTAACCCCCGTGCGGTGGACAGAACCTAAGGTAACACCCAGTGACTCCTGCCTCCTGGTTTTCACATAAAAGTGTGATCCTCGTTTTGAGTTCAAGTGGACCTCTGACTTTCTTCTAGCCTATAGAACATGGCAAAACTGATGGGATATCTCTCCCACTACATACATAGTAAGTTACATTATGTGAAACTCTGTCTTAGCACACTGGAGCTAGAGACTCTCCTTGTGGGCCTGATGGAGTGAGTAAACAGCCATGTTGTAGAAGCCCACATGACATAACCCCCAGGAGCTGCGGATGCCTCTGGAACCAGCTGACAGCCATCAAAAACCCCAGGCCTTGAGCCATACAGTCCAAAGGAAATAAGTTCTGCCAAGAAAACCTGAAGGCGCTTGCATGTGGATTCTTCCCCAGTTGAGTCTCTGGGTGAGGATGCAGCCTTGCTGATAACCTTGATTATAGCCTTCTGAGACCTGGAGCAAAAGATTCAGCTGATAGGGCTGAGGCTCCTGACCTGAACCTCAGATAATGTATGTTGTTTTAAGCCACTAAATTTGTGATAATTTGAATCACAGCAATTTGGAAAATGAATACACCTAAAATTCTTGAAAAATACTGGGGCCCTGTGGCATCAACCCTACATCAACCCTGATACCTAAACAACCCTTGGTTTGGGTCCAGATCACAGAGCTGGGAGGGAGGCCAGAGATGTGCCACACATATCCACTGGGCACTTTGAACTTCAAGACAGTAGCTAACAGGCCCCTCGGGTTCACAACAGATTGTATCCCCACCCCCACCCCCTCGCCCCAAATACCTATCCAGTCAGTCCTCAGAGATGGCTGAAGCCTGGCAGCCCTGGAATTACAGATTGTCAGAAGTAAATCAAGAAGTGCACCACTCGAATCTGGGCGCTCGGCAAGGTGCCCGGCACGCAGGGGACGCCCCACAAATGGTTTCCTTGCAAAACAACAGAAAGCTCCCGGGAGCGCGCATCTGCCGCCGCGTCGTCGTGCAGAGGGGACCGCCGGGGCTCAGGGTGGGCAGGGACCGGCCGGGACCCCGCGGCGGGGCTCGAGCGCCATCCCGGGCCCAGGCGGAGGGGGCGCTGCGGCGGGAGGCCGCGCCGGGCGGGGGCGGGGCGGGGCGGCGGCGGGGCCGCCCCCAGCGAGCGAGCGCCGCGCGCCGCCGCCGCCGCCGCTGCCTCCTCCGTTGCTCGGCCCCGGTCCCGGTGCGGCCCGGCCGGCTCGCGGGGCGCCGAGCCGAGGCCCGCGGCCGGCCGCATGAAGGACTGCGAGTACCAGCAGATCAGCCCCGGGGCCGCCCCGCCGCCCGCCTCCCCTGGGGCGCGCCGTCCCGGCCCCGCCGCGCCCCCCGGCCCGGGCCCCGGGCCCCCGCCGCCCGCCGCCGCGCCGCGCTGGAGCAGCAGTGGCAGCGGCAGCGGGAGCCTCGGCCGCCGCCCGCGGCGCAAGTGGGAGGTGTTCCCGGGCCGCAACCGCTTCTACTGCGGCGGCCGCCTTATGCTGGCCGGCCACGGCGGCGTCTTCGCACTCACGTTGCTGCTCATCCTCACCACCACCGTCCTCTTCTTCGTCTTCGAGTGAGTCCGGCGGCGCCCCCGGCCCCGCCCCCTCGGGCGCCCCTGCCCCTCCGGCCCCCTCCGGCCCTGGCCGCGCACCCCACCTGCCCGGATCCTGGGTGGGCTCTTCAGCGCCTCTGGTCTCCCTCTGGGCCCCCCGCCTTCTCCCGCGACCCCGGGCGCTCCACCCTTCTCTGCACCTGCCAGGCATCCTCCCCTCCCTGC
This sequence comes from Canis aureus, assembly GCF_053574225.1. NCBI lineage: Eukaryota > Metazoa > Chordata > Mammalia > Carnivora > Canidae > Canis > Canis aureus. Next base: position 74,113,277 of record NC_135615.1, on the reverse strand, counting down.
TCCTCCCTGGCCTGCGTCCTCCGCCCTCTGCTCAGGATCTGCCCCGAGGCCTTCCCAGTCCCCTTGCATGTGTCTCATCTGCCCTCTCGGCCCTCTCCACCTAGCACCGCACCCCCCCACCCCGACATTTCCCCAATCTCCATCCTCCCTCGCCATCTGGATGCCCCATCCATACGGGGACCCATCACCCCATCCTCTGCGGCCCGCCCCCCATCCCTCCCTGCCTTTCCCTGGCACCCTGCCTTTGCCAACCTCTGCCAGGAGCACCACCCTCCCTTGTCCCTCTACATCCTCCCATCCTCTGGGCCCTCTGGGAACCTGGCTCGAGCCTCCGGGACCTCCTTGCCCTCACCTCTCCCCAGGACCATCTTTCCCCCAGCCTCTTTCCCACCCAAGGCATCTTTGCTCTTTCTCTCTTCCAGACAACTTCTGAATTTCTTCCGGGTCCTTTGGCTTTATACTCCCCATCACAAATCTCCTAGCTGCCTTCTGGTCCCCCCAGGGCCCCTTCTGGGGCCCCCTGTTATCCCTCTACTCTCAGAGCCTTCCGCCTTCCTTTCCCCTCAGTCTTTCTCCCTCCAGACCCTCAGGTAATCTTCCCAAACAGCTTTGGGCCTCTAAGGCCTCCAGTCCCTCTCCAGCACCTTCCTTAACTTCCCTAACACTTCCCAGCCTTCCCTCAGACTCTGCCAAGCCCCTGCCCCCCCCCCCCCCCAACCTCTGACCTCCGGGTTTTCTTTGCCTTCTCAACATTCTGGAGCATACCTCTGGCCTGTCCCGTGGCAGGAACAGCTGCAGCGCCTTGTTATTTTTCCAGAGAGTCCAGAGTGCTTTGGTGGGGCAGGTCGTATTTGCCCCCGTGAGCTTTTGATCCCCAGTGACACAGGATTGGCCCACACAGTATCTCCGTTTTCTGGTTTGCGGGGGTGGGGGATGCCTGTCATTTCCCAGGGTCACGTTTTTGTATCGGAAGTTTTCCAACTTGGAAAACTTGGTCTGTAGCTTGAGCCATCTGCTGTGTGATTCTTTGCACACACGCTCTCACTTCCCCTCCTGGTTCTCCCCATTCTTTGTGGTCTTCCTTAACTGGCCAATGTGGTGAATGATTCCATCTCTGGAGCCAGCAGACCTGCTTCCCATGCCAGGTGCACCACGCACCGCTGCCATACTGCGTGACCTTGGGGCCGGTCCCTTCACCTTGGAGCCCCAGTGCTCTCATCTATAAAATGGGGTTTATAATAGGTTGTCGTGATGGTGGCACAAGGTTATGTATGTAAGCTTTTAGCCAGGAACAAGCCCTGGATGCTGGATGCTGCTTTTAGCTCTTGTCTTCACCATAAAGCACTTGCTAAGGGCCTGTGGCCATGCTAAGGCTGCCACAGAGACACCACCCCCAGGGACCCTTTCCAGCTGCCAGATCATGTATCTGCAACCTTGGGTTTCCCCTTGAAGTAAGGTGAGGACTTTGTACAAATTAGCTTCTCCCTTTCCCCCTTCCTTTCTGAGTCAGGATGGATAAAAAGATCCAGGATAATATGACAAGCAGAAGCTCTGGGTAGCCCCCAGCCTCCAGCATGTTCCCTGGGCAGAGTTTCAGATCCATCTCGCTGGGCTGACCCACATGAGTGTTTTGAAAGTTTCTTTTCCAGTACCTCTAGGGCTGCACCCCGGGCAAGAGGAAGTTGACCCCCGCAACCATGTAGCGTGGGGTTCAGTCCATTCAAAAGCAGTATCTCCCCTGGGCTGTGGGGGTATCTTGACCAGTGCCAGATTTGTCCCCCAGAGAAGGGAGAGAGGAGGACTTCTGGGCTTGGGGAGGGTGTGTGAATCATCTCGCTTTGTCTGTGCCCTTCCTCACTTGGGCTGGTGGGGTTGGCAAGAGGGTTTGGGTTTGGGCTGAGCGTAGCCCTGGGTCTGAACTGGGGTGAAACCTCAGTAGCGGCCAGCGCTGGGGAAGGCTGGAGAGTGAGCGAGCTCACACTCTCCCATTGTTCTGGGGAACCATAGATTGGCTCTCTAGGGCTTTTCTTGCTGAGAATGGTTTTGCTTCATTGTTTGGTTTCATGGATTATTGCACAGGGCTGTCAGCAGGGTGGCTTCTGCCCCACTTCCCACCCCACACAGAGGCCAAAGTGCCCCTTTAATTCTAAGTCAGATCCCTGTCCCCTCTGGGATCCTCCCTGGCTCTCCCGAATAAGAGCCAGAGCCCTGATAATGGGCTTCCTCTGTGTCCATCTCCTTCCACTTCCCCCCACCTCCCCATGCATCCTCCTCCAGGCACATTGGCCTCCTTGCACATTCCTGCCTCAGGGCCTTTGCACAGATTGGAATACCCTTCGTTCAGGTAGTCTCATGGTTCACTCCCTCACTCTTCCCTCCTTCCCTGAGTGTCCCTATAACATACCAAACCACTCCCCCCCCTTCTGTCCCTCTTCTCTGACTACTTGCTCTCTGGAAGCACTTGCCACCATCTGAACATACTATGTGCATATTTTCTGCTAGTTTGTTGCCTGTCTCTTCACCAGGGCAGGACTTCATTCTTACTGTTGTGTCTTCAGTGCCTAGAACAGGGCCTGGTGTGTAATAGGCACTCAATATAGTAAATATTTGTTGAATGAATGTAAGGAGTATTTGCTAAGGGCCCAGAGGCCCCGGTCCTGTCGTCGGCTGGCTAGGTGACCTTGGGTGGGGCCTCAGAGTCCGCCTCTGTAAAATCAGGGAGCTAGGACTTAGTGTGTCTGAGGGCTCCATGAGTCTCAGACTTCAAGTCTCCATCCCCCAGAGTCTGGTTATACATGATCTGATTGATTGTCCTGTGAGGGACACAGAGGGCCCAGCTTTGTTGAGGCTCGGACCCAGGAACCACTGAGGTGTTTGGAGCAGAGTGTGTGGTTCATTTGAAGCTCTTGATCTTGGCAGTTTCTGCTCTTCAAGGGAAGGGCCTCTCGGAGGCCAGAGCCTCTGGCAGTCGAAGCTCTGGAAACAGTGTGTAGATGTCCACAGGTTTGCTTTCTGTAACTGTGCCAGCTCCTTGGCCGATTCTGGCCTACCAGCAGCCTATCATTTCCCAAGTAGCAGCTCCTTACCCCATCAGGTGCCACTCTAGCTCTGGGAGGGAAGGCAGCAGAGGACAGCGGTTAATCCTGTGGGCGGGACTCAGAGTCAACCTATGCACAGACTCTTCTCCAAACCAACTAGGGACCTGAAAGCATGGACTTGGGATGCTGGCCCTGGGATGACCGTGGCAGTGCCTGGACCATGGTCTTTCCCCTAACCCCCTTCACCTGGCTGACCCTACTCATTCTTTAGATTTTAGCTTAGGCATTATCTCCTTCAGCCAGACTATCCTGACTGTTCTGTTGTCCTCTTTCCTGTGTTACCACACACAGTCCTATGTGGCACCCCTCTGTATACATATCTTTTTTTCCCCAACTAGACCAGAGCCTCGTGGTGGGTGGGGAACAACACTCTTATTCACTCTGTTTGGTGAAGGTGTTGCCTGGCGTATGTAAGCCCTCACTAAATATTTGTGGAGTGAGTGAGTGAATGAGTGAACATTGTCATGGATGGTCGACTCAAGTGAGTACCCAATTCATTGGTAGTGGCTGCCTGAAGCTTTGTGTTCAGGATTCTGAGGCTGCAGCTATGAGCAGGGGTGAAGAATGCTGGGATCTAGAGCCCTCTCCTTAGCTCATAAAAAAAAAAAAAAAAAAAAAAAGTGCTGGGATCTGTGATTAAGGCTGCTATTGGCTCACAGGGAAAGTGCAAGGATCAATTAGTGATGTCTGCTCTCCTGGGGGCACTCCTGGGGGAGTGGCTGCACCTGCCTAGGAGCTGTCCCTCTTCCTCAGGGAGAGGCTCTCCTAGAGAGAATGCGGTGGTGTTTCTGGGCTGACGACGCCTGCCTAGTGCTGTAGCCCTGTGCCCCACAGGGCCTTCTGGGTGTCTGCTCATCTTTCCCCCTCTCTCTTTCTCTCTCTCTAGCTGTCCCTTCCTGGCCCGCCAGCTGACTCTCGCCATCCCCATCATCGCTGCCATCCTCTTCTTCTTCGTCATGAGCTGCCTGCTGCAGACAAGTTTCACCGACCCTGGGATCCTGCCCCGGGCCACCGTCTGTGAGGCAGCCGCCCTGGAGAAGCAGATTGGTGAGGCTCCTACTGCAGCTGGAGCTGTGTCTCCCAGTTCCACACTCCTTGATTTGAGAGGAGGCCTGATTTTCTCTTCCCACACCTTGCCAGAAACTGAGGGCATGGTAGTAAGTAAGGCAGGCTGGAGCTGACACCAGAGCAGAAACATGTGATAAACAAGTGAGCAAATAAGCAAGCAAGAGATGCTAGCAAATGAAGGCTGTGATGGCTGCCAGCTTAGCCCCAACTGCTCATTGTGGGCCAGGCGGGGTTTTTACCTCTTTACATGCATGATCTTATTTAATCCTCCAGTAATCCTATAAGACAGACTCTATTGTTATTCTCCTTTTACTGATTAAATCGAGTCTCAGAGGAGTCAAGTATATGGTCCAAGATCACACAGTAAGTGGAAGAGCTGGGATGAGATGTCATACAGTCTGACCAGAGTCTCTGCTCTTAAACATTCCTGTACTTACTCATTTTCTCATCAAACATTGGTTGAACCCCTATCATGTGCCAAGCACTTTTCTAAATGCTGACAATACAGTAGTGAACAAATATGACAATAATCCCCTGCCCTCTCGGAGCTGACATTCCAGCAGGAGGAGAAGGACAGTTAACAATTAAACATCTGGTGGGGCAGCCCCAGTGGCTCAGCGGTTTAGTGAACCCTTCAGCACAGGTTGGGATCCTGGAGACCCAGGATCGAGTCCCATGTCGGGCTCCCTGCATAGAGCCTGCTTCTCCCTCTGCCTGTGTCTCTGCCTCTCTCTCTCTCTCTATTTCTCTCTCTCTCTCTCTCTCTGTCTGTCTCTCTGTCTCTCATGCATAAATAAATAAAATATTTTAAAAACAATTAAACATCTGGGACGTCAAAGAGGAAAGCATGGAGGAAGGATGAGAGCTGGGGGGACAGTGATCAGAGAAGACTGTGAAGGAGTGACTTCTGAACAAAGAAGCAAAGATTTGAAAAGATGAGGGATTGAGCTGTGTGGGTATGTGGAGGAAGAGCACAGTAGGTTGTAGGGAGTGAACTAGTTTAGAGTAGGTGATCTGGGAAAGCTTCTAGGAGGAGGTGGTACTTGAGAGGAGCCCTGAATGGTATGATGGAGCCAGTACTGTGTAGTCTGGAAACAGTACAGGCAAAAGCCTGGAGTGGTGAACAAGCTGGTAATGTTTAAGGAATAGCAGGAAGGCCGGTGTGGCTATAAAGAACCTGTGCTCCCAGGCACTGCAGACAGCCCTCGATTTCTCCCAGATGGCTGTGTGTCCCCCTGGGAGCCTGGGTGCTGGGGCCAGGGCCTTAATCTCAGCTTGCTCCACCCCACCTCCTTCCTGGGGAGAAGTGACGTGGCTATTTGCACACCTCAAGGGTTTCCGGTGCATGGTTGGTTCCTTCCCCTAACGGAGTGGCTTTCAGATACTCTTTTAAACATCTAACTGGCCCTGAAGAGCCCCCGGGGCCTGTAAATGTTGGAGCCCACTGCATCCATCCCTGGAAGCTATGTCACTGGTTCTCTGGAACAACTCAGGAGGGTGGGCAGGAAGAGGGAGAATGTTCTCTTGCTCTTTGTTTATCTTCTCATTCCTCTGCCTAGGCCTGTCCTCAGCCACACCCTCAGTTGCTGTCTTCCTCTGCCTACATCCAACTTCCTTCCCTCTTGAACCCCCCCGGCCGCTCACCACTCAGCCTCTTAGACCTGACTTTGCTCCTTCAGAATCCTGCAGCCTGACCCGGGCAGTCCACCTGGCAACAGGGAGGCTCAGTGGCAGCCCGTTTCTCCTCCCTCCGGGTTGGAGCTAATTGTGGGACAGGATTATAGTCCAGCTCAGCCTGAGCTTGGAGAGCTGGCTGCCTGGAATCCTCTGGGCTCCCGTGAGCTGTGTGGGTAATAATGACAACTATAATCCCCCATGTTTGGGGAGCGCTTGACTATGTCCTGAACACTTCCCATCCATTATCCACACAAATCCTCCCAGTAGTCCTGCTGTGCTGATGCAGAAACTGCAGCAGGTGAGCACACGGCCAGGGAATGGAGGCACAGAGATGGACTGTGGGCCTTGACTCCCACACCCTTTGCTTTGTCTTCTGAGATGGCCACAGGGACACATCTTCAGTCTTCGGTGGCCACACTGTCTTCATTCTTATGTCTTGACCCAGGTATTCCATATTCTGAGAAGCTTTCATGATCCTAGTTGGGCCACACCTTCCATGAGCTTCTTGTCCTTCCTTCTCTTCTTGGCCCTGTGCTACATGGTGATCATTACAAAAATGTTGGGCAGGCCCAGCAGCCTCTCTCCTGGGCAGTGAGGGTCTTATTCACCTAGTCTACCGCTTAGGGGTCCAGAGATGTTGGCTGAGTGAGTGAGCTTCTCGAGACGCCTTCCTTGATGTCCCCAGGTGACTCATGGAGAGGCAGTTGCAGCTTCTCCCAATCAGGCATTGTGGGTTTAATCATTTAGGTGTTAATTCTATATACTGACTCCTGAGTACGGGGGCAGGAGGTGGGAGGCCAAAAACAAATCTGTTGTGGACCCTGCCTTCTGGCGATTTCCAGGCTAGCTCAGTGCAAGGTAGAAAGCCTGGCCAGCTGTCACAGGTATAGTTAGGCTTTGGAAGAAGATCAGAGAAACCAGGAGTATCTTCTGCCTGGGGCATATGGAGAGGCTTCCTGGAGAGATGCCTTGAGCCCAAGTTTAAAGTTGGGGTGGAGTTCAAGCACAGGAAGATGTGTGAAGGGAGCCCTCCAGGCAGATGGAAGAGAAGAGGACAGGACAGAGCGGGAAGGAGCGAGGACAGGCATGGAACCCTGCACAGGCCATATTGGCTGGAACAGGAGGAGTGCTCCAGAGAATGAGAGAACTTCTGGTTGGAGAATGGGGTGGAATTAGACACTTGGGACCCTAAATGTCAGCGTCAGAGACTTTGCTTTGAGAACAGCCGGCAGCCTGGCAAGTGACATCTTTGAGGCCTTTGAACTCTGAAACTTGAACAGGAGCCAGATTGAGGGTGGGGCCAGGAGGTTTCTAATCAGGGTGAAATATATCTTCTTGAAAAGGACTAAGGTCACTGAGCCTTTTCAAGAAGGTTGGGGACCAGCTTTGAGGTGGATGGTGCTGTTCGTATAAACATGAACTGATGATTATTGCGGCCCGGGGCCCCTGCAGCCTGTAGGCTTCTCCCTTTGGCTCCATAGGCCAGCAACTCCAGCCCAGTAGGTTCTAACCCAAGGCTGCTGCCCTGCAAGGACCATCTGAGGTAGGCTGACCAGCTCCTTCCAGTCTCATGTCCTGGGAAACCCCTCAGTCATAGGCTAACCAGGGCGGTTGGCCACCCTGGTCTGAGCTCTTGATTTGTCAACTGGCGAGCCATGCAGCTGGGTCACCCTACTGGGCCAGCCATACAGGGTCCAGGCCCTCTGAGAAATTGGGGAAGAGGGAGGAGGTGGCAACATTGCCCCCCAAGAGGCTCCCAGTCTGATGGGAGCTGATGGAAACATCCCAATCTGAGCAACAGACACTGACCTAGACACATTTACTGCTCACAGAACCAATATATAGGCTGCCTCTCCCTCGCCACCACCCAGCAGGTCACAAATGGCAGCCTATCTATGCCCAGTGACTCCCCTCCAGTCCTTCTGCAGATCTGCCTTATCTGCTACCTGGATTGGCTCTGCTGACCCGGCCCCAACACCTGGCTTCTCCCTTCAAGCATAGTTGTCTCTCCAAGACCCGGATTTGGCCTCAGCCCTCCCTGGCTTAGAATTTGGTTGACTCCCTCGTGACCTCAGCAGCATTTCCTGAAAATCAGTCATTTGAGTACAGCCTTGATGATTTTTACCCTTTCTGCATCTCACCTTCTACCTTCATTTCCTGGTATTTTCCTCTAAGTGACTAGTTGTTGTTCTTTTTTTAAAGATTTTATTTATTTATTCATGAGAGACAGAGAGAGAGGCAGAGACACAGGCAGAGGGAGAAGCAGGCCCCATGCAGGGAGCCCGACGGGACTTGATCCCGGGACCCCAGGATCAGGCCCTGGGCTGAAGGCAGCGCTAAACCACTGAGCCTCCCGGGCTGCCCTGAGAGACTGTTTTTTGTTTTTTAAGATTTTATTTATGTATTCACAAGAGACACAGAGACACAGGCAGAGGGAGAGGCAGGCTCCATGCAGGGAGCTTGATGTGGGACTTGATCCCAGGTCCCCAGGATCATGCCCTGGGCTGAAGGCGGCACTAAACCGCTGAGCCACCCAGGCTGCCCAAGTGACTAGTTTTTAAATGTGTCTTACAAGGAAAAATTTTATCACAGGTGCCAGCAGAAAGCCTCTTACTCAAAATAGAAGGTAATCATGAAAACAAAACATAACAATGTGACAAAATTCTTGCTGTTTATGGTTTCCTGCAGACCTTAGCCGCCCTGAGGACTGATCACAGCTATTAGGTCTTAGAAGTCGAGAGTTTTCCCCTCAAGTCAAAGGCTTGAAAGAAAATTGAAAAGGGACTAACTTTCTCATTCCGTGAGTCAGTGTTACTTAGTGTTGTGGCCAGGAGACGGATCGTCTTCCACCTTCCTGAACGTTTGCCCTTGGAGGAGCGCTTGCCTGTGCAGGCAACCCTGGGGTCCCCAGCCCTGCCAGGTGATGGTGATGGGGACTTGCTTGTGCCTTTGCTCCGTTCACCCCCCCACCGCCTCTTCCGGGTGCCCTCCTTCCTGGTGAGCCCGGTGGGCCGTTCCTCCTGACCCAGCTTAATTGCTGCCCCACCTTTTGTTGAATTCCGCCTCCCCCAGTGTCGAGTATGGACACCAGTAATACCATTAACCCACCAGCTATGGGTTAGGCCTTTGCATCTCTCACTCGCATCAGTATCTTACAAGTTCCATACGATCGTTACCCAGGGAGGAACTGAGGCTCAGAGAGGTTAGGCAGCTTCCTCAAAGTCACAAGCTAACAGGTGTCCAGGCCAGGTTTCAAAATGAGATCAGGCTGGCCCTGGAGGCCCCATACCTGACTCAGTGCCTCCTATACGACCGCATAATTAGCCACCTCACCGCTTGCTCTGCCCTCAGGCCACGCTCTTCCTGTGTCCTCTGGTCTGTCCCTCTGCTGTGATGCAGTGGGTGCTCCATAAACCCCTGGAATGGACAGAAAGGGTCAGGTGGGGATTACAGTGACCCAGTGTGTGCGGCCTGGGCCCTGCAGTGACCTTGAGCTGACCTCGAAGCAAGGGAGACCACAGCCCTGCAGCTGTTTCCTCCACAGGTGGGGGCAACGGAAGGCCAAGGCCAACAGTCAGGACCCAGCAAGGGGGGTGGAGACCCCCACCTGCGCTCACTAAAGCCGGCTCAATGGCCCACCCCCACCCTCAAGGACTTCCGTGCTAGCCCCTGGGCTTTGGTCATAGACACCCCACCACCTGGCTTGCCTTTCGTGGGCTGTGGGCCTTGAGCCCTGGTTGGGGCAGAGACGCCCATAGCACACCCTGGGGGAGGGGGAAAGTGTGGGGAGAATCATTTGCTTCTCACAGATATTCAGTGAGAAGGAGCCTCCCCCCCCACCCTCCATGACCACATCGCCAGGGGTTGGAGAGTCCCATCTGCAAGGCAACAGGAAGGTCTTACTGGCATGAACAGGCCTTTTTACTTCTTAGAGGAAAACCCAGGAGCCTTGGAGTAGATCTTAGGTTTCCTTAGGGCAGGAATAAAGTATCTTACTACTCTCTCTTCCTTCCTTCTTTTTTTTTTTTTTTTTTTTTTAAGTTTTTATTTATGTATTCATGAGAAACAGAGAGAGAGAGGCAGAGACACAGGCAGAGGAAGAAGCAGGCTTCGTGCAGGGAGCCCGATGTGGGACTCGATCCCGGGTCTCCAGGATCACACCCTGAGCCAAAGGCAGATGCTCAACCGCTAAGCCACCCAGGTGTCCCACTTCCTTCTTTTTCCAAAAAATATTTTCTGAACTGGATGAACAAAGCAAATGTGGTTTTCTGTTTTAAGCACTAGGAAAAAAATAATAAAAAAAAAATGAAGTAGACACTAGGCCCAACATAAGGCTTGAACTCATGAGTCTGACAGTCTACTGACTGAGCCAGCAAGGCGACCCCCCTTTTTTCCCTAATTTTTATATTTAATTTGTTTTTATTTATTTAAAGATTTATTTATTCATTCATGAGAGACACAGAGAGAGAGAGAGGCAGAGACACAGGCAGAGGGAGAAGCAGGCTCCATGCAGGGAGCCTGATGCGGGACTCGATTCCAGGTCTCCAGGATCACTCCCCGGGCCAAAGGCGGCACTAAACCGCTGAGCCACCCGGGCTGCCCCCAAGATTTTATTTTATTTTAAGTAATCTCTAAGCCCGGTGTGGGGCTGAAACTTACAACCCCGAGATCAGGAGTTGCATGTTGTACTGACTAAGCCAACCAGGAGCCCCTTTGAATTTTTTTTTAAAGGAAACATATTTGACTTACCTGTACGTACTTGCCTCTTCTCCCCTCACCTGCCACCCCCAGGCCTTGTACAATATCTCGACATAGTGGTTGGTGATGTCTGAGAGAATGTTTGGAAGACAAGAGTTCTAATTTCAGCCCTGCCTTATACTATTGAAATGAAGTCTGTTTCCTCATCTGTAAAATGTGGGTACCTACCCCCTTGCCCAGCCCAGAGCATTTTTGGTGCATCGAGTGAGACAGGGAATATCAGTACACTTCAAAAATTGTTTTTCTCTGTTGAAGCTTAAGAGGCTGAGCCTTGTGGTCAGGAATGGCAGCAAATGGACTTGCTCCATAAGCTACCACTGGTACCCCCTGCTGGCAGGCGTGTGTTGAGGAGGATTCTGAGGCGGAGTCCAGGGCAGTGATTGGTCACCATGGTCTGGCCTGAGAATAAACAGCAGAACAGCTGCTTGCCTTCCTCCCGCGTGGGGTCCAGTCTCCACAGTGGCATCCCTGGAAAGCCTCCTTTGACCCATCTTATTTAGGGCCTGGGGATTGATGACTTCAATTCAGCATCTGGGTGGCTCCCTTGCTCCAGTGTGACACTTTCTCTCCCCCACCCCTGGCTCTTGGCAGCCCAAGGAAGTTGGGTGTGCAGAGCTTTACTTCCTCTTTCTCAGAGTTCTAGGAGGAAGCCTGGCCACCGAGGCCACAGTGTACTGGTAGGAGTCCCCTCCCTGCCTAGGGGAGGGCCTATGGGAATCCAGTGAGGATTCTAGAACTTTTCTCCTCCTCTTTCCTGAAGTGGGTCTGTGGCTCTCCTTCACTCTTGGATGAATTGTGTTCTGAAGTTTGGTAAATAAGTTGTTTGGAGTATAGTTTTTCCTAGAACAATAATAATAATGGCTAGTGTTTATTAAGCTCTTGCCAGGCGCTAGATGTTTTGCTAAGCTCACTTGCTGAGTTCTCCCTTCATCTTCCTTAACAACACTCAGAGGCAAGTTAGATTATGTCCCATTTTCTTTTTTAGCAGATGAGGGCACAGAAAAGTGAAGCCACTTGACCCATATCACATAGCTAGTTGCGGTTGGGCCACATGTCTGTCTGGCTCTAAAGCCTGTGTCCAAGCCTGGAAGACAACTGTGGGCAGGGACAGGAGCTGGACCTGGGGCCCATGGGGTAGGGTTACAGGTTGGATTTGGAGTAGCAGCAAGAGTTTTGGAAAGAGCTAGAGAATTCTGCATGCTGGTGTGTCCCAACATGAACTGTGTATCAGGACTGAGGCTCCCATGAATCTAGCACCATGCTTGGGGGTGTCTGCATCTTATTGAGCGCTCCCCACAGTCCCTTCAGACTGAGACTGTCTTCTCTCCATTTTACGGATGAGGAAACCGAGGCTCCGGGAGGTGAAGGGACTTTCTCCGGTAGTAAGTGGGTAGCAAAATGATGATTCAAACCTAGTGTTGCAGACTCCAGAGAGTCTGCCTTGTGACCACCCTGAGATGTACTCACCGAGTGCAAAATCCCTTCCTGGTATTATTTCTGATCCTTCTATGAGCCTTCTACGCAGTTGCTATTTGTCTGCTTTTTCAGATGCAAAAACAGGCTCACAGATGTTAAGTAACTTCCCTGACGGCACTGGCTCATGAATGGAAGGGTCAGGATTTGAACTCTAGGCCTGCCTGAGTCCAAAGCGCATATTCTCTCCTCTTTGCCTGCTCCTTCATGGTTCATAGGCCTGGGACTGCCTGCTTATTCCACTGTCCCTGCCCTCTTGGGCCATGCAGTCGAGGTGGAGAGCCCGTGTACACACACAGCAGTCCCATCACAGCCCAGCAGGGAGCAGGCGCTGTGTGCAAGGCAGCAGTGTAAGCATTGTGGCAACGGTGCTCAGAGAAGCTGCTCGAGAGTCCTGGGGAGCAAGGAGGAGGCAGGGGCCAGGGCTTGGTCAGAACGGGCAGGAAGCCAAGGCTGTAGGACCTCAGAGGGGCAGAAAAGCAGGAGTGAAGGTGGGGCCCACTCGTGCAGGGCCCAAGTATCGGGACAGGAAGTTGTCCTTTATCTGATGTGTTAGAGGAGGCCGGTAAAGGGCTGTAGGTTTTTTAGAGAAATGTGGTGTGTGTAAGGGGGTTGGAAGGCAGAGGGGCTAGAGACAGGGAGTCTTCAGGGGAAGCTGTTTGGTGCTAGCTGCGTGGCCCGGGTTAAGGCATTGGGAGGAGAGTGAAAAATGGAGCAAGATCTTGACAAGACCTAGTGACTGGCCACGAAGGGGTAAGGGGGCAGGAAGAGTCTGCAAAGGCTCTCCAAATGGAGTTTCCCGGCCTCTGCCACTCGCTGGCTGTGTGACCTTGGCCAGATCCCCTAACCTCTCTTGGCCTGCTTTCTCAGTTGTAAATTGAAGGGGTCAGAAGAGAGGCAGGCACTGAAGGGACAATTACCGAGGGTCTGCTACGTGCCAGGGGCTGTTATAGGCTCTTTGAGGTTCTTTCCAGCTCTTGGATTATGTCATTGACAGAAATAAGGAACTAGGCAGGGTTAAATAACACTCATTGTGACACTTTAAAATTTACAAAAAGACTTCAAGCCCCAGTTTTGGAAACTTGGGTTCATATCCTGGTTCTGCTGCTTCCTAGCTGGGAGTGGCCTCGAGCGCTCACTCATCTCACTGCAAAGTCACCTTAAGTGTAACCTGGAGGTGGTGGTAATGATAACCCTACTTCCTGGGATGTCCTCAGGATTCAAGGAGATAATGCATGCAAAGAGCTCAGCATATAGGAGGCGCTGGGTGAAGTGGTTTATTTCCCTTGCCTATTTCTTTATTTCTCTTCGTAATTCAGTGAACTGAAAATAACTGTGCACTTCTTGAACACTTACTTTGTGCCACGTCAGGTGTATTAACTCATTTAACCCTCAAAACAACCCCATGATGTGGGTACTATTGTTATTCCATCTCCGTGTTCAAGGAAACAAAGGCACAGAGAGATTAAGTGATAGGCCCTGGCGAATATCTAGCAAATGATATCATTAGGAGAAACCCAGCTAGTGGGCAGCCCGGGTGGCTCAGCGGTTTAGCGCCGCCTATGGCAAACCAGGTTTCAGAGTGTGTCCACTGGCCTCAAACCCTCTGCCCTTTGCCCTGCTGCTGGTTTTAAAGAAGAGACGTTCAGGCGCTTAGTTCCATTGTAAACATGCGCTGGTTGGGGTGATGGTGAACAGCCTAGCAAGAGTCTGCTGGGTAACTGGAATGTGAGGCACAAGTCTGTTTGCTTCATTGATGCATGCCAAGTGCCTAGAGTAGTGCCTGGCACCTGGTAGGCACTCAGTAAGTTATCGTTGGAGGCAAGTGGCCAAACTGGAGATATTATCTGGGGAGTGGATCCAGTGGAAGCAATGGCTGGGCACATTGCTAAGAGCTGGGGATCACAAGCAGCCTCATATGACTCTCAAAATTCTGTGCAGGTAGGAGCCACTGCTTTGGGAACTCTGGTCCTTTGAGGCCTGGAGCATGCTCAGTGGGTAGAATTGTGGGCTTTTGCATGTGGCCGACAGCACGTGCCAGCATAGCAGCTTTATGACCTCGGACAAGTGACTTAAACTTTTCTTTTTGTTAAGTTTTTACTGAAGTTTAATGAGCTTACAAAATGTGTACAAATCATAAGGGGTCTGTTTGTTGAGCATTCACAACCTGAACACACACATGTAATCGGCACCCAGATCAAGCAACACTATGCAAGTTCCTCTTTCTGGTCAGTGTCACCCCTCCGAGGGTGACCATTATCCTAACTTCTACCACCATAGATTACTTTTAGTTGTTTTTGAACATTTTGTGTCCTTATGTGTGTGATTTCTTCACTTTATGCAATATTAATGAGATATATACATATTTCTATGTGTGGTTGAGGATCGTTCATTCTTTGCTGTCTACAGCTCCATTGTGTGAATATACTACATTATGTTAATCTGTTACACTACTGATGGGCATTTGGGTAGGTCCAGATTTTGGCTATCATGGGATTGTTGCTGTGAACATTCCTGTATGTCTTTTGGAGCACATCAAATCATGCACATTTCAGGGTGCCTGGCTGGCTCAGTCAGTAGAGTCTGCGACTCTTGATCTTGAGGTTGTGAGTTCGAGCCACAGATTGGGCATAGAGTTTACTTATAAATTCCTTCTTTTTAAAAAGATCATACACAGGGATCCCTGGGTGGCGCAGCGGTTTGGCGCCTGCCTTTGGCCCAGGGCGCGATCCTGGAGACCCGGGATCGAATCCCACATCGGGCTCCCGGTGCATGGAGCCTACTTCTCCCTCTGCCTGTGTCTCTGCCTCTCTCTCTCTCTCTCTGTGAGACTATCATAAATAAATTAAAAAAAAAATTAAAAAAAAAAAAAGATCATACACATTTTTATTGGGGAGATACCTAGCTGTGGGCTTATTGGGGGTTCCTATGTTGAACTTTGGTGGTTAGTGCCAAATAGGTTTCCAAAGTAGTTATATGAGATTTCTACTTGCTTCACATTTTTGCCAGCATGTGATTTTTAATTTTTTTTTTCATTTTAGCCATTCTGGTACATGTATATAAAAAATACATCATGGTTTTTATTTACATTTCCCTGATGACTAATGAGCGTGAGCCCCTTTGCATGTGTTTATTAGCCATTAGATAGCTTCTTTTATGAAATACCTGTTTGAATCTTTTGTCCACATTTGAATTGAGTTGTCTGAGCTTTTTCTTACCGACTTACAGGGATTCTTTTTTTTTTTTAAAGATTTATTTATTTATTTATTTATTTATTTATTTATTTATTATAGACATAGAGAGAGAGAGAGGCAGAGACACAGGCAGAGGGAGAAGCAGGCTCCATGCCGGGAGCCCGATGTGGGACTCGATCCCGGGACTCCAGGATCGCGCCCTGGGCCAAAGGCAGGCGCTAAACCGCTGAGCCACCCAGGGATCCCCCAGGGATTCTTTATATATTCTGGTTACAAATCCTTTATCCATGGTCAGATAAGCATATTGTAAATATTTTCTCCTCTGAGAGTCACCTTTTCATTCTTTTAATTATATCTTTAGATGAACAGAAGTTCTCTTTTTTTTTAAATTTTTTTAAGTAATCGCTACATCCACCTCAGGTCTTAAACTTATGAGTCCGAGATTAATGCTTGGGGTCATTGTGAATGCTCACACTCTCCACCAACTGAGCCAGCCAGGTGACCCGAACAGAAATTCTTAATTTTGATATAATGCAGTTATATCAAATTGCTATTTCATGATTTGTCCCTCTGTGTTTTGTTTAAGAAATCTGTGTCTACTCCAGAGTCATAAAGTTGTTTTCCTATTATTTTTAATCCCAAACTTTTGCATTTAGAACTACAATCGATCTGAAATTGAATTTGCATTTGGTGGGAGATGGGGGTACGGATCCATTTTCCCCCATCTGTATACCCAGTGGACTCAGCACTGTTACTGTTTAATTGGAGAAGACCATCTTCCTTCATGGCACTGTGATGTTGCCTGGTCATAACCACTTGATCATTTACATATTGGGTCTATTTCTGGATTCTCTTTTCTGATCCATTGATCAGCATTTCTACCCTTGCCCCAGACCACCAGGCCTTCTTAAGTACTAGAGCTTTATCATTAGTCCTGATATCTAGTCACTTAAGTCCATTTGCTTTGTCCTTTAAGAATCCTTGGCTACAGGATGCCTGGTTGGCTCAGTGGTTGAGCATCTGCCTTTGGCTCAGGTCATGATCCCGGGGTCCTGGGACTTAGTCCCATATTAGGTTCCCCTACAGGGAGCCTGCTTCTCCCTCTGCCTGTGTCTCTGCCTCTCTCTGTGTCTCTCATGAATAAATAAAATCTTTAAAAAACTTTTTTATTATGAAAAATTTCAAACATACAAAAAGTGACTTTTCTGTAAATACAGTGACTTTCTGCATGTTCACCATCTAGATTTAGTAGTAGTTATTAGTTTCTCTTATTTGTGTCATATATCCTTTTTTTTTTTTTCAAGATTTTAAAGAAGATAGCCTCCTACATGACCACAATTCCATTACTGCTAGGAAAATGAATAGTCCCCAAATTTCTAATCTATAGTCCTTTCTCCCCAGCTTCCCCCCAAATGTCTTTCTTGTTGCCGTGTTGTTTTGCTTTTCAAAACAGGATCCGTGGGATCCCTGGGTGGCTCAGCTATTTAGCGCCTGCCTTCGGCCCAGGGCGTGATCCTGGAGTCCCAGGATCGAGTCCCACATCGGCCTCCTGCATTGGAGCCTGCTTCTCCCTCTGCCTGTGTCTCTGCCTCTCTCTCTCTCTCTCTCTGTCTCTCATGAATAAATAAATAAAATATTTTTTAAAAAGGGATCCACCCCCCCCCCCAAAACCAAACAGGATCCAATCTAGGATCATGCATTGTATTTGTTCATGTCTCTCTCTCTCTTTTTTTTTTTATTTATGTTCATGTCTCTTAATTTAGAAGCATCTCCCTCTCTTGTTGTGACATTGACTTTGTTAGAGATCAGGCTGGTGGTCTTGTAGGTGTCCTGCATTCTGGATCTGACTGTTTTCTCAGTGTTGTTTACTTTGTCCTTCCATATCCTGAGCCTCCTGGAAACTGGGACTTAGAGCTGGGCTTGACTCCATTCAGATAAACCTCCCCAAGTCTTCCCAGGGTCTCCTTCTCTAAGTTGTGTAAGGCCAGTGGTGTGTGAGCAGGTATGTAAAGCTTTAGTGCAGGGCTTGGCATAAGGCAAATGTCAGTAGGTGGTAGCAGCTCTTAATAATTGTCCCCACCATGGGCCACATTTTATTCCAAAGTCTTGTTGCCAGGAAGAGGTTTTCCTAAGGCTTCTCTTGTCCCTGCTAGGCAGCACTGGCTCCCCCCCAGCTGGTGCTCTTGGCTCTGGGCTTGGACATTCCCCATCTTTCTCTCCTCCCACCCTCAGATAACACAGGCAGTTCCACATACCGGCCACCCCCTCGGACCCGGGAGGTGATGATCAACGGGCAGATGGTCAAGTTGAAGTACTGTTTCACTTGCAAGATGTTTCGACCACCCCGGACCTCACACTGCAGTGTCTGTGACAATTGTGTGGGTAAGTGGGAGGCAGCAGGGAGCAATGCTGGGAGCCCTGGGGACAGGGAAGTCACTTGTGGGGATGGAGGTGTGTCTGAATCAACCAAAGCTGGGCAAGAGGTCTGCTTCACCCAAATTTGCTCTGACTGAGGAGGGGCTATGAGGAGAGGCTCAGAGTGTGACCAGTGGTGTCTTGGCTTCAGCCCAGGATTGGTAGATTCCTTTCCCGCAGCTCTGCACTATGGGGCAGATACAGAGAAGCCCTGGGTCCTCAGTAGGTCCAAGTTTCCAGGAACCAGAGACTGGACCCATAACATTCTAGATACTTTGGGGCCAGAAAGAGAATGATTTATCATCCAGTGGTCCAGGGCCAACTATACTGAATGACTTT
Organism: Canis aureus; assembly: GCF_053574225.1. NCBI lineage: Eukaryota > Metazoa > Chordata > Mammalia > Carnivora > Canidae > Canis > Canis aureus. The sequence continues at coordinate 74,095,255 of NC_135615.1, read as the reverse complement.
GATTTGATTCCCAGGGCTTGGGGATAAGAAGCTGGGAACAGAGGAGTTCAAGCCAGTAAGGTGGAGAGGATGTAGCAGGATTGGAAGCTAAGCTGCTGACCACAACTGCAGTGGTTGCTGGGGAACTGAAGGCTGTTTTGTCTCCTCTTCTTGTCCTCCGGAGGCCAGGCAGCCTTGATGCAGGCTGAGGGTGTGCCCCTGGGAGAGTGTCATAAGGGAACTGCTATGCAAGAGGACCCAGACAAGCTGAGCCATGGTGACTGTGCATGGTCCCCAGGCAGTGAGCTCATCACACCAGCTCAGCACTCCCCGAGTGAGAGAACAGCAGGGAACACCCATGACAGCAGGCAGCAAGGTGGGTGACTCAGTGAGCATTATTCACTCCTGAGAATCTACCCCACCCACCCTCTGCGAAGGGTGCTGGCTGTCATGTGAGGCCTGCAATGGGTTTGGGACCCACATTCTCACAGAGGACTTTCCTACCAGCCTGGGTATGAGCCGCCCCTGGGGACATAGTGCTGGTGTGAGCTCAGGCCTCGGACCGGGCCTTTCATGCCAGATCTCCCAGCCACTCCCTGGGCCTCTACTTCTAGAGCAAGAAATGGGGATCGTTGGTTGTTGGCATGTGGCCAGGGTCATAGGCCAGGCAACAAGTACTTTTGTGTAGATCTTTGTACCAGGCCCTGCTGGACCCTGGTTGGTTAGCTCAGTGTGAGGCCCACACAGGCCTCCTCATGGAGTTTACAATCGAGCAGGCCAGTCCACTAATTATAAATAAGTATGTAAATACAAAGTATGGGGTAGATAACAGAGGGCCCTCACCTTGTCTGGGATCAGAGGAGGCTTCTTAAGGAAGTGGCTTTGCAGCTGAGACACGAAGGGGGAATTACCCTTAACCAGGTGAAGAGACAGAGTAGAATGTGTGAGGCAGTAGAACCTGTGCACAAAGGTCCAGAAGCAGGGAGCATCTGAGGAACTGGGGGTGGGCCAATGCAGAGAGGTGTGGGGGGAGCAAGGCCCCAGCTGTGGCATGAGGCCTCTAAACACCTGTGCTGGTTGCAGGCCAGGTATACTAATCTGTCTCCCCTGGCCCTCTTCCAGAACGGTTTGATCATCACTGTCCCTGGGTGGGCAACTGTGTGGGGAGACGGAACTACCGCTTCTTCTATGCGTTTATTCTCTCCCTCTCATTCCTGACGGCCTTCATCTTCGCATGTGTGGTCACCCACCTGACGCTGCGTGAGTTAGGGGTGGGGGCAGGGGTGAGCGGGAGGGGTGGGCCAGGAGTCCAGCTGAGTCAAGGGGCCACGGTCAGTATCCCTCTGAGCTGTGCCCTGTCCTGTTTTTTAATTCCCCAGGCTCTCAGGGAAGCAACTTCCTCTCCACTCTGAAGGAGACACCAGCAAGATATCCTTTGTTATCTGGTGGATGCCCTCGTGGGAACCAGGCCCCCTTGCTGGGGTGGGTCCCTGCACCTCATCCTGTAAACAGAAGGGAAGGGTGTAGAGCCAGTGTTTGTCCTCAAGAATAATCTGATATACCAGCTGCTTCTGTTCCCACCCAGGCTAGAGCTGATCCTAAATGGCCCGATCATGGGGCCGGGGTGGCCAAGAACTCTCAGGAGCCACAAACCCTGTCTTCCCTTAAGACACCAAGCTCCTTGGACCATGTTCCATGTGGGGTTCTTGGTGCCTGGAATCCTCATTTCCCTCTACTGTCCATCACCCTTGCTGCTCTTGAAGGGGCTCCCTAACCTTGCTGAGGTCCTCGGAGGTGATCCTGCTGAGAAGTGGTGAGTGGACCTGAGGAGGGTTACGAACTCACTTCTCTCTGAGGAATAGCTTGTGGAAGGGTAGGTAAGAAAGGCTGAGCGTGGCAAGCTCCCAGCTCCAAGGGAGGCTCCCAGCCTTGTCCCCGTGTGTGTCCTTGACCACCCTGCTCACTGTGCTGGAGTTGGTGATCTGCTTCTTCTCCATCTGGTCCATCCTGGGCCTCTCAGGGTTTCATACTTACCTCGTCGCCTCCAACCTGACAACTAACGAAGATGTGAGTAAAGCTGGAGCCACTCCTGTCCCTGGGCAGGGGTCCTGGGAAGGAAGCAGGGCTGAGGGAGCCTGGGGTTGCCGCAATGCAGCCTGACTCTGCTGCTGGGGTACCGCGGGTGGAGATGGAAGGCAGCCAGACATTGCCTGGCCATGGGAGACCCAGTGCAAGCTTCTGAGCCCCCACATGCCTCAGCCCCTCGGCCCCTCAGTGTGGGCTTTCTCGCTAACACAGAGGCAGTGCTCCACTGGAAGTCATGACATTGGCCAGCATGTTACTGTTTCCAGAGTTCTTTGGAGGTCCTGTTACCAACTCTGAGGCAGAAGGAAAAGGGATGCTTTTTCTCCCGATTGATGGCTGAGTGACTTGCCATCACTCAGAGGTCACACAGCTGGAAAGGGATGGAGCCGGTGTTGTAATGGAAGCTATGGCTCTGCTTGCTGGGCCCCCATCGCACTGTACTTGTAGGCAGAAGAGATGTGACCATTCTCAGGGTGTCCTTGGGGCTCCTGAAGGCACCCTTATTGAGGGGGACAGTGAAGACAGGATCCTAAGGCTTTCTGGCAGACCTCCACCAGCAAGCATTGTTTGAGCACCACTGTATGCCCAGCCCTGGGCCAGACCTGACCTCTCCTTCCTGTTCTCACAAACAATAAAAAAGCAAATGATGGCATCTGTGCCGGGGCCGCCATCAGATCCTGCTCAGAGGCCCATGACCAACAGAAAATACATTTCTTCACCTCAGCCTCTCATTCTGGGAAATAAAACTTAGCACTCATGACAGGGTATCATGTGCTGGATGATTGGTACAAGCAGAAATGACATTAGCCCACATCTCCCAAGGCGGTTTCCTGGGTGCTAGTTCTTCAGGATGTACTAGGGGTTAAGCAAAAAGACGTATTAAGGCCAAATAAGTCTGGAAAACTCTGGATTCAAGTCAAACAGGTATACTTCCTTGCTAAACTCCTCGGTGCCTTCGATAGCTGGCTTCATAGACGTAGAGATGGGCAGGATTTCATCAAATGCCCCATCGATGCTATCAGAGTTCCCTATTTTTCAAACGAGGACTGAGATTCAGAGCAGCGTTCTATCCGGGCTCATGCAGTGTGTCAGTGGCAGGCCCAGGGTTTACAGCCAGGTCAGCCTGAGCCCTGCCCCTTGTACTACCTTCCCTCATAGGTGGCTGGCCAGAGAAGAGAGGGGGCCCCAAAAAGTTTCCTTGGGAGGCTTCTCTGGCTACGCTCTGTTTCTGTCCTGATTAGGGCTACTTCCTCTTTGCTAGGTGTCCCACATGCCCAACAGACCCCCACACTCACTGAATAGCCTGGGCTAAAGACACATCCCCTCCGGTAGTCTGTCCAGAATTGGGTTCAGAATTCACCAGCCTCCAGGCCTCCCTCCTAGAAAATGATACCTGACTTACACCTCCTTCCTGCTGGCAGATCAAAGGCTCGTGGTCCAGCAAGAGGGGCGGTGAGGCCTCCGTCAATCCCTACAGCCATAAAAGTGTTATCACCAACTGCTGTGCTGTGCTCTGCGGCCCCCTACCTCCCAGGTAAGCCAGGGGTGAACAGGAGAGGTCACAGGGCCTGGCCTGACCAGTGGGGGGCAGCGCTGTGAGTCCACAACTCTCAAAGAGGTTCTGGAAGCAGGAGACCTCTGCTCACACCACGGAAACCCTCTGTCCACCATCCCCTGCAGAGTGCACGCAAGGCATTTGTCATATAAAAGAATTCTTTTTTGGGGCACCTCGGTGGCTCAGTGGTTGAGTGTCTGCCTTTGGCTCGGGGCGTGATCCTGGGGTTCTGGGATCGAGTTCCATATCAGGCTCCCTGCAGGGAGCCTACTTCTCCCTCTGCCTGTGTCTCTGCCTCTCTGTGTGTCTCATGAATAAATAAATAAAATCTTTTTTAAAAATTCTTTTTTTATATAAGGATGGATTGATTGATTCGACAGAGAGAGTCAGAGAACACAAGTGGGGTGGGAGGGAGGGGGGCAGGGAGAAGAATCCCCGCTGAGCAAGGAGCCTGATGCAGGACCCCGGGATCATGACCTGAGCCGAAGGCAGACACTTAACCTACTGAACCACTCAGGCGCCCCAACATAAAAGAATTCTATGTAATTGTTAATGACATTGCTCATTGTAGAAAAAAATTAAGTGCAAAATATTAGAAAGAAGAGTATTAGATATCACGTGTAATCTTATTCCCCAGGGATCACCAGGATTAATGTCGTGGCCCCACTGCTGCCGCTCTGGTGCTGATAGCCGACTGGGTGGGGCTCCATCCTCCCTGGTGGCTGAGACCAGCGAGGAAGTGCCCCTGTCTTCACACCAGGGGGCGCCAGAGTGCCAGAACAGGAGTTAAATTGCAGTGGACACTGGGGAAGCAAGACTTCCCCACACTGTCCACACCCCCACACCCTCCCGACAAGCTTCTCCTGCCTCATATGCCTCTCATGCTTGCAGTGGGGGGTGGGTGTGAGTAACAGTGGGAATCACACTATTTCCAAATGCCCTTTCATCCTGCTTTTCCCTTACCCTCAGGCTGGCTTTGTGGCATCCAGGCAGCAAAATGGGGCCACTTTGAATTAACAGTGTATAAATCTGGTGGCCAAAACCAGGTATCCAGAGTGCAGAGTGGGCCCTTCTGAAAGGGAAGGGTTTCGCGCCCCCATCTGGAGATCAGCTCCCCTTTCTCAGGCTTTATAGGCCTGGGTGTTTCCTTGGCTGGGAAATGGACTATGCCATTCAGCCCTGGCCTGGATCACTGGTGTTGGGCAGGGCCCTCATGTGACCTCTCTTGTGTTTTGGAAGCCTGATCGACCGAAGGGGATTTGTGCAGGCCGACACCGTATTGCCCTCACCCATCAGAAGCGATGAGCCAGCCTGTGGAGCCAAGCCCGACGCCAGCATGGTAGGAGGCCACCCCTGAACTGGGCTCAGTACTTGCCACCTGCTGGCCTGTCCACCCCTCCGTACTCACCTGCCGCCCTCCACACCTGCCGGGACCCTCCCCATTCCACCCAAGGGAAGCAGAGCCGCCAAAGACTCTTTCGTATTTATTTCCCACCCTGCGTGGCTTTCCCCACACTTCCATGGCTGTATCCTCTGCTCCCCAAACCCAAGTTCCCACAGCCGTGGGCCCTAAATCCGCACGTTCCCCACCCCCACCCCCCAGCTGATCAGTGGCAGGAGTGACAGGAGAGAGAGAGGCCAGGGCCCCTGAGGCCATGAGGGGACAATGCCAAGTCTCTATCTGTGCCAGGGCAAGCCCTGTGTGAGTGAGGGTGCCGGCTGAGTGTGATACCTCCCCGGTGGGGGAGCTGCTGGGCTCTGCTCAGCCAGGGTCCTGGGGGTGAAGCAGAGCCTAAGAGTGTTAGGCTCTGGACAGCAGGTTATAGGAGAGGATGCCTCCTCCGTGGGCTGCTTTGGTTTGTAGGCTCCTTCTTTTCGTGATGATCATTGTTCTTTATTCCATTTTTGTTCTTTTTTTTTTTTTTTTTATATGGGGTTGGCCAATAGGATAGAGCTGGGGTTCCAGATAGAAAGGGCAGAGGTGGGGGTGGGTGGGGGACAGCCTGTGTCAGAGGAAGCTAAACCAGCCAGCCAGGCACCCAAGACCTCAGCTCCTGCATGATTCCTGGGCAGCACACTAGGAAGTGGGGGCCTTGCCCTCTCACTACCCACGGAGGGCTCTCTAAGGGATCCCAGTCTGGCCCCCCACCTCTCTCCCAAGTCGGTGCTTGGGCTGGGTGGGCTAGACTCCTGCTGGCAATACTTGAAACGGGTTTATTAATGCTGGGTATTTTGCACAATTTTATAGACCTCTTTTCTACATAGCATTTTTTTTTAATGGAAGAAGAAAATAAGTCAGCCACATTGCTCTCTGTGTAGTGCCAGGTTAAGGATTATCGGAAGGCAAGTTGGTTTTAATAAATTTATAAGAGAATTAATGGCTGTGAGTGAGTGAGTGAGTGTGTGTATGTGCATGCGTGTGTTCGCATATGCCCTTGTACGAATGTGGCTGGCTCCCACTTCCCGACATCCCCCGGGCTGCCCCTTTCCCCACCATCCCCCTCGGGCGGCCGCGGGCAGCAGCAGGAGCAGCCTGAGCCAGGGCCACAGGAGCCCATGCCTTGATCACGAGAGACCCCTGGGTTTCTGCTGCAGCTCAGCGCCCACCCCCGTCCTCCTATCTTTCCTTCCTCCTTGGACATCAGGAAGCCCAGGACCTGCCCAGACAGGCTGAGCCTGGGTGTGGTGGATGGGGTAATGGCTGTGGGAGCGGCTGCCATTCTGCAAGCCGTGCTCCCTCCTCTGGGCTCTGAGTATGGGACCTAATGCCAGTGGCTAGAGGACAGGGAGTCTCTGCCAACCGAGGACTCCATCCAGAGAAAAGAGAGGAAGGTGCAGGGTGGACCAAGAGGCAAATGAAGGTTGTTGGCCTACATCTGGGCCCAAACTCAAAGGATGTCCCTTCTCAGCTGGAAACTCTAGCTTCTTGTCAAAATAGATAGGACATTGTCCTTGGCCCTTCAAGTGGGCTGAAGCCCTTGGCAAGTGACTAGGAAGTCCTCACGTCTTGCCTTTCCTTGCTGCAGAGGGTAGTGGGTCACAGGCAGCTGAGAAATGGCAGCCACGGAAGGTCCCCTCTGGGAGAAGCAGCTCTGCCCTGGTGGCAGGCCCCTGGGCCATGCTGCAGTGGTACTGGGAAGTCAGGAGGGAGCTGCCTAGAGGAGGGGACTCCCATCTGCCTTTTATTTAAGCCAGTATTCTTTGTTCCTGCTTGTAATAAAATTTTTGTTTTTAAGAGTTGATTTGCTTTGGTTTGGTTTTTGTTTGCTCTTTCTTTGCTGAGGCTCCAACTGGCAGCCCTCTATTCTTTCAGCCAAATTTGGTCTTTCCTGGGGAGGCAGAAGGCAGGAAGGCCAGTGGTATGGCTAAAGTTCTCTGAGGCCGAGCCAGGGGGCGAGGCCCCCCAGGCATGTAAGAAGAGGCCAGCCTGTCCCCTCTTGGTCCCCCCCCCCTCTCCCCTGCCTCTGGGACTTGGAGACCCCCGAGGTCTTTTTCCTTGCTGTCTTTTCACCCTGATACCCCACCCCCCTACCGTGACTGCCCCGCTAAGAAAATGTTTCTGAGACAATAGATTCCAGTTTGTGAGCCAGAGCCTCCCTGGCCCCAGCCCCACCTGGGCAGCAGGGCACAGCCAGACAACTCATAACACTGGCCCGCCTCTCTGGTATCTCCCCCAGGAGGACACCTGTCAGGATTTTGCCATCTCCTGCACAGCCTGAGGGGAGCTAACAGGCCTCTTTGCAGAGGGTTAGCTGGTAAGACCGTATCTCCCCTGTCAGCCAGCACTGCCCGCCTCCCTCACACACCATCTCATCCTCATCGCATGCCTTGCCAACCCCATGGAGCCCATTCATCTGTCTGGTGTGTGGTGTGGTGTGTGTGCTGGCGGTGGTAGGGCCGCCAGGGCTTCCCCCCCAAAACAGAAGGATCGGGGCGTGAGGGCAGGGTTAGTAGCCCAGCCCTGCTCTGGACTGAGGAAGTAGCTTCACACAGAGCAGCTCTCCCACTGGAGCAGGAGGTGAAGGGTGAGGTCGGGGAGAGGGTGACATACCTGCTCTGGGGTGCTTGGGCCCGTCCTGGTGGCGTCCTGGTGTGCAGGAGCCTGCAGTCACTAACACTTGTGTCCTGGCTTTTCTGTCTCTGCTGAGCTCTCACCTGCCCGTTTTCTCTCCTGCTTCGTTGCCTGCTGCCCAAGCCTCAGCCCTTCTGTGAGGAAGAGGCAGGTGCTGGGGTGGTGCTTGTCCCCCCACCAGCACCCCTGCAGGCCTCCTCTCTCTTCCCAATCCCGCTAACCCTCTCTCTTCTCCTTCTTTGCTGTCCTGCTGGGATCTCCAGTGTGTGCGGGGGCTTAAGGACCTCCTGAGGACCGCTGCTCTCTGCCTCTCCAGGAGTGGCCTGAGGGGAGCCAGGCACCCGGCACCTCCACCTGCCTAACCTGTGGCCCATCTGCCACCGTCTGTGCCTACAGGGTCTGCCCCCAAGCCTGCCCCACTCGTGTGCTCTCTAGAGCCCCCCACAGGGGGCAGGGGCTGGCCTCTTTGCCCCCACCCCCACTCCGTGCCAGCCAGAGTGTAGAAAGCCATAACGCAGCTGTCAGCACAATGACATAATAACCATGCTGAAACTTGGCCCCCTTTCCACTTCCCTTCCCCTTCCCCAGATCTGTAAGGTGTCAAGACTCTTCAGGAATCTGGCCTTACAGCCTGCCCCCTCCCAGAATCAGGCATAGCTATAGTGGAGCTGAGCAGGTTTCTTCAGGAGCCTCTGGGCTGTTGGTGGTTGATGACGCTGCTGAACAAGTTCGGTAACTGTTCTAAGCACAACCGGTTTGACACTGTTCCCACGGCCTTCCACAGCCCCCTCCATCCCCACTACCCCAAGTAGGTAAGATGCAAGGAGGATGCTTGTACCCTTTGCCCCAGGCACTGAGGGACTGAGTGAGCTCTGACAGCCCTGCGTTCTTCGGAGGAACTAAAGGAAACTGGGCTGGGCCTAGGAAATCTGCTGAGTCCATGGCTGGGGGCTGCTTGTCTGCTGTCCTGTACCTTTTTTAACCAAAATAAAGATTTCCCTCTTCTTGCCATATCCTTGGCTGTCTGGTGCCACCTTTACTTGGGGTCCAGGGGTGAGGCCCAGGATGAGTGTGCAGACCATCTGGCTTACCCTCCCTGCCAGCCTTGTTCTATCTAGATGGTCCGTGCCATTGCAGAGATTGAAAGATTGATTTATTGAGCGAGTGGGGGTGGGGCAGAGGGAGAGCATCTTCAAGCAGACTCCCCATGGAGTGCGGAGCTGGATGCTACGCTACACGGGGCTTGGGCTGGGATCCATGAGATCAGGATCTGAGCCAAAACCAAGAGTCAAAAAAAAAAAAAAAAGTCAAAACAAAACAAAACAAAACCAAGAGTCAGTCACTTAACCAACTGAGCCACCCAGGGGCCACCACCCCCACTGGTTCCGGGAGATTTATTTTATTATTATTATTTTTTAAGATTTTATTTATTTATTAGAGAAAGAGAGAGAGAGAGAGAGGCAGAGACCCAGGCAGAGGGAGAAGCAGGCTCCATGCAGGGAGCCCGACTTGGGACTCGATCCCGGGTCTCCAGGATCACACCCTGGGCTGAAGGCAGCGCTAAACCGCTGAGCCACCAGGGCTGCCCAGTTCCAGAGATTTAAAAGAAGGGGCACCGTGAAGGCAGAAGTGACACAGAAAGAGTAGCCAGTGTGCTCTTCACTCCGTTCCTCTAGATCTGGTCTCCGTGCCAGAGACCTTCAAGCCTTAGTTGACTTCATCTCTGAAAAGTCCCAACCCAAGCTGAGACTGTCACCCCTTGAACTGAACCCAGTCCAGGTTAACAGTCTCATGGAACTTTCCTTCTCTCCAGCTGCTGCCCCACATTGAGATACACAGTATGTAGGAGCTAAAAAACCATTATGGCAGCCATTTAGCAAGGAGCAGCCAAGTGCCAGGCCCGTTTTCTCACCTGAACCTGTGATGTCCGCCTTTTTACAGATGAGGGACCCGAGGTGCAAGGAAGGCACAGCAGCTGCCCAGGGTCTCCCCGCTGATAAGGCAGCAAGTTGAGGATATGAACTCAAGTCTCTGCCCCAACCTCTGGCCCTTCTGCACTACCCAAGGAACAAATAGGGCTGCCTCAAGAGGAGGGGATCTCAGAGGGAGAAACCCAGTTGGAGGCTGTCATTCATAGCCATCAGAGGGCTTAGAGGGGATCTGTGCTGGCCTCCTTGTACTGATGGGGAACAGGCTTCTTTCCCCACAAGGCCTTAAAATGCCTTAAAATGGAGTTGGGATGCAGTCCCGTAGCCTGACATTCCATCTCTTTCCACAAACTCCACACCATGTCCTAGACCGGACTGGTGTGAGAGATGTAGGAGACTAAACAACAGCGCCTTAAGGAGAAAAAAGACTCAGGATAGCTGAGTCACTTAAGAGTAATCTAATATTCCCTCCTAAAGGCGGCTAGTAGAGTGAGCCCTTGGCTGGATAACTGAAGTCTTGTTTACAACTAAGCAAGGGGAGAGGTGCCATACCTGCCTGCCTCCAGTCACCTGTTTAATTTGATCATTCCAAGACTACAAAATTTCATAGGAAGTTCTTTCTGTATTCTAATCAGAGTCCCTCCTGCTGTATTCAGAGTCCTGTTCTCTGTTCTCAGTGGAGATAGATAGCAACTGGTTGCTGCCTTCTCTGAGCCACAAGCCTGTGACTACCAGCTAAGGATCTGTTGCCTCTTGGACCAGAGGCCTTGGACCTGCTGGCAGGATGGATGCTATATGGAAGGATGGGAAGGTAGAGGCAGGATGAGGAAAGCCCCCTTGGGCCGCAGCCCCAGCTCCTGTCCTGCTGACTCAGACGGCTGACGGCTGACGGCTGACGGTGGAACTCTGTGCCCTGCCAGGGCCTGCTGCTTCCTGCCTGCCTGGGCTCCTGGACTTGGGAAACAGAGGCCCTGGAGGCAAAGGGAGGTGTCTGAGACAGGAACTGAGTCAGGATCGACAGGCTGGAGCGGGCAGGGTCTTAGGCAGCCGAGCTCCCAGATTCACCCCTAAGCAGGAGAGGGGGAGGAGTGAAGAGGCTTCCTTATGCCCTTCTCTCTGCTGGCTGTGCTGAGGGCATGGAGCTTGTGGTGTGATCCACCACCAAGTCTCCTGGCTTGAGTGATAGGAAGAGGATGCTGCCTTCCTGGAGACACAGCAACTCCAAAATTCCTAGGCCTGCCAGGCCCTGCCTTACAGGTATCTGGTGCTCTGGGATCTCCAGTTTCCCCACCCTCACCCCCCAGACTTGGGAAAGCCTGGGTTGGATGACTACTAAAAGGAAGGTCCTTGAGGGCCTAGGGCCTGCATAGGTCAGAGGAGTGTCTGATGAAGAGGGAGGAGGCAGTGCTGAGTGAGCACATCTGACCATTCATCTGCCTTCCCTTCCCTAGGGACACTCAACTCGGCAGGGTTCAGGCCTCCTCTGAGGCTTGGTTTGGGGCCCTTTGTCATTTCACAAAACCCAGCCCATGTTAGTGCTTTGTGTGTATGTGATTATCATCATAAGATTGGTTAGATTTTTTTTTCACATAATAATAGTTACCGTTCACTCTGCTAAGTGCTTTTCCATCAACTTATTTAATCTTTACAACAAGCCCCATTTTACACTTAGGAAGACAGAGGCTTACAGAAGTTAAGTCACTTGCTAAGGCCATACAGCTTCTAAAAATTAAGCCCAGAGAGTCTGATTCCAAAGATAATAGGCTATTCTATCTCTTATAGAAAAATAATATATATCTACCATTGAAAAAAGTAGGAAAATCAAAAGCAAAAAAATCACTCAGAATCCCACCACCTAAAAATACCCTCTATTAAATTAGTATTTTAGTGCATTTCCATCGTTTTCTGTCAGTGATCCCATCTGAGCAAAGCCTTAAAGATGTCAAGCCTAAAATACCTTCTGCTTCCTTGGAAAACCTGTAGTATCTGCCCAGGCATGCTCCTACTTTTCCTTCAAAAAGGCAGATCTCATCTTTGGGCCTCAGAGTTCTGGGCTAAGCCTCCCTCCAGGAGGGGAAGGTGGGGATTCAGGCACGGAGAGGAACCGGGGAGGGACAGGCCTGTGAAATGGCCCTGGCTCAGAGATTAGGCTGGCTGGATCCCAGTGAGGGGAGCCCCACCCCTGAGCCCCATCTGAGCCTTGGCTAGGGGTGGGGCAGATAAGCAGGAACCCACCCTCACAGGCACAGGGCCAACACCTCAGGTGAAACTCCTGGCTGAATGAGAACAGCATCCCAGCAAATAGGGACAGAAGGTTGGCAAGAGAGAAGTCTCCCATCTCTGAGTCCTCTACCAGGGGCCAGAGGGGGGGGGGCCATAATCAAAGGGAAGGGACAGGGAAATTTCTGAGAGGCAGACTGGGGGAGGCAGCACTCACCTGGTACTGCTACCCTATAAAACAAAATGGTATGTGTCACCGCCACCTTCTTTATCTTGGTCCTGTCTCTCTCTCCAGGTGCTAGCGTCCCCCTTGGGGAACCAAATTGGGCTGAGCACCCAAGTGGCCTGCTTCCCAGCCTTTGACAGAAGGCAGGCTGAGTCAGGCAGGAGAGCTGGGCCCCCACCCTGTGTGAGCCCCACTGATACATGATGGCAGGCGGCTTGGAGGGGGTAGGTGACCTGGCGTGGAGAGCCAGAGGGTAGGTCCTCAAACAAGTGGTAACAGGCCACCAACTTGAAAGGGAAAATTGTGCTGTGATGGGGAAGGTGTCCAACAAACCTACTGGATGACTAATTACAAAGGCTGGGCTGGAGCGTCAGGGGCCGCTCATTAAATACCTCATTAAGTGGCACCCTGAACGATGCCACCTGTGCATTCTGGGACCTCAGAGGGAACCCTGAGGGGGGGTGATGACCAAGGGAGAGAACCATTTCAGGTAGACTCCGGAAGAAGCCTGGATTTCACTTCTAAATACAGTCTGGAGCTTACAAGTCAGAGGCCTTGACGAGAGAAGCCAAAGGAAGTAGGATACAGGGGATTTATTAGCTGTGTGACCTTGAGCAAATCTCATCCCTCTCTGAGCCTTAGCATTCCCACCTCTAAAGTGGGAGTAAAAGTCATAGTCTGGCCCATCTCACAGAGACATAGTAAGGATTCAATCCAATCGTGGCTGTGAAGGTGCTTGGGAAACTACAGCCCTACCTAAACATAATTATCTCACCCAAACCAAGGTGGAAAATGTACCTGGTAGGATTAAGAACCCCATCCTCCTGGGTGCACCTGTCTTCATGCGCTCTAGCCAGGCTGAAGCGGCCACTTGGTTGAAGCCATCCCTGGCCCCTGGAAGAACACCATGAAGGAGGATCTGATTTGAGAAACTGGGGCATCTGGGTGGGCACTCATGGAATCAAAGCACCGAACAAGAGGGGGCAGCCTGGAGCTTGGAAAGGTGTCCTGTGCAGGTGGGGCCGACGCCCGGCGGAGTTCTCCCGCAGACTGAGCCCCGATGACTCACCCTACATCCCAGCCTTTTACCTTTAAGGAAGAGCCGGAAAGGGTGTGGGGAGAAGACCAGAGGGAGGCAGGTCCCGGGCCCCAGCCCCGCCCTCGGTCCCTCCCCACCCCTCTCTGGGGCCAGACCTTCCAGCCAAAAGGCAGGCAGAGAGCAGGAGAGGCACAGAATCCGGCATCGGTTTCAAGGCAGCCAGTTAGCCCGCCGCCTGTCTGTCACCAGAGCCATGGAGAGAGCCAGTCTGATCCAGAAGGCCAAGTTGGCAGAACAGGCTGAGCGCTACGAGGACATGGCAGCCTTCATGAAGAGCGCCGTGGAAAAGGGTGAGGAGCTGTCCTGCGAAGAGCGAAACCTGCTCTCGGTGGCCTACAAGAACGTGGTGGGGGGCCAGAGGGCTGCCTGGAGGGTCCTGTCCAGTATCGAGCAGAAAGGCAATGAGGAGAGCTCGGAAGAGAAGGGCCCGGAGGTGCGAGAGTACCGGGAGAAGGTGGAGACCGAGCTCCGGGGCGTGTGTGACACGGTGCTGGGCCTGCTGGACAGCCACCTCATCAAGGAGGCCGGGGATGCCGAAAGTCGAGTCTTCTACCTGAAGATGAAGGGCGACTACTACCGCTACCTGGCCGAGGTGGCCACTGGTGACGACAAGAAGCGCATCATTGACTCAGCCCGGTCCGCCTACCAGGAGGCCATGGACATCAGCAAGAAGGAGATGCCACCCACCAACCCCATCCGCCTGGGCCTGGCCCTGAACTTTTCTGTCTTCCACTACGAGATCGCCAACAGCCCCGAGGAGGCCATCTCACTGGCCAAGACCACCTTCGACGAGGCCATGGCTGACCTGCACACCCTCAGCGAGGACTCCTACAAAGACAGCACCCTCATCATGCAGCTGCTGAGAGACAACCTGACGCTGTGGACCGCCGACAACGCCGGGGAAGAGGGGGGCGAGGCTCCCGAGGAACCCCAGAGCTGAGCCGCCCACCGCGCCCTCCCCGCCGCGCCCTGCCCTCTCCAGCACCCCGCCCGCCCGTGGCAGAGAGGACTAGTGTGGGGTGCGAGGCCCGACCCTCCTACCCCAATGCTCTGCCTCCTGCTCACGAGAGCTCCGAGGAGAGGAAGCAGCAGAGCTGAGGCCGGCTAGGGCCGGGGGACTCGCTCTTCCTGCCGCTGTCGGGGCCCGCCCACCCCTGCTCTCCGCACCCCTCCCCGAAACCCCACCGCCCACCGGGCCACTTCCTCCCCCTCCTGCCTCCCTCCTGCCCCCCGTTGCCTCTGAATCTTAGGAATTGAGGAGTGTCCCACCCTTGTGGCTGAGAGCTGGACTGTATCAGAGCCTGGAGATGAGTGTGAGTGTGTGTGTGAAAGAGCGAGAGCGAGTGAGAGCACGAGTGAGAGCGCGCAAGACCCGGATGAAAGGGAAAGCATGTCTGCTGGGTGTGACCCTGTTTCCTCTCAATAAAGCTCCCCTGTGACACTCCTCCTGTCTCTTCCAGTTATTGGCGAAGCGATGGGACAAGGACTGGCTTATGATTTAGAGACCTTGACTTCTGATTTAGGGCCTTGACCTCTCACGGGGCTGGCTCAGGGACCCACAGGCAAGACTCTGGAGCCAGTGACCCCAGGTGAGAGGCTGGGGGCAGGAGGTCCAGCTCTCCATCAGGGTGGCCCCCAGCAAGCTGGTCTGGTCCCGGACGGTCGGGGGAGCGCAAAGGCGGCCCTAAGGCTGCTCTAGGGCTGCAGGGCGGGGGGCTGAAGAGTCCAGATCTGAGGGGACAGGAAAGCCTCTCAGGTGTGAGGTCCGAGCGGCAAGGACAGGTTGTAGTGAGCCGCAGCGAGCACCCCGGCCTTGAAAGCGAGTTAGAGGCCCATCCAGTGCTCAGATCTGAGAGGAGGGGAGCACAATCTGGGTAGAGGCTTGCGCCGCCATTAAAAGCCCGTATCTGAGAGGGGATGCCCCCGCCCCCAGCGCTCCGACTCGGGGACGGAAAGAAAGGGTCCGGCGAGGAGGAGCCGCGGGCGGGGTGGGCAGGGCCGCGGGGGGCGGAGGCCCGCCCAGGCCGGGCCAGATCAACGCCTCCGCCCCCTCCCGCGGCCCCGACACGCCGGGACCCGCGGCCACCTGGCCGGCTCCCACCTCCACGGCCCGGGGGCGGGGGCGGGGCGGGGGCGGGCCCGAGGCCGATGCCGCCCAATCCCGGGACGGAGCTGCTCGGGGTTCCGCCCCCCGGGCCCGGCGGGCCAATGGGGCAGAGCGCGGCGGAACGCGCGCGGGGCGTCTTCCCGCCACCAGCCCGGCCCCGCCGGCGTCGCGACGCGCAGCCCGCGTGAGGGGCCCCGGCCGCCCGGCCAGCGCCGGGGGCAGCGCTTTCCCGGTTTCACTCAGACAAGTCGCCACCCGCCCGGCCCGAGAGCTCGGGTCCGCGGAGCAGCGGGACGGGGCGGGCTGTGCGCGAAGCGGAGGCCCCGCCCTCTGAGTCACCTGCGGGCCGCGCGGGCGGGTCGGCTGCGCGGCCCCCGAGGCGTCCCCGCGGCGCCGCAGGGTCCAGGCAGCCCTGAGCCCCACGGGTTGGGACTGTCCTCGACGGGCTGTGCGACTTTGGAAAAGCCATTAAGTCTCTCTGGCTCTCAGTTTCCCCCTCTGTATCAAAGGGTTTGGACGAAAGTCTTAACGAAAAGTGTGGTGTCCAAACTGCCCGGGTTTGAATCCCAGCCCTCCTAGACCGAGGCTCTTTGCTTTAGTTTGTGTCCCCGTTTGTAAAATGGGGATCAAGGGACGCCTGGGCGGCTCAGTGGCCGAGCTTCTGCCTTTGGCTCAGGTCCTGATCCAGGGGTCCTGGGGTGGAGTCAAGCATCAGGCTCCCCCCACAGGGAGCCTTCCCCTCCCTCTGCCTGTGGCTCTGCCTAAGCCTCTCTGTGTCTTTCATGAATAAATGAAATCTAAAAAATAAAAATTTGCTATGAAATTTGAAAAAAATAAATGCATGTAAAGTAGTCCACAGTGCATCTTTAATATATGTTAGCTATGATTGAACCTTCCAGCATCAGTAGTCTAGGATTTATCTGTCTCTGTGCCAATTCTCAGGCCAAATCTCAGGGATTCCGAGAAGTAGCTTTATTGCCAAAACTGGCCTGCATGCTCACTGCATGATGCGGGGAACTCAGTGCAGCCTCATCAGGTTCCCCAGAATCCAAATTTGGTCACACCCATGAGACTCGAAATTGAAGTATCAGAGCTACTAATTCTACAGGAGAAGCTGGCAGGACCACTCTGCTGCCTTCTGAGTCCCCAGTTCTCTCCTCTCCTTTCCTGGAAGGGTGTTGGGTTTCAAGGTTCCAAAGCAGGCAGAGATTCTAGGCTAGGGCAAGTGACTCTTTCTCAGCTCTGGAAGTGACCCAGTTTCTCTTACCAGACAGGTCTGGTGACTTTCTCTTAATGAGGTAGGTCCTGGGAAAGGAACTTCTTTCTTTTCTCTCAGTCTGACTTTTGTCTATCCTATACCACTCTTGGTTGTCCTGTATGGGGAAAGAAATGAGCTACCCCAGGGTAATGTGTTGGTGTTGACAGATTTCAAAAGCAGATGCTGTGGATTGGAGTATCTCCAAATCAGATGGCTAGGTGTGAGCAGGCTTAGGCACCAGCTTCTGGCCATGAAAGTCCCAGATCTTTTCGTTTATGACATAATCTCTCTAAAACTTTCTATTACCCAGGGTGGAGTCTCAGTGAGCATCTCTTGCCATCTCTCCCTGACCTAAATTTGACATTTAAAAATTTTCAGTCCTACAGCTAATGGGTACGGAATTTCTTTTGAGGTGAGGCAATGTTCCAGATTCAAATAGTGTTGTTATTGGGGTGCCTAGCTGGCTCAGTCTGAAGAGAATGCAACTCTTGATTCAGATTTGTGAGTTTGAGCCCCATATAGGGTGTAAAGATTACTTAAATAAATAAAAACTTAAAGTGTTGATGTGCACAACTTTGTGAAAATACTAAAGACCACTGAACTGTACACTTGAGAAGGATTTTTTTAAATTCAATTAGCTAATATACCATATTATTAGTTTCAGGGGTAGAATTTAGTGATTCATCAATTGATTATAACAGCCAGTGCTCATTACATCAAATGCCCTCCTCAATGCCCATCACCCAATGACTCCATCCCCCCAGCCACTTCCCCTCCAGCAACCCTTGGTTTCCTATAGTTAAGAGTTGGCCTCCCTCTCTGTTTTTTTTTTTTCCCTCTCTGTTTTTATATTATTTTATTCTTTTCTTCCCTTCCCCTATGTTCATCTGTTTTGTTTCTTAAATTCTACATGGGTGAAATCAGATGGTATTTGTCTTTTGAGAAAGATGAATTTCATGGCATGTGCATTTTATCTCAGCTTAACTTTTTCCACTTGTTTTCCAAATTTCAAAACCCATCTTCAGGTCAGAAGATGATTAGCTACCTCCCCTCTTCTTCTAACACATATACAGAGCTTTGGATATGCTATCCTACCAACTCCTTTCATTTATACAAGAACATTTATTCAGTTATGATTTCATATTTAGTTGATTCTACTTCTGGGTTTACAGCTATGTCCTTGGTTTCTTTTCTTTCTCTTTTCTTTTCTTTTTTCTTTTCTTTCTTCTTCATGAGAGACAGAGAGAGAGAGAGAGGCAAAGACACAGGCAAAGAGAGAAGCAGGCTCCATGCAGGGAGCCCGATGTGGGACTCAATCCCAGGATTCTGGGATCACGACCTGAGCCAAAGGCAGATTGATGCTCAACTGCCAAGCCACCCAGGTGCCTCAAAAACTTAACTTTGGATGCTTGCACCAAGATTGCACATCTGACCAACACGCCCCACTTCTTCCTAGAGAACAGAGTACAGTAATGATAGCAGCTGGCATGACTGCCATGTGCCAGCCACTTTCATACCTTGATCCTCGCAGCAATACATATTATCATCTTTGTTTTGCATATGAAGAGACTGAGGCTCAGAGCAGCTAAATAACCTAATAACCAAGGTTATACAATTAACATGTGTGTCTGGGGAGTGGAACGAATCTAACTCCAAGGCCCATGATTTTTAAACGACAACAGCTGTTTCTAAATTGTGTTTAGAGGGTTCCCTATAAACTGCCACAGGGCAGGAGCCCAGCAGTCTGGGTTTCCCCTGTTCCCACACACTTTGGCTAAAATAGCCACACATATGTCTGTTTTGTATACTGGAGTTTCATGAGTTAAAAATAAGTTTGAAAAGAACCGCATTATGTTATGCTACCCTGCTTGTATCTTGGACTTTCTAAGAATCAAGAAAGGCTTCTTAATCTAATGCCACCCTAGGGCCCAGCAGAAAGGAATTGTCTTCAATGAGAAAAGACTGTGCAGTGGGCCAATTTCCTGGCACATTCACCAAGTTAAACTTTCCTTACCCTGG
This sequence comes from Canis aureus, assembly GCF_053574225.1. Classification (NCBI taxonomy): domain Eukaryota; kingdom Metazoa; phylum Chordata; class Mammalia; order Carnivora; family Canidae; genus Canis; species Canis aureus. The sequence continues at coordinate 74,076,707 of NC_135615.1, read as the reverse complement.
TTACATCCTTTGTTCTTTTCAATTCTTCACTCTGTTCACAGGGCCTCCCGCACCCCTTCTCCCTGCTGTGAAGGAGAGGGGGAGGAAGGCAGGTTTCTGCAGGGCAGGTGCCGCTCCTCTCAGAACCCCCCCTAGCCCCACCTACCCACTGAGTCAGGAGCCAGGAATGTCTGTGGGGGCAGCAGACAGGTATGTCACCCTGGGGGTGTCAGAGGCTGATTCATCTCTCATCTCCACCCAATCTTCTCCTTACTGCTCTCTGGGAAATTTAACTCATTATCTGTCTAGAGATAAAAGAGGAAATCTTAGACTCTGAAAAGCATGGAGTCTTCAGTCTGTGGCTAGGTATAATATTTAATACATCAGATTATGTCATGCCATGAGTATTTGTTAAAAGAGAAGGAAGACACATCCCCCACTCCCCTTTCTTCCCCCAAATAAAGTTAACCTGAAATATCCTTGTCTCACTGTAGAGGGGCCTGATAGGTAGCTCAGAATACGCTATGTGACCATGGGTAGGACTTAATTTTTGGGAGAGGGGAGCCTAGGTGGCTCGGTTGGTTAAGCATCTGCCTTGGGCTTGGGTCATGATCTTGGGGTGGGGGGTGGTCCCTGCTCAGCAAGGAGTCTGTTTCTCCCTCTCCCTCTGCCCCTCCCTCTGCTCGTGCTCTCTCTATCTCAAGTAAATAAATAAAATCTGAAAGGAAGAAGAAAGAAAGAAAAGAAAGAAAGAGAAAGAAAGAAAGAAGAAAGAAAGAAAGAAAGAAAGAAAGAAAGAAAGAAAGAAAGAAAAGAAAGAAAAGAAAGAAAGAAAGAAAGAAAAAGAAAAGAGGGATCCCTGGGTGGCTCAGCGGTTTATCGCCTGCCTTTGGCCCAGGGCATGATCCTGGGGTCCCAGGATCCAGTCCCACATCAGGCTCCCGGCATGGAGCCTGCTTCTCCCTCTGCCTATGTCTCTGCCTCTCTCTCTCTCTCTCTCTCTCTCTCTCTCTGTGTGACTATCATAAATAAATAAATAAAAAATTAAAAAAAAATAAAAATAAAGATTTATTTATTTAGTTATGATAGACACAGAGAGAGAGAGAGAGAGAGAGAGAGAGAGAAGCAGAGACACAGGCAGAGGGAGAAGCAGGCTCCATGCCGGGAGCCCGACGTGGTACTCGATCCTGGGTCTCCAGGATCGCGCCCCGGGCCAAAGGCAGGCGCCAAACCGCTGAGCCACTCAGGGATCCCCCAGAGGACTTTACCAATACTTTTTCTCACCTCATTTGGGCTCCAAGTCCCCAGCCCATCCCCCCCATAGCTCCTCAGTCTTAGGCCACCTGGACATCTGGGGCTGTCTGAAGTTGGATTCTTGGCTGGAAATGAAGGACACAATGGGTTGGAAATGAGTATGGTTTTCCCCTACCCTCAGCAGGTCTGATGCCATCGAAGTGTGCCCTAATCTGGGACTCTTCCTCCTAAAGGCTAGGTGAGGCCTCAACAGCCAGGGATGAGGGAGAAAAAAAGAAAAGGGAAAAGAGTAGGGGGGCTACTCAGCTTGCAAAAGAATTTCCCTCCAGGATTCTGGGTAGTTGGGCCTCCATATTGCTTTCAAAAACAGGATGGATCTTGGCAGTGCTGGGATGGGTCTGCCATCACTCAGGAGCCCTGGGAAAGGAGAGAGAATCTCTGAGACCTTCCCAAAGACTCTAATGGGATCAGGCTTCCTTTCTCAGCCAACTGTGGATGAGCATTTTGCTAATTCAGAAACAGCTGAGAGCAGACTGGCTGTGCTTCAGCTCTGTGGGTTTTAGGGCGTCACACTCACTCCTAAGCCTCTTTGTCTGGGCTGGAAGCCTTTCCAATTAGCTGTGGCCTCTGATAAGTTCCAAACAGTATCTTCCAATTTTGGGGGGAATCCTCACTTCAGAGCCAGTAAATGCATATATCTTAATGTCAGTGGTTAGCAGAGATGACCCATAAGGTCCCTTCTAAGGCATTCAGAGATAGTTTCCGTTTCCTCCCTCCAGAAGTTGTTCATGATTGCCAAGTGAGGTCTGGAAGTGAGAAGAGTGCTTTCAGACGGTGCCTGGGAAATGCAAAGTGCCACTTTTCTGGAAGGCATTTTGGCAATATGAATCCAGAACCTGGGAAACATCAGCTGTTTCATTTTTGGACTTAATCATAAGTTAAAAATCAGAGACTCAAGACAAAGATTTGAGTATAAAGATGTAATCACAGCCCTATTAACAATAGCAAAAAACTGGTAATGACTCGGATAACCACGGGAGTCTGGACAGGTGAACAATGTCATAGCCTTACCATGGAATATTATCATGTAGACACTAAAAAAGTCTTTATGTTTTTAATTGCATGAAATAGTGTTAACTAAAAAAAAAAAAAAAGGTTACAAAGCAAGTATAACATATTCCACTCATACAAATGCTATAGCTATCCTTCTGAATGTACAGAAAAATAAGACCAAAAACCAAAATGTATTTATACATTTGAATAGAAAATTTATTGTAGATTACAAATATTTTTGCTTATTGATATGTTACAGGATTATAGGTGACCTATTTTCATTTCCCAAGTTTTTTACTTTTCTATCAGGAAAGAAAAAAAAATCTCAAGAATGGTTGCCGCACGCCAGTCAAATCAGAGGATGGTCTTTTTCATACTCCACAGGTTTCATGCCAAACAGATCGACCTAGGTGTCTCTTCTTTTCTTCATCGTGCTGTCCCCTCCCCACCATGGCAAGGGAACAGAAAATCATTTTGCCATCAGTAGAAGGTGAACAGAGCTCCATTTACTGGAGTAGAAAACACCCTTATTGTCAAACCAAGGCCTGAAAAATTAAGGTTTGGATGACCTCCATCTTTCCTCACTCCATGACTGCAGAGACTACATGCTGACAGTGCTTGGATTTGAGGTCATCAAGTTCAAATGACACCTTCCTTCCAGCTGGTTTGCTCTGGTGAGAGCCAGGGTGATGGGGTAAACATCAGAAACCCAGACCAAAGCTATTGGTACTATGTTCAAAAACAGCACCCACCCTCACACTCGACCTGATGAGGGATTTGTCCAGCGACCTGGGCGTCAGGATTCTTGGGCTCAGGCCCCACCAGTGACTCACAGCCATCCCTAGGCTGTGTCTCCTGGCCTCAGTTTCCCTGGCTTGCTCTGTTGATACTCCCCACCTACTGTAGGGTACTAATAGGGGTGTGGTGCTTTGAACTTCTCAGATGAAAGAGGCTGGGGAAGCAGCACCTGGTTATTATCCCCTATAGGGCCAGGCGTGGGAGTGGAGGTTGGCTGCTTTCATACTTATCCAGTTGGAGGAGCCTCCTCATAGCCCCCCTACTTTTGCCTTCTGCTCTGACTCCCCCAATTGGGAAGCAAAGCTCAGTCATCCCCCTCTCAATGCCACTTGTGAACAGATTTTCCTAAGTGGAATTCTTCCAACTGCCCAAACCACCTGTGACCTATCTTGCCTTTGTGATTCAGTAATACTCTATAGGTGTTTAAATTCTTTCTCCTGATTGGCTATAGATCCTGTGGGAGAAGGGATGTGACTTTTCACCATTAAGAACTCAAAATTAAGAAGTCAGCAAAGCGAACAATGAGAATAATTATTGGTTGACCAAAGTTCAAACTCATCTGTTTCCTCACTGTAAAATGGGGCTTCATAATATCCTGATTTGTCTAAATCTCCAGGAGTTGCTGTGAGAGCCACATGAGAACCATGTGTGTGGAAGCACTTTGTAAAATGCCAAGCCCTTCCCGTGTGTTAACAGGACCAACTGTCTGCAAATAAGACTTCTGGCACAACTGCCATCTGTCCCCTGCTGCCTCCAGGCTGTGACTGCAAGCAAGCAAGCAAGCAAGCAAGCAAGCAAGCAATAAATAAATAAATAAAATTAAAAAGGCCTGGGATGCCACCTATTGGTTGAAAACGTGAATTGCATCCAACCACTTGCAAGAAGAGCAAAAGTAACCACCACTCTTCCAACTTCAAGCCCTTAGTGTTTGCCACATTCCTCAGGATGTCACGTTATGTACTTAATATTTTTCTTTAAATAACTCACTTCTTATAAACAATTTCAAAGTAAACTTTTAATCACTCGTATAAATGGAAAACTGGTTAACACTTCCCAAAAAGGAACAAAACCATAAAATAAATACCATGAAAATAAGATCTGCTAGGAAGTGTTGCCTGTGAAAGCTCCAGCTTGAGTCTAGACTAAAACCGAAAATTAACAAAGTCGCGCACCTGGAGACTGGGTGTCAGTCCTCTAGCACAATCCTGTGCTTTGGGGGGAAACACTGCCCTGTATAAACAAACAGAATTCTTCTGAGAAAAGTAACATTCTTTTGTTCTGCCTCAACTCTCTGGGCCTAGATGGTTGAAGAAAGTTTAGAAGTCACAAAAAGTAGAAAATAAACTCTTGTATTTGTAGCATATTCCTTCATAGCCCAAGTGGGGCCAATGCTGAATTCCTGGCCACACATCCAGAGCTCTTGACCACGGAGGGGGTGGTGGGTGCTCTAGTTGGGAAGGCTGCTCTTGGATCTGCAGTTGGCTGGGCTGTCCTGTCAGTGGGAACTGCCATTGTCTCCAATGCTGGGTTAAGCCTCTCATTCTCTAGAGCCCAGCTTGCTGCTACAGCTGCATGGCTTCCTGCTCCACGGACTGGTCTGGGGGTGCCAGGTACTTCTCCTGGATGCCCAAGGTACTGAGGGAGAGCGTGTCAAGGTTGGTAACAGAGGGAAGGATGGGAACTAATCTGGGCAGGATCTGACCTCTACTGATGCTGGCTCTCCAGCCATGTCTGGCAGATTGCTCTCATTCCTCTCCCTTTCTCACCATTATAGCTCCACACAACAGGAATTAATTGGGTCTGAGAAGCCCCTCAAAACATCCAGGCCCAAATGCTCCTATATTTGTCTTTTCCTCATATTGCTGAGAATCAAAGGACCAGAGAGCACTAACCCTGTGGCTGTGTTAGGGCACATGCTCCAGAGCCAGACCACTGGGGGTTTATTCAATTTACTTATTTTTAAAAAGATTTTATTAATTTATTTGACAAAGAGAGAGAGAGAGAGAGAGAGAGAGACTGTGAGCACCTATGCACAAGCAGGGGGAGCAGCAGAGAGGGAGGGAGAAGCAGGCTCCTTGTTGAACAGGAAGCCTGATGTGGGACTTGATCCCAAGACCCTGGAATCATGATCTAAGCAGAAGGCAGACACCCAGCTTACTGAGCTACCCAGGTGCCCCCACTTTGGGGTTTAAATCCTGATTTTACACTTCCTTTCTTCTCATCTGTAAAATGGAGCTGTTGTGAGGATCAAATGAGACAACAAATATAAAATGCCTAGTATGGCACCTGGCATACAGCAGGTGCTCAGTAAGTGTTTGACTTCTCTTCTGCCATGGGAAGGAATTCAGGGGAACTCAAAGATAGCAATGAATTTCCTCTTGGGCTATTGGGTGTCGTCCTCCTCTCTGTGGGACAGCAGGAAAGTGAAGCAGGAAGGATACAAATCAGATTCACAGAGGAAAAGACTGTGATACTCCTGAGGGAGCCCTGTGAGGCTGGCTGCCTGAGGTCGGGGTGTGCGTCTGAGAAGGAGATGGCAGTTGACCATGGTAGGTTGGCCACCATGGCTTTTTCTACTAGATGACTCCAGTCTCAGAAACTAAAGTTCTACAACCAGGGAGACTGGGATTTGAACCGTTCTTCCAACACATCCAGGGAGAAGCCTTGCACCTGTCACTCTCAGAGCCCCAACTGCCTCATCTATAAAAAGGGATTGAATGAGGTTTAAATGTGATCCTGCAAGCAGAGTATGTAGCCCACCAAATGATGTCAGCTTACAGACCTTCTTCTCCATCTCTTACAGATCTCTCCACCCAAATTCATCTCACCTCTACTCAAACTGACTTTGAACCTGTGCCCCTTCCCCTTCACTTTTCCTCAGGAGGTAATGCCTTGTTCCTGTGCTAGTCGACCCTGAGGATCACTCAGGATGAGTGGAAACCACCTTGCTTGACATGTAATTATCTCAAACTTGCCTCGTCTCCAACCTGAGCCCACATTCCTGAGCAGGGCACACGAAACCTTGCATTCTATCTCACCATCTGTCTGGCTCTGCCACTGCTCCCACTCAGAGCCCTGTCCTGCCCACAAGTCATGCTATTCTACTTGCAAACCCCCAGACATACCTCAACTTTAAACCGCCACGTCTTTGTATATACTGTTCTCTCTGCCTTGAATTCTCTTACCCTTTTAATCAGCCTGGTTAATCCTTACTTTAAGATAATGCAACTTGGGCACCTGGGTGGCTCAGTTGATTAAGTGTCTGCCTTGGGCTCAGGTCACAATCCTAGGGTCTTGGGATCAAGCCCTACACCAGACTCCTTGCTCAGCACGGAGTCTGCTTCTCCCTCCCCCTCTACCCTTCCTGCTGCTCATGTTCTCTCTCTCTCTCTCTGAAATAAATAAATAAAACAGGGATACCTGGGTAGCTCAGTGGTTTAGCATCTGCCTTTGGCTCAGGGCGTGATCCTGGGGTCCCGGGATCAAGCCCCACATCAGGCTCCCTGCAATGGAGCCTGCTTCTCCCTCTGCCTGTGTCTCTGCCTCTTTCTCTCTCTCTGTGTCCCTCATGAATGAATGAATGAATGAATGAATAAATAAATAAATAAAATCTTAAAAAAAAAAAAAGGTAATGCAACTCAAGTGCCACCACCTCCATGAAGCTTTCCTTACCCACCCACTCCTTGGCAGAGCTGACTTTCCCCTTCTTTATGCCAATCCTTAATTATCTTATACACAGACTAAAGTTGAACCTTAAGAAGATTAGGGGAGGGGACAGAATGTAAAACCAGCACATAAGTGTATGGTTAAAAATACCCTTGAAAATTCCTTCAATCATCTATTAAAAAGTATACAGTTTCATATGGAGAATCTTGCATAATAACACGTACGAATGCATAAAGTAATGCACAGTGTGTGAAAAATCAGAGCGCTGCTGGAACGGCCCCTTCCCTTTTGCGCTGAGCACATGCAGTCGAATGTGCTACCAATAACCGCAGGTGTGAGGTAACAACTCGACCCCTTCAGGGAGCACTGGGCACTCTGCTGCCACCATTTCTAACCTGTTTCCCTGGGAGCTCTGTTTCCTCCATATCCAGGACTCTGGAGCCCCCCTTGCCTCCAGTGTGCTGAAGGCAAATATCTGAAACTATCCTATGGGCCTGGATTTCCCTGTCTTGCCTCACATGTGGCCTACACAGGACCTTAGCTCCACCCCAACGGTCACTAATCCAGCTCCGGTCTGAAGGTCCAGCTGCCTCCCAGACAGCTCTGGCTGTCCCATAGTCCCCTCAAATACAGCACATTTGCTAGGGCCCATACCTTCCACTCATATGACAAACCTGCCCTCTCCTCTTCCTTTTCTTGCCACACCATACTGCTGTATAGCCAGAAACCTGGCAGTCTAACTTCTGCCCTACTTCCGTTTATCCTATAACCATCTGGTTGCGAACTCCGGTAATCCATATCCTTTCATCCAGTTCACACCCTTCTTCCTATTCTTACTGTTTCATCTCTTCTCATCTGCAGACTGTAAACACTCTCCTGCCCCCACGTGCATCCCTTAAATGCAATTTCTGCACTTGAGGGACTTTTTAAAAAATGTACACCTGATCGTGTCACACTCCACACAACCTTATTATGCTGGCTCACCCTACCCACCCACGAGCTGAAGTCCACACTCATCAGCAGGGCACACGAGGCCCCCACTGCAAGTCCACTACTGCCCCTGCACCCGTACATCCCTCTTACCCTTTCACAGTCAGGACACCAAGCAAACCAACCCCCTTGCATCTCTCCCAAATGACCAAGGCCCTTTCGTTTCTCAGCATCTGTATTTGCTGCTCCTTCTGTACCTGAGGACTAAGTCTATCCTCCTCTGTCCTCAGGTACAATCAATGCTGAATCCTTCTAAGGGACCAGCCTCTGCACCTGAGAGACAGTCACCAGGGAGACCAACTAGTCAACATGGAGTCAGTCACCTACAAGGGTAGATGTGGCCATCCCTGAGCCCCATGTCTCCCCTTGGCTATAGCCAAGAGGCTGGACAGCAAGGATACGAGGAGAAATGGAAGTCAGCACCCATGGCGGCAGACATCATGGCCTCCAGGCTTCGCTGTTCTTGGATCCCGAAGCAGTAGCCGTTGGCTTTATCCACAGCCTGCAGGACCCGCTGGATACTCTCCTTGTCCTGGGCAGGGAGGAGACAGACAGCTTTGAGTGAAACAGAGGTGTGTGGAACTGATGTACCAAATCACCTGTAGTCTCCAAACACCCCCCTCAACCTTGCTCATGAAGCCTCTGCACATGCAGCTTCTGTGTCTGGAATGGTTCTACACATCCTTAGAGGCCTGACTACATCCTGTCTTTCCTGTCCACCAACCCACTCAAATCAGAACAGATAAGCTCCTCTATGCACACCCACAGTCTCCTGGATCTATCCTATTACAGCTCTGATCCTACCATCTTACTACTGACAAATTATTAACTCATCTAGCTCCCCTATTTGACTTTGTACTCCATGAGGCCAGGGACTTATTTGTCGAGGTAATCCTCAGTGCCTAGCACAGTACTTAGTCTACTTAATGGTAGACTCCCAATAAATATGTATATAACCTATTTGCTATTCCAGAATAGTGATAAGAACAGTCCATACACCACATGATGGGAAGGAAAGATCAAAATAATGCATGTACAAGTCCTTAGCACAATGCCTAGTGCAGAAAGTGCTCAAGAAGTGATAGTTGTTATGATTAATATTGTAGGGTTCACTTTCTCATTTTAGAGGAAAAAACTGTGGCATTAGGGAAGAGACAAGTTTGCTCAAGTCCACACACATTGGTTGGGAACTACTTTGCAAAGTCAAATAGGCAGTTGCCCATCCTGAAGGAGGCTGACAGACCTGTCTTTGGCCTTGAGGATAACTTTCTGAAATCATCCATTTTTGCACTGATGTGGGAACATGCATAGAGAACCCAGCAAAACAGATAGGGCTGAAGTTTGGCTCACTCTCTTTACTGGAACCCTCCCCATGAGAGCCACTGGTCCTAAAACCAAGGGGGACTGAATGATAGTTGGACCCAGGACAAAGACCCACTGTTTGACCCCTCAAAGTCTCCTGTATCCTTGGCTTGGTGAGATCCCAGGCACTGTCAGAGCATAGGCTAGGCATGGGGAAGAGGCCTCTTAGTCCCAAGTACCTGAATGTTGAGAGGGATGAAGGAGACCAGACTATAGTCTTCAATGAGCTGCACCAGTTTCTCATTGAGCTGTCGGTAGTGGCGGAAGAAAGGGTCAGAAGCCAGGTGGTCGAGAAGGTAGGAGAGGTCCAGGACCTCTGTGTAGTAGTCTAGGTTGAAGGCTAAGGAGAGAAATTGGTGTTCAGGAGCAGCTGACATCAGGCTAAAAGATCCAAGGACAGGGATCATATTCCCTTTCTTCCTTCCTTTTGTCTTCATTTACTCATTCATTCATTCATTCAGCAAGTATTTGTTGACACAGTGAAATGTACTTACTCAAAAGAAAATACTTGGTTTTACCCATTGGCTCTGCCATTTCCTAGCTAGATGGGCCTGCTGTGCGGATTAAATGCTCTAAGTCCCAGTGTCTAGTACACACAAGCACTTGTTGAATGGTAATAAATAACAAGATGGAATGTGTCCCAAGAACAGTGCTTGGTCCCTACCACACAGAGCTCACAGGCAGGTAGTTGTACCCCAGGACCTGTAAGGCCCCTAATAGGGTGCCTCTTGTGTAAATCACTTTCCCTTTTTGGGCCTGTTCCTTCTGAATGTAAAATAAGGATACCAGACCAGAGGACTCAGAGTTCTATGAATGCAAACTTCCTCTAAGAGAAAGAAAGCAGGCCTTTCGGTCATTGCCCATTTCTGCCAGAAAACTCGAGTCTTGGGCTACTCAACTGATCTGTCCCAAAGTGAGTGAAGGCAATCAGGCTGCTGGATTGATGCACTCCCTACACCCAATGTAAGGCTCAAACTCACAACCCCAAGATCAAGAGTGACATACTCCTCCAACTGAGCCAGCCAGGCACCCCTCTGCCTCATATGTGTGTGTGTGTGTGTGTGTGTGTGTGTGTGTGTATATATATATATATATTCCTTTTTTTTTTTTTTTTTTTTTTTTTGCCTCCTGTATTTTAATCAGAAATGGTCACCCCTCTGCCTGCAAGGAATAATGTCCTGGGTATTCCAAAAAACTTTTTGGATTGCCTGACTGGTACATTCTTCTCCAGGAATGAAGCAGTTGGAGCCAGGTGCACCTGGGCTTAGATTTCATGTCAGCTAACATGCTAGCTGTGGGACTGACCTTGGGTTATTCATGTAATGTCTCTGGGCCTCAACGGCCTCATGCGGTTTGCACATCAGTCTTTTATAAGGATGACTGGCTGAAGTCAGAGCTAAAAAGGTCAAGGACCACCATGCAGCCATCTGAGCTGGAGTCTGTGAAGGTGGGTGGGGATAGGGGCTTGAGAAGACTGCAAATCTGGGCAAAGATAAAATGGGGTTTATTGCAGCCCGGGTGGCTCAGCGGTTTAGCGCCGCCTTCAGCCCAGGGCCCAATCTTGGAGACCCAGGATTTGAGTCCCACATTGGGCTCTCTGCATGGAGCCTGCTTCTCCCTCTGCCTGTGTCTCTGTCTCTCTCTCTGTCTCTCATGAATAAATAAATAAAATATTTTTAAAAGGGGGTGGGGAGAGCTTCTGGGCTTACCAAGAGATGGGCCAGGACTCCGGGCTGAGGCAGGCCCTCCAGGGTGCTGACATCCCTCCAGGTCCAGACAGGCAGCCAGTAGGCTTCCCTGGACAATGGCTTGACATCGTGATTCTAACAACTCTTTTTCCTGTTCACTGCCAGTCATTTCAGGTTTTCTTCCCCAGGCTTCTTTGTGGCTGGAGATGCTATCTAGGGAACTGATGCCCTGGCTAGGCACACTAATTTTGCTGGGAAAAAAGTGCTGGCCATGAGGCCCTTAAGCAACTCCCCTGCCTCCTGCTTCTCCCTCAATCTTTCCCACCCTGACAAAGGGACCTCTATCTGTCCACTGGCTCAAACAGAAACCTGAGAGTCATCCTTAATTCCTTGGTCTCCATGTTCAATCCACTAGCAAACCCTATTTTTTGAGTTTTGGATGGAACTACTTCTTTTTGGGTTGCTGTAAAAACCTCAAGGATCTCTGTTTGCATTCTTGAGCGTTTCAATTCACTCCCCACAAAATAGCCACAATGACATCTTAATTAATGCTATCTCCTTGCTTAATATTCATCAGTGGCTTTACCTGGTGCTTCCGCAGTACAGGTTCTGGCCCCTGCCCACCCCTCTGACTTCGTTTCCTACCACCCTTCCCCTGACTACTACCTCAGCTGCTCTTGGCTTCCCCTGGCCCCCCTACTTTTTCCTTTTTCTTCTTAAACACAGAAAGCTCTTTCCCTAAGGAACTTTCTTCCTACTGGTCGCTTTGTCTTGAACAGTTCTGCCTTGGCAGTCTCAGCTCAGGTAGCACTGCTCAATCCCCTCAATCCCAACCACTCACTTTGTTTTAATTCCTTTGCAGTACATACCACCAACTATATAGCTCTCTTGTCCCCAAAGCCCAGAACAGTATCTGGCACAGAGTGGCACAAAATAAACAGGCAGGGATTAGGACCTGCCTGTGGCTATGATCACCAAGCCGTGCGTGGTCCCTGGAGGCAGCTCCCTTCAGCTGAGATCTGTTTCACTCCTGACTCCTTGCCTGCCCAGAAGAGGAGCTCTCACCCAGCTTCCCATAGTGCTCGATGAGGTCCATCTTGGAGAGGACGTTGACATGGGGTAGTTCCACATGCAGCATGGTGGCCAGAGAGGTACACAGTACGGAAATGAACTTGGCCGGGTCTGTGCAGTAATGAGAATCCACCAGGTGGACAGCAGTCAGCTGGAAGGGAGGGAAGAGATAGGGTGAGTGGGCCTGGGGAGGCAGGAAACATCAGAGCCTAAGTCTTTCCCAAGAGACTGGGACTCCTGAGGACAGAGTGCAAGTCTTCCCCATTAGTTTCCTCCTGTTTCTGCTTCATTCTGGTAGTGACTCTCATTTCCTTCTGCCAGGTGATATAGAGCATTTTTCCTTACAAGATGCCTTGCACGGTGCCTCCCAGTGGGCAACTGGCTCAACTCTGATTGCATATGACTCTATGTCATTTACTTTTGCCCAGCAAGTCACAACAATCACCATACCACTTTCTACATAACCTCTTCCATATTTTCAATGATCCCAAATTGGGTACTAGCACATCCATTCTGCAGATGAGAAAACTGAGGTTCAGAGAGAGAAACTGAGTTACCCAGGACCACACAGCGAGTCAGTGGCAGAGCCTAAAATCGAACTCACACCAAACTCCAAAGCGACTCGGCCCCTACCTCGCTGTGTGACATGGGGGCGTGGCATCTGTCCTTCCTGTCTCAGTTCCTCCATCTGCAAAAGGAGCCTGCTGGACCCAAGACGCACCCTGAGGTCCCACTGTGCCATCTGGGAGAAGATGTTGCGCAGGGCGCCGTGGTGCGTGCAGAGCTCCACCTGGCCCGGGCAGTCGAACAGGAGGTAGTGGCCGCGGAGGGGATCTAGCTTGGCGCGCAGCCAGTCCAGGTTGGCCTCCAGGTACTCCATGCAGTAGAGCAGGCCGCCGTTGGGCCCCAGCCGCAGCGCGTCCATCACGTCGCCCAGGCCCACCAGCTCTCCCACGTCCACGGCGCACTCGTACGGCAGCCCCTCGTTGGCAGGGTCCAGGTTCACCACCGCCACGCGCCTGCCCAGCGCGCGCAGGAACTCACTCATGCCCAGGCAGTACGTGGTCTTGCCCGAGCCGGGGGGGCCAATGACCGCCTGCCCAAAGGCCGTGGTCGGGGCGGCTCCCGCCATGGGCGGCACGCGGGCCCCTGCGCAGCGGGTAAGTTCGGCAGAGACACGAGCCGAGGGCGACAGGACCCCCGTCGTGCACCTCGTCGGAGGCCGGCGGCGATGCCCGAGTGTCCCCAGAAGAAGCGCAAGTAACCTGGCGGTGCAAAGGAGCCGAAAGGCCCGGTACTCACCGGATCAGAACCCGACTTCCGGACGACGTCGGAAACGGCGACGGCCCGAGAGGAAGTCCCGCCCCCACGGTGATGGCGCAACTTGGCGTCGAGGGGCGTGGCCACGCGGAGCGTTTCTACCCGCTCGGCGAATGGCCGTGGGGTGGGGGACCCTAACCCAGCTTTTCCCGTCCTTCCCCCGGTCCAAATCACAAGATAAAAAGAGAGATCGGTGGTAAACTTTTATTATCCCGTTAGGTCGCAGACCCGGGCCACGTCCCGCGGCCTTGCCGCTGCCGGTCCCAGCCAGCTACGGGGGTTGGCGATGGAGCGCCCGCCCCACGATTGACTTTTCCAAGCCCAGGAGTCCTCTTTCCAGGTCCATTACCCCGCCTTTCTGACCTTTATAGTGACACCCCCCCCCCACCCCCAACGAAGATTGTGCTGAGAACTTCATTCAATACTGCTCTTCAAGGTACTGGGGGAGGCAACGTGGGCAAGACCAAACGGCCTTGGGTTAGGAGGCCAACGAAAGGTCTTTAAGTCCTAATATTAAAAGAGGAGGATGGGGGGCTTTTGGGAAGAATGCCCTTGAGGTAGAGAGCCAGAAGGCAAGTTCAAAATAAAGCACCCTGAACACACTGCAGAGATTGCTGCTCCCGAAGTTCTTTGCGCTGTGGTGGGAGGTAAGGCCAAGGCAGAGGGCTGCCACTATGCAGGTATGAGTGATTCTAAGGAAGGCCCCAAAACTGTCACTCAGGCTCTGAGGGGTTGTCCAAGGCACAGCTGGAACTCCTCACAAAGGCCATGTCCGACCGAAACTTCATGCTGGTGGGTGGCTGGCGTCGGAGCAGCGACTCCCCCTGGTCTTGAGGTAGGGGCTCATCATAGATGGTAGAGATGAGCCCCAAGCCACTTCCACGAGGCCTCTTCAGTTGCCCAAATGGCTGTAGCTTCTCTCCATGGTACCTGCATTAAAAAGGGCTCACGGTCAGAGGGCTGCTCTTAATAGGTTGGGAAAGGACAGAGAAGCAGCTATTACATGTCTGGTTTGTCCCAAGACAGAGCCTTTAAATTTGGATCTTTGCTCTTCAGTTTCCTTATCTATTCACTGACAGTGCCAGCAACCTGGGGTCTCACATACTGTTTTCAGTTTAAATAGTACACAGAGTTTAGAACAACTGTCACCATTCTGTGACTTATAGGCACTCCCTAATGGCAATCACGAAGTCCAGACTCCTCAGATCAGGGGGTATGACTCCCCCAGGAGATCAGGGATCCTGTCAAGCCTTAGGGCTTGTTCTAAAAAAAGAAATAGTGCCACATCTACCTTTTCCTTCTAATTCTGCTTTGAAGTTCATTCCCTAGGAGTCTCTAGCACCCATCCTAAAACCAGAGGGAAGGGGGAAACCAGGGTACAGATGAAAGGCTAGCTGGGGCCAAGTCCCTTGGTCATACTCACCCCAATCCACGCTTGCATCTAGGGTGCTGGCCATCACTATCCAGAGCCTCAGGTACCCCTGAGCACTGGCTCCCCAGACCCTGGCCCTCAGCCCAGCCCTGCCGTTCCATCACCTTGCGTCCAATGCCCTGTGCAGGGAAAAGAGAAGACTCAAGAGTATGGGATTCTTGTGGGGAGTGGGGGGGGAGGGGTGAGGAATGGGGAGGGAGAAAAATAAGTCAACAGGCTAGGCACAGCACTTACCTTGGTATGGCGCTCAAAGGTGCCCACTTGGCATCTGATCACAGAGCCATCCTCCTGGCCATCACGAAGTCTCCGTTCCAGACGCATTTGGACAGAGTCTCGAGCATCCTTGTCTCCACCATCTGAGAAAGTAGAGTTCAGTTTGCAGAAGGGCCTCTCTCAGCAGAAAGGGGGAAAAATTAGGTTTCTAGGACCTCCTCACAAGATTTACACTTTCATCTTTAGGGTATTTTATTATTTATTTTTATTTTTTATTTTTATTTTTTATTTTTATTTTATTTTTTTTAATTTTTATTTATTTATGATAGTCACAGAGAGAGAAAGAGAGAGAGGCAGAGACATAGGCAGAGGGAGAGGCAGGCTCCATGCACCGGGAGCCTGATGTGGGATTCGATCCTGGGTCTCCAGGATCGCGCCCTGGGCCAAAGGCAGGCGCCAAACCGCTGCGCCACCCAGGGATCCCCTTATTTTTATTTTTTATTTATTTGAGAGAGAGAGAGGGAGAGAGCACGTGCAAGGGGGAGGGGCAGACTCCTTGCTGAGTGGGGAGCCTGGCTCAGGGCTGGATCCCAGGGCTCTGGAATCAAGACCTGAGCTGAAGGCAAATGCTCAAATAACTGAGCTACCCAGGTGCCCCTCATGTTTTATTACTTTATTATTATTTCTCTCATTAGACTGGGCGCTGGCCAAGAATAGGAACCCTGCCTTTCCCATCTTACAAATGAGGAGATTGGTACAGAAAAGTCATACAGCCAAAAGGTGAGGAATGAAATTAGAACCCAGGAATTCCCTTCCTACCACCACCCCCCACCTAGGTCATTTTTGACTCCAGAATCTAAACTCTTAAAGCCTGAGCTCCTGACCCTCCCACTCTACCAGGGCCTGCCCATCAGAACCAGAGCTCTCTGAGGGCTGACTCTATCCTTCCTCCACAAACAAAGGAAAAAGACTCTGTCCACAACCAGCACTTAATGCACACAACTGGAGATTTTTTAAGAGAGGAACTCTCTCAGTGGGCTCCCAAGGGAACTGGTTCCATCCCAGCCTCTGCTAAGCAGGGTGTCACATAAGTGTCACTGCAAGGCCAGGGCACCAGTTCTACCTCCCCGTACTGCAACCCCTGGCCCAGTACCTGTGTCGTAGTACACACTCATATCCACATCCCAGTCATCGGCTGTCTGTTCATCAAAGTCTGCAGATAAAAAGCACAGAGTAAGCTAAGGACTCGCAGTTCTGTTCAGAATTCAATCTAAATTTAGACATATGTTTTAGAACTTGGAGGTTTTTTTTTTTTTTTTAAGATTTTATTTATTTATTCATGAGAGATATAGAAAGAGGCAGAGACACAGGCAGAGGGAGAAGCCGGCTCCATGCAGGGAGCCTAATGTGGGACTTGATCCCGGGACCCTAGGATCACGCCCTGGGCTGAAGACAGGCACTCAACCGCTGAGCCACCCAGGCATCCCATCTTGGAGCTTTTGATTGTATTTTTAAGTCTCTTCTGGGGGGGGGGGGGTGTCATTTTTTTCTCCACTCCTCTAACCTCCCACCCCTAAAAAGGATGACTGGTCTCTCATTCACAATCAAGGTAAGCCTCTTCCATATCCCTTTATATGGCCTCACTGCCAGAGAATCCACCATGTGGAATGGAGAACCCTGACTAAAGGCACCAGGGATCACTCCTGCCCCTGCCTCTGGCCTTACCTCCTTCTTCCTCCTGCCAGAACTGGGCATCTGTGTAAAACACCAGGCCGGACCCGCCCTTCTCCCACTTGAGCTCTATCTCCTCCTCGAAGAGCCGCTCAGTGGTACGCTCCTGTCCAGTCACATCCTCATGCAGGGCTTCATGCCGCTCCCACTCCTCACCCCGGTCGTCGTCCTTGGAGAAGGTGGGGAGAGGTGACTTGCCTGTCCAGCCTCCTGACCTCAGGCCTGCATGGAGGGCAGCTTGGCACAGGAGGCTTGTGAGACAGGCCCTCAGCTCCATTCTTCCAAATTTCTCTTAGAAAGCAGCACATATTTGGTCCTCCAGGCCTTGCCCTACACATCTCTCCATCCCTGTGCCTCAACATACTTGGCACCCTACCCCAAGCCCAACTTTTTTTTTTTTTTTTTAAGATGTATTTGTTTATTTATTCAGAGAGAGCGAGAGAGAGAGGCAGAGACACAGGCAGAGGGAGGAGCAAGCTCCATGCAGGAAGCCCAATGTGGGAGTCAATCCCAGGTCTCCAGGATCACACCCCGGGCTGCAGGCGGTGCTAAACCACTGTGCCACCGGGGCTGCCCCGACTTTTTGTTTTTTTAATTTTTATTTATTTATTCATGAGAGACACAGCTGGAGGGAGAGGCAGAGACATAGGCTGAGGGAGAAGCAGGCTCCCTGCAAGGAGCCTGATGTGGGACTCGATCTTGGATCCAGGGATCACACCCTGGGCCAAAGGCAGACGTTCGACCGCTGAGCCACCCAGCATCCCCTGACTGACTCTTAACCGCTCTGCTTTTAGCCATGTTGTTTCCTGCTGGAAATATCTGCCCTCCACCACCATTTCTTCACCTGGCAAATCCTCATCCCTCAAGTTGTACAGTTCTACATGAAGCCCCCTTCACTGAGGCCCACAGCACTCTTGCTGGCCTCCAAACTCCTCAGTTTGGAGGAGTTTGATACACACTGTTTAGGCCTCTATACATTACATCATAAAGAGGGGATAACAACTAATACCTATTGTCTACTGTGTATCAGACCCTTCTCATAACTTAGCTCCTTTGACCAGCCCAATAATGCTGTGAGGTAAGTATCATCATTCCCGTTCTACAGACGAGGAGACCTGGGTTCAGAGGAGTAAAGTGAATTGATCCACGATAATACATCAAGAGAATGGTAGAGCCAGGGTTCAAACCCAGGTTGCCATGCCACACAGCCTTTCCAGATACTGCTTCTCTCTCTCTTCAGGGAGATTTTAGACTCTTTCAAAGCAGGAAATGGATCTTGGAGTGTCTCTGGAATCCTGCACTAGCCTGTGTGTACAAATGCTAGGAATTGCAGAATGATAGGATGACTCTGGACTTGAAATCTTGGGGGCACCTGTCCTAGTTAAACTCCCAGGAGGCCCCAGGTATCACTGCTGCAGAACAGCTGCTGGGGAAAAAGTCCAGATGGTACTACACTAAGGATGTGGTACAGATGTTAGCAACTCTGGGCTGGCAGCTTTTTTTTTTTTTTTAAGATTTATTTATTTATTCATGAGAGAAAGACATAGGTAAAGGGAGAAGCAGGCTCCTCTCAGGGAACCCAATGTGGGACTCGATCCCGGATCCCGGGATCATGACCCGAGCCGAAGGCAGGTGCCCAACCACTGAGCCACCCAGGCGTCCCCAGGCTGGCAGCTTTGAAGACACAGATGAATTATTTTTTTACCCAGAGTATGCACACACACACAAGTTTCCCCCCCAAAAATCACACCTTTCCTGATTTTATGGATGAACAACCAAATTTGGAAAAAAGTAGAAGAAATGTCTATTTCATTGATAAAATTAGAGTGGAGGCTAGTGTCCAAGCCACAGACTCAAGGTCAGAAAATCGAGGTGACTTCTCAGCCACATAATGAAAGCACACAGAGGTTAGACAAGCAGCAAAGGGGACCAAGTTCACATCTCAGCTCTGCCTCTATTTCCTTACAAGACTTTTATCTCTTGGATGGTCCATTTTCATCTATGAAAAGGAACCTCCTAGGGGATCCCTGGGTGGTGCAGCGGTTTAGCGCCTGCCTTTGGCCCAGGGCGCGATCCTGGAGACCCGGTATCGAATCCCACGTTGGGCTCCCGGTGCATGGAGCCTGCTTCTCCCTCTGCCTATGTCTCTGCTCTCTCTCTCTCTCTCTCTCTCTGTGACTAACATAAATAAATTAAAAAAAAAAAAAAAAAAAAAGAACAGGAACCTCCTCACATTCCTTCTAAGAGAATGCAAAGAAGACCCCTTTGAGAATCTTCTGATAAAAACCCCTCAGAGAAATGCATATATGCACATGCAAATGCAGTTTTATATTCAATGTCAGGGAGTTCTAACTCTGGAACCCTCCTGAGAAGGTTGCATGTTTAGAACTATTGTAATATGCAGTTGAAGAGTGATAGTATTAATGCTCTATTACCCTCTCTAAGCTGCCAGCAAAGACAGGGTAGCTCACCGTACTCACATCATCTGAGTGTGACTCTTCCTCCTCGTTTTCCCCTTCCTCCTCGTTTTCCCCTTCCTCCTCTGGCTCTCCATGGGAGCTGACTGGTATGTCGGCTAGGCTGGTTCCTTGGGGTATTTCTTCGCCTTCAGCTGTGTACACAAGCTCTTCCTGCTCCACGGTCTCTGAGTCCTCATACTTGAATGGAACGTTGCCATAGCGCCGGGAAGAGCCTGTCTTAGGGAACTGGAGCTGTAGCTGGGTGATGATCCGAGGGGGTAGGCGGCAGGCCCGGATCAACTCCAAAAAGACCTGCAGAGGAGTCCCCACATTTCCGTTGGGCATCAGCACTGGTGGGTTCAGCTCTGGCAGTTGCTTCAGATCGGCCAAAGTGAAAGCTTCACTCTTAGCTTTCCGACTCTGCAGCTCCTTCCGGGTTTTGAAAGGAAAGGAGCCCAAACCTTGGAAAGCAAGAGGAAAGAATGGTTCTTGAAACCTAGAAGCCTCCAGCAACACTTGAGCTAGAAACTGGTTCAAATCTTTTAGCCTAATGCTGTTCCTCCCTTTCAGACTTCTCCAGAGTAACTTCCTCCATTCCCTGACCAGAACTACTCAATAATTACATGCCATTTCTCATCACCTAGGCCAGGCACACAAGTCTCTTTCAAATCTGGTTCCTGCTGATTCTCAACTGCCACCAACCCCCACTCCTTGCATATCCTCATACCATGTGCTTCAACCCTACCAAACAATTTAACATGCCCTCAAAGTTCCATGGGCTTTCTTTCTTTCTTTCTTTTTTTTTTTTTTTAAGATTTTATTTATTTATCCATGAGAGACACAGAGAGATGCAGAGACACAGGCAGAGACACAGGCAGAGGGAGAAGCAGGCTCCCTGCAGGGAGCTCCATGTGGGACTCGATCCGTGTCTCCAGGATCACGCCCTGGGCTGAAGGTGGTGCTAAACCGCTGAGCCACCTGGGATGCCCCTCCATGGGTTTTCACATCTGTCTGTATCTCTGCAAATGCCATTTGCCTTGAACACTGTTCCATCCTACAAACTCCTGTTATCTTTCTGATCCAGATGAAAAGCCACATTTCCTGATACCTCTAAGAGATCAGTTTTTCCCTCCTCTGTCATCTCACACCACTTGGTGATAAAGAGCATACGTGCTGGGGCAAGGTGCCTGGGTTTGTAGTATGACTCTGCCACTTACTAGTTCTGTAACTTTGAGCAGGTAACATAACTTCTGTATCCCTCAGTACCCTCACCTATAAAATGGTAACAATAGCTCCCACCTTCTAGGATTGTTGCAAGGAGTCAATACGAAAATAAAAGGCTTAGAGTCACATTAGGTGTAGCACATAAACTCAATCTGTTGAATGAGTTAGGTCTCTGCAGTATTTCCTGTACCCCCATCAAAGGGATTTCCCATGAAAATGGGAGCTGTCCCGATGAAAAAGATTGTCTTTTCATTTGCATCTTGCTAAGAGAAGGCTGGGTATGCAATAAAGAATGCAATAAAGACAGACAATAAGAGAATCAGAAACCTCATTTACTTTTCTTCCTTCCGTGTCAGTGCAATATCAACCTCTCAGAGAAAAGGGTCTCAGAAGAATCTAATTAATTGGAAAATGAAGGGTCAATCCATTAGGCCTCTTCCTGTTCTTTCCCCTCTAAGACTAACATGCAGTTGAGCCTGAAGCTCCGTCCAGAAATAATCTAAACTCTTAAAAAGTCTGATAATCAGAGACCTGACTTATCCTCATCAACTCTTAGGAAAGGTGTCTCTGATCCAGGGCCAGTAGGCTCGGTCTATTATCTTTCCCACTCGTACCTGATGCTTCAGTAGGTAGCCGCAGTCTGCGGATGAAACAACGACCGGGCAACCAAGTCCCCTGAGAATCCAGCCACCTGCGGCCCGAGTACATGCGAAGAAGCTGCTGAGCTTGAGCTGCCCCCCGTACTGAGATGACGCAGCAGCAGGTGCGGGTCTGGGCCGGAGCAGAGTCCCGAGTGGAGAGAGCGTGGGCATCGGTGACGGAAGTCTGGGCGAGAACCTGGCCGACAGGAGTTAGGGCAGAGTCGGGAGCAGCCTGGGAAGGAGCCCGCTCAGGCCGATGCCGGTAGTGGAAACACA
Source organism: Canis aureus (assembly GCF_053574225.1). Classification (NCBI taxonomy): domain Eukaryota; kingdom Metazoa; phylum Chordata; class Mammalia; order Carnivora; family Canidae; genus Canis; species Canis aureus. The sequence continues at coordinate 74,055,550 of NC_135615.1, read as the reverse complement.
GGAAGCCACAGCCGCGCTGTTCCCGGAACTGGCTAAAGTAGCTCCGGAGCTGGGCCGAGCGCAAACCCGAGGGGATACCGCTAACTATCAAGTAGACTGTCGCCTCTTCCTCCGCCTCGCCGGGCACCGCCATCTTGGGTTGTCACATGATGGCTGTGACCGACTCTCGCGAGAATATCGCAAGTGGCGCAGAGGCTTCTGTTCTGCGATGCTGAGTAACCGGCAATTAGTCGGCCGGTTTGTGGTTGAGGAGCTGGGGAGGTTTGGGGTAAGTCTTTCGGGTCGTTTTCCCGCAATGAGAAGCCGGCGATGCTGAGAAATGGTTTACAGATCTCGTTCGTAAGGCTTTAGTGATAAAATTAGAAGGGCAGTTCTTAAGATTTTTGGTTGTTGGGGATTTCCCACACCTCATCTCAGCTTTCGCCGTTCAGAGCCTTTTCAGTTGTTCATCCAGTTATTCTTCCAGAGCGTACCCATGCACTCCCACAAACCTCCAGGGAAAAGGTAATCCAATTGAAAAGTGGACTGACGACACTTCACAGAAAAGAAACAGCGGATTAACAATGAAAGAGCCTCAGTCCCATCGGTAAGGAAATGCAGCGAGACCCACTTAACATCCATCAGATTGGCAAAAAATTTTAAATCAAGTGTCGGTGATCAACTGGATCTTACATACACTGTTGTGGAATGTAAACTAGTACAAGCACTTTGAAAAACAATTTGAACATTACCCAGTAGAAGTGAAGCTACCCATATCTTCTGACCCAGCGGTTCCATGTCTGTGCATGTACTAACAATAAATTCTTGCATATGCCTCTGTATTGACAGTGTTGAACTTCACCCAACCCTGTGATCCTGGAAGAGAGCGAAGGTTAAGAAACCCTATCCCACCGTTTTGTGTCCTGGAACACAGCTTACTGCAAAGAAACACCCTCCCTCATATGACAGATAAAATTCATAGGTGCCCCCTTGTTTACCTATCTCAAGGCTAGCAACAGACTCCAAATTCCAATTCTTTGCCTTGTAAACGCTTAGATGAACTGCTTGTCCCCACTGATCAATCAGAGCAAAATGCTTGTTAACCAAACTTTGGTTAAGCTTCTCTCCTTCCTCCAGGTCCCTGAACTTTGCCTTCCCCATCCACCCCCCAAGTTTGAGCCAGCACACAACCCCTCCTGAGAATAGCCTGGCTGCAGGGTAAAACATTTTCTGATCTACTGTTCCATCATGCCACTTCTGGTCATCCCGCTTCCTCACACCCAGTTTTTTCTGGCCTTGTTTACTTTTCCCTATGAATGACAGACTCCTTTTGCCTAACCCTTGAAGGCACACGTAGATCTTATGGTCCCATTTCAATACCTTCTTTCTCCCTTGAAATAGTTCCTTTCCTCTCTTGGAATAATCATTTAAAATGAAGCCTCTCTTTACTGAGTCCAGATTTGTTTTTTTTCAATATGTGTGAATATTCATAGCTGCAATGTTTGTTAGAGCAAAAAATTGGCATTTAGTACTATTTTTTAAATTTTTATTTATTTATGATAGTCACAGAGAGAGAGAGAGAGAGAGAGAGAGAGAGGCAGAGACATAGGCAGAGGGAGAAGCAGGCTCCATGCACCGGGAGCCCGACGTGGGATGTGATCGCGGGTCTCCAGGATCACGCCCTGAGCCAAAGGCAGGCGCCAAACCTCTGGGCCACCCAGGGATCCCGCATTTAGTACTATTAAGTGGTATATGATATTGAGGGTAAGTCAAAACATTTATATTAAAAGTTCAAAAATACAAAAATATTTCTTAGGAATACATAAGTATGCTTTAAATTGTCATTAAGAAAAGTAAGGAAATGATTAACTCCAAGTTCAGGGTAATCATTACCTTTGAGGGGAGGTCATAGATTTAGAAAGGGACTCAAAGTTGGACATGATGAGAGTTCATTGTACTGTTATTCTTTACACTTAACAATGTATTGCAAATATTATTTTGTCTTACTCAATTTTAATAAAACCTCTTAAAAGGGAAAATAACTTCAAAAAGCAATAAGGCAAGTGTTTACTTTGTGTTGATCACATATATATATACGTATTTGAGAAAGAAAAAAATAAAAAGTTCTAATAAAGTCTGGGTAATTGCAGATAGGATCATTATACATACTTGAATTTTAAAATCTGATGGAAGTATAAATTGATACAACCACTTTGGAAAATTTGGCAAGATCTTAGGTTGAGCACACATTCTATGACTTGGTAATTCCAGTTCTTGTTATTTAACAACAGATCTGCAAATATCTGTGCACCAAAAGATGTATGCAGGAATAATCCTAGCAATATTTGATGAACCAAATGATCATCATCCATTTATCTTGGATAAATGAATTGTAGTGTAATGGGATACTTTACAACAATGAAAATGAATGGGTCAGAATGAATCACTGACATAATATTAAGTTAAAGACAAACACAAAAGAATATATGCTGTATGTTTCCATTTATATAAAGGTTAAGGCAAGTAATTTCACTTATGTTGGAAATCAGGGATAGCGATGCCACTTAGGGAAGAGAGAGAGTGTGGGAATGGGGGAGGGTTTCCAGGGTGTTGCTAAAGCTCTATTTCTTGAGCTGGGTGGTGATTACAGAGAGGAGTTCATTTTGATAACTCATCAAACTGTACATGGACTATTTGTATACTTCTCTGTATACTGTACAGAAAAGGTTGAATTAAAACTATATTTTGAAAAAATCTGGAAAAAGAAAAATAAGTCCTTTACAGCAAACGAGATGAGTGCTCTGGAAAAGCTGTTAGCTGACCCAAGAAGTTATGCACTTAAGGTTCCACACAATTGCCATTTGTGGGCCTAAATTTCCAGAACCTTGCATGATGCTTGATATGTAGTAGACTCAGTAAACCACCATTGATTGAATGAATATTCCTGGCACTAGTGTGGGGATGTGCCATTTGGTGTGGTTGAGGACCATCTTCAGGGAAAGTAGGGCCACTTACCTGGGGGAAGCCAGATTTCTCATCAAAACCTTAGACTCAGAGGTTTACCTCTCATTCCACCTTGTAGTGTGGTGAGGAAGGGAAGGGTTCCAGGTACTGTTACGTGTTCTCCAGCTGACCATCCCTGGCATTTACAGACCCAAGACAGTGTAGTGCTTAATAGTATAGGCCCTAAATTCAGACCACCTAAGTTCAAACCCTGACTCTACTACTTATTAACCATGTGGCTTTGAGCGAGTCACTTAACCTCTCTGTGCCTCAGTTTCTTAATTTATAAAATGGAGATAATGATGGTAATTCCAGCACAGTAATTGTGAGAATTAGATAACGGAATCCACTGTAACATGCTTAGAGCACAGCCCTCAATAAATGTTAGCTGGTTATTGTTTAGTAGTTACCCAGACTAACCTACCAGGAATGAGTGATTCCCCATGTTAACCCTGATTCCCCTGAGACCTTACTTAACCTTGTTGCCTCCAGCAGTTTCACTGAGATTTCCTTTCTCTGCTGCCTTGTTCTGTGATTTGGTCCCTGTCCACCTTTCCAGGCTCATCCCTTGCTGACCTGAGGCCAAGTTGCTGCAGTTAGCTGAACACCCTTGCTCTATGTCACCTCAGTGTTTTTGCACCTCTCATTCCCTCTATCTGAAATGCCCATCCCTTGGTTGCCTGGCTAACCTCTATTCATTCTCTTTAGCTCGGAGTAGTCACCACTTGGCTGAGGTATTCTTCCTACCTCCAGGCGGATTTAATCACTCCCCTTTCTGAGCTCCTGCTGCCCACTAAACCTCCCTCTATCACAGTTCAGATCACTCTGGGTTGCAATTACTGATACGTCTCTCTCTGCCATAGACAGCATGTTCAGTGAAGGCAGGAACTTTATCTTATGTATTTTTCACCCCTTAGCACCTAGCACAGGGTCTGGTACAAGTGCTAATCAAGAGAGATGGTGAATGATGACATGAATGGAGGATGGAGGGTGGATGTGGCTTTTTGCTGGCTTCATGGGTTCTAGGATACCCAAAGGCAGGGTGTGTTGGCCAACGCACAGCACATGTCAGCTCAGCACCTGACTTGTTAATAATCAGTCAATTATTAGGCTAATGAAGGTAGAGATAATGATAATAATAAAATGGTACCCAAGGCTGACACAAAGTCTCAGCCTCTCCTGATTCCTAGTGAGTCATCCTTGGCTGGGCCTGAGGATAGAGATTATTGCTGAGAGGGTAGATGGTCAGTAAACCTTAGTAAGCTGGCTCCAGACAGCCTGATCCTGGCCATAACTCATGCCAGCCTGTGCTGCTGGTGGAGCCTGGCCTCTACAGTCATACAGGCCTGAGTTCAAATCTCAGCACAGATAAGGATCAGTCTCGACACTGAATAAGTTGCATAACCTGTCTGAGCCTGTTTCCTCTTCTACCCTCTCTGGTTGATAAGACACAGTCCCACTTCTAAGCTGCTGGTGATGGAGACACAACCCCCCACCTTTGTCTCACAGGGGAAACATTAGTGCTCTTATTACATTGTATTATAATACTCTCCTTAGTTTTGCTAGATCTATCTTGATCTTCCTTGCAGAAGGTTTGGATAAGGCACAGGGAATGACACGAGGTACAGACGAGAAACAGAAGTATAGGTCCCCAATCATGTGGAGGGGATAAGGAAGAACTTTGCAAAGAAGCAAGGTAGTGCTAATCAGGGAAGCTATTTGGATGATGGAAACATGAAGTAAGATGAGGGGAAAGGCTGGGGTGGATAGTGGAGAGGAACACTTTCTAGTGGCTGTTCAAGGTTGGAGGAGGGAATGGGTGAGGGGCAGCCTGCAGGTTCAGAGAGGCACACCAATAAACTAATGAGGGACAGTTGGTGAAGGAACATAAAAGAATAACCTGAAATCCCCAAATCCTCTGGATTTGACACCTACAGAGAGACAAGACATCTGCTCTTGGAAGAACCTCATGCATCTGCATGGTGAGATAGGCAGTGTGTGTCTAAGTGCTGGGAAGGGCAGGCAGGGAGAGGTGCTTGGGGGCCTGAGGTCTGAGTTTGGGAGTTCTGGTGGGAGGTTAGGGGACAGAGGAATGCCAGGCCTGTTCTTGACTCTCAAGGATGCTTCTATTTGGGAGTTTGATTAGGTCCTGGCTTGGGAGAGCTGTTGAGCAGGGCACAGCCTGTCTAGGAGGAGGGTAGATGTTGGGATCACCATGGGGGAGATTGGTGAGCTTAGGACCCAAATGCCAACCAGAGCAGTTTGGCCGGGATTAGCAGGCTCTGGGTCGACCTAAGAGATGTACAGATATAGGTGTGTTTACTTTGGGGGCCATTTTTCTTTCTCCTGTGACATACAGAAAATGGAGAACATGTCCCAGTGTGAAGGTATCTCCATACTGTGTGCCCCACCCTGAAGCATAGGGATGGATGTGTGAGCATCTGGCTCTGGGGCTGTCTCTGCTGTCATGTGTTTGGGTCTACTGTATGTCACCGAGTGTGTCTTGGCTGTGCATTTCCATGCTGTGTGTGGGTAGATGGTGGGTCTGTTTTAAGGGTCTGTGTAGGTATCTCTGATTTGTATATGTTAGTGTGCATGTGTGTAAGAGTTGTAGGTCTGAGTTGTGTGTCTTTGTTGTGGGGTGTGAGCTGTATGTTTCTGTCACTCTGGGTGTCTGAGTGGTGAGCAGGTGATTGATTAAGGGACAGGGTTGCCCTTTCTGCTGGCACTGGGTGCCTATAATGGGCATATGGCTGGTTCAACTGTGGTCCTATCCTGGGGGCCTTCGGGAGAGGCCTGAATGGCAGCTCTTCAACTGTTGTTCCTGAGCGAATGACCTCTCATTAAGCAATAATTAACTTGGCCCCATGAAGAGAATCCAAACTGATGGCAAAGGGGGTGGGACTGGTAAGGACAAGCCTTATTGCTAAAGGAAGGGGGAGGCTTGCTGGGGGATCCTATAGGCATGTGTGTCGTTATCATTCCCTGCTGCTTACAGGTCAGTCACCCGAACCTGCGTGATATTCAAAATATTTAACAAACAGTGAGCCACAGACATTGACCAATCAGAACAGACACCAGCCATGCTCTGAATGGAGCAGTGCTGGAGGCCATGGCTATACCAGCCATCACCTCTCTAGGTGTTGGCCAATGAGGATGGATTCCAGGTGAAGGGCCGGGACAGAGAGGCCATGGGAGGGGACTTGGGGGGACTCAGGGCAGTCGCTGTGAACCAACTACCATGGAAGAGTCTCAGACTCTTAACAGCCATTGTGGTAGCTAGACCTCAGTGGGCCTTGGGCTCCAGGCAGCTGTGTGGGGCCAGCCCTGGGTTCCCTTGCCCCTCCCATTGGGACAGCAGTGGACTGTCTTCTACTGTCATCTGCAGGAATGGGCAAGTGAATGATCCCAAACTGCAGAAATTCCCGTGACCTTGACCTTGCCTGTTTAAATTTGAGAATGGGCTGCTTCATATTCCTTACTGGCTGTGATCTGACTTTTGTTGAGGTGAGAGGGAGCCTGTATGGCTCAGAAGCCAAGAGAGGGGTTAGCGATCCCCACAAGGGGATCAAGAAGAGACACTCTCAGCCCTAAAGATAAAGGCAAGGAAGTAAGGGGGCCTGAACTGATCCTAGTCCCTGTGCAAAATAAATCTCATCCCTCAAGATGAAATAATCATCCTGCCCTGAAAAATTAATATCCCAGTTCCCTGAGGGCTGGCTCCAGCACTCCTTATGATTCCTTCCTCCTGAACTCCTGATAGTGGCAGAGTGGGCCCTGGAGGTGGGACAGTCCCTTCCATGTACAAATTACAGTGTCAGGCTCCAAGGGTATCATGCCTTTTATTACAAAAACCAATAACTTAAATCATTTCTGTACAAAGTCAGTAGGACTTGTCCCATTGAGCAACCTAACTGCCATCCCCATCTCAGAAGGGGTCAGGAGTCTTAGCCCAGAAGCCAGAGGACCACTCCAGTTCCAGACAGCTGGAGCGCCACGTCAAACCAAGAAAGGCCAGTGGGGGCCGTGTGGTGAGTGAGGTGGGGGGTGCCCCTAGCCCATCTCTCTGGGGCAGGACAGGCTTGTTCCAGGGAGGCTGAGTGCTGCCTGTACAAACTTGCTCCCTCTGGGGGCAACAGGTAGCCCTGGGGACAGCTGGGCCAAATCAGTGCTGCCAGCCTTTGCCCAACCTCCACTTGATCTCTGCCTGGGCTGGAACAGGTTGGCTCAACAAAAGCATGTCCTCAAGGAGGCCAGCGATGTCAATGTCTCCAACAATAGGGCGGAAGAAGAGGTCCCCAAGGAGGCTGGGCGGGATGGACTTGAGGGTGGAGGCTGTGAGGAGGACACGGGCCAAGCGGCCTTGGCCTGCTGGGCACCAGGGCTCCAGGGCCTCACATAGCGCATGATGAGCCTCTTCCTGCAGGTGTCCGATGTGGGAGGAGGCGTGGAGGCCTGGCAAGCCTGTGGGCAGAGAGGGTGAAGAGGGCGGGTGAGTACCCCACTCCCAGGCAGCAATATTGGCCCAAGACCGGAGGTCACTGGCTTGGCCTTTGAGGCCCCATTACTACCTCCTCCATTTATGTGTTTATCACTTTATTTATCCATCCATTTATGGGGCAGCCCAGAGTAATGGTTAAGAGCCAGGCAGCCCGGGTTTGAATCCCATGCTGTCACTCACTGGCTGTATGACCTCAGATATGTTAATATCTGTGCCTCAGTTTTCTCATCTGTAAAATGGGGATAATAATACCTATCTCCTAGGCATGTTATGAAGTTTAAGTCAGCTAGTATATTCAAAACCCTTATAATTGGGCCTAATATATGGTAAATGTAATATGAATATTCATTACTATCACTATAATTAATTACCATCATTTATGCATTCTACGAGGGCTTTTTGATGAGGAATTCTCATCTCACATTTTCATTCTTCTCCATGGGGTCTTTCTGAACCCACAGGGTTTTACCTGTGACAGAGGCAGAGTTGTGTCTGCTCACCTTCCCTGACAGTCAGGGCAAGTTTCTTAGGCAGAGTGGCATGGACCAGTCTCTGGAGGGAATAAACCTGAGTTCCCATCCCTGCTTTGCCCCTACCGAGGCTGTGTGACCTTCAGCAAAACACTTAACCTCTCTGGGAGGTGACTTTTGGGGATAATGAGGACCCAAAGAGAAAACGGGTGTCAAGCCCTTAGAAGGTGCCTTCCCTGCCTGGGTCCCCATCCAGGAATGTCTGGAAGCTCACCAGGATTGAAGAGGATGGTCTCTTTCAGGTAGGCGTATTCCTTGGGGCCCAGCTCCAGGCTCCAGAAGGACTCCAGGCAGCACTGAAGCCACTGTACGGCAGCCAGTGAGGGCTGGGGCCGATCGGGCAGCTGGCCGCTGTGTGCACCACTACTGGGCTCCTCCAGCAAGATCTTCTTGAGTATGCTGGGAACCGGCGCCTCAGCCACCTCGAAAGTCACAGTGTCTTGGGCCAACCCCAGCAGGAAGAGGGGGCCCCAGCAGACCCGCAGCAGCAGCTGCTGATCTTGAGGGGGCAGCTGGCAGAAGGACGGCAGGTTCTTGAGGAAGACTACTGTCCTGGCCAGAACATCCAAGGCCTCCCGGCAGGTGCGATGCGGGGCACACAGCCGGACGGGCCGGTGCTGTCTGCACAAGCAGCGACTCTGAACCGGGGGCACTGGGGGCCTGGCCGTGAGGCTGGGGCTCAGAAGTGCATAGAGAATGGCTGGGCGGCCTGCAGCACCCTGACACGGGCAGGTCCCTGGCTGGCTGGAGCTCATGGTTGGGGATCTGCTCCTTCTTCCTCCCAGCTCTCCCGCTTCTGCCCTCTGCTGTGTGCTGGGTGCTATTTATATCCCCCAGTGGGAGGGACGGTGGGTGGGGGCAGGAGGGACGGCCTGACAACCTTGACTCCAGAAGTCATGTTCATTGAAAAAAAAAAACACGCACTGACCCTGCAGGATTGGTGGGGAAGTGGCGGGGGAGGGGGCTTTGGGAGTTCCACGTGGCCCTGATATCACTTCAGTCAATGAAGCAGCCTGTGCAGGGCACAAGGCTGCCTGCCCGCTGGCCCGGCTGCCCCTTATCAGATGACTCAAGTGGATAAACAGGGTCATTAACCCAGGCTGTACCGAGGCACCAAGGCCTCAGGTGCACAATCAGCAGGTGGCCATTGCAGGTGTCCCTATTGGTGCCTGCAAGACTGGCGCTAAGCTGGGAGGCCAGCCCCGGAGCTGGACGAGCCTTGAATGCAAGGCCCAACCTGGAAGTGCCTTATCAGGGACTTGTTTGCCTAACCTTGGGGCTCTGCTCCTGTTGTTGGTAAGGAACAGGCTGCGGGAACGGAGCCAGGACCCTGGGGGGCTGGAAGGACTTTGCCCACTGTGCAGGCCAGGAGGCCTCCCTCTCCCGACTCAGTTCTGGGGCCCCTCCAGAAATAAGGTACCTAAGAACTTCTCTCTCCTTAGCCTGGATTTCTAAAGTTCCCAAAAGGCTGTCTCTGCTGAGAAGCCCTCACAGAATGAGAATAAAGTTTGGCTGCTATTTATTGAGCACCTACTGTGTGCTAGGCACTTTCCATTCTAATACTCAGAGCTTCCCCATGAGGCAAAATTCTTACTTTTTGAAACTGAAAGAGGTGAAGTGACTTGCCCAAGGTCATGTTAAGTTTTTTAGTAACTAGATGGAAATGAGACCGCCAAGGCAAGCGAGGGTCCAAGAACAGATTTTATTGCAGGCACCCTCGGGCGAGGTTCCACGACTCACGGGGGAAAGAGAGTGAGTCGAGGAAGTCGCCCCAAGACAAGGTGGTAGGGGGTTTACATAACGTTGTAAGGCAGAACGGTTTCCTATTGGTTGGCTCATATGCAAAGGAAGGATTGCAATCCAACCAGTCAGAGTGACCCTCACTATGCAAAGGAAGGATTGCAATTCGACCAGTCAAAGGTGACTTCCTCCTCTGGGGTTTGAAGGGCATTGGGTTCGGTTGGGGAAGTCCAAAGGAGAGGTGTAAGGGTCTGCTCAAGCTGTCAGCAGGTCATTGGTCCATTGGCGTCCCAAGTGGAGGTGGTGACAGGAACCCCAGCCATTTTGGCGTATCCGCCATCTTGAGGAGTTTCCCTTCCCGCCTGGCCCCAACAGGTCACACCAGTAAGAGGAGACAGAGCCCAGATCTGTCTGACTCTAAAGTCCTTACTTGCTCCCCTGGACCCACTCTCCTGATGGTGCAGCCCAAGCTGTGTGACCTGTTTCCCAGAGCTGGTGGCTACCTGGGTCCCCACCTTGCAGCTGCCTGGTCAACAATGTTGCCTACTTACGATCTGGGTAGAAATGTTGCGCTGCCGCCAGCCACATGGCAACTCTGTCCTGGGCATCTGTCTCAGGATGGTGGGGCACGGGGTGTGAGAGAGGGTGGGAAGGTCCTGGGCTGTGCCATGTCCATGAACCTTGGCAAACCCAGCTTGGCAAGCCTTCTGCCAGCACACTATTGGGCAGCCGTCACCATCCCTGGCACTTGCTCCTGGCTCTATCATTTTCCAGTTGTGTGACCTTGGGCTGATCCCTGTGGGCCTCAGGAGCTTCATCTGGGAATCTGGGACAATAAAAAAGTGAAGTCCTGGATGTGAAATTCCAAGCAGTTTCTGGCATACAGTAGGAGGACTTTGCTCCTCCCTTTCCTCTGCCTGAGGAACCTAAACTCCAGCAGACAAGTGTGCATTTTTATTCTAATTGTGAATAATCTTAATCCCCACATTTGTAAAGTTCTTTTCATCTCACCGAGTCCTCAGTGCCCCTCCCCTGGAAGGGGACTCTGGAGTCAAACTTCCTGGCTTCAAATCCTGCTTCATCCGGGCAGCCCGGGGGGCTCAGTGGTTTAGTGCTGCTTTCAGCCCAGGACCTGATCCTGGAGACCAGCGATCGAGTCCCACGTCAGGCTCCCTGCATGGAGCCTGCTTTTCCCTCTGCCTGTGTCTCTGCCTCTCTTTCTCTCTCTCTCTCTCTGTGTGTCTCTCTCATGAATAAATAAATAAAATCTTAAAAAAACAAAAAACAAATCCTGCTTCATCACTTAGTGACATTGGGTGAGTCACTTTATATTTCTGTGTCTCAGTTTCCTCATCTTTAAAGGGTACAAGAAAGGCCAATAGTGGATAATGGCTTTATGGGGACTGAAGCCTATAAAATTTGGAGGTCCCTCTTTAGGAATAGAAAACCAGGTATGAAAGTGAATATTTAAATTGAGAAAACACAGGGGCACCTGGCCGGCTCAGTTGGCAGAGCATGTTGACTCTTGATCTTGGGGTTGTGAGTTAGAGCCCTATGTTGGGTGCAGACATTACTTAAAAATTAAAAAAATATATTTAAAATAAAATGAGAAAACAAATCACGACCAATTATAAATTAAAATAAGCTGACTGAAAAACACTGTCACAAACACAGGAGAATAACACAATACTTTGATTAATTGCTTGACAATATTTGCCTCTGTTTTAGCTGCACATTCTTTGCTTGCCTCATTTACATGGTATTTGTTTTGAAACCATCACAAACAAAGGTTGCAAGTACAGTACAGGGAACTCTTTCTAACTTGAACCATTTGAGGGTAAATTGCCAACCTGCTGCCCATAACTCTCTTGAATTTGAGTTAATGTTGAGTGTGTAATTCCTGTGTTCAAGGACACTCCTCCACATAAGCTCAATACAACCATCAAAATTAGGAAATTAACATGGAACATTTACCATCTAATCTGAGACTCCAAAATAAATAAATAAATAAATAAATAAATAAATAAGTAAATAATCTGAGACTCCATTTAAGTTTCACCAAATGCTCCAGTGAAACCATTGCAGCGACTAGACTCAGGCCAAAATCTCCCACTGAGGTTCTTTGTCATGTCCCATTAGTCTTTATCAGTCAGGAAATCTCTCAGTCTTTCCTTGCCTTTCAAGACCTGGACACTTTCGAAGAGTTGTAGTTATTTTGTGGCAAGGCTCTCAGTTTAGGGTTGTCTAAGGACTCCTTGTGATTCAGATTATGTATCTTTAACAGGAACATCACAGAAGTGATGTCATGGGCTTTTTTTTTTTTTTTAAGATTTATTTATTTAGGGACACCTGGGTGGTTCAGTGGTTGAGCGTCTGCCTTTGGCTCAGGGCGTGATCCCGGGGTCCTGGGATCGAGTCCCACGTCGGGTTCCCTGCGGGGAGCCTGCTTCTCCCTCTGCCTATGTCTCTGCCTCTCTCTCTCTGTCTCTCATGAATAAATAAATAAAATATTTTTTTAATTTTATTTATTTTGAGGGGGGAAGGGGGCAGAGGGAGAGCCTCTTCAAGCAGACTCCCTGCTGAGTGTGGAGTCCAACGAAGGTCTCAATCTCACAACCCATGAAATCACAACCTGGTTGAAACCAGGAGCCAGAGGCTTAACTGACTAAGCCACCTAGGTGCCCCATTCTTTTTTTTTTTTTAAGATTTTATTTGAGAGAGAGAGTAAGTGGGATGGTGAGTGGGTGGGTGGAGTGCAGAGAGAGAGGGACAAGCAGACTCTGCACTGAGTGTGGAGCCCAATGTAGGGTTCAATCTCATGACACTGAGATCCTGACCTGAGTTGAAATCAAGAGTCAGACACTCAACCGATGAGCCACCCAGGCGCCCCACTGTTCTGTTCTTTTTTTTAAAGATTTTATTTATTCATGAGAGACAGGGAGAGGGGCAGAGACACAGGCAGAGGGAGAAGCAGGGAGTCTGATGTGGGACTCGATCCCGGGACTCCAGGATCACACCCTGGGCCGAAGGGAGGCGCTCAACCACTAAGCCACCCAGGCGTCCCTGCTGTGTTCTTTTTGATACATTTTATTAGGTAGCACACATTTTCATCTGTCCCATGTTTCACTTTGGTCACTTGGCTAAGGTGATGTCTGCCAGTCTTCTCCACTATACTTACTCTTTTCCCTTTGTAATGGATGTGTAGTTTGTGAGGAGGTGTTTTGAGACTATGGAGGTATATACCTTCTCAAAGTTTGAATGTATGTATGTGTGTCTTTAGTTATGAACTCATGGTCTCCTATTTTGTTTAGTGGCTTGTAACCTATTACTATCATTATTTTAATGCTCAGATTGTCACAGATTTGCCTTATGGCAGCTTCTTTAAACTGGAGTCTGTCATTTTGACATGTCCCATCATTCTTTGAGCATCCATTGTTCTCTGGTATAAGAAGATACCTCTTTTCAAGCCCCGGGAATCAACCAGTCCTCCAAGAATCTCTGATTCAATCTTTTGTGGAGCGTAGTATTTAAAAGTCATGATCTGGTGCTAGGATGATCATCAGAAACCAAGACCTCACTGTTATGAGGGTGTCACTGTGCCCAGGCTCTTCCAGAGCTAAAGAGTGTACACACACACACTCATTTACAGTTACAATTATTTCTATGTCTATTTATAGATATTAAAAACATGGGTTCCTACCATTACAGGCAATTCTAATCCACTATAATGGGGCTCATCCTAGCTCCCCCGTCTCTATATTTATACCTCCATTCCTTAACACTGAGAAATCTGGCTTCCATTTTTCTCAATTTATTTGCTTACTGGATCAAGCCCTTGTTTGTAAACAATCTCCTAGCTTTGCTGCCATCCCATCTCCTATAAATGCCCTCCTCACCCCATGTGGGCTCTGATACCTTTTGGCAGGCTGCCCCCTCCCACGCAGGGACACCTTCTTCACCTTCCTGAACTCCATGCCATGTGAACACTCTCCTCACCCTGCTGGGGCTCTGATTTTTGCTCTCAGCCACTGTGGCTCTCTCCCCCTGTCACATGCTTTCCTCTTGTTCTGCTCTACCTAATAGTTTTAGGACTCAAATTTTTAGGAAGAGAAGGAAGATAAAAAAAAAAAAGAACTGTCTATAAATTTTAAAAGTAAATTTCTCCAGTAAAAATGGAGAGATGATTCAGTCTTTCCTCTTGCATGGTTGATCAAAAACATGTTTTAAGGGCACCTGAGTGGCTCAGTCAGTTAAGCAGTTGATTCTTGGTTTCGGCGCACGTTATGATCTCAGGGGCGGGGACCAAGCCCCACGTTGGGCTCCATGCTTAGTGAGGAGTCTGCTTGTGGATTCTCTCTCCCTCTGCCCTTCTCCTCACTCACACTGCTAGCTCTCTCAAATAAACAAACAAACAAATAAATAAATTTTTAAAAATGTTTTTTTCCTTTTTTCTTTTTTAGTAATAAAAACCTGTTTTATTCCTGAGAGTCAGGATACACAATCATGTGACTTCACACACAGATGTTTCTGACACTTGTAGTAGTGCCAATAGGTTTGTAGTAGGAATTTTGATAAATTCTACTTTGTGTAATTCTATCAAAAAAGAAAGATATGCGGGATCCCTGGGTGGCGCAGCGGTTTGGAGCCTGCCTTTGGCCCAGGGCGCAATCCTGGAGATCCAGGATCGAATCCCACGTCGGGCTCCCGGTGCATGGAGCCTGCTTCTCCCTCTGCCTGTGTCTCTGCCTCTCTCTCTCTCTATCATAAATAAATAAATAAATAAATAAATTAAAAAAAAAAAGAAAGATATGCATGGAGTATTTATAATTGCATATGCCACATCTCCCTTATAGGAGAGAACTTCCTTTTTGAGTTGGTGTCACTATTAAATGACAGACAATTTAGTGATGATTGAAAGAATTTTGCACAGATTTGCCTCTTGCTCTTTACCTATTCTTCTTTCTCTTCCACCACCCACGTACTTCCAGGTGTCTTGGGAATCATTCGTATTGGGAAGTGGGATAGAGTGGGAAGAAAATGTGGTCTGAAGCAATTGTAGTTATAAAATTTTATTTATTTTTTTCACAAATAAAATTTTATTTGTGCAAGTTAAAGAGAATACATATAAAAGAATATATATAATATATCTATATATATCTAGAGAGAAAGAGACAGACAGACAGACAGACATTGCTGGGCTTTTCCCAAGGCCTTGAATGTGCCGGTGAAGGGCCTGGTGGTTTGAGCTTCATTAGCTTCATAGGAAATCTGCCTCTAATAGCATCCTTCCTATGTGTTTGTCAGGACTCAAAGAGACAAAGAGTCTAGCAAACAGCAAGTGCTCTGTAAAGGAAGGGCAGTAGTCATTATTATTGTTGTTGTTCTCACCCTCGTTTTCCAGGGGAGGCAGTTGAGGAGGAGGAGACACAGAAGAGCGATCTCTCAGCCGGGGATGGGGTGTCATGGTAAAGCTGGCCCCCCAGGTTTAGTCTGGTGTCTTTTTGCACTGTGGAGCACTGTGTTTTCTGAGCCCTGTGTGTGGCCTGAGGGTGGAAGTGTCAGTCCTGGAGGTCCCAGAGGGCAAGGAATTTTTCAAGGAGTTGGGAGTTCTCTGTGGAGGACATGGCCCAGCAGCTGCCCTCTGCCCAGGCCCTGCCTGCAGTCTGAAGGCGGAGACACAAGTCAACCTTCAGGAGTCCCCATTCAAGGGAGGAGATGTAATCCTGCCATTGGGAATCCCAAATCTAACTAGAGTGACACAGACCATCCCCCAGAGACCCTAGTTAGAGAGAAGAGACGAACCCTGCTTTGGGGAGTCTTCCGTCTGCTGCGGAGACACAGGCCAGCACTGAGGAGCCCCATTCTGGAGAGGGAGAGACAGTCCTGCTTTCAGGAGATCCAACAGGGGATGTGGGACGCCCACATCAATGACGGACAGGGGAGTTAAAATGGGACAGCAAGGGCAGCCCCAGTGGCTTAGCGGTTTAGTGCCGCCTGCAGCCCGGGGTATGATCCTGGAGACCTGGGATCGAGTCCCACGTCAGGCTCCCTGCAGAGAGCCTGCTTCTCCCTCTGCCTGTATCTCTGCCTCTCTCTCTCTCTCTCTCTTTCTCTCTCTCCCCCTCTCTCTGTGTGCCTCTTATGAATAAATAAATAAAATCTTAAAAAAATATATAAAATGGGGCGGTGAGGCTGAGTACCTTGAATCTGGAAGGCTTTCTGGGGGAAAAGTGCCTGACAGTGTTCTCGCTGTACAGCACTCCATGGTTTATAAAGCACTTTCACAGCAATGATCTCAGTTGATCAGCAAGTGACAGGGGGATGAAGGTATTCCTATCCAAGCAGGAACAACAACCATCGTCATCCCAAGGATGATAATGACTGACACTTATTTTTTTTTAAAGATTTTATTTACTTATTCATGATAGACACACACAGAGAGAGAAGCAGAGATATAGGCAGAGGGAGAAGCAGGCTCCATGCCAGGAGCCTGACACGGGACTCGATCCCGGGACTCCAGGATCTCACCCTGGGCCAAAGGCGGGCGCCAAACCGCTGAGCCACCCAGGGATCCCCAAAGATTGATTGATTGATTGATTGATTGATTCATGAGAGACACACAGAGAGAGGCAGAGACATAGGCAGAGGGAGAAGCAGGCTCCATTCAGGGAGCCTGACATGGGACTTGATCCCGGGTTTCCAGGATCCCACCCTGGGCTTAAGGCGGCACTAAACCACTGAGCCACTGGGGCTGCCACGAGTGACACTTATTAAACACCTACTTACTATGTGTCAGGCCCTGGGCTGGGTGTCATCTGTGAAGTTAAAGCACTCCTCGTAAGATGATGTATGTGAAAACGCTTTGCAATCCTATGGCCAGGGTGCAAGTATTGGCCCTCTTGTTGTGTACAGAGGCCTCAGACTAATTGAGGGGGACAGCCATGAGATCCTGGGGTGCAGAGGGCCTGGGTTAAGAATCAGAACTGGGGGGATCCCTGGGTGGCGCAGCGGTTTGGCGCCTGCCTTTGGCTCAGGGCGCGATCCTGGAGACCGGGGATCGAATCCCACGTCGGGCTCCCGGTGCATGAAGCCTGCTTCTCTCTCTGCCTGTGTCTCTGCCTCTCTCTCTCTCTCTGTGACTATCGTAAATAAATAAATAAATAAAATTAAAAAAAAAAAAGAATCAGAACTGGAAATCAGAAGGTGGCACTAGGCACCTTTTCATTCCCTGGACATGTCATCTATCATCGTGCCTGCAAGCTTTTGCTCTGCCCTCTATTGCTATTCTATTGCTATGCTATTCCCTCTGCCTGGAATGCCTTTCCCTTACTCTGCCTGCCTCGTAAGCTCCCTATCACCTTTCATAGTTTTGGACAAATGTTAATTCTCTAGCACAGGATTCACATCTTTCTCTCTCCACCTTTTCAGAAGACTAAATTGCTGCCTTTCTAATTTCCCAGGTCATCCAGCCCACAACCCTAACACGATGCTTAGCACCTGGTGGTACAATCTTACCCACTTACTTGCTGTTGGAGGTGTTGCTGGCTGGTCACCAAGAGGCCTTCCAGGGCAATATTTATTATCTCAATGAATTCACCAGGGTCCAATATCAGGTCTGGGTTCCTCAGGGAGCAGTCATATCCAATAAGCATCTGGGAGTGATTTATAAAATCAGAATGCTAATTCAGGGAGACAGAACTCTAGGGTGAAGTGGGTAATGTATGTGGACTCTGGAGTCTGGGTTTGTGGGTTTGAACCCTGGCTCTAGTCTTTTAGTTGTGTGACCTTGAGCACATGACTTCACTTCTCTGTCTCTATTTTCTTTTTCCCCCCAAAGGAAAATAACATAGGAGCACCATGTTAAGTCAAATAATGTTTCTAAAATGCTCATACAGTACTAAGTCCTTATGTCAATACATTTTACCAGAATTTATTGATAAGTGATATAATGAGATTCAATGGTACCAGGCAAAGACCATTTATCCATTCCCTAAATATTTACTGAGGCTCTACAATGTTTGAGGTTCTGAGCTGAATGCTCAGATGAATCAAGCAGGTGCTATCTTTCATGAAATTCATATTTCAGCAAGAGGAGATGAACCAACATTTCTTAATTAATTGTTTCAGTGTAGTCAGTAATTAGAGGATGAGCACAAGGCCCTTTGAAAGCAAGAATCACAGAGGTGGAGACTTAATCTATGTATCAGGTTTAGTAAAGGCCTCACAGAAGATGTTGCATCTCAGTTGAGATCTGATGGACAGAAAGGAGTTGACTGGCAAAGGCCTCAGAACCAGGACAGAGCATTTGAAGAAGTGAAAGAGGCCAATGAGAAAGGAGCCTGTTGATTGAAGGGGAGCCTGGGACAAGATGTGCCTGGAAAGGCGGGCAGGGGCTTGTTGGTGTCACTCCTCAGAGACCATGGTTGAGAGTTTGGAATCTGTCCTGAATGGCAATCCATGAGGGCTTAATTTTAAGCAAGAGAGTGGCAAGATCTGGCTTGTCTTTTAGAAGAATTGCTCTGGCTGCTGGATGAAGGATAGACCAGAAAGGGATGAGAAAGGAGGGAAGGAGACAAGCTAGGATGCAAGAGATGATGCTGGTTTGGACCAGAATAACAATAGCACCTTGCTTCACATAGTAAGCTGAGAAGGGGACTGAGGATTGAGTTTGGAGGAGGAGCTGACAAAACTACTAAAGGATTAGATGAGGCTAGATTTTGGCCTTTGCGAATGGGTGGATGAGTAGAGTTTTGGACTTTGGTAAATTGGTGGTAAAAGGCCATTAGACTACATGGGGAAGACTTTGGGAGAAATTAATTTGCGCATGGGGGGAGTACTGATGTTGGCCATGTTAGTTTTTTATTTTTATTTTATTTTTTTAAGATTTTATTTATTTATTCATAGACACACACACAGAGACATACACACACACACACAGAGAGAGAGAGAGAGAGAGAGAGGCAGAGACACAGGCAGAGGGAGAAGCAGGCTCCATGCAGAGAGCCTGATGTGGAACTCGATCCAGGGTCTCCAGGATCACACGCCCTGGGCTTCAGGCGGCGCTAAACTGCTGCGCCACCGGGGCTGCCCCATGTTAGTTTTTTAAAAACAATAATTATTAAAAAAAAAAAAAAGATTTTAGAGAGAGCACGTGGATGCGCAAGCAGGGGGAGTGGCAGGCAGAAGGAGAGGGAGAAGCAGGCTCCCCAGGGAGCTGGGACCCCCAATGTGGAGCTCATCCCAGGACTCTGGGATCATGACCCAAGCTGAAGGCAGATGCTTAATCAACTGAACCACCCTGGTGCCCCCAAAGAATAATTTTTGAATATGATCAAATATCTAGTCATAGTTCAAATTTCAAATTGTCTCATAAAATTATACATTTTTTATTGTGGTAAAAAATATATATGACATTAAGTTTACCATTTTAACCATTTTTAAGGATACAGTTCAGTGGTATTAGGTACATTCACATTGTTGTGCAACCATTGCCACCATCCATCTCGAGAACTTTTTCATCTTCCCAAAGCCATGTGAGTTGTGAGATACCTATCGGATCATTAAGTGGAGTTTCCAGGAGGTAGTCAGAAGAACCAGAAGCTTAGGTGAGCTCTGGGCCAGAGATATGAGATTACCTAAGGAGAAAGTGTAAGAAGGAAGAGGAGAGAGCAAAGGACAGAGCCACCAGCATTTTAGTAAATGTCTAGGTGGTGCAGGACGCTAAGAGTGTTAGTGCAGTGGGAAGAAAACCAGGTCACTGTGGTAACACAGAAGCTCTATTGGGTTGCTAGAGCTGTATAATAAAATACCATAGACTCTGTGACTTCAACAGCATAAACTTAATTTCTCAGCTCAGGAGGCTGGAAGTCCAAGATCGAGGTGTTTGCTTTCTCCCACGTCCTCTCTTTGTCTTGTGGAAGGCTGCTACCCATGGCCTTTCCTCTGAGTACCTATGATTTCCTAGGGATCTCTCCCTCTTCTTGTAAGGACACTCTTTCATATGGGATTAGGGCCCCACATGCTTATGAATTAATTTCACCTTAATTACCTCTTTAAATGGCTCTTGGTCCAAAACTTCACATTGGGGGCTTCAACATATGAATTTCGGGGAACACAATTCCATCCAGATCAGAAGCCTAAAGAAAAAAAAAGTGTGTCTAGAAGAAGGGGCAAACTGTGTCAAATGCTGCTGAGAAGTTGAGGAAGATAATGGGGCATCCGGGTGGCTCAGTGGTTGAGTGTCTGTCTGTCTTTGGCTCAGGTGGTGATCCCTAGGTCCTGGGATCCAGTCCCACGTCAGGCTCCCCACAGGGAGCCTGATTCTCCCTCTACCTCTCTCTCTCTGTGTCTCTCATGAATAAATAAATAAAATCTTAAGAAAAAAAAAAGAAGTTGAGGAAGGTAATTGTGGTTCATGCGCTTTGGCAAAAAAAAGTCATTGTACCCTTTGCTAGAGTCTTTTCAGAAAAGGAAAGATGTTAGGTAACAAAGTGGAGACATGTAATCTTTTCAAGTTTTGCTGTGAGAACTGAAAACCGGCGTGGTAGGAGGAGAAAAGCAGGGGTCACAGAATAATAAAAAAGAAATAAGGGACATTAGAACAGGTTTGCAAATTGAAGGGAATGATCCAGAAGAAAGAAATCTGTGATGTAGGAGATTAAAAAAAGGATAAGGGGCGTGTCCCTGGGTGGCTCAGCGGTTTGGCGCCTGCCTTCAGCCTAGGGTGTGATCCTGGAATCCCGGAATCGAGTCCCACATCGTGCTCCCTGCATGGGGCCTGCTTCTCCTTCTGCCTGTGCCTCTGCAGCTCTGTGTGTCTCTCATGGATAAATAAATATTTAAAAAAAAAAGGATAATAACGAGGCTAGAATCCCTGAAAAGACTAAGATGATGAAATTCACTGCAAAAGTGGAGGGGTTGGCCATCTTTAGATGGCTGGGTTGTGTCCCCCACTAACGGGAGTGAAGGTGGAATACAGCAACCATTATGTAATTTGCAGAGCCCAGTACAAAACGTGCTGTTTCTTGTTCAAAAATTTAGATTTTCAGGACTGCATCAGAAGAACATTAAAGCCAAGCACGGAGCCCTTCCAAGACGGACGCCCGCGCGACCGTACGGTTTGTAATCCCACGAAGCTGGTTCTGGCGAGTATGCTGTGACGACGGAGGTAGGCTGTCCTTTGGGCCAGCCCCGGCTCCCTTCTGGGCCTGCACTGCCTCATGGTAGCGCTGGAGAAGAAGACGAGGGACACGTTCAGCCCCGCCCTTCTACAGGCTGTTAAGTCACTCTCAAGGAGGAGGCGCAGAGTTTGTCCCTTTTTAACTTCGAACCCGCCAGATTTGTAGCTCAGGGTTTTCTGGAAGGCTCCAAAGCATCTGGTGACCATAGCAACTCACGCCAAACTCCGGATCCCTTAGCTCCGCCCACCGCTTCCTGAACGGGTCCGTCGATTGGCTGAGCGGGCGGACCAATCGTGGGAGACGCGGGCTGTTTGCCGCGCGGTCAATGGTCGCGGGCCAGGAGGGAGGCGGGAAGAGAGGGCGGGAGGGCGGGACCGGCCGCGCGGCGCGTGCGTGTTTCCGGCTCCGCTGCGGAAGGCGGACGGCTGGAGCGGTTGGGCCGGACGCGACTCTAAGGAGCCGGGAGAACGCGGGACGCGAGCGCGGAGCTGGGCCCTCGGAGTGTGGCGAGAGGCCGGCGCGATGGGCGGAGAGCAGGAGGAGGAGCGGTTCGACGGCATGTTGCTGGCCATGGCGCAGCAGCACGAGGGCGGCGTGCAGGAGGTAACGGCCCGCGCGGCGTCGGCCTGGCCTGCTCCTACGGCGCTCGCCCTTCCGCGCGGCGCTGGCACGCTCCCTCCGCTTCCCTACCCTCGGGGGCCGAGATCCACCTCTGGGCCTCGCGGGTTCCTGGGATCCGCCTCCATCTCCGCGCGCCCCCAGCTTCCGGTCTGGCCTCCCCGCCGCCCTTAAGGCCTCAGTCGTTTCTGTGCTGGGCCCCCCGGCGCCACTCAGGAGTTCCTGTCTTAGCAACTCCTGCGTCTCCGAACGCGGCCCTGGAAAACCCGCAGCGCCCCCCTTAGCCCGTCCCCCCCGCTCTCACACATGCTTCCGGCCTCGTATCCCTACTGATGGCCGCCCCCGAAGAGCAGTTCTTAGGATGAACCATCCCAGACTTTGGCATTTGCATCTACCAAGACCTGGACCGAGCTGACGAATGCTTGTGGGGGGGTGCGGGGGTGGGGCGGGGCGGAGTGATGTTAACACGTGGTCCTTTCAGGCCTAGAATGGGGAATAGGAAGCCTGGGTTCACCATTTATCTCCACCACCTACCAGTAAGGGGCCTTTCCATATCAGCAAGCCTCAGTTCCTTTTGTCTTTGAGGCAGCCACAAGTCTCTTCTGAGTAGTGAGGAGAGTAGTGTCTTGAAGTAAAGGACAGTAAGGAATTCACAATAAGCAGGTTTGTTCATTCAACAAATATTTGTTGAGTGATGTGTGTCAGATGCTCACCGGATTGGGTCCTGGGTGTATATGTGAGCAGAAGTCTATCCTTGCCCTGATGGAGCTTGGAAAGGCCCTTTCAAAAGCACAGTTCATGCGTACTGACCACACATAACACAAAGACGTACTGGTATAGATGCTGGAGTTGGTGTTTTGGACCAAAACCATGGAAAGTTAGAAGTAGAAAAGCCTATCAGGATCAGTTCCAAAACTCTAATTCTGAAGAGAAACTGAAGGAACTTGCCTCAGATCACCCAGCAGTTTCCTGAATTAGGACCAGATTCCTTAGGCCAGTGTGCTGGTTCTGTGTCTCACTGGGAGCAAGTTTTCTTTGAGCTTTCCATTCCCATTCTTTTAGCTGGGCACCGGTGGAGACCAAGGACTCTCAAGCCCTTTGAGGTGGGAAGAGTTACTACTTTGCTTTTGTGTAAAGTTTCCCTCTCCCATCCTCCTAAATTGTTGATCCCAAATAGGATTCGGAGTGAGTTCATTTTTGAATGAATCAAAAAATTATCTAGAAGTAGAAACTCAAACCATGAAGATAAAGTCTAGCATCAGAGTTAGAACCACTCATTTGGGCAAGTAAAAGGGCTTGTATATGCTAACTCTAGAACACCACTAGATCATTTCATTCAGCAGAAGATTTACTGAGCATATACACTGAGCCAGATCTGATGCCAGGCTTTGGGGATGTAGACAGAATAAGCCACAGTTCATGGTACCTATGTGTGAATCGTTCACTCTGGCAGGAGGTCTCTTGCTCTGGGCCAGACATTGCTAAGGCCCTCACCTCCATTATCTCATTTAATTCTCACAAGATCCCTAGAAATAGGCTGGCTGCTATTTCTCTTTTAGAGTTAAGAAACTTCCCTAAGGTGACAGCTAATATATTATCAGTCTGATAATCAAACCCATGTGCTTAATTAACCACTTGGATACTTTACTGTACCAGCCAGAGTTAGTTGGTTTTAACCTTTGAAGTGGCTCCCCTCTTTCTGGCTCTGCCCTGGTAACTCAGCCATTGCCAGTCTGGATGGACTTTTCACTGTCTGGAAGGAAAGCTGGGCCTAGGTGTTTTAAGCCCTGGTTGCAGAGGAGTGTTCTGTATCTTTAGGCTGTTTCTAGAGCCACAAGGAATGTGAAACACAGGCACACATACACAGGAGATGGAAATCTGCCTTTCAGGCCACCTAAATCAGGTTAGGTTAGGCCTCCTAGTGGAGGTGACTAAAGTAGAGCCTGCTGGGGAGCCTGTCTTGTCCAATGAGAGGCTTAGGAGGAAACTACCAAGTTTCTGACTCCCTCCTGGACTAGGATCTGGTTTCTGGGCAGCTGAGGGCTCCCTGGGGGCATCTCCACAGCTTCAGTCTTCTCTGTTTTCCAGCTTGTGAACACTTTCTTCAGCTTCCTTCGACGCAAAACAGATTTTTTTGTTGGAGGAGAAGAGGGGATGGCAGAGAAGGTGAGTGTTGGGGCCTGCTGTCCCTTTGGAACCTGTTTCTTCATAAGGAAAGCACATGTAATCTTCCTTTGGCATTACAACAACCTTCAGTAAAAGTAAAATGCCAAGGGTAAAGAGTCAGGGAAAGGAAGCAAGCTGTCATGTATTGAAGCCCCTCTCCTTGCCAGGTACTTTATCTACTCCTATTTCCTGTGATCCTTTAGCAGCTTGAGAAGGCCAGGTGTTACTATTCCCATTTTGCAAATGAAATTGGCTCAAGGGGTGTTTGGCACTTTGTCCAAAGTCCTTTTTTTTTTTTAAGCTTTATTATTTGAGAGAGCGAGAGAGGGCGAGAGCATGTGCATTCATGCATGCACATGAGCTGGGTAGGAAGGGTAGAGGGAAAGGGAGTCTTGAGCAGAATGTGGAGCTTGACGCCAGGTTTGATCTCACAACCCTGAGATCACAACCTGAGCTGAAACCAAGAGTGGATACTTAACCAACTGTGCCACTCAGGGAGTAGGATTTTGTATAAGATCTTGAGCTGAATTGTAGAAGAACCAGGGTTCAAACCAGAGTCTGTTGTCAAACTACCTTCTGCCCGACACCATGCTTCCTGGTTCCTTTTCCATTGAGGAAGTTTTATCTAATTACCTAGCTGGAGATGAGAGTGGAAATTGAGAGTGGAAATACAGGAAAACTTAAAACCATTTAATCCCAGTCTTCCCAGATACTGTGACCCAAAGTTCATAGATTTGGGGATTGCGTTTTGTGCTACAGGCTCTGAGACCTTGAACTTCCTTTTGATTCGTTAGGTTTTAATTATATTTTTGAAGATTGGTAAGTCATGAAAATGGTAAGTCATGAAAATGTTACCTCACTGAACAAATATTTTTAGGACCATAATGTTTGTTTTTACCTAAAGAGACATAGTAACAAGAAGGAGTTTTGCAAACCGCTTTCTGTGGCTTCAGGGGTCTGACAAACTGGAGTGCTCTATACTGGATCTTAATGATCTGAGGCTACTCTGTCATAGACACACTAGCCGGGACATGGAGAGTCCCGAGATCTTGGCTAAGCTGTATGGCTTTGTTGATTTCCCACTAGTTCTCTGGTCCTTTCAATCTACATGTCTGCAAAATGGAAGAAGGTAGAATTACCTGTAGGCCACTTCTGGCTCAGATATTCTTCCTGTGTTAGTACCAGCACCTCTTTTTTTTTTTTTTTTTTTAAGATTTTATTTGTTCATGAGAGACACAGAGGCAGAGAGAGACACAGGCAGAGGGAGAAGCTGGCTCCCTGTGGGGAGCCTGATGCAAGACTCGATCCTGGGACTCCGGGACCATGCCTGAAGCTGAAGGCAGACTCTCAACCACTGAACCACCCAGGCATCCCAGCACCAGCACCTTTTGTTTTTCTTTGGGCCAGACTGCATAATAGTAGTCATTTATTCATTCACTCAATGAATATTTATTGAACACCTAATGCTTTGTTTGGTAGGTATTAAGCCAGACCCTTTAGAATAAAGAGGTGAATACAGAAATGGTCTTTGTGTACTTGGATCTCACAGTGTAGCACCCTGCCCCCATCCCCTAAAAAGTGAAGTCATGGGTATTAGGGAGAAGTCCTGGAAGCATTAAATGGAGACTAACCTATGCTGAGGGCTCAAGGGAGACTTTGTGAGACATTGGTGCTCGAAGTATGAAGGATGAGTAAGAGCTGGACGAAGAGAGTGTTGAGTGATATGAGGAAGTGGTATTGGGGTGCCTGGGCAGCTCAGTTGGTTAAGTGTCTGACTCTTGGATTTGGCTCGGGTTGTGAGATTGAGCCCCATATCGAGTTCTGTGCTTAGCCAGGAATCTGCTTGACATGGTCTCTCTCCCTCTACTCCTCCCCCCACCTATCAATCAATCAATAAAATCTTTAAAAAAAGGAAGTGGTATCTTACAAGTGTGGGGTGATAAAACCACCACATATTGGATGTCTGCTGGTCCGTCTTAGACCTTGTCATGCTCCTTGGTTCTTTGTTTCATAGAAACAAAGCTCTTTCCCAGGTGGTTGATCAGACCCTTGGGCTGGCAGAAACATATCCAGCTTTCCTACCTGGTTTCCGTTTGTAGCACAAGAACTTTTATATTGAGTGCCTACTGTGTACAGGCCACCACATACAGCATTTTCAAGTGCACTAGTTAGGAGCATGGGCTCCGGAGTCAGGCAGATATGAGTTGGAATCCCAGTTCCCCATCCCTTCCTTGACAACTGTGTGGCATTGGGTGAATCCTTTTTTCTCTGAGCCTCACTTTTTCTTACCTGTAAAGAAGTCTTAATCATTACCTTACAGGGCTATTGGGAGGATAAAAAGAAGTCATGTAGATGAAGTGGGTGGCGTTTGAGAATACAAGTTCATCGTCCTTTTTTTTTTTTTTTTTAAGATTTATTGATTTATTTTAGAGAGTCCATGAGGGGAGGGACAGAGAAAGAGGTAGAGAAGCAAACTCCGGGCAGCCCCGGTGGTGCAGCGGTTTGGCGCCGCCTGCAGCCCGGGTTGTGATCCTGGAGACCCGGGATCGAGTCCCGCATTGGTCTTCCTGCATGGAGCCTGCTTCTCCCTCTGCCTGTGTCTCTGCCTCTCTCTCGCTCTCTCTGAATGAATAAATAAATAAATCTTAAAAAAAAAAAGAGAGAGAAGCAAACTCCCTCCTGAGTGGGGAGCCCAATGTGAGGCTCAGCCCCACAACTCCCAAGATCGTGACCTGAGCTGCAGTCAAGAGTCGGACACCCAACCAACTGAGCCACAAGTTCATGATCCTTTTTTTTTTTTTTTTAAGATTTATTTATTTATTTATGATAGAGAGAGAGAGAGAGAGGCAGAGACACAGGAGGAGGGAGAATCAGGCTCCATGCCAGGAGCCCGACGTGGGACTTAATCCCAGGACTCCAGGATCGCGCCCTGGGCCAAAGGCAGGCGCTAAACTGCTGAGCCACCCAGGGATCCCCCTCCTTTTTTGAACCTCTTGGGGCCAGATGTGTTTGGGGATTTAGAATTCTTTGGATTTTAGGAGGTGATATAGTAACATATACTATACTTACAGTAGTTTAACAGTGGAGTAATGTATGTAATGTATGCTCCATGAGTTAGGAGCAGCATCCTGTAAAGAAGCATTAGTATTTCTGTAGAGAAATGTATATCAATATTCTTACCAAGTGGGAGATATGAAGACTATAATACCTTCGTGTCACAAACTTCTAAGTCCAAAAACACTTTTATATTTTTTTTATAGCTTTTGAGGCTAGGAATTATGGATAAAGGATTGTGGATTTGAGGAAAGCCATATGATCAAATCAGTGTTATTGACATAGGAAGAGACAAATGGAACAGTGAAACAGAATAGAGAACCCAGAAAAAGTCTAACACAGGAGAATTCAGAATATGCTAGAGTAATTCAGTTCCGTACCCAAAAGATGATTAAGTCGTTGCTGCTACAACTGGCTGTTTTTTTTGTTTTTCTATAAAGAACCAAAAGTATACCATCTGTTTTATTCATATGTAAAAATAAATTGCAGACCAAGAAGGGTCTAGTAAGGAAAGCTAGGAAACCGTATGATCTTGTGTGGAGGAGGCTTTGCAAGATTACAAACGTGGAAGCTGGGGCACCGGGTAGCTCAGTGGTTGAATTCTGCCTTTGGCTCAGGTCATAATCCCAGGGTTCTGAGATTGGGTCCTGCATCAGGCCCCCCATGGGGAGCCTGCATCTCCCTCTGCCTATGTCTCTGCCTCTCTGTCTCCCATGAATGAATAAATAAAATCTTTAAAAAAAAAAAAAAAAAAGGAAAGAAACCTGGAGGCCATAAGGGAAAAAGTAGCTTTTTACCTCTTTAAACGTTAAAGATTTTGTGGGTCTGACAAAAGAGACATACAGAGTTCATTGGAAAACCATAGATTTGGAAAAAATGTTCAGTGCAGAGGACAGAAAATTTAATGACTGATTCAATATGCAGGAACTCTTGTAAATTGACAAGAAAAGGATAAACAGAAAAATAGGCCATTCCAAGAGCAGATCCAAAGAAATTTGAAAAGATCTCCAATTTGACTAGTAATCAAGGAAATCTAGGAGAAATAAACAGTGAGATGCCCCTTTTTTCCTGCCAAACTGACAAATAGAACCCCCCCCCGCCCCGAAACCAATTCTTAACAGGGCTGTGGAGAAAAGGGTAATTAATCTTCAGATATTTCTGGTAAAAGTGAATTATTGTGGCTCTTTAAAAATCTTTTATTATAAAAGATGCTTAACATCATTAATCAGAGAAATACAAATAAAAGCATGCTGAAATATCACCTCACACCCATTAGGATGGTTTCTGTAAAAAACCAGGAAACTCCTAAGTGTTGGCAAGGGTGCGGATAAATTGGCACGTTTGTGCATTGTTGATGGGAATATAAAATGGTGCAGCTGCTGTAGGAAACAGCATGGCACTTCATCAAAAATTAAAAATAGAACTACTGTATGGTCCAGCAGTCCTGCTTTTAGGTACATACCCAAAAGATTTGAAAGCAGGTTCTTGAGAGATTTGTACATCCATGTTATAGCAGCATTATGCACAGAGCCAAAAGATGGAAGCAATCCAAGCATCCATCGATGGATGAGTAAATAGTGTCGTATATATGTATAATGGATCTAAAGGAATATTATTCAGCCTTTTTTTTTTTTAAGATTATTTATTTATTTACTCATGATAGTCACAGAGAGAAGAGAGAGAGGCAGAGACACAGGCAGAGGGAGAAGCAGGTTCCATGCCAGGAGCCTGACACGGTACTCGATCCCGGGACTCCAGGATCGCGCCCTGGACCAAAGGCAGGCGCTAAACCGCTGAGCCACCCAGGGATCCCCTATTGTTCAGCCTTTTAAAGGAAGACACACACATAAGAGCACTCATTGAGGGGATCCCTGGGTGGCACAGGGGTTTGGCGCCTGCCTTTGGCCCAGGGCGCGATCCTGGAGACCCAGGATCAAATCCCACGTCGGGCTCCGGGTGCATGGAGCCTGCTTCTCCCTCTGCCTGTGTCTCTGCCTCTCTCATTTTCTCTCTCTCTCTGTGTGACTATCATTAAAAAAAAAAAAAAAAAAAAGAGCACTCATTGAATGATTTCATTTATATGAAGTTCTAGAACAGGAGTGTGTGTTCTCTCTTTCAGATGTTTTGGGTTACACTGCCCCACCCCAGCCCCTGCCATATTCAGGTTAAATATCTCTCAGTGTCTCTCCTGGCTAGGCTGATGGGGACCACTCTTTACTCCCTGATCATCCGGCCTAGGTCAGGGAAAACCTGTGTGTTCAGGTATGCCCATTTAACAGTCTGAGACCTGTCTTCTAGAACTAGCCCAACTGTCCTTATCCTTTCCCCACTCTGCTGGGCTGTGGTTCCTAAAGAGGTGTCCAGTGACAGATGCTTGGCTCTCTGACAGCCTGCCAGTTGACACCACTGAGTAGGCTATACACCACCAGGGGTCTCTGCCTGGGTCTGGGCCTAGGTAAAGCTGGGAGGAGGAGATTGGGAGGAGGGGTCAGAGGCTGCTCTGATTGGCCCTTGGTTGTGCCTGGTGGTTCAGCTCTGCCCTCAGCTAACCTCCAGGAGCTAGGAAGGAACAGGACAAATGGGATGTAACATGATTCACTGGACCTGGGAAGAGGGAGGGCCCTGCTCCCGCCTCCCCTTGGCCACTGGTTGGCAAATGGCTTGAGTTCAAGGTCTTCCTGATTAGGGATTTGGGACCAAGGCCCTGTGGTGGAACAGCATCTGCTGGCGTAATTGTCTCATGACTGATTCTATTGATAGCAGAATGGCCTGCGGGTGACCCACTTATTTTTCATATGCACCCCATTTTGTTAACTCGTTTGGTTTGGGAGATGCTTTGGGTGCCGTTCAGCCTTGCAAAGTATGGAATTACCACAGTGTGGCATGAGGTGGGGAGTTCCGAGGTAGCAGGAAGAATTGACATCAAATGGATAAGAAGCCAGGGAACATTTACCAGAACCTACATCTAGGAGTCCATTTGTGACTTTGGTGACCCTGAGCCCCACCTAGGTCTCAGCTCTTGCAGACCCTTTCCTCCCTCCAGCTGTGGCTCAGAGATGTTTGGAAGATGGTATTGACCATCTGATTGACCACTGATCATGTGCTGAGTGCTCTGCAAGGCCTCTTCCAGGTGTGTGGGCTGACATGGTTGGGCTTTCTGTGTTGGATGTATTCCTGAGCCTACTGAAGGTGAAGAGATGATGTTCTGGAGACATTGGAACTAGTCCTAGAGGATGAGTGGGAGATTGCCGGGTGACCTGGGAGTAGGGACAAGGACATTCTAGGCAAAGAACAGCTTATGCAAGATTGCTTTTGAAAATAATGAAATAGAAGCACAGAGTGATGACCTCAGGGTCACATAGGAACAAGGAATAGTCCGGGAACTCTAGTCTAGGTGTGACTCTCATGTCTGCTTGAGACTTGGGCAGGAGGGCTTGTTAAAAATACAGATTGGGACGCCTGGGTGGCTCAGTGGTTGAGCATCTGCCTTTGGCCCAGAGCGTGATCCTGGAGTCCCGAGATTAAGTCCCACATCGGGCTTCCTGCATGGAGCCCGCTTCTCTCTCTACCTATGTCTCTGCCTCTCTCTTTATGTGTCTCTCATGAATAAATAAATAAAATCTTTAAAAAGAAATACAGATTGCTGGGGCACTGGGGTGGTTTAGAGAGTTACGTGACCTGGCTGACTGTTGATATCAGCTCAGGTCAGGATCTCAGCCCCCTGTGTTGGGCTTCATTCTCAGCAGGGAGTCTGCTTCAGGATTCTTCCTCTGCCCCCCTCCCTCTGCTCGCACACAGATGCTCTCTCTCTCCAAATAAAATAAGTCTTTAAAAAATAAATATATATATATATGTGTGTGTATATATATATATACACGCACATATATATATGCTGCTGAGCCCTACCCAGAATGTCTGATGCAGTAAGTCTGAAGCAGGGCCAAAGTTTAGGATTTCTAGCAAATTCTGGGTGATGCTGGTGCTGTAGGTATGGGGTACCACATTTGGAGACCTGTTGGTATAAACAGGTGAGCCGTCTCTCCCACTGCATTTTTTATAGCAGAGAATGTGCTTGTCCCCTCGCCCGATCAGCTGACACTGGTTTAGCCTCAACCAGGCAAGGGATGTTGGGCAGCTAACACTTAGTATGTGGCTGTGATATGGCAGGGACTGTGCCAGCTTCTTGGTAAGTGTCATGTTCAATCCTCATTACAGGTGGGAAAATAGGGCTTAAAAAGTGTCAAAGTTGTTCACTTGTCCAAGGCCACACAGCCAGATAGTGACAGTGGCAGTAGTATTACTATATATTTATTATATTGGGCAGCAGGGAGCAGGATGCAGGTTGGAAGCATCCTGGGGAGATAGTAGGAGAGGAGGGACTTGACATTGTTGGCCTGTAGGCTGAGGAGAGGAGGAACCTAAGCTCCTCCCTCAAGAAAGCTATTTCTGACTCCCTGCTACCATGGCAGTCCTGGGTGCAGTGCTGAGTGCTGCAGGGCTGGGCCTGCCATCCTGGAGATGGGTACAGGTGGGTAAGAGATCAGTCAGGAGCTGGGCAGTGTGGGCCTGTGCTCTCAGGCGGAGGCTGGAGTTTGGCTTCTAACAGCCCTGCTCTGTAGGGAAGGACTCCGAGCACCACAACCCTATGAGGTTATAGGGATTCATCTTCACAGATGAGGAATCTGAAGCTCTTACAGGTTAAGTCCTTTGCCAAAAATATAATAGCTCATATGTAATAGCCGGGGTTAGAACTCAGCTTGTCCGACTTCACTGTCCCGTGTTTTTTGTCAATAGGTTATTTTTTTTTAAGTAGCCACTGTTTATCCGTCCAGGTACTTTGCAGGTATTCTCATCATAGCTTTGAGATACGTGTGTACAGTGTGATCCCCGTTTTATAGTGAGGAACTGAGGTTCTGAGTACAGTGCCTTGCCCAGGTACCCTAGCACATGGAGGTGGGACTCTAGGCCTTGGGACACTGGCCACTGCTCCAGTGCCTCATCGCCTTCTCTCCCTTCCCCAGCTCATCACACAGACCTTCAACCACCATAACCAGCTGGCACAGAAGGCCCGACGGGAGAAGAGAGCTCGGCAGGAGACTGAGCGGCGGGAGAAGGCCGAGAGGGCAGCCAGGCTGGCCAAAGAGGCCAAATCAGAGACCTCTGGGCCCCAGATCAAGGAGCTGACTGATGAGGAGGCAGAGCGGCTGCAGCTAGAGATTGACCAGGTAAGAGTGGGCTCCCCCAGCCCTGTCCCCATCCCCATCGGCACTGGCAATGAGGATACTCTTTCCAACTGCTGTGCCCTTTGCCACAGAAAAAGGACGCAGAGAATCATGAAGCTCAGCTCAAGAATGGCAGCCTTGGCTCACCAGGGAAGCAGGTGAGATGGACTGGGAGTGCCTGAGACTAGTCAGGACTTGGGAACTTCCAGGGACCTTCTAGCCTTTCTCTATCTCTGGAATGCCTTCCCTTATGCCTTCTCCCTCAGCTTTGGGGGTCCTTCCCACACTTCAAGATCCCACTCATAGACATTGGACCACAAGACCAGGTTTGAAAAAAAAAAAAAAACCCTGGCCTTAAAGTCTTGGCAGGAGAGCCCAAGAGCCAGAGAGGGCAGTGCCTGGATAAGTATCATTCAGGTGGGCTGGGGTCACTAAGCCCAGCCTCGCCCTCTGTGGTGGGCTGCTCTGATACATCTGGGGGATGTATCAGGGCTCTTCCCTCTTTTTTTTTTTTTTTTTTTAAATTTTGGTCCATCTGTTCTATTTCTTTTTTTTTTAATTTTTATTTATTTATGATAGTCACAGAGAGAGAAAGAGAGAGAGGCAGAGACATAGGCAGAGGGAGAAGCAGGCTCCATGCACCGGGAGCCCGACGTGGGATTCGATCCCGGGTCTCCAGGATCGCGCCCTGGGCCAAAGGCAGGCGCCAAACCGCTGCGCCACCCAGGGATCCCAGGGCTCTTCCCTCTGACTCAAGTCCAGCTTCCCAAACCATCCTTGGAGCATTCATTTGGCTTTCCAAAGTTTCTGGTTTGACACCACGGGTATCAACCCTACAGATACAGAAAAAGAAAATTGACCATTTGGCAGTCTGGTTTTATTTTAAAACAACCGTGCCCATGGCTACCTTGTGACTTTTTGTTTTTATGCTAAGCTTTCTTTCTGAGTCCCATGGCTTGGGTCCCTAGCTAGGTTCTGTGGGTCCATCTCTATCACTTTCCCCAGCTGTTTTTTTTTTTTTTTTTCACATGGTATGCTGTTCCTCTCAGCCAGAGATCAGAACCATTTTTTACCTTTGGCTCCCAGTGGGCCATGGAGTGGGCAGGGACCAGGTCTGTTTCATCTTGTGGCTGTATGCCCAGTGCCAGCCCCTGGGCCTGGCTCAGTGGGGTTCAGTCTGTGTCTGTCAGGTAAGTAGCTGAGCACCCCAACTGTGAGCAGGAGGCTGAGGAGGACGAGGAAGAGGAGGATGAGAAAGACAAAGGGAAACTAAAGCCCAACCTTGGCAACGGGGCGGACCTGCCCAATTACCGCTGGACCCAGACCTTGTCGGAGCTGGACGTAAGTGGCCAGGGCTAGGGTTTGGAGCTTAGGGAGCCAGGCTGGGGCTCCTTCTGACTTCTCCTGCCCCGTGCAGCTGGTCTTGCCCTTCCGTGTGAACTTCCGGCTGAAGGGGAAGGATGTGGTGGTGGACATCCATCGGCGGCACCTCCGGGTGGGGCTCAAGGGACAACCGGCGGTCATTGATGGGGAGCTCTACAATGAGGTGAAGGTGGAGGAGAGCTCATGGCTCATTGAGGACGGCAAGGTGGTGACGGTGCATCTGGAGAAGGTGTGAGCGGCCTGGCCTCTTGGGTCTGCGTCTTGTTGGAGAAAGGAGGGGAGGGTTTCTGCTCATTCACTCAGGGACCCTGTTGGGGGCCTTGTAGACATACGAAATCAGCACAAGAGTTTTAATTGTAGGTCCGTCCCGTTTTAAAGTCAGGAAAAGGGAAACTCAGAGATTTGCCAGGCTTCTCCCTCTAGGTAGGGATGGAATCAAAATTGAAAGTCTTTGGTACCAAAGCATCTTCCTTACGTTAGGTTTGTACGTGCATTAAATTCAGCAAATAACTTGAAAACCTACTACATGCCAGAGACTCTTCTAAGTGCTGGTGAAAGAGCAATGGACAAAATGTAGAGAATTACCCTCAGAAAGCCTCTGCTCATTCCCGCAGCGATGGGACACAAGACACCAGTAAATAAACGTGGTGTCTGTAAAGTGCCATTGGTCCAAGGGAGGCTTCCCCGGAACCTAAGGCCTGTCCTAGCCTACCTGCCTCTTCCTCACCTCTCGGTGCCCTTGTGTCTGCTGTTCCTCCCAACCAGGGTGCCCTGCCATGCTTTTGATTAGCTGTGTTGAGTGTCCCTCAGGCCCGGCCCGGCTGCCACTCTAACTTCTCTCCCCCTTCCCTGGACGCATAGCTCCCTCTGCACCTTATTTTTGCCCTGATGACACTGATTTGTAACTGTCAGCATGTTTCCCCCAGCCACTGCAGAGGGCAGAGACCTCTCCCGTCTGCACCCTGGGTCCCTACACAGGTCTTCACAGGTCTCAGGTGCAGGCTGTGGAGGAGAGTTGGGTTCTGGAAAGGCGGAGGGGTGATTCCTAGGGTACAGAGGGAGCTACCTTCCCCCCCCTTCACAGATCAACAAGATGGAGTGGTGGAGCCGCTTGGTGTCCAGTGACCCTGAGATCAATACCAAGAAGATCAACCCTGAGAACTCTAAGGTGAGCCCTGGCTGGTCAGGGTGTGGGGTGGGGTGTGGATTGCCCCAGAGCTTCAGCTGTTCCTGTTACTGCCTGCCCTCAGCTGTCAGACCTGGACAGTGAGACCCGCAGCATGGTGGAAAAGATGATGTATGACCAGAGGCAGAAGTCCATGGGGCTGCCCACCTCGGATGAGCAGAAAAAGCAGGAGATTCTGAAGAAGTGAGCAATGCGGAGATGGGGGTTTGGGGGAGGCAGGTGTTGGGCCTGGACCTGGATGATAGTACTTAGTGGGTCACGGAGCGGGACACAGGAGCTGCCCTGCCCCTTCCGGGATGAGGTGGCCGGGTTTATGGATTTATAGTGTGAGCTTGCCTACTCTGGTCACTTTCTGAGGTCATCTTGAGGGCAGAGCCACCTCCGGGTAGGAAGGGATGACCCTGAGGTGCTACCAGTGCCTGGCCTGGCTCCCAAGTTGCTCAGGGTTCTGAAGAAAATTAGACCTGATGTGGGGGAGCTGGGAGAAAGGGGCTCATGTGCGGGACGGGACAGCCTGTTTTAGCTTCTTACTTTCGCTCCCCAGGTTCATGGATCAGCATCCGGAGATGGATTTTTCCAAGGCCAAATTCAACTAGTTCCTGTGTCTGCCTCCCTGAACTCTTGGGGCTGAGCCACCAGCCGTCCACCTTCTTTTCCTACCCTTCCCTGGGACTTGGGGGCCTCAAGGCTGGGGCAGGCATGGGACCCGCTCAGGCACACCGGTCCCAGGGCATCATGGGAGAAGGGCTGGGGCCTTGGTGGGGGGGTGCCTTATCTTCCCCAGTTGGCCTCCTGTTACACATTAAAACTATTTACTCCAGCTGTGTCTCCTCTTCCCTCTGGCCTTTCCTGGAGGGTGGGTGGGGGGCAGGCCTCACTGTGCCTGCTGGGGGCTGGGAGTCCCTCCCAGATCCTGCCATGTGATCTGGAGCAAGTCCTTACACCTCTCTGGAGCGGTTTCTCTTTACTTAAAGGGGAGAATTAAAACAAGGCTTTTAGTCTCTGTGACTGAGCATAGGTGAGTTTTTCTGGTTATAGGACCAGAATAAACGTCAGATTCTTAAGGGGCCCATGACTCAGCAGAACTTAAGACCAGCTGGACCTGATTCCATTTACATATCTCAGTGTCTCACTGTAGACACACTCAGTCTTGGAGAGGCCTGGCCTTGGATGGG
The DNA here is from genome assembly GCF_053574225.1 of Canis aureus. Classification (NCBI taxonomy): domain Eukaryota; kingdom Metazoa; phylum Chordata; class Mammalia; order Carnivora; family Canidae; genus Canis; species Canis aureus. Next base: position 74,019,813 of record NC_135615.1, on the reverse strand, counting down.
ACGGTGGAGCTGCAGGAAGGGGGCCAGTTTGTCCCTGGTACTGGGGCCTATGGTCACAGCCCCTAAGGGGACCGGCTTGTGTGTCTGTAGGGAGCTAGATAAGTAGTTTGGTCATTTTCCGAAAGGGCCTATGAGGACAATAGAAGGATGCTATGAGGGCTCTAGGTGAGGTAGTGGCTAAGGAGGGGGATCCTGGGCAAGGATGGGCTGGTGGGCTTGCTCTGTCCTCACTGGAGAAGCTGACAACACTCTCCTGTGTGGGAGGGAGGGCTAAGTAGGATCCTTCTGAACTCAGTTAGGCTTGTGTCCAAACAGACCTCACTTCTGCCCCAAGCAGGTCAGCTTGCCAGCTTTGAGGCAAAACTGCCAAGAGGCCAGCTTCCAGGTCCAGAGCCAGTTACTAGCTGTGTGACCAAGTTTCTTGACCCCTCAGAGCCCTAGCCTCACGGTCCATCAAAGAATGAGTCCACTCCAGGGTTGTTGGGAAGGTCATGAAGATTCCAGTAGACCCTAGTGTTTTGTCAGAACCGGGAAGAGGGGGATGGGTCTTCAAGTCAGGCTGGGTGGGGGCTGACCAAGCTCAAAGGATTTGGGGAAGCTGCAAGAATGGCTGGGAACAGGCCAGCCTTCAGGAGTTGGTAGGCCTGCCTAGAAGAACCTCTCAACAGTGATGGAAACCACTTATTAGACCTTTCTCAGGTACAGAAACTACAGAAACTGGCTCTTTACCTGGAACTCAGTGAACCTCATAGGTGGGCAGTCTTGCTCTCATTTTAGCCTTCTGACTGACCCCATAACGCTAAGGCAGGCTGGGCACTCTATCCTGTCTCCCACTCTGTGTATCAGTCCAGCAGATTGGACAGAAAGGGCAGTATCACAGCCGAGATGACCAGGCAGTCATCTACTACTTTTGTACTTGCAACTGTGGTCGTGTTAGTATACAGAACATCAGCCAAGAACCAGTAGAACATAATGTGGAGTGGGCACTGCCCACAGAATTCCAGACAGACCCTGCCTGCCCCCAACCCAATCCATTCAAGATAAGCTTCTGTGAGCTATCACCTTTCCCCCCACCCTCATCCTGGGGAGGAGGAACTTTGTATGATTATGGGTGCATGTAATTGGGGTAGAGCTGGGATTCAATCCCAGAAAGGAACTGTAAGTCTTCGCTTTCCATGATTCGGGCTTCTGAAGACCGAGCAGGAAGGAACAGGCCCAGTCAGGGGTCAGGCCAGCAAGGGAACCAGGGTGATGTGGGCACCATGGCCCAGTGAAATGCACATGGTTCAGGAACCAGTCAACTGAGGTGGGAGGAGCCAGGGTGGCCACTGCTTCTGGTCTTAATGGCCCAGCTTCCTCCAAAAGGGCTCCTGCTTCCCCTCTTCATGCTGTGGGCTGTACTTCTCCCAGAAGGGGTTGCTTCCCTGGGCCCAGTTGGGGTTAGCAGTACACCTGGAGCAGCGGTGCTCCTGATGAGTCTGTGTCTGTACCCTGGAAGGATGAATCATGGCTGGCTGGGTATCCTAAGGGGAAGGGAAGAGGAAACAGGCTCAGAAAGGGGAAGGAGCTCATCCAGGTACCATGGGCAGGGAGAAGCCTGCTGAGAAGGAACAGAGTGGGACTCAAGCCTGGTCAGTCTAATCTTGGCTGGATGACCCACTCAGCTTCTTGACCTCTCTGAGCCCCAGCCTTACTGTCTGTAAAAGGGTAATGACACCATTCCTGGGGGCTTATGGAGACCAAGAAGGCAGCAGTAGAAAGCACATCCGGTGCCTGTTCATTGCTAGCACATGGCCTCCGCCTTCTTCACTGTCCCCAGTGACTGGGGGGCTTAGGATGGGGTCTGTGGCTGCTCAGGCTTCTGGCCCCTTTCTGATCCCATCCCCACCCACCCTCTGGGAGAGGGGACATGCAGGGGGGAGGGGGGAGCCCCGGGGCACTCCCATCACTGCACTCTCAGGTCAGGACCAAACCTGGAGCTCCATAAGGCCTCAGCTTCCTGGCGATGGCATCTGCAGTAGTCTCCTGGGAGATCTGCACTGTGAGCTCTAGGGAGGGAACAGGAGGGGGCAGTGGTCATTATCACATCCTTTTAGCCCAACCCCCCACTTTAGCTCCCTGCCTGATGAGGGCAGGGTCACCTACCCCTGGGCCAACTTAGAGAACCAATGTTTAAAACAAAGACACAACTTGAGTGTGTGAGTGTGCTCGCATGCGTGTATGTGTGCATCTGTGATAGTGGGCAGGTGTGGGGGTTTTGGTTAGGCCATGGCAGAGGTCCAAATTCACATGGGTTCCTGGGCTAGGCCTGCAAGTTCTGGCAGGTGACAGCGAGGGGACAGAGGGGCCTCTTAGGGGACACAGAGGGGTTGAGAAAGGGGAGGAAAAAGACAACAGGGAGCAGGGACTGGCTGAGGGGTGGGCCCATTGTGGCCACAACCCATTGCAGCCCCCCTTGGCCAGAGTCTCCTCCACTCTGCCCCTCAGCCGTGTGGAACCCCACCTACCATCCTGGCTGAGCCCTGAGCCCACCATGGTCTCATGGCCACTGTCAGGGGCAGCAGCAGGGGCAGCACCCCGCATGGAGCGCCCCTCTGTGGTCTGCGGGCGGGCTCGGCTCTTGCGGGTACTGATGCGAATGATGCCGCGAACCAGGCGGCCCTCAGCGTCCTGCTCATCCAGGTGGTAGTCCTGGGTGATGCTGCTGATAAGGTCCGAGATCTTACTGGTCTTCTCCAGGAACACAGTGTCTGATGTGCACTTGGCCAGCTCGTCTATCTGGTGTACGCTGAACAGCTCTGTCAGCTTCTTGAAGATGAGCACATCAATCTCTCGGCTGGACATGGAGCCGCTTCCTATCTCGGGCAGGTCCAGGTCCGACTCATGGAAGGAGTAGTACTCTTCAGAGCCCCGGGGGCTGCTGGCAAGGGTGCTAGGCAGGCTGTGCCGCATGGGTGGGGGCTCGGCCAGTGGCTCCTTGCAGCAGGAGTCCGCATCTGGGGCTGGGGAGGTGGCGCTGCGGTAGGGATATACAGGGATGCCTTTGAGCTTGACGTCAGGGTAGCTGAAACTGCTACCCATGGTTGACTTGAGCCGTTGGCCATCCCGCCGGCTGGGAGGTGCGCGGTCGGGGCTGGGGGGCACTCCATTGTGTTCTTTGGCCCAGTTGGCTTCAGCAGCCCCCTCGGGGGAGTCCCCAGCAGACAAGCAGGGACTGCAGCCCCGCATGCACGCCCCACAACGCTGGAGGCAACTCCGGCAGCGACGGAAGCAGAGGGCAGCCCGGCACCAGTCCCACACCCAGGGTCGCCAGAGCAGGCAACAGGCTGGGGGCTCAGCAGCCGACTCAGCAGAGCCGGAGATGAAGGTAAGGCTCTCCGGCCCATGGTGGCCAGGGTCCTTGGGGTCTGGCCTGCGGGTGCGGCGGCTTGGTGGAGGTTGGGACGGCTCATCAAAAGTCTCCAGGCATAGTTCTGTCGGCTGTTCCCAGGGTCCCAAGCGTGGGGGCCCAGATGATGGGCGGGGGTGTCCAGGGCGGGGCATGGCTCATTGCAAGATTTGTTGCAGTCAGGCACCTGTAGAGGAGAGGCCAGGAAGGAGTCAGGTTCAAGGGACAGTTACGCCCACGAACCTTCACCTACTGTCCCTCTCTCCCAAAGAAATTATCTCTCTGGTCCAACCTACATGTGAAAATTTCCTGGGACAGGGTGCCTGGGTGGCTCAGTCAGTTAAGTGTCCGACTCTTGATTTTGGCTCAGATCATGATCTCAGGGTCGTGAGATCCAGCCCCACATTGAGCTCCGCGCTCAGTGCAAAGTTTGGGATTCTCTCTATCCGTCTTCCTTTGCCCGTCCTCGCCCTCTCAAATTAATAAATAAATCTTAAAAAAGATCTCTCGGGGCATCTGGGTGGCTCAGTGGTTGAGCATCTGCCTTCAGCTCAGGGTCATCCTGGAGTCCTAGGATTGAGTCCCACATCAAGCTCCCCACAGGGAACCTACTTCTCCCTCTGCCTACTTCTCTCTATGTCTCTCATGAATAAATAAATAAATAAATAAATAAACAAAATCTGTAAGAAAAAAGAAATGCCCTGGGACTCACACCCAGGGATGCGGTAGGATGGCTGCTACTGAAAAACCAGAGAATGACAGGCATTGGAGATGTGGGGACAGTGGAGCCCTTGTAGAGTGGTGCAGCTGCTGTGGCAAACAGTACAGCAGTTCCTCAAAAAATTAAACACAGGACTGCCATATGGCCCAGCAATCCCAAATCTGGGTATATACACCCAAAAGAATGGAAAACAGGGACTTAAACAGACATCTGTATGCCAAGGTAACACAGTAGCATATATATATTTTGCAATAGGCAAAAGGTGGAAAAAACCCAAATGTCCATTGGCAGATGAATGAATAAAGAAAACATGATGTATACATATAATGGCATATTATTCAGTCCTTAAAAGGAATAAAATTCTGATATCTGCCATAACATAGATGAGCTTTGAGACATTATGCTAAGTAAAATAAACCTGACACGAAGGACACATGTTGTATGGTCCCACTTATATGAAAAATCTAGGATAGTCAAATCCTTAAGACAGAAAGTAAATGGTGGTTGCTAGGGGCTGGAGGCAGGGGGAAATGGGAAGTCAGTGTTTCATGGGTAGAGTTCCACTTTGGGAAGATGAAAAAGTTCTGGAGATGGATGGTAGTGATGATTACACAACAATGTGAATGTGTTTAATGCCACAGAACTGTATGGTTAAAATGGTACTAAAAAACTTAAGATGGTAAATTTTATGCAATGTATATTTTATCACAATCTCCTGAGATACCACTTTCCAGGGAATGGTCTCCCCCAGTTTATTCCCACTGTTGGTGAGCCTACTCAACAGAGTCTCTGAGGTTCTCAACAAATGCCTTTCCATGTGACTTTCTACAGAACCTGACCATCACTACCTTGCTTTCCCCTCTTCCTTCAAGTCAGACATGGGAGTGTGACAGTTCCCCTGTCAATGTTTCAGTTTGGATCGGTTTTGCTCTCTTAGCAATATTTAACGCCAAGCACTCTTTTGCTTCCTTTGATTAGACAAGAAAGCCAAGCCACAAAATACACCTTCTTTCCTTTCCTGACTTTGTTGCAAGCAAGCTCAGAGCGAAGATTTCATTCATCCCATAATCACTGAGCCTAGGCCCATGTTAGGCACCATAAAATCAAAGACAAATAAACTACGGATCCTGTTTTTGTGACTCACTAGTGGTTTTGTAGGAAAAACAGATGCTTAAAAGCTCCTGAGATAGAATGTGTAGGATATACGAGGCATTATGGGAGTGAATAACTATGCCTGAGGGAGTCAGGGGACATTATATAGCGATATGTGGAAGGTCCTTGATCACATATAGGGATCTGCCAGGAATAACCTGGATTTCTTTTTTCTTTTTTTTTTTTTAACCTGGATTTTCTGCAACATTGATCCCTTATCTTTCTATCCTCGATTTAATGGCATTGGGGTCCTAGAACTGGTGATGTGGTGGACATCAGGATATCTGTGTTAGAGTCCCAGTTTTGGCTCTAACAGACAGTGTTTCTGCGGACAAATAAATGCCACCTCTTTAAACAGGGCCACCATCATCTCTCACCCAGGTTATTGTCAAGGCTCCTATTTCATCCTCTTCCATTCCCTTCTACTTGAGGCAGCCAGGGAGAACTTAAAAAATCTGGAGAAAGGGGATCCCTGGGTGGCGCAGCGGTATGGCGCCTGCCTTTGGCCCAGGGCGCGATCCTGGAGACCTGGGACCGAATCCCACGTCGGGCTCTCGGTGCATGGAGCCTGCTTCTCCCTCTGCCTGTGTCTCTGCTTCTCTCTCTCTCTCTGTATGACTATCATAAATAAATTTAAACAAATCTGGAGAAACCTGGCAGATTCCACTGTAATCAAATGATCGAAGTTAACGTCACCAATAATAGGATGAACTGACATCATGGGCCTCTGACACTCTACCAAGAGGATATTACATCACTTAAGGAGTGCTTCTGCCTAAAATGTGTAACCTGAATGTAATCATGAGGAGACATCAGACAAGCCCAGCTTAAGAGAATGACAAATAAATGCAATGTGTGATCTTGGACTGGATCCTGGATCAAGAGGAAAAATTGGAAACTGGATGATGTGGATAAATGGTGAAATTTAAAAGGAGACTGTATATTATTTAATAGTATTATGCCAGTGTTAAATTTTCTGAATTTGATTACTGTGGTTAAATAAGACAATGTTCTATTCTCAGGAAGTACACATTGAAGCATTTAGGGGTAAAGGAGCATGATGTCAGCAAGCTAATCTCAAAAGTTTCCCAAGAAAATCAGAAGGTGCATGTGTCTTAAAAGAGAAGGGGAAGGAGGGAAGGAATGTCGGCCATGGTGTCTGGGTAAGAGGATATGGAAGTTTCTATTCTTACAATTATGGAATCCACCCCCTGGCCTCATTCGGCACTCCTTCTCCAAGGCCCCTCCAGCTCCCCAAGTCAGACGGGAACACCTCTCCTCATAGCTTTCTGCTGGGCTCTGTCAGCTGGGTTGGCCTTGAACTGAAGATAAGCCTATATGACCCTAAGGGGCAGGGGCTGTGTCTGACTCCCTTCCACCTCATTGTGGGAACAGGGCTGGGCACAGTAAGTGCTTCAGGGGACTGACATGTTCTTTGTGACCTCAGAGTAGAACCAGGACCATTGGGTACAAAGAAAAAGGACTTAGGCTCTAGGCTGACCAGAATGGGGGTAGCAGCAGGCTCGGGGGAGGGGGATGAAATAGGAGATTGCAATAGGTGACTTGAAAGTCTCCCATGGGGACACCTGAGCGGCTCAATGGTTGACTGTCTGCCTTTGGCTCAGGCCATGATCCCGTAGTCCTGGGATCGAGTCCTACATCGGGCTCCCTACCTGGTGCCTGCTTCTCCCTCTGCCTAGGTCTCTGCCTTTCTCTCCCTGTGTCTCTCATGAATAAATAAATAAAATCTTAAAAAAAAAAAAAAAAAGTCCCTCATGATCCAGACAGCCCATGGTTAAAAACCTTTGCCTTGGTTTGAGCAATGTGGGAATGAGTATGGATTCATTCGTTCATTCACTCAGTTAACAAATATTTAGTGAGGGCCTACTGAGTGCCAGACACTATCCTAAATTTGGTGGATACAAGTGGTAAAACAGACAGAACTCCCTAACCTCAGGAGTCTGTATTCTAGTGAATGAGTTGGTTATTGTTTTGTGTGCTGTGAATATATTAAACCAATTTTCACAACTTTATTTGTAGGTATTATTATTGTTGTTATTATTACCATACACTGAGAGGCCCAAATAGGTTAAATATGTTGTTCAAGCCACACATCTATTTGTACCCAAGCAGCCTAGCCCAGATTCTAACCCACTACCTCATTCCATCTATTACTTGGGAGGAAGGGGGCAAAGTGGCCAGCTGCCAGCCCCATGGACAAGCCTATACCCATGGATGGACCACACAGGAAGCCCCAAGTCTTCCAGGCTCAGGCCTTGGATGAGGAGGGCGGGTGCCTCTACGCTATTTGAACCACACTGAGTTCTGGGGTACCTGGGGTTTGTAAAAACATCAAGGGGTTACTGATGATGGTCTGGGTCACTCCTCTGCCTCCAAGGCTTAAGGATTTGCTGCTATTCATTAAATTCACCCACCAAATGTTTACTGAGCACCTATCATGTGCCCAGCACTGTACTAAATGCTGGGAAACAGTAGTGAATGGGCCAGAAACGGGTCCGGCCCAGGAGGATTTTCACTTTACCCAACAGTCACAATTGCTCTGTAAGTATTCTGTCTCCACTTTATAGATTGGGAAGCTGAAGCTCAGAAGTGACTTGCCCAGAGACACCCAGCTGGAAAGGGATGGAACAGGATTTTGTACTGTGGTTTACCAGACTCCGGAGCCCATGTACTTTGTTTTGTGCCACATACCTGGAATGTGGGTGAGATAGAGGGAAGTGGGGACCAAGACCTAGGTAGGATAAGGACAGTAACTTGTTTCAGTTTCCCCCACCCCTCTAGGTCCAAAACCTTCCTGAAGTCAAACTCAGTCCATTTTTTCCAGGTTCTATCTTCCCCAAACTGTTGCTGCATACCGCCCCCCTTAAACCCTAGGAACACCGGTCACTTGGTTAAGTGAGGGGAGGACCCTTGCTCCTATTGTGACCCGGGTCAAAACTCTTGGCCTCAGTTTTCTCCACTTTAACAAGGGGAGAGATTAGTATCATCCTGGGTCACCGTAAGGTTTAAATGAGATATTGCCTGCAGGTTGCTTAGTGCGGTGCCTGGCACGTGGGAGGGGCTCGGACGCTGGGCGCCCCAGGTCACTGCAGGGATCTTCCCCAGAGTCAGAAGGTCCTAAGCCCGTCCTCACCAAACTTCCCTAGATGCTCTTCCCCCTTCCCTAGTCCCTGAGAAGACGCACACGCGCACACACACACACACACACACACACACACACACGGGGGTCTGTCTCTGTACCATCCCCCTCCTCCCGATGTTCCCCAGGACAGGCCCCACCCCCGTACCCAGCCTAGTCTTGCACACCCAGCCGACAGGGGCACCCCAGCCCGCTCGGGGAAGAGCCTTCGGCTCTCGCACCCGGCATCCCCGCACCCTCTATTTCCTGCCCCAAAGGCTCAGCCCGCGGCTCCGGCATCCGGGGGCACCTACTCCCGGGGCGAGGGAGGACCAGACCCCGGCACTGCCCCTCCGATTAGCACAGCCCCTACGCCAGCAGTGCCCTGGGGGCGGGCGCCACCCTCTCCAGCTGCAGGGGCCCCCGCCCGGGGGCAGACGCAGCCGCGTGCCCGCCCCGACACCGTTCCTCCGGCTGTGCACGGCCCCCCGCCCCGGCCCGACGCTGCCCCCCGCCCCGGCCCGCCAGCGCAGCCCCGGGGGCGCCCGCGGCCCCCTCTCTGCCCGCCCAGCCCAGGCGCCCGCTCGGGCCGCTCCTCGGCCCGGCCCGCACACCCCGGAAGTGGGAGGGTGGCGCCCGCGGAACCGGCCCCGGGACCCTCCCCCGCCCAGGTGTAGCCTCGGGGGTCTCTCCACACCAGTGTCGCCGTGCTTCGCGCCCCCACGGGCCCGCGCGGGGCTTACCTGTCCCGCCAGGTGAGCCGCCTCCGGCTCGGCCCCTCCCCCCGCCCCCCTTGCCGCTCACCTGGAGCGCAGGTGAGCGTCTCGCGGGAGCGCTGCACGGGCCGCCGCTGGGGACACACTTCCTGCCTCCGCGAAGCGCCGCCGCCGCCGCCGCGCACCTGGGCCGAGGCCCCGCCCTGGGCGCGGGGGGCGGTGGGGGGGCACCCGGCTGGGGCGCTCGGCCTACGGACTCCGGCGGTGCGGTCTGCTCCGGCTGAGGGAGGCGGGCAGGGCAGACCGACGCTGGCGTTCAGTCTCCTCTCCTGCAGGCAGGGAGCCCTAGCAATCTCTGCGCACCTGGAGAGCGCTTGGCAGTTCTTTAAGGCCCAGCTCTAAGGGCATGGGTCTCCTGGGGTGCCTTCTCTGGCCCCTAGGCCTGTCTGGTTTCCCGTTAACTAGGACAGTTCTCTGTACTTCGGTCTTGTAATAATTAGCACACAGTTTTCTTGTCTTCTGACCCCTCCTTTGCTGACCTGAGGACGGGGTCTAGGCTTGCTCCCGATGCTCCTGGGGCCCAGGCAGGACTGGCACATACTAGGTGCTCTCGATGGAATAAACTGCTGGGCTCTGATTTCTTCCTTTGCCCTGAGGTAGAGTAGAGGGTATGCGTCCTCTGCTCGCCGGTCAGTTCATCTCTGTTTGCTGAAATCTGCGGGAGAGGACAACTACCTCTACTCTGGGGCCTAGAAGCAGGGTGGAGGATGCGGCTGTGCAGTCCTGAAAGACACATCGCAGAACAGCAGAGGCGACCAAAGTGAGCCTTGATTACCACAACCTATGGAGTCTCTGCAAGAGGCAACATCACAAGGTGGCAAGAAGTCAAGGCTCCGCCTATTCTGGGTTCTTGCTCCCAGCCCCCCCCCCCCCCTTTTTAAAGATTTATTTATTTATTTATTAGAGACAGAGAGAGAGAGAGAGACCGGCAGAGGGAGAAGCTGACTCCATGCAGGGAGCCTGACATGGGACTCCATCCTGGGTCTCCAGGATCACACCCTGGGCTGAAGGCGGCGCTAAACCACTAAGCCACCGAGGCTGCCCTCCTGCTCCCCTTAATAGCAATTTAATAATAGCAGTAGCGCCAATAAACAAGTGACTTTCTTTCTTTCTTTTTAATTTATTTTTATTTTTTATTTTTTTTAATTTATTATTTTTTAAAGATTTTATTTATTTATTCATGAGAGACACACAGAGAGGCAGAGACACAGGCAGAGACAGAAGCCGGCTCTGTGCAGGGAGCCTGATGTGGGACTTGATATGGGGGACTCCAGGATCACACCCTGAGCAGAAGGGAGGCACTCAACCACGAGCCACCCAGGCATCCCTAACTTATTTTTATTTTTAAAAAAGATTTCATTTATTTATTTGAGAGAGGGAGAGCACAAGCAGGGAGAGGAGCAGGGGGAAAGGGAGAAGCAGAACAGGGAACTCTGATGTGGGGCTTTATCCTAGGACCCCAAGATTATGACCTGAGCCTAAGGCAGATGCTTAACCAACTGAGTCACACAGGTGCCCCACTTTTTTTTTTTCAAACAAGTGACTTTCAAGGAGCATCTCCAGGACTCAAGCTTAAATGGTATTATTTAATCTTCCCACTAGTCTGTGAGGTGGGTTAGGTGTTATCGTTCCCATTTTATAAATGTGGAAACTGAGGATAAGGAAGGAACAATTCTCTGTTCAGGCAGTTGGAATAAAACACATGATTTTGGGCAAGGCACTTCCCTTCTCTAAGCCTCATTTGTGGAGATGATAGTATCTTCTCCAATTGGGAGAATGAAAAAAGATAACAGATGCAAAATGAGATAAAGGATATGTAAAGAGATCTTTGGGGTAAGGGTTGGTAGGTGGGAGGAATTCAGCATGGCCTAAGCCTCTCCTGCTCCAGATATACCAGATACACAACCTCCTAACCCTAGATGGAGATACTGCCAACTAGGATAGAGTCCTTTGTCTGCTCCGTTTGGGTCTCAAACCTTCCCCTTGTCCAGCCAGGGTGGAGCACTCCTTGGAAGATGATTTCCATGGCACTTGGGTTTCTTTTTTTCCCTATCTTATCTCTCAGGGCACCAACATCTCATTCTATGGGTCCCCTACCATGTGTACACAATAGGTGCTCAATTCCACCAGAAACCCTCCACAATTCCCACCATATCTTGTCCACATTCTCAGTTGGGGGCAAGTGGCATGGTATATCCTCATTTGGAGCTCAGAAAGCGAGTCACATTGTGTACAGTTGAACACCTGTATATCCTAAGACCTAGCAAGTCCATTCCTGGGTACCACCACAAGAATTGCACACATATGGGGTGCCTGGGTGGCTCAGTCAGTTTAGCATCTTACTCTTGATTTCATCTTCAGGTCATGATTTCAGGGCCCTAGAATGAAGCCCCGAGTGGGCTCTGTACTCAGGGGAGGCGTCTGCTTGGGATTCTCTTTGTCCCTCTCCTTGCTCATGAGAGCTATATTTCTAAAATAAATAAATCTTAAAAAAATGCACACATGCACTAGGAACCATGTCTAAGAATAGTAGTAGAAACATTGTTCATGGTATCCCCAAAATAAAAACACTCAAATGCCATTGACAGGAAACAAAGAAATGTGGAATAATTATACAACAGTAGAAAATGAATGAAAAATAGCAATGTGGCTGAATCATGGTGATATAATATATATTTTTAAAGATTTTATTTATTCATGAGAGACACAGAGAGAGAGAGAGAGAGAGAGAGAGAGAGACAGGCAGAGGGAGAAGCAGGCTCCATGCAGGGAGCCTGACGTGGGACTCCATCCTGGGACTCCAGGATGACGCCCTGGGCTGAAGGCAGGTGCCAAACCGCTGAGCCACCCAGGGATCCTCCATGGTGATATAATATTGAGTGAAAAATTTAAGTCCTGGGGACACCTGGGTGGCTCAGCATTTGAGTATCTGCCTTTGACTCAAGGTGTGATCCCGGTCCTGGGATTGAGTCCCATACTGGGCTCCCTGCAGGGAGCCTGCTTCTCCCTCTGTCTCTGTCTCTGCCCCTCTCTGTGTGTCTCTCATGAATAAATAGATAAATAAAATCTTAAAAAAAAAAAAGAAAAATTTAAGTCCCTCGGGGCTGACTCAGTTGGAAGAGCATGTGATTCTTGATCTTGGCATTTGTGAGTTCTAGTGCCACATTGGGTATAGAGATTACTAAAATTAATTAAAAAAATACAAGTCCTAGAAGAGTATAGATGGAATGATTTCTTTTTTGTAAAATTCAAATAAAAACAGAACTACTATGTTTAGGCATAATATTGGATTGAGCCATATGAAGTTGCTGGGTTGTGACCTGTTTTGACCTACAAAAATGGCAAATTCATAAGGCTCAACATAATTTATGTGTGAAAAAAAACCTACTTAAAAAAAGAGCAATAGAATGAAGAATATAGAATTTAGAACAGTGATATCGTGGGGTATGGAGTGGGGGAAACCATAAATAGATTTAATTTTTAGTGATGCTGTAGTTCTTGGGTTGGATGATGGGTTCACATCCTTTTGTTTTATTATGAATAAATGAATGAAAGAATAGATATTTATACTCTAAATAATTTTTAAAAATATTTCATTTATTGATTCATGAGAAACACAGAAAGAGAGAGAGGCAGAGACACAGGCAGAGGGAGAAGGAGGCTTCCTGCAGGAATCAGGCCCTGAGCTGAAGGCGGCACTAAACAGCTGAGCCACTCGGGCTGCCCTGCTCTAAATAATTAAGGATGTTTTCACTTGCAAAGTTCTCAAGGTAGCACAAATGTGAGAGTCTAGAGTCTTAGTTTGTCCCCCATTCATTTATTCGTTCTTTTTTAAAAGGTAAGGTACATTTCAACTTGTAATTCACCTTTTAGGGATACAGTTCTGTGAATCTCTAAAAATGCATGCAGTTGCATGGTTACCACCACAATCTCAATATAGATCAGTTCTATCACCCCTAAAAATTTCCCTAAACCTCTCTGTGGTGAGTCCCTCCATTCAATCCCAGCCCTTAGGAACCGCTCATCTTTTTCCTGTCTCCATAGTTTCGCTTTTTCTAGGATGTGTTTAGTTGTAAAAGGGCAGAGCTGCACTACAAAATTCTAATTCTGTGCTGCCTAAAATGCTGTAGATTAACATGTAAGAACATGATGACTGAAGCATCTCAGAACTACTTTCTTTACTTAGAAAGAAAAAGAAATGGAAGGAAAGAAAATATGAGCCCTCACCAACTCTGTGGCTTTGGAGAAGCCACTGGCTTTCTCTCCATCTGTAAAACGGGGATGAAAATACTTCCCCCTCTAGAGTTGTGTGGAATGTTTTGCAAAAAGCACAAGTTAGCTGTTATTCTCATGATGGTCACACTGAAACCTCTTTTCTCTGGCCCTTGCTCTGCCACACTTTAACACACTGGGCCCTGTTCCCAGGGCCCTTCCCCCTACCACAGTACATACTGGAAAACTCCATAAAAAACTCGATTATATATATATATCTCCAAAAGGGTTGAAAACAAGGACTCAGAAAAAAACACTTCTATGCCAATGTTCATTGCAGCATTATTCACATTAGCTGAAAAGTGGAAAAAACTCAAATGTCCGTCAACAGATGAATAGATCAACCAAATATGGTAAATACACACCATGGAATATTATTCATTCTTTATAGAATGAAGTTCTGGGGCACCTGGCTGGCTCAGTTGGTAGAGCATGAGACTCTTGACCTTGGGGTTGTAAGTTCAAGCTCCATGTTGGATGTAGAGATTACTTAAAAATAAAATCTTAAAAGAATGAAGTTTTGATACATGTTACAGTATAGATGAATATTTTTTAAGGTTTTATTTTTAAGTAATCTCTACACCCAGCATGGGGCCTGAACCTACAATGCTGAGATCAAGAGTTGTGTACTCCGCTGACTGAGTCAGCCAGATGCCCCAGCATAGATGAATCTTGAAGACATCATCCTAAGTGAAATAAGCCAGACACAAAAGGACAAATATTGTGATTCCACTTAATATTAAATGTTTGGAACAAAGTCATTTATAAAGACAGAGATTAGAGGTTACCAGGGGCTGGAGGGGGGGCGGAATGGGAAGTTATTGCTTAATGGGTACAGAGTTTCTATTTGGGATGATGAAAAATTTTGGAAATAGACCATGGCAATGGTTACACAACAGTGTGAATGTAATTAATGCCACTGAATTCTGCACTTAAAGTGGTTAAAATGGCAAATTTTATGTTTTTTTTTTTTAAGGTTTAATTTATTTATTCACAAGAGACACACACAGAGAGAGAGAGGCAGACACAGGCAGAGGGAGAAGCAGGCTCCATGCAGGGAGCCTGACGCGGGACTCGATCCCAGGACTCCAGGATCATGCCCTGGGCTGAAGGCAGATGCTAAACCGCTGAGCCACCCAGGGATCTCCAAATTTTATGTTTTTATATCTTTTACCATAACTTAAAAAAAACCAAATTGATGACCTTTATTAGAGATTGATTTATTTATTTGAGAGAGAGAGAGAGAACATGCATGCAAGCTGGGGAAGGGACAGAGGGAGAGAGAATCTCAAGCAGACTCCCCGCTGAGTGCAGAGCCCACTGTGGGGCTCCATCCCAGGATCCTGAGATCATGATCTGAGCAGAAATAAGAGAGTCACACTTACCTGACTGAGCCCCCCAGGTGCCCTGATGACCCTCTTTGAAAACAAAACAATGGGGCAGCCACGGTGGCGCAGCGGTTTGACGCCGCCTGCAGCCTGGGGTGTGATCCTGGAGACCCGGGATCGAGTCCCACATCGGGCTCCCTGCGTGGAGCCTGCTTCTCCCTCTGCCTGTGTCTCTGCCTCTCTCTCTCTGTGTCTATGAATAAAAAAATAAAATATTAAAAAAAAATGAAAACAAAACAACCTACCTTATGGATCCAGTATTCAGTAAGACAAAAGAAAGAAGTCTACTGGAGTGAGTTTTCCAGATAACAACCAACCTCTCCTGCGCACTTCCCTTTACAGTTTACAAAGCGAAGACTTAAATTTAATCCTTACAACAGTCCAAGGTAGGCATTGTCATATTCATTTTACAGATGGCGAAACTGAGACTCATCAAGGTTCCCAAGGCCATACTGTGATGGAGTAGTACCCAGCCCTTCTGGCTCCCAGTATAGTGCTCCTCACTGTGACCTCCTCCCAGCCCTTAGAGCTGTGTTTGGGCCCCTTTCTAAGCAGAAAGGCCTGCCTTTCTAGCCAGAGCCACCCGAGCTCAGTTTTGCCTCTTGGCCATGACCAGGGGCCATCGTGCTGATCTGCAGCCACCACTGTTGCTTTACCCTGTTTGATGTCTACTCCTCTCGTCTCCTTCCTTAGCCACCATTTGGGCTCCTTGGCTACTGACAGCCTGGAGGGAAGAAGGACATGTCAAGACAACTGGAGTTCTGGCTTGTGCTGCTGGCTGGCCGGACACGAATGAGGAAGGCCAAGTTTGGGGTGTAAAAGTTTGAGTTAGATTTGTTGAATTTGAGGATTTGTGAGGTAGCCAAAAATCATCACAATTGTATATGTAGATGACATGCAGAGTGCCATCTAGAAACTGTAAGATGGGCAGCTTTGGTCACGGGCAGGAACAGTGGGTCGGGAGTGTGCATCAGGCTGCATGGGTGTTGGCTGCTTGCCTCTGGTGTGTGTCTCCCATAGAGGGCACTAGGGGGCAGCATGCCACAGTGGAAATTGCCAGAACTTCCGAGACCGGCTCTGAGTCAGGACTTACTCCTGTTTTGCTGCAGTGTGGATTTAAGCTCTTTGAACCCCAGCATTTCTCATCTGGAAATGGGTTTCTTTTACTTTCTTAAATATTTTATTTATTTATTCATGATAGACCAGAGAGAGAGAGAGAGGCAGAGACACAGGAGAGGGAGAAGCAGGCTCCATGCAGGGAGCCTGACATGGGACTCGATCCCAGCTCTCCAGGATCACGCCCTGGGCTGAAGGCGGCGCTAAACCGCTGAGCCACCGGGGCTGCCCTGAAAATGGGTTTCATGCAAGGTAGGAGAGTACGGTGGTTAAGAGTGTGAATTCTGCAGTCAGAGAGCCTGAATGTGCCCCAGTTCTGGCACTTACTAGCTGTGTGACTTTGGCCAAGTTATTGAACGTCTGTGTGCTTCAGACACCTTATCTATAAAGTGAAAGTAGCAATAGTTTCATGTGGTGATTATGACAGAGGCTGGCACATTAAGTGCTAAATAGATGATATCTGTATTATTTTAACCCCTTCTTCCGTCTCTGCCTCCCCAGCCGTTCTGGGCCAGCACTCTGAGGTAAGGCCACCACCTCTGACAATAAGCAGATAAAAAAAATTATTGCTGCTGCCTTGACTACCCTTTTGCGTTAGGTATATTCTATGCCTTATTCCATACAACTGCCAAAAAGCTCAGTGAGTAGGTCCCAAATCCCCATTTTTTATAGCTGAGAGAACAAAGGCTCAGAGATTTAAGCCACTTGCTCAAGGTCACACAATTAGTAAGTGGTAGATCCCAGAGTTCATTCTGTACGGAGAGCCTGAGCCAATGCAGTGGCTCCTCTGGGTACCCCAGAAACAGGGTCCTGGAGATTGTTCTAGGCCCCAGCAGAGTGTGGGAATCCTCCCTCAACAATTCCCTTCTGGAGGCACCTGGGTGGTTCAGTTGGTTGAGCATCTGCCTTTGGCTCAGGTCATGATCTCAGGGTCCTGGGATCGAGCCCCATGCCAGGCTCCCTGCTCATCAGGGAGCCTGTTTCTCCTTCTCCCTCTCCCTCTGCTATTCCCCACCCCCTGCTCATGCTCTCTCTCTCTCTCCCCCTCTCAAATGAATAAATAAAATCTTAAAAAAAAAAAAACAACAACCAATTTCCTTCTGTAATCAGCTCCAGATCTGCTCACCATGTCCCTCTCTCCCAGGTAGAATTTCCTGAAATTCTGAATGGAATAAATGGAATGGAACCAGCAAAAGGGAACCCTTCAGGATGGAAGGGAACAGAATGGTGGAGGATGAACAGAACTGGAATATGGGAAATGAGGCCATCTTGTCTCCTCTGATTGAGCAGATCTGTCTGCACAGGTCAGACAGTGGGTCAGTGAGTTGCCTCTCCCCTTTCCTTCATTGGCCAAAGGTGTGTCCCACTCTGAAGAGAACTCGAGAAGTCTGGAAGTTATGCTGGGGAATGAGGGCCAGTGAGCTTGGGTCTGGGTTGGGAGGATGATGTACAAAGAGGTGCAGTTAGAGCCCTGGGATTCTAAGGAGCTGGTGGTAGAGGCTTCTGGAACTCTCAGTTAGACCGTTGGGTGGGAAATCCCAGGTCCACTTGACACTGGGGGATTCTTGGAGCTCCCTGGATTCAGCTAGCATAGCACCCAGTTGCTGGGCCTGGAGGGAGCCACAGGCTATGGAGCCATCCTGTACCAGGTTGAGGCACAAAGGCTATTCCTTTTGTCCTGAATTTGGTTCCAATAGAAGTATTTTCTTCAGAGTCCTTGTGCTTAAAGAACCTTCATCCAATTCCCTCAATTTACTGATGAGGAAATGAAGTCCATGAGGGGAATGACCTTACCCGGGATGATATAGTGAATATGCAGCAGGCCCTGGAGGAGGTGGACCTCTGCTCCTACCCTGTGCTCTGTGTGGTGGCAGGATAGGCCTGGGTTCCGATCCTGCCTTTATCACCTAGTGGCTTTGTGAGCTGGTGCAAGTGACTCAGCCTCTCTGGACTTGTTTGCACATCAGTAAAACCCACTTATTCATTCAACTCTTTTCTTGTCAATCCTCTACCTCACCCCCGGTACTGCTCCCTCACTGTCTTACACACACACACACACACACACACACACACACATGCACACACACAGCGGGACATGGACAGGACAGGCATGGCCAACACTGAGTCCTGGTCACTCACAGGAAACAATAGGCAGCTCTGGCCACTGAACACCACCCCCACTCCTACTTTCTGGCTGTCCCCTCCAGTCCATCTCAAGTCCCTTGCTAGGCCTTCCTGGAGAGCTCCCAGCTTGAAGGCTGCCTTCCTGAGCTCCTCTGTTATCCTTGACATCCTCTACTGCTTTCTTTGTTCCCAGATGGGAGCTCTCAGAGGGCAAAGTCTGGTCTGATTCATCTCTGAGTCCTCAACACCCAGCCCAGGGCAGGGTCCAAAGGCTATAGCCGGGAGTGTTTGTAGGATTAAGTGAAGGAGGCCCCTCTGACCTCTCTCCTTTCTCAGGTGTCTGCGACCACCACTATCATCCTCCCCAACTGCCAATGTGGCAGGAGGAGCCCTGCAAGGCGGGGGGGGGGGGGGGGTCACATGGACCTAGGATGGAACATCAGCCTGGCCTCTTCCTAATCATGTGAATGTGAGAAATGACCTCACTACTCCGAACCTCAGTTCCCTCTTCTATGCTTAGCCTTCCTGAGGGGACATGTAAGTTGAGAACAGAAAGACCTAGATGGAAAGACCTACAGGAAGTCTTCTGGACAGACTGGTGTGAAGGCCCTGACAGGGGGAATATGCTTGGCATGTTCAAGAAACAGAAAGGAAGCCAGTGATGCTGGGGTACAGTGAGCAAGGGGAGAACCGCTGGAGATGGGGATGGAGACGTGGCAGGTGCTGTACTACACAGGGCTCTGAAGGCCATGGAGGAGTCTGTGTTTTAGTCTTAATGGCAGGGAACTTACTGGAGGGTCTTGAGCAGGGGTGCGGCTTGATCTGACCAAAACCCCAAAACCTGTTGCTGGACGGTGACTGTAGGAGGAGAAGACTGGAGGCAGGGAGCCCAGTGAGGAGGCCGTGGCAATGGTCCAGGTGAGAGATGACAGAGGCCTGGACTAGGGGGTGCCTGGAGATGTGGTGAGAAGTGATGAGATGTATGACATATTCTGGGGGTGGATTCCACTGGACTGGAGAAGGTGCAGGATTGGGCCTTGCTTCAGTTATCTACTGCTGGGAGAGAAACCATCCCAAAACTTAGTGGCTTAAACAATGATATATTCTTTTTTTTTTAAAGATTTTATTTATTTATTCATGAGAGACACACAGAGAGAGAGGCAGAGACATAGACAGAGGGAGAAGCAGGCTCCCTGCGGGGACCTCGATGTGGGACTCGATCTTGGACCCTGGGATCATGCCCTGAGCTGAAGGCAGATGCTCAACCTCTGAGCCACTCAGGTGTCCCCCTGATACATCATTTCTAAAAATTCTGTGGTTTGGCCAGGGCCAGCTGGCCAGCGCTGCTGGTTTAGCCTGGGGTTGCCACGTGGTTGCATTCAGCTGGGGGCAGCTGCGGCTGGATTACCAAATGGCTTCCTGTCACCCAGGACCTGTCTTCACCTGACCTCTCATCATTCAGATGTCTAGCTGACCGCCTTCCAGCGAGGCAACTGGCTTCCAAGAGGACAGGCCCCAATGTGCAAGTGTCTATTGAGTCTCTGCTTTACGCTTCTTGATGTCCCATTGGCCAAAGCAAGTCATAAAGCCAAGCCCAGAGTCAACATGGGAGGGTACACACACAAGAGCATCCAGACCTGGGAGCCCGGTGCATGGAGGCCACCAATGTAACTGTTTAGCACACTCCCCTGGGTTTGTGGCCTGAGGAACTGAGTGAGATTCAAGGGTAGAAGGAAAAGCCAGGGCTTACCAGAGGTCCTGGGGTGGTATTGTGTCCTGCCCCAGGACCTCCCAGGCGAGACGCGGAGGAAGACAGTGGGCTCGGGAGACCGGCAGCAGTAGAGACACAAAGTCCCGGGCAGGTATGGTGAGGCTCAGGGTGGAGATAGGGAGGGTGTGGTAATCGAGGTAGATGCCTCACTCAACAGGCATCACCGAAGCACCTACTCTGTGCCTTACTCTGGCCTGAGCACTGTGGACACAGAGAGAAGTGAGACTTGGCTTGTGACCTTGGGGAACCCACAGTGTGTGGGGGAGACAGACCACACTCCGAGGTGCCAACACAATGTGAGAGGTGACAGCTTAGTGCTACAGTGAAAGCTGGTCCAAGGTCCCAGGGGAGGGGTTCCAGAGTGGTTCCCAACAGAGAAGTACTGAAAGAATAAATAGTTGGTCAGACAAGATTTGGGAGCTGGAGCAGGGAGTCCAGCCTGGGCCCCAGCCTGGGCCAACTGCCTCCCCATCCTGGTAGTGAAGGGGTGAAAGTGGGCCCACAAGTGAGCTCTGGGAAGACCATCTGCAGATATTCTTCCCATTTTATGGATGAGCAAACTGAGGTTCAGAGTGGGGAAATCATTCTACCCAATCAATCTGGCTCCTCACATCTCGTGCTTTTTTCAACTATGTTTGATTCTTGCCAAAATCGTAGGGACGGTGGGGGAAAGGATGGCTCTCTCCTGAGCTTGCAGGAATGCCCGTAGAGGCTGGTGTGGGAGCTGCTGTGGGGGGCCCCTCCCCACCGTGTCCCAGATTTGTGCCATCTCCCCTAAGGCAGGCAGAGTCCTGTGAGGAGACATATAGGGAGGTGGTGACATGACTGGATGTGGGCAAACCCAGACTTGGAGCCCCCTGTCAGAGCAGACAACCCCACTCTTTCCCTCAGGACCCTCCTGTGGAGTCCAGCCCTCAGGGCACCCTGTCGAAGGGGGTGGAGAACATGGTCTGAAGGATGAAGGATGGAGAGGGACTGTGTGGAAGTTGGGGGTCAGAGGTCAGGGCCAGGGAGGGCATAGGGTACATCTGGTTCTCTGGTTCCCTATCACATGCGGAAGGGCAGGGGGTTGCCAGGTTTAGCCCTGGGCTCTCGGGTGTGAGGAAGGAGGGAGGCTGGGAGCTTAGAGGCTGGTCTAGCTCAGCCTCAGCCTGAGTGACCTGGAGTTTGTCCCACTCTTCTAGGCTGGTGCCCAGAGTCTCCAGAGCTCTGCCCAGTGAGGCCACCAGCACAGGAGCTCAATAACACAAAAGCCTGCTGAGCTCTGGTGGCCCCACAGCTGACCCTAGCTGGAGCCATGTTGCTCCTTCCTCCCAGCTTGTCTGGAGGCAGCAGTGGAGGGGGCTGCTGGGTTCAGGCCTCAGATACCTGAGGCGTGGAATAGGAGTGGAAGGAGACAGAGGGAGGGGGAGGGCAGGTCCTGGCATCTGATGCACTCACAGCCAAAGCCTCTTTTCCTCAGACCCAGAGAGCTCTGTAGTTGAGCTGGAAGCCAGACCCAGGGAATCTGAAAGAGAGAGAAGGGAGAAAAAAGGCAGAAGTAGGTGTAGCGGGTATGAATATGCATGCACGCATTCAGGTAGGCAAGAAAATAGGCCATGTTTATTTATATTATTTTCTTAAGAATTTATTTACTTATTTTAGATAGAGAGAGACAGCTAGCATGTAAGTGAGCAGCGGAGGAGCAGAGGGGGAGGGAGAGGGACATGTGGACTCCAGGCTGAACCCATCTTAATTTCACTACCTGAAACTTTGACCTGAGCCAAAATCAAGAGTCAGACGCTCAGTTGACTGAGCCACCCACGTGCCCCAAAATAGGCTATTTTTAAAAACTTACTCACAGCCCTCATAGTCAGTTGGGTGGGTGTCCAACTCTTGATCTCAACTCAGGTATTGATCTCAGGGTTGTGAGTTCAAGCCCCATATTGGACACGGGGCCTACTTAAAAAATAAAACATAACAAAAACTTACTCAGAGTCCTCATTCCATCTGGTGAATGGGAAATCAAGTCTCCATTATTGTTGGGCTCTCTCAACCTATGACAGCCCTAGAGTTAAGGTATTATAGAACTAGGCGTGGACAAGGTCCTTCTATCTGGTCACCTGGCTGGCATGACCCCATTAGGTCAGGTACTATGTGTCATTCAGTGCCAGGCATGCTTGGGGCATGAAATCTTTAGTGATCTGGGGAGTCACTCAAGTGGCTCTAGTCAACATAGGATCCAGTCATCTGAATGCCACTGGTCCCCTTGAACCTGGGGCCTACATCCATCCATTCCCTGGGACTGGGGAGCCTGAATTGCCACTCCCACCCCCATATAAAAGGTTGGGGAAGATCCTTCCATTCTGGTCCCTAGAAACCCTAGGCTATTGTCTGTCCCTCTGGCCCCTGAGTCTGGGGCTCTGTCCCGTAGCAGAGTCCCTGTTCCTCAGCATCCCACAACTGAGCAGCCAGGGCCAGCCCAGCAAACCCACTGGGGCCTGGAAGCTTTCGACCCAGCCCAGAGAGCCTGGGGGAGGATCCCCAGAAACTCCACTGGCCACCATTATTGTGATCTTCACAGTGGGCCAGGCCCTACGCTGGTCAACAAGGCCCCACATGACCTGGTTCTTACACATTGTATTATAAAAAAAATTTATTGTGAATAATTTGTAGAATAATATATGTGTATATATACATAGATATAAAATAATACAGGTGACCCTTGAACTCACAGGTTTGAACTGTGCAGGTCCACTTACATGCAGGTAAGTACAGCATGGCACTATAAATGTATTTTTTTCTTCCTCATGATTTTCCTAATATTTTCTTTTTTCTAGCTTACTTTATTGTGAGAATACAGTATATGAGACAAGTAACACAAAATATGTGTTAATTGACTGTTTATGTTATCAGTAAGTCTTCCAGCGAACAGCAGGCTATTAATAGTTAAGTTTTGGGAGAGTCAAAAGTTATACATGGATTTTTTTTTTTATACACGGATTTTTGACTGTATATGGGGTCAGTACTCTGACTCCCACGTTGTTCAAGGGTCAACTGTATATATATATATATTTATATATGTATCTATATAGAAGTATATATACTGTTTAAAGAATAAAGATAAAAGGAACATCCAGGCACCCATGGCTAGTTTAATGGGACATGTCAGTACCTTTGAAGCCCATGTATGGCCTTCTTCTGTTGTCTCTCCTTTCTCATCCTCCCAGAGAAAACTACCATCTTGAAAATGCTGTCAAACTTTTTTTTAAAAAAGATTTTATTTATTTATTTATGAGAGACACAAAGAGAGAGGCAGAGACATAGGCAGAGGAGAAACAGGGAGACTGATGCAGAACTTGATCCCAGAACCCCAGGATCGTGCACGACCTAAGCCAAAGGCAGATGCTCAACCACTGAGCCACCCAGGCACCCTGGTGTTAATCATTTGGGCTGATTGACCCATTGGGCACAGCACCTAGGACCCATGATACTTCTAGAAGCCCATAAAAATGTTTTAATTTCTTTTAAAATCAGAGATAATTGAATGAATGGGTTAACAGTGCTTTATACTTAATTGGCTAAGAATTTTTAACATAAATATTGTTGAATTATCAATACATTTTCTGTATAAATTGAAATATTTACTAGTGGTTTTTCTCAACTAGCATGCTAATATGATTAATTCCACCAGTAGATTTTCTAATGTTGAATCCTAGAATAAGCTCAACTTGGTCATGATGTATTTATTAACTTTTGAATATATTGCTAGATTGAGTTTGCTGATATTTCATTGTGGGCATTAACATCTATATTCTTAAGTAACATTGCTCTGTAATTTTTCCTTCGTCCTTGACTGTTTTATTTATTTTTATTTATTTATTATTATTATTTTAAAAGATTTCTTAAAAAAAAATAAAAAAAAAAAGATTTCTTTATTCATGAGAGAGAGAGAGAGAGAGAGAGGCACAGACACAGGCAGAGGGAGAAGCAGGCTCCATGCAGGGAGCCCGACATGGGACTGGATCCCAGGTCTCTAGGATCACACCCCAGGCCGAAGGTGGCGCTAAACCGCTGAGCCACCCAGGCTGCCCCCTTGACTGTTTTAAAAAAAGATTTATTATTTTTAGAGAGAGAGAGAGAAAGAGAAGGAGCAGAGCAGGGGGAGGGGCAGAGGGAATGGGAGAGAAAATCTTAAGCAGACTCCCCACCGAGCGTGGTGCTCTATCCCAGGATCCTGAGATTGTGACCTGAGCCAAAATCAAGAGCCAGACACTCCACTGACTGAGCCACCCAGGCGCCCTGTCCTTGACTGTTTTTGAAATAAATTTTTATTTTCCCAGGAATTTGCTGATTTTACCTTTAAGTTGGTTGTCATCAAATTGTCTGTAATGTTCTGTTATCCTTTAAATTTCGTCTACTGCTGTAGTTCTGTAGTCTGTTTTTCAAGCCCAACACTGTTTAATTGTGCCACCTTCCTTTTCTTTCTCAATCAGTCTTCCCAGGAATGTCTCAGTTTTTGTTCCTGTATCAGTTCAGAATTAGATTCAGCTGGAAGTTGACCCACCCACTGTTCTACTATCCCGAGAGTCAGGTCCTTGTCATAAGGTCCTGGATGACACCCATCACATCCCCATTTCTGGCAACAGGATGGGAAAGGAGAAACGGTTGCTTGCCAACTGAGTGCATAGACTCAGTCCTTAGGCCTCTCTCCCTTCTTCATCCCATGGTCCCAATAAATATTGCCTATGTCCTGTGAATTTGGAATTCACATCTGTAGCCTACTCCTCTCTCTCTTGAGCTCCAGACATGCAAATTCAATGCTTTTGCTCAAAATTTCCACTTGAATATCTCTGTCTAATAGGCATTTAAAACTCCGTAGGACCAAATTTTAACTCCTTAGAAAAGAAAAATCCAATAACATGCTGGGGCCTCAAAGGGTCTTTTTCTTTGAATGCTTCCTGATTGCAACTTGGAATTTGATTACAACTTCACTCTCCCTTTCCAGATAGAAGGCTCTGCAGCTCCTGGCACTACATCATTTAATGGAACTCAACTAGCTCTTATATATTTTTTTAAGATTTTGTTTTTAAGTAATCTCTACATACAATTGGGCTCAAACTCACAACCCTGAGATTGAGAGTCACATGCTTCCCCGACTGAGCCAGCCAGGCACTCCAACCAGCACTTAAAAAAAAAAAAAAAAAGAAAAGAAAAGAAAAGAAAAGAAATAGATTAACACAGAATAAACTAGTCTAGGAAAAAGAAATGTGTCTCACATGTAATTAGGGTGAGTACTGCTTATGAATCTCTTGTCTGCATACTGAATCCTATTGTAAAATGTCTTACGTGTTGAAGTAAAACATTTAGACCAGGCCTTGGGGTTCAATAGATGCCTTTAGGGCAAACACCAGCTACAAGACTCTTTTATTCCTGAGGAACTGTCCTTTCTTGTCATTTCTGGCCTCTGTTATTTCCCTTACTTTGTGGTCAGTTCATCAATGCTTTACAAAAAATAATTTTAAAAATGTATCCATTGTTTTTTAAATACTGTACATGGGGAAGTGTTTCTCTGCTCCCCTTTCTGTCATTTTGCTAGAAATGGAACTTTCTTCCAGTGGTTCTATCCCATTTCATTCCACACCACAGCTCATTATTCCACACCCAGCTTCACTTGCCTCCTTTGTATTCCTCAAATGTGCCAAACTCTCTTCTGCAGAGAATCTCACACTTTCTGCTCCTTCCACCTGGATTTTTTCTCCCCAGCACTTCTAAGCCTGGCTCCTTTCCATCTTTTTAATTTTTAAAAATTTTTCATTTTCCCCCCCTTTCCATCTTTTAAGCCTTCTTGATCAATCAGGATTTGTTCAATTATAAATGAAAGAAAACCCAGCTCAAAACAGCTTCAGGGAAAAGAAAAAAAAATCACTTAACTGAAGAGTCCAAGGGGAGTACCACCTTCAGGTATAGCTAGAATCAGGGGCTCATGTGATTTTTCCACTCATGAGGTCTCTGTTTCTGGGGTCTCCTGCCAGGCACCAGGCAGGTACTTCCTTTGTGGTTAGCAAGAGGACTGCCTGCAGCTCCCAGTTCATAATCTATGTAGCCAAGAATTCCCAGGTAAAAAAAGTCTCTCTTTCCCAGGAGTTCTAACAAATGTCCTAGGATTGAGTTTTGTTGGCCAGGCCAGAATCACAGGTCCATTCTGGAGATAGGCTGGGGTCAGTCCCACAAAAAACATGCATTGAGCTTGTCAGAGAAGTGGTGCCCCCCGAAACATAAAGGTGTTATTGTCAAAAGTAGGATAGATGAATGATGGGAAGGCAAAAACCATAGCTCCCTAATCCATCATCCTTGACTTCTTGATCTACAGTACGTCTTCTTGGTTACTTCCGGTCCATCACCCTGTTTACTTCCTTCAAAGCACACAGGTAACCCAATCTGAAATATTTGTATTGATTCCTTGTGGCCTCCTTCTTTCCTTCTGCACTGAGAGTGCTCAGAGAGCAGGGACCTGGCACCTCTCGATCACTGCTATGTTCTAGCATGTAGAGCACAGAGTTAAGCGCCTAATAAAGGCTTTGGGCAGGAATGAGCTTGTGAGAAAGCCATCTTCTCTTACTTTCTTAAGCATCTCCCACCTGGGGTTGATGCCAGGCAGCTAGATTCCCTTCTCCACTGGATCAATCCCATCAGCGTATCAAGGTGCTCCTTGTAGCTTACAGAACTCCTGTTCAACCCCAGTTTCTTGCCTGCTACCACCCCACTTCTCTGTTTGCTTTCAAAACGAAACTTCACAGAAGAGCAGAAAAGTGGTCTACATTTGCTGTGAGTACTTCCTCACTCTCAATTTATTCAGCCACTTTTTTATTTTCCCTTTTTATCACCAGCCGCTCCTGCTCAGGCTCCATGGCTCACTCCTCACCATTATCCTGACTCAGGCCTCTGCTTCTCCTCTCTATCAGCACTTTCTCCCAAGACCATTCATCCTGCCCCATGTCTTTAAGTGCCATCTATATGTTGGTGGCAAATTTAAGTCTCCAGCCCTGACTCTCCAGTGCTGACTTCCAGATGCATCTATACACCTGCCTACCTACCATGGATATCCAGTTTGGGTGTTATGAAATAATAGAAAAAAAATATATAGGTCTCTGCCACTGGTTCCTGGTACAGGGGTCCTAAAATCCTTGTAATTTCCCAAGTGATAAAAGCATAAGGAGCATTCTTTTCCTCCAATATTCAGTCTTTGACCCCAGTTCCTGACACAGATCTCGTAGATCCCTTGGAGTTTCCTGGGTCATAGGAGCATCTTTTGCTTTAATGAGGTGACTCTTAATGGGCTCCTGGATATCTTCAGAATGGGGGCTGGTCACCAGAAAGATCAAGCCATGATTAGAAGCTTGAAACTTTCAGCCCCATCCTCTGGAAAGGGGAGAGAAACTGGAGATTGAATTAATAGGAGATTGAATTAATAATTGATTATGCCCAGGGCGCCTGGATGGCTCAGTCAGTTAAGCATCTGACTTCAGCTCAGGTCATGATCTCAGGTCCTGGAATGGAGCGTCAGGCTCTGTGCTCAGCGGGGAGTCTGCTTGTCCCTCTCCCTTTCTTTCTGCCCCTCTCCCTGGACATGCTTTTCCCCTTCATGTAAATAAATAAAATCTTTTAAAAAGAATTGATCAAAAATAAATAAATAAATAAATAAATAAATAAAAAGAATTGATCATGCCTATGTCATGAAGCCTCCATAAAAATTTACCAAGTATTAGTTTTGGAGAGCCTTTGGATTGGTGAAAACATATACATGCTTGGAGGGTGGTACACCCTAATTCCCTGGAGACAGAAGCTCCTGTGCTTGGAGCCCTTTGGATCTCGCCCTATGTATCTCTTCTTCTGATTGTTCATTTATATCTTTTTTTAAAAAAGATTTTATTTATTATTGAGAGAGACAGAGATAGTAAACGAGAGAGCAAGAGAGAGCATGAGTGGGGAAGAGAGGAAGAAGCAGGCTCCCCACTGAGCAGGGTGCCTGACATGGGGCTCGATCTCAGGATCTTGTATTCATGACCTGAGCTGAAGGCAGACACTTAACCAAATGAGCCACTCGGCACCCTTCATTTGTATCTTTTATCACATCTTTTATTATATAATGAATTGGTAAAGATAAACGTTACCCTTAGTTCTGTGAGCTATTCTAGCAAATGACTGAATCCAAGGAATGGCTCCTGGGAAACTGATTTGCCAAGTCAGACAGAAGTTTTGGGTAACTTAAGGGCCTACAACTTGCAAGTAGGGTCTGAAGTGGAGAGCAGTCTTGTGGGAATGAGCCCTGTCCTGTGCAGTCTTCATTAACTCCAGCTAATGCCAGAATTGAATTGAAATGTAGGATACCCAGCTGGTGTTGCCGGATTGGTTGGTGTGGGAAACACACACACACACACACACACACACACACACACACATTTGGTGACCAAAAATGTCAGAAGTGAAGTATTCTGTGACTAGGGTATTGAGAATAGAGAAGAAAATCAGAAAATAGGGCAGCTCCGGTGGCTCAGCGGTTTAGCGCCGCCTGCAGCCCAGAGGGTGATCCTGGAGACCCGGGATGGAGTCCCACACCAGGCTCTCTGTATGGTGCCTGCTTCTCCCTCTGCCTGTGTCTCTGCCTCTCTCTCTCTCTCTGCCTCTAGGAATAAATAAATAAAAAATCTTAAAAAAAAAAAAAAAGAAAATCAGAAAATAATTTCCAAAATGTGTCCAAACCAAACTTCTTTCCAAATGTATACCTATCCCCTATGTGTGTAGACCTTTACTAGAAATATATTTTTCCTCTCTGTATTTTTTTTGAGTTTTCCCTTTCTACATTAGATTGATACTTAATGAACACGATTTTACAAGTTGTATTTCCACTTTCCAGTGCACAGTAACTCAAACCATATTCTCTGAATGCTATGTCAATGTCACTTATTTCAAATAATATTTCACCTTTGAAACTGTGTGCATATCTCCTGTAAAATATATTTCTTAACTGGACTAAAAAATGGGAAGATATAATGGGCTATTACCATAGACCCCTTTTGTTCTTATTTTTGTACCAAAGCAAATGAACATTTAGGGGGGAGAAAAAGAAAAAGACCCTTTGGCCTTGATTTCTCCTTGAAACCCATCTTTTCCATCTCATCAAGGGCATCAGAATCCATGCTGGTGCCCTACCCACAAACCCGGAGGGCATTCCCTGCCCCCGCCCTCTCCCACCCCCACTAATCCATCCATGAGGGCTCTCAGTTCACCTCCAAATAAAGCTCATATCCACCCGCACCTCCCCCTCCTGCCATTACTCCTGGCCTAGCCACATCCTCTCAGCTGGATTACTGCAGTAATCTCCTAACTGATCTCCCTCATCCAACTCTTGCTCCCTTGCAGGTCACTCTCAATACAGCAAACAGCACAATCTTTTAAAAACCAATCAGATCATGTTGATCCCCACTTAAACCTTTCACAGGCTTCCCCTGAACCTAGAGTAAAATCCTAATCCTTGCCCAGACCTCCAGGTCCAACCTGCTCTTCTGATCTCACCTCTCCCCATTCTCCTATTGGCTTATCAGGCACCAAGCACACTGATCTTTCTGTCTCAGGACCTTTGCACATAGTACTTTTTTTCTGCTAGGAAATCTCTCTCCCTGATTCCACATGACTGACTCCTGATCATCTCTCAGGTCTCATTTTAACTGTCACCTCCCTGACTCCTCTATCATGTCACCAGGTGATTCCTTGTTCATGATTTCTAGGGAAGCACTATAGATAGCATCATGGTTGAAAATAGATTCTGCAGGGCAACTGTCTGGGTTGAATCCTCGCTTGGTTATTCCTTGGCCATGTGATCTCAGTCACATTTACTCAGTCTGTTCTTCAGTTTCTTCATCTGTAAAATGGAGTGTGCTAATAATAGTGCCTCACAGGATCTGTACCTGGCAGAGTAACCACTAAATAAATATTAGCAGGTATTTTCTTCTTGGCACACTTCTTAGGGCTCAATTATTTTTTTTATTTTTTATTTTTTGGGAGGGCTCAATTATTTGATTCTGAAACATAAACTTTGGGGGAACAGGGATTGTGCTTCTTTTATTTACTGCCATGTACCTTGCACAGTGGCTGGTCCATAGCGAGTGCTTGATGATGCTGTTGAATGAATGCATGAAAACAGATGCACTCTCACTCCTCTTGGAGCTTACGATCTAGATAGACATCATGGAGTCTTTGTTCTACTCACCCTTTGACACCTGGCCACTTTAGAGATGTGGAAATTGAGACCCATAAAAATGGAGTGATTTGAGCAAAATTTCAAGGAGAGAGAGGTATTGCTCTTCCCACAGGGAAGTAACATTTCTACTTGCAGAAATGTGATGGGTGGGATTCCTGGGTGGCTCAGTGGTTGAGCATCTGCCTTTGGCTCAGGTCGTGATCCCGGGGTCCTGGAATCAAGTCTCACATCAGGCTCCTCATGGGGAGCCTGCTTTTCCCTCTGCCTGTGTCTCTGCCTCTCTCTGTGTGTCTTCTCATGAATAAATAAATAAAGTCTCTTAAAAAAAAAAAAAGGAAACGTGATGGAGCACCAAATGCATGTGGACCTGCTGCATCCACTGTGAACACAAGTCATAGCCTTTTATTCTAGAAATACAAACTGGGGCAAAATTCTCATCATGAGAGAAATAAAAAACAAGGATATCCGTGAGCTCTCCAGATGGAGCGGCTTGGTGGGTTGTGGTGCAGTTGGCTTAAGCAGAACTGACCCTGCAAGTTGTGACTTCCTGAGAAAGATGTCCAGTCCTCTCTCTAAATAATTGCCACCCTCCAAACATTTTGTTCATGCTACATCTAGGAATTCAAAGGCCTCATTTTATCATTATGGGAACAGAGACTAGGAATGATGGGACTTACACCCAAGATTCCTGTAAGCTCTAATTAATATGAAAGCTCTTAACATGAGGATGGAGAGAAAGAGGTGAGGAGGAGGGAGGAGGTGGAGGAGGAGGTGTAGATTCACGTGCTCACTGGCAGGCAGCGGCACTGACAGGTATGGGGCAACCGGAAACCTTGTGGGGAGGGCAGGGGAGTTTGAGGAAAGAGGAGATGGAGGCTGGGGCCTAGCTGGGTTATTTTCAGAGCTGCTATCTTTGTCTGCATCTGCTAAATTATTAAACTGATATCACATCCAGGCCAGGTTGCCAGGAAGAGACTGAAAAGGAGGGGTTACATTTCTTGGCAAGGCCTGGAATCTTTTAGGCTGGGAGGGAAGCAGACTTCTCTGGCCTTGACCTCCTGCCCCACCCCATTCTCAGCTGATGGAGGGGGATCCTGCTTTGGGCCATAGCCTCTGTCAGGCTCTGTCTTTCTCCATTGGCTTCTGTCCTGGGAGAAGCATGCATATAATGGATAGGACTCTGTATTCCCCGGGCTGCCTCTTCTCTTTCTGGTCTCTGACTCAGACCACAGACAGATACAACCAGCTCGTGGGACCTTGGACAAACCCTTGCATCTGTGTCCTTGTCTGTGCTGTGGGTATTGGTAATTCCATTCCCTAGACACTGAAGTTCACAGAGAAAAAGTGCTTTTGTTAGGGTTGCACAGCTAGGAATGGACTGAGCTTTGATTCAGACTGCAGTCTCTCTAATTTCGGATGCCTTTCCCCTCCCTCCCTATTGCTTCAAAATATTTTAATGTGTTCTTTGTTTCTCATCTCGTCTACAAAAGGAATGTATAACTTTTATAAAGATCAGAAATGCCAATAATCATTACAATTTATAAATGTGTTCCAGGTGCCTGGGTGGCTCAGTAAGTTGAGCGTCTGCCTTTGTCTCAGGTCATGATCCTAGGGTCCTGGGATCAAGCCCCGAATCACATCATCATCATCATCATCATCATCATCATCATCATCGGGCTCCTGCTTTCCTGCCTCCCTCTGTGTTCTCTCTTGCTTTCACTTGCTCAAAAAAAAAAAAAAAAAATTCCGTAATTCCAAATGTTGTGTTTGCCAGGCTGGCTGTGTCCTTAGAGGTGGTTAGCAGTGGCCCCTGTCCACTCCCAGGAATGGGAGTGCAGGCCAATTAAGGAAGCCGGGAGGGGGGGCAAAAAAAAGGAAGCTGGGACGGAAGCTAGTAGATGCCAAACGTCTCTCACATCTGGTCCTGTGCACATAGTGTTCCCATCCTGAGTAGTCTTCCCTTCCTGTCCTCCCCACCCCCATCTGTGCATCACTCAATTTGATTCATCCTTCAGGTCTCAGTTTAAATATCATCTCCTGCAGGGAACTCTCCTGAACCCTTTCCCACCCAGCTGGGCTCCGTGTCTGTTCTAGGTCCTCATAGCCTCAGTGTTCCCTCCATCCCAGTAGATATCGCACTGAAATGCCATCATCTGGCTATGTCCCCCCCACTAGACCCTAAGGGCAGAGCCCCAGCTGATCATTGCGGTACCTGCACCAGCGAGCCCAACAAGGAGATAATGATCAAATTTTTTAAAAGATTTATTTATTTACGAGAGAGAGTGAGAGAGAGCTCAAAGTGGGGTGGGGGTGGGTAGAGGGAGAAACAGACTTCCTGCTAAGCGAGGAGCCTGAAGGGGATGATCCCAGGACTCTGGGATCATGATGTGAGCTGAAAGGCAGACGCTTAATCCACTGAACCACCCAGATGCCCCTCAAATTTATTGAATGGGAGAAAGAAGGAAGGAAGCAAGGAAGCAAGGAAGGAGAAAGGGGCTCCTACATTCTAAACAAGCTCGACCATGATTTTTCAATTCCAAGTAAGGACACCTTTTAGCAGGACATTCCTCCTTGTTGAGCCTCCATCAACCCCATGGAGCTCCTCTGACTCCCTGAGCCCCCATCCCCCTCACTCATGCTCCCTTCTCACTCTGTGAGCCTCTTCTGGCACCAGTGCACCCACTAGTCCTCTCCCACCATTGAGCCCATCATGTTCACTGGACCCTTTTTCTTGCCCTCACTGAGCCCTTGCCTCCGCCTCCACTGAGCCGGGTCACTGAACACCCTCCTCACTCCTTCCAACTCCTCCTCCCTCTTCCTCATGAGCCTGGTACACCGTCATGGACCACTCCCCTCTCAAAGTTTAGCCCCTTTGAGCCAAACTTTCTCACCCATGAGTCCCCATCAATCAGTCTAAGGTACCTGAGAGCACTTAGAGAACATGGTGGGGGGCAGTCCTCCCTAGTCCTCCTCCCCATGAAGCCCTCCTCCTCACCAAGTGAGTGCAGCTTCCCCATCAGCCTCCTCTTCAGGCTGAGGCAGTTGGCACACTGGCTACACATTTTTGGCAAGTCCTCCTGAGATGGATTTGCTGGGTTTCTTCCCAATCAGTTTTAGAACTGGTCTCTGGCCTCCAGTCCCTGCCCCCGCCCACAACAGATATCTCTCATCTCTCATGGCACCTTCAAATGTATGGAAACTGAGGCAGGGCCATGGTGTCTGAGTGTTTGGAGGCAATAAAGCAGGGTCACTTCTTCTCCAAGGAAAAATGGGCAGGGCTCAGTCTTTTTCTTTTTCTTTTTCTTTTTTTTTAACATTTTTTAAAAGATATCATTTATTTATTCATAGAGACAGAGAGAGAGAGGCAGAGACAGGCAGAGGGAGAAGCAGGCTCCATGCAGGGAGCCCAACGTGGGACTCGATCCAGAGTCTCCAGGATCTCGCCCTGGGCTGCAGGCGGCGCTAAAGCGCTGCGCCACCGGGGCTGCCCAGTGGGGCTCAGTCTTATCATTTTGCCAAGATGACTAAAGTCACATTTAAGGAGGGTCCCTCAATGACGAGAGACCCAGGTATCTGAGCTCCCAGAGGGCATGAATGGCCCACCTGGTCTCATTCAGTGGTCCAGATTCAGCCACTGACCTGCAACAGAACCTTGGGCAAGGTACCACTGCACCTTCTGGGTCTGTTTCCTCCTCTGTTTCTAGGTGTGGGGATATCTATATTTTGGGAGGAGCAAACAGGAGCAAGGACACAGAAAGAATTTTGCACACCATGGGGCCTGGGGCTCCTTTGTGAAAGCCATGCCAGGCTCAGCGGGTGCGCTGTAGGTTGTTCTGCAAGCCAAGGACTTCCTTGGCGGGGAACCAACAGGGCCAGATCCCCACCAGGACGCCAGCCACTCCTCTACATTTACCTCGCCACTGACCAGGGAGATTAGAGAAGGGGTCCTGGCGAGACTGGTGGTCCAGACCAGGCAGAACGCATTAGGCGGTGCGGTACGGGAAGGAGCACTGCGCAAGGAGTCAAGTCTCCTGAGTTCTAGCCCAGACTCTCACCCGCACACGGTGTGGCCTCAAGAATCCCCGCCCTCGGCCCCACCCTTCGCCGCGAGCGGACTGGAGTCCATGATTTCTAAGCACCAGTTACCAGAGCTTATGCCTCAGGGACCAGAGCAGAGAAGATGCGGTCCTCTTTCACCCCAAATTTTGGGGGAGGTGGATGGGGATCGGATGCCCCAGCAGGGCAGAGCCGGACGTAGGACCAGGGACCCGAGGGGTTTGGGCAGGGTCCTGAGCAGGCGGGGCCGGGGAGGCGGGTTCGGGGATGCCAGTCTCTGATTGGCTGTTCCGCCCATCGCCCCGCCCCGTGCGCTATAAAGCTCGCCCGCGGCCGGCGCGGGGGCTGCCGCGGCATCTCTCTCGCGCGCGCGGCGTCGGTCTTCCCCCTCGCGGGGGGCAGCTGGCCAGACCCGCGGACCGACCGCTGCAGGCCGCCGGGGGGCGGGGGATGCCGGGCTGCCGCATCAGCGCCTGCGGCCCGGGGGCCCAGGAAGGGACCGCGGAACCCGGGTCCCCGCCGCCGCCGCCCCGGGAGCTCCTGTCGTCCCCTCAGCCCCCGCCCCCAACTCCGACCTTGACTCCGACCCCGGCTCAGGTCTCGTCGCCGGCCGACGCGGCCCCGGCGGACGGGCAGGAGCTGCAGCGCTGGCGCCAGGGCGCTAACGGGGGCGCCGGGGGCACCGGGCCGGCAGGGGGCGCGGCGGCCGCGGCGGGGGCGGGGGGCCGCGCGCTGGAGCTGGCCGAAGCGCGGCGGCGACTGCTGGAGGTGGAGGGCCGCCGGCGCCTGGTGTCGGAGCTGGAGAGCCGGGTGCTGCAGCTGCACCGCGTCTTCCTGGCGGCCGAGCTGCGCCTCGCGCACCGCGCCGAGAGCCTGGGCCGCCTCAGCGGCGGCGTGGCGCAGGCCGAGCTCTACCTGGCGGCGCACGGCTCGCGCCTCAAGAAGGGCCAGCGCCGCGGCCGCCGCGGCCGCCCGCCCGCGCTGCTCGCCTCGGCCCTGGGCCTGGGTGGCTGCGTGCCCTGGGGCGCCGGGCGCCTGCGGCGGGGCCACGGCCCGGAACCCGACTCGCCCTTCCGCCGCAGCCCGCCCCGCGGCCCCGCCTCCCCCCAGCGCTGACCTCGGCGCCGGGACCCCAGGCCCCCCGACAGGCCGTCGCGGAGGTGCCGACCGACGGATGGACGGCGTCGCCGGCGAGGACGAGCTGACAGACCCCGGGAAGAGACAGTCGGGGGCCGGGGGCCCAGTGAAGGAGGCTGAGGTGCGGTCTCAGCGGCGGGCGCGTCTGAGGGGGCGGGCGGGGCGGCGAGTCCCCCTTCCCTGGGGCCTCTGGAGGCCTCCGGGTCCCCGATGGAGCCGGCCACTTTGTTTCTGCCTCTCCCGGCCCTCCCGGGGAGTGAGGTGGTTGCAGAACGTCCCCATTGTAGAGCTGGATAAACTGAAGATGCTCAGGTTCCGGGAGGGGCTTGCCGGCAAACTTTTTCCCAGTTGGAGCCTGCGGCACTGACGCAGGCCTCCCCCCCCCCCGCCCCCAGCCCCCCGCCCGCGTTGCCTTTCCTGGGTCCCTTGTGGCTGTCAGGAGAGTCTTGCCCTTGAGACTGCTGCTTTCTGGAACTGCCCAGCTCCACACCTTGGGGAGGACAGAATAATGAGGTCCCGGGATGGGGTAGGGGTTGGGCCAGCGACGTACCCCCGAGTTCTCTCCCTAAGCCCCTGTTTCCCATTTGAGGGGATGGAATCCCAGAGAAGTTGAGGATTTGTTTCCATCATACTTAGGCCCTTCCACTTCTAGGAGGCAGATCTTTTCTCACGCTCTCAAGCAGTTTTGCCGAGCGTACCTCCTGACGTAGATAACCAGGGTAGGGTGTTTGGTAACTGCCTGACGCTGCACCTGCTCTCCTAGGGGCCCCGCTCCTAACCTGTCTCTAAGATGGCTCTGCCAGGAATGGAGCCAGGTTCCATCCTTTAACAGGCCCCAAGGGGGCAGGTATGTCATCTGCTTCTAGAAAGGGGGGCCTTAAAGGGCCAGACCTGAAATGAGATTGACTTCTCTTCCTGTCCACATGCCCTTCAGGAACCACCGGCCCCTACTCGACCCCCTCCCCATCCTCCCAGCCTTAAATGGCCAGGCTGCTGCTTTGCTGCTCATCGGCTGATTGGACTTCAACCTCCCTTTTCCGTCTGTGAAGTGCTTATCCTCACCTCTGGGAAGGGCTGTAGTGAGGTTAACACAGGGCAGAGGTCTTTCTTCTCCCCCCCCCCCTCAAGTGATGGAGGAATGCTTTATTTTTTTAAAATCACACCTAGAAACAGGCAGTGCTGTTGCTGGTGGAGCTAGGAGCTACTTTTTAAAGTACTCATTTTATGGAGTGGCAAGGTCACATGTCACGACTGGACAGAACTAGGTCCTAGGCCTGTGTGTGTCCTTCCCATAGTGTCTCCTCCCTGCCCAGGGGCAGGGGCTCCAGAGAGCTGGTGTGCAGCCCGTCTGCTGTGTGACCTAGAACAACTCTGCCTCCTCTTTGGGCCGGTTTCCTCAGTCCCTCTCTGTACACAGCTGTCCTTCCTCATGTCAGGGCTTGGGAATAGGGAAGAGAGGGTAGGATGAGAACTTCAGAGTCACAGGAATCTGGTTTAATCCTAGAGTCTTGAGGGTCAGGTGCATTGTTCTGAAAGGCAGAGCCCCAGGGGCCCTAACCTGAAGTCTCATCAGCACTTCCTCTCTCTCTCCTCAGGTACCAAACTTTAGGGCTGCTTTCTGACAACCAGGCCTTTCCAAACCCATTCTTATAGGGAAGGGAAGTCCAGGAGGCAGTCTCAGGGAGTCTTAGTGTGGGGGCCAGGAGAGCAGTGAGGGTCCCTGGGATCCTCTGGCCTCCGTGGAAAAGGAGAACCTTCTGAAGCTACTTAGTTCATTTGGGGTCTAGAGGCCCAGAGAGGACAAGGACTTCTTGGAGGTGACAGTGAGGAGCTCAAGCTGCAGCACTGGGCTGCAGCCAGCACTGTTCATTTTCTGTGTTGTACAGGAGAGAGGCATTTGGTCCAGAGAAGCTTTTAGCTAATGGTGTAAAGTGCTCTGTGCCATGACGATGTTGCCTTTCTCTGGGATTTATTGGTCATCAGCTTTGTCCCGATTTGGAGGAGGTGGGGAGGGAGGAATTAGAGATGGCTCTTGCTGAGAAAGTGATGCATGTCTGTGGGAGATGGTGATTGGTCCTAGTGTCACAGGCAGCTCTGTCCCCCTCCCCCCTGCCAGATGTCCCACTGCCTCTCACCAAGGGCCTTGGCCCAGGCATACAGTGTTCAGTGACTTGAACTCACGATTCAGTGCTCTGCCCACTATTCCCCAGCCAGCTAATAAAAGCCACTTCCCCACCCCTGTCTGGCCCACCCAACCCCGTCTGGGAGGCTCCATTTTTTCCTCAGTGTAATCAGTCCAGGGGCTCAAGAAGGAACACTGATTCAGAGGGTCTCTGCTTTTAAGGGTTGGTGTCTCCCAGCTCTCCTCAAGGCAACCATCCCTGGTGGTAACTATCCCAGGGGTCCCTCTGGGACTGGGCAATTTGTGTTGTTGGAAGCCTTCACAAATAACTATAGCCTCTGGTCTGGTGACTGACACAGCATCCCCCACCCCCTTCCCAGCTTCTTGAACACTTTAAAAAAATTTTGAGAGAGAGAGAGAGACAGAGAGCATGAGCAGAGAGGAGGGGCAGAGGGAGCGGGAGAAGCAGGCTCCCCACTGAGCAGGGATCTCGCTGTGGAGCTCGATTTCAGGGCCCTGGGATCATGACCTGAGCCTGAGCTGAAGGCAGACGCTCAACTGAGCCACCTGGGTGCCCTTCCTCAACACCTTGTTGATGGCCACAGCCCTGGGAATCTTGAGAATATCGATGGCCAGCAGTGAATCTGGGATTTCAGCAAAGGGAGATAAGAACAGGAGCCCTTCTTCAGGCCAGTGCTTAGGGCTGGGAGAAAGTTCAGGGTTCTAATTTAAACTTGCCCCTCCCCTTGGATAAGCCTTTTCCTCTTTTGGAGGGCCCTAACCAAGCGAAGGCGTCTCTGGGCGGCGCCACCAGAGGGCAGTGTGGGGCTGCTTCCCGGGGAGTGGGGGCGTGGCCTGGAGCAAGCTAGGTTCCCCAGGGTCCCCTCCCCCGACCAGCCCCCTCCCGTCACGCAGAGCCTTCCTTCACGCAGGTCTTGGGTTTTAAGGTCTGTCAGAACGAGCGGGTATGGCGGTCATTCGGAGAAGGGGCGGTAAGGTTGGGCATGTGGTTGGGCCGGGGCTCGGACCTCAAGAAACAGGTTCACGAGGAAAGACTTTCCTGGAAAAAGGTCGCCCTGGTTGACAGTCACCGTCTGAGTGAAAGGCTGTAGTCTTTTTCGCTCCTCACAGATTTGTTACACCGATCATTGATCAGAACATCCCATTCTTCAGCCACCTGGGGACCAGGGAGGCTTCCTAGAAACTAGGCTTAAACAACAGGTCATCATGACCAAGGTGCTTCCAAGCCTGTAGTAGGCAGTCTCTAGGAGGCTTCCCTGCCCCCCTATTCCCACCTGCTGGGTCCCTAGAGAAAACCCAATAGCCAGGCTTCTCAGATTAATGAGAGGCTCCCTGCTTTACAGCCCGGGGGAGGAGGCATTTGGGAAAGCTGGGAGATCCCCAGCCTATTTCTTCCTCTACTAGTCCTTGAACTTCCATTAGTCCAAACCCTGGCCAAGTTCCTTGGTTCTGAAATATATTAATCACCTCCACGCTAGGCACTGTGCTGAGCACTTCACACCCTTTATCTCTTATAATCCTCCCAGCTACTCTGCAAAGTAGGGGTTATTATCCTCATGTTCATGGATGAGGAAACTAAGGATCAGGGAGGGCAGATGACTTGCTCAAGGATATAGAGCCTGTAAATAAGAGGTCCTTTAAACATTAGTCTACGTGGCTTTTCATTTATCAGGCTAACAAGGGCTCCATTTGAGGGGGTTTCTGGGCTCTTACTCTTTAAGTCTGAGTACCGTGACCCCTGAACCTCAGATCTGGGAAGGATGTGATGAGATGCTGGGAGGGGGGCAGAAAGTACATCCCCCCCACCCCATCACCACCACCAAGGTCTGGGCACACCCCTAGAAGTTGGCTCCCCACCCTGGTTGTCTGGGCTCGGGGAGGGGGTGAGTCAGGCTGAGTCAGCACACTTTGCTTCAGGCAAGGGCCAGCCAACGATGCTCAGGGCCTGGGCTTGCCTTGGAGGGTTACCTCCTCTCTCTGTACACCTAGTTAGAATGTTGGGTGCCCAGGAGAGCAAACAGCCTGGGATGGCAGAGGAGGAGGATGACAGGCTCCATGGTGGGGGCAGGAAGCGCCCCTAGTTTGGAATAAGACAGATCTGGGGTTCAGTGTTTGCCTGTAATTTCTCAGCTGAAAGACCTAGGGCAAATGACTTCCCAGTTTCATGTGTATGTGTATGTTTTATTGGGGAGCTGGAGAGGAGATAACTCCTGACTATTGAATGGCACATGGTGGAGATTCATAAATGTTTGATAGATCCAATCTACCTAGCCCAGTAGAGGCTGCCAGGACAGAGCCCCCAGGCAGTGTGGGCCTTTGCTTCCCCAGAGCATCGCCATATCAGGAATCCCTGGAACAATCCCCCTTCTCCCCCCACTGTGGGCTCTGGGGAACTCCATAAGGGGAGAAGTGGTGGAGGGGCAGGCTTTTCTTCCCAGGAACATTCCATTCCAGCTGCTCAGACCAGTGGGGATCCCAGCCAAGGACAAGGCCCAAGGGAACCTCTGCTTACCCCAGGAGCCCCCATCCCTTCCAGAGCAGGAGCCAGTGGAGCCCTGTTCCATAATATTGCTCTGTACCTTCTATCCACAATGGTCCCTCTTGACGCAAATGTCGAAGAGTTTGGGTGGGGTTGGGTGGCTGCGGGAAGAAGGTAATTAAAGCTCTTGAAATGATTCTTTCTAGCTCCTCCCAGCTCCTCAGAGCCTCCACTCTATGGATCTGGACTCCTGGATTCTGCTCCTGCTCCTGGGCACCTCCTCCAGGAAGACGTCCCACAACCTTAAACAAATTGATCCCGTATGATCTTGGCACCATCCTCTCATCACAGGGGCCTTGCACTCAACGGCGGCCAGGTGCTTGGTTCTGGGGAAGGTGCCTGTAATCTAAGCCACATTTGACTTTGGCTGACACTGTGTGATTGGAAATGTTACAACAGGTCCTCTGAGTTGCAATCAGATTATTTAAGAAAGCAGCGAACATTTCCAGTGTGAAAATGAAAAGGCTTTCTTTTAAAATAGAGTTGTCATTCTTAAGTCACAGCGCAGCTGGGGTCTCCATTGTGGTCGATGTCATTGCTTCTCACCCTGACAATGCTGGGAGGCCTGTTTGAGGGGAAATATTGGTCTGAGAAATCTGTTTCCCTCCTCCACTGTCCTTGCCCTCTCTGCCTAGGGGTGTGCCTTTGGGCCCCTCAGAAAGATGATCGCTGCTGGCTCCAAGGGGAGGGGCACCTCATTCTCAGGGAGAGGTGGTGGCAACCTAAACATTCAAAACAAAGTTTTGAATGAAAAAAAAAAAGGAGCATATTTATTCAAATATCCTGAAAATATAGGGAAGGGGCGGGGGGCACATTTACTCACATACAACCCAGAACTTGTATTCCGCAAAATGAATGTATATTGAATCAGTCCCCTGATTTATACATTCAGGAAGAATAAATTTCAGTGACGTGAGACAAAGGCATGTGGTTTTGAGGTTGACTTTGCCAAGTGTCCCTACTGCCCTTCCTTTGTGTGTGTCTCTCACGACTCTTTAAGTTGGCAGTTCCTTGAGCAGCTTCGGTTTAGCTTGGGTCAGCAGTCTGGCCCTGTGGACTGGTTTGCAGAGTGCTTTCCCCTTGATCTGGCTCCAGGCTAGGAAGTCTGCCCCAGTTAAGGATGGGATGAGGAAGCTAGGGGGTGGGGGGTGCATACATGAGACCGTGTCACATGGAGAAGGTGGTGCATATCTGTGATAATGTGACAGCATGAGGATTGGCGGGGGGGGGGGGGGGGGTTGTGTGTGACTGTGTTGGTGATGATAGGGACCTGTTTGTGAGTCAGGGCCCCAGCAGCAGATGAGCCACCCTCAAACTGGGAAGAGATTTAAAAAAAATTATTTCCAAACAGGTGGGCTTAAAAAGAGAACAAGGGATGGGTGCAGCTCTCTGGGGCTAGCAAGAGTGGGGAGCCTTTACAGGGAGAAGGAGAAGGCGGAGGGGGAG
Organism: Canis aureus; assembly: GCF_053574225.1. NCBI lineage: Eukaryota > Metazoa > Chordata > Mammalia > Carnivora > Canidae > Canis > Canis aureus. Next base: position 73,978,405 of record NC_135615.1, on the reverse strand, counting down.
GGAGGGCACAGGACCAGAGGGGGTAGCTGTGTGGAGGGCACCCCTGACAGGAGCAGTGGTCTTTGACAGAGATGCAGCCAACTATGGCAGCCTGGTGCAGGGGGGTGGGGTGGGGAGAGATAGCAGGCAGACAAAACACCCCATTCTCCTCCTTTCAGTCTCCTGCTGGGGCCTCTCATTGCCTGAACTCAACAGGAAGGTTGAGAACAAGAGAGCCATTGATACACAGTCCACAGAGGGCAGTCTCCCGGGGCTCAAAACATGGAGAAGAGAGGAGAGTGTGGGACTGGAGGGGTCACACATCGTATCACTGCTTGAGGGCATGTCTTCTGTTCCCCAAAGTTCATAGCAGTGCCTCTTTCCCCTTTGAAGCGCTGCCACCCACCACGGTCCATGAGGGGTGATGGGTGGACTGTTGCTGGGCAAGCACTGCACGAGATTGGGGTGTGGGCTTTCCTCCTGCAGCCTTCCCCTCTCTGGCTCTGGTTCCCAGTTCTTGATTTCCACCTGTCCTGGCATCTTAGATGGCTGCAGGAACTGTCCATGAGCAAATAATGCCAGCCACTGAGTCATTGTTTTTTTTCACACCCAGAAACATGGCACCACCCCCAAACACACCCACAGGCACACCTGCTGCCATCATGGGCCTCTGACATGGTCACTGCAAGCTATGGCTGGTGTCATGTACATCAAGAAATTGTACATCTCAGCACACTGCTACACTGCCCTAGTCCTACATAAAATGGTAAGTGCACAGCAGTACAAACTGTCACACACCAAACATGCTCCATCACACGTATGTACAGAAGACACACTGTCTCGCTTATCCACATGAAATCAGTGTAGGAGCAGGAGAGTTCAGGGGTTCACAGCAACAGCTCTGGAGCCAGCCACATTTTGACCTCTGACACCAGCTTCCTTGTCTGTAAAGGTGGAAATAACAATCACTCTTCTCTCAAGGATGAAATGAGAGGTAGTGACCGTGAAGACTTTAGCAGTGCCTGGCCTAGAGGAGAGGCTCCAGAAACAGCAGCTGTTACCAGGAACTCCTGCTCAGGCTCTCCCACATTTCACACCCATGCATGTTGCAGACCAGCAGCGGTGTGCACACATGCCTGAGCAAGGCCGGCCAGACACCCTCAGGCACATGTGTCCTCCCCCAGACACGCCTGCCAGGAGCATGTGCACATTAACAGATTCTCTCTGCCCAGAAGCTTTCTCCAGACACCGCATGACTTGCCATCCAGTCTGCCTTTAAGTCTTTGTTTGATTAAATGTCACCCTTTCGATGAGGTCCAACCTGACCTTTAAAAATCAGTACTCCAGCACTTCCAAACCCTTGCCCTACTACATACTTGTAAGCATCATTGACCTTCTCAGACTATATAATTTAGTTTATTTTCTGTAATCTTCATGGGAGTAGGGAATCTTGATCTTTTGTTTATTTTATTTTATTTTTTAATTTTTTTTATTTATTTATGATAGTCACACAGAGAGAGAGAGGCAGAGACATAGGCAGAGGGAGAAGCAGGCTCCATGCACCGGGAGCCTGACGTGGGATTCGATCCCGGGTCTCCAGGATCGCGCCCTGGGCCAAAGGCAGGCGCCAAACCGCTGCGCCACCCAGGGATCCCCAATCTTGATCTTTTGTTTGCTGATGTATTCTGCTCCTACCTGGGTCACTGGCACATGGTGGTCTGAATGCAGTGTCTAAACACATACTGTGGGTGTCTAGCTTTCTTACTAAAACAACCATATCCAGGTGAACCCTACTGCCCACCCCAACAAGCCAAACCTGTGTTCTTACCCGGTGAACACCCCCCTCATGCCCCCATTGGGAGCTGGGAGAAACTTATTCTCTCCCAGGCCCAGAGCTGGGTGGGCACAAATAGGGTGGGATGGCAGGCTGCTTTCAGTTACCAAGCCAAGAAACTCTTTCCACGCAATGTCCTAGCCCTTTCGAGCACTGCAGGGACTCATTGAGCAGGTGAGGTGGCTGGACTCACCCAAGTCACCTGGGGCCTCCTCTGTGGCCTTGTTTTTTTTTTTTTTTTTTTTTTTTTACCCTGGCTGAAACCATCAAAGCCACCACTTCAGAAACCACTAATGAGGCTGAATATGTTAAGGGCTTTGCAATCCCTGGATCAAAGGGGCTGGGTAAACAGTGGGCAGCGTCCAGGCCAGTGACTGGGTGATGCCCTGAGGGAATAGCTCCCCGAGAGCCTGACAGGGCCCTGGCTGGATTTGAAAAGGAGAGACCCTGTCCCTCTAGGAGACCTGTTTAGGGCAGGCCAGAGTGTGCCTATCAGTGCTTGGCAGTTAGAGAGGGAGCCAGAGAACTGATGGAACCCCTTTCTCAGGTAGGGAGGCCAAACCTGAGCTCTCATTCTGGAAGATGCTAGAAGACCCCCAGTCTGAAGGGGTCTCCAATTCAAACTCACTCAGCTTGTCTACCAGCCTCCTGAGAAGGAGTAGGGTTGGGTGGGCAGAGCTGGAGTCAAGCAGCCCTAGCTCTGGAGTGTGAGGCCAAATCCAGGGTCATCAGGACTCCAGGGAGGAAATACTGACAAATTTACTCTTTAACAAGAGACTTGCTGAGGCAATTAGCAGGTATAAGTCACATGTTCTAGATGAGAGCTCCTGGCATAGTCCTCCAGCCGGGGCTGGGGTTGAGGGAAGGAGATGCAAACCCTCAGCCACAGCCCAGGATTCAGACAACAACCCACCTAAATGTCCCTGCCCACAACACAAGCCAGACACAGACTGGGAGAGGCAGCCAGAGCCCCCACTGCCAGGGAAAGTCCTTCTCCCAGGAGAAATCAGGTGCTAGGTTTAGTGTAGACAATCTTTATTGGCAGGTGTTAAGAGTGCAAAATGGTGACAAATCCAGAGGGATGGGAAAGGAGGTGGGGCATGGTTCCCTTCCTCCAAGTGCAGACCCTGTAACCAGGCCAGTAGGGTGGGAGCACTTGACTGTGGCCATTCTGGGCCCAGCACCCTTTGAAGAACAAGCTTCTAGGCAGAGGGATCCTCACAACACAGACGAAGAGAGCAACAGCCCAGAAGGGGCATGGGCTGTGTCCCACCCCTGGCAGCTTGGCTCTTGCTCACCACAAACCTCGACAGCTTGGGGTAGGGGTGTTTGCAAACTGGGCTAAACTTATCCCTCTGCAAACCCAGGTAGCTGCCTCCTGCCTCAGTTTCCCTCCTCCCAGTGATTAATCAGGTTGGATCGCCAGGCCCTCTTAGGGGCCTGGCTCAATCCAAAGTGAGTAGTTTGTATAACATACCATATTTTAGCTATTGTGTGGGCTGTAGGTCTTCAGAGGCTGCTGGGATCACTATGGGCTGGCTTTACCCAAAAAGACCCTTTCTAGGCCACAGAAATTGACCTAAGATGATGAGCATTGAGGCTATCACCCCAAACAGGTTTTGTCTCCTGAAGGCAATTGACCCCCAAGACAAAGAGCCCCCACACCCCACAGTTATGCTGCTCCAAAGTGGGGTGCAATAACCCAAAGGCCAATCAAGAACCTCAGCTTGGCCTTAAGCCCAGGGGGCCTCACTTGGGGATGAGTGGGGTCCAGTGTGTTCAGTCAAAGGCCCAACCTTGCAGCAGTGCTGGGCCACTCGGCACAGGCTGCCTGTTTCTGGTGGCATCCTCTGCACACTCCTGGAGGCCCTGCTCCATCAGCGTGGGCCCAGTACTTTCTGGCCAGGGTCTGAGTCAGTTACAAGGCAGCCAGGTGGGGTAGGAGTGGGCCCGAGCCAGCAGGGGCTGCACAGGAGTCACATAGTAACTCACGGTGGTGGGCACAACCCCGTCGGGGCCCGAGGGGTGCCAGGCCAGGGCGGCCGCTGTGGCCGGGCCCTGCTCAGCCAGCGCCTGGAGCGCCAGGGTGGCGATGAGGTCCAGCGTCTGGCGACGCTCATGGCTCATGAGGCACACGGTGCTCTCATTGACCACGCGGTGTAGCGTCACCAGGCAGGCGTAGCGGCGGGCTGAGTCGGCCCCGCTGAAGTGGGCCTCCAGGTAGCGCTCCAGTGTGCGCTGCTGCTCTACCAGGTCCGGGAAGTCGATGAAGAAGCGGGAGCACATGTAACGTTGCAGGGCACGTACGTCAGTGCTGGGCCTTGGCCTGAAGCCCCGCACCAGGAGGTGGCAGTACTTGAGGAGGCCACCGCCACGAATCTCCTCGGGGCTGCGCGTGGCGATGACACGGTGCCGCAGGTGGTCCAGGGCCTCGGCAAAGTCCCCATACAAGCTCTCGCCTGTCACCGTTGGGTGGAAGGCCTCAGACATGGGGGTGGATGAGCACTGGCCGAACAGCAGCAGGGAGTCCAGGATGATCTGGAAGGAGTCTACACTGAACTCAAACTGGCGCCTGACCGAGTCCACGAACTTGAGCTCCACGTTCTTGCCACTCTTGTTGGACAGCGAGATGAGGCTCCAGCGGTCCGTGTCGGTACACACTTTCACCAGCTTCTGCACGTATGCCTCCTTGAGTGTCAGTGGAGTGATCTTGGCTCGGTTCACACCGGCTGGCAGGAAGTCCAGCAGGCAGGCCAGCACTACCTCCTTGACCAGCTGGAAAGACGCCTCCCCATGCAGGTCCACACGGAACACCAGGTCCAGGTCCTTGTAGCCCAGGCCACTCTCTGGGTGCAGCACATGGCTGGCAGCTGAGCCGTGTAACCGCACCCCATGCACGCGTAGTCCCTGCTCCTCCAGGCTGCTGCGGACCACCTGCCGGAGAGACAGCAGGAAAGAGAGGGGTCAGGATCCTGGGCCCCCCGTAATAAGCACACCAACATTAACCTCGTTGACCGCTTATCAGCTGTCATGCCTTTAGAAAGTCTTTTGACCCTCTACAGCTTTGATTTCCTAACATGGAGAATGGCTCATTTGGAGCAAAGACTCCGAAAGAACAGCACTAATGATAGCAAACACATATGTAGAATTTACTAAATGCCGGGTCCTGTCTAAGTACTTTATACGTTAGGATATAAACTCGTATAATTCTCACAATTAGTACCTCCCTCAAAGGGTAGGTACTATTATTCCCATTTTACAGATGGAGAAATAGAAGCACAGAGGGGCCAAGTAACTTGCCCAAGGTCACATAGCTGGTGAATTAAACTCAGTTCAGGTCTTAACCACTAGGCTACTCTACCTCTCTAAAGCTACAAGTAAAATACTTCATTTTGTGCCAGGCATGATGCTAACTGCTCAAATGTGTTGGGAATGTAATTGAGATTCACATGCCTTACTACATTAACCCTCATAAAAATCCTGTATTTGGGAATTATTATCTCAATTTACAGATGGGGGACCAGAGGCACAGAGAGGTTAAGAAACACGTCCAAGGTCAGAGAGTAGCCAGGCTGAGCTTGGAGCTCAGGTCAGTTGGATTCTCCAACCCTTTCGTGCTCTTTTGACTATGATATATTCATCTTAACTCATCTTTCCAAGGACTCTGTGAAGCAAACACAGCACTTGTTTTAGAGCCGAGGAACCTGAGGTTTGCAGTGGTGAGACCTCTAAGGTTCGAGTGGGGAGGATATTCGGAAGTGGCGAGGCTGGGGGTGAAAACCCAGACCTTTTCTGCTCTTGGGACGATCATCTCAGGAGGCGCTCAGCGCCCAGCCCAAGTGGGAAGAGATGCAGCAGACCTTGTCTGCTGACACAGGAACGTGACCGGCAAACCTGCCAGGCATCTGGAGTCTGTTTCTTTGGCCAGAGGCATCTCTCTGGGCTTAGGACCATGTGGGTAGAAGGAGCTGGGCCTGGACATTCAGTTTTCTCACTAACCCAGGGTGCTTCACACACAGTCCTGAAAGTGACCAAGCAGCATTCCTGCCCTGAGTGATTCTGCAACCCCGCCTTGCTGCCAAGTCAGCGTGCACCACTGGGCTGGGCTGCCCTCCTCGCTTCTCAGGAATTACTGCGAAGAATGCACTTAAGTGCTGAGGAGGCAAGCCGCAGTGGGGCAATCTGAGGCGGGCGGCTCCCTCCAGGAAGGCTTCCGGGAGGAGGATCCCGACTAAGGGAAGGTATTGTGATGGCTACGGGGGTCAGCAACTGGCCATCAGGAACATGCTGAGGAGGAGCTGTGGGGATGGGGGGTGGGAAAGG